>NC_071500.1:128125000-128750000 GCF_028408465.1 Anastrepha ludens | reverse complement strand
CGCCACCTATAAATTACTCAACGAGCGAGAAGCGGCGTGAAACAGTTGAAAGTAGGGCGGTGAATGATAAGAACAAAGATGAACTGTTGGTGGATTTATATCAAGATGTGCCTTGTCAGGCACAAGTTGAAACAATTGTGCCGAATAAATCTGTAGGAAATATTGAAGATGAACCAATTCTTTCACCCCCTTTCGATATATATGTGTTTCAACCAGATTTAGCAAAATTTAAGGTCATAGTCTTGGATACTTCAGCATTAAGTTACGGTTACGTGGGATGTATAGCCGAAACAGATCTAAAATATTTGGTCACTGTTCAAGAATATTTAAATCGATATACAGATAATAAACAGTATTATAGCCCAAAACTGCATGAATACTGTCTGGCGAGATTCGAAAACGAATGGTACAGAGCCAGGGTAGTAAAAGTTGTTGATCGCACAAAGTATACTGTCGTTTATTTGGATTTTACTAATGAAAGCATATTGACTTCCAAAGATATCCGACGCTATCCTATTGATTTAAATGAGCCATGTCGTACGAACCTCTGCTTAATTGATGGATTGCCCACATCTCTAAAAACAGAGCATGCCAACTTTTTAAAAAAGGAAATAACTACAGAAAGTAAACTACTTATCAATAAAGTGAAAGAAGTTGTGCAACAAATTGTTGTAGTTGAATGCCAAGATATAATTACAAAAATGGTTAATATGGGGCTAATTTAAGAATTTCACATTTCCCTAATATGGTTTTTGTACCAGTGAAATAAAATTTATGTAAAGAAAATGATTTGTTTTTTTATTTGTATGCATATATTTGTAAACTTTGTGGTCACTATGTTGCATAGTTGGCGATAGTCGCATATCACCCCGTTCCGAAAGAACAATGTACAATATTTCTATTGAAAGTCTTAACTTCCTTGGTGTGTCTCCAGAAAAACGTTGTGTTAATAGATAAACATATTTTTTTGGACTGGATAATTTATAGAATTTGAGACTAATGAAGCGATAACTTTAAAATAATGATAAGACAGAAAGAACTGAAAATGTGAATTTGTGTAGAAAAAAGGAGAGACGTTTGAAAATTTTGAATAAAAATTCGAATTTTTTATTCCAAATATTCAGTATTTGTTAAAGTAATGAAAAGACGGTCTTATAAAAAAGGAGCGCCTCAGGCAAAAAATCTGATTAAAATATCGTAATATGTTTATGTTATGTAAATATGAGAGTAATATTAATTTTGGCTGTGCTTTCCATTTCTACCACGACATATTTGCTTATAATGTCTAAGTGCGTGGACCGAATTTAAAAATTATAACACGCAAATTTAGCCACTATATCAGCCTTTTGATTTATATTACTCTTTATAAATTTAAATTAAGAATTAATAGCAATATTTAACGTTAAAAATTCATCTTTTTTGCATAAGCTTGAAAGAATGCGAAATAAGAAAAACCCAGTCAACCAGAAGGGAACAATTCTTTTATTTTCAAATATCTTTTGATTTCAAATATACATATATATTACAAAAACAAATATGTTTACAAATATTGAAAATTTGGAATAAAAATCGCGCGATTTTTAGTCCAAATTTTCGCCTGCCTCACTTTTTTGATTTCAAATATACATATATACTACGAAAACAAATATTTTTACAAATACTGGCTGGTATTGAATCCAACCCTGGGCTAGAGGTATTCTATGGCTGAGTTTGCGAAAAACGGCTCCACCCAAACTCCACCTCGGTTAGGTGCAACAAGTGTAAGGCACATAGGGAGTGGTCCACACGGTATGTGGCCTCGTGCTGCTAGTCTCATATATCAACGGTGTCTCTATCAACCGCCACCACAAACCATACCTCTATGGTAAGAAGCTTATCGGTGCAACACAACTGCCCCAACATAGCCCATACCCATCTCTCCTGCTCCAACCCCGGTGCGAGGACAAACCAGCATCACTTGGACCCCCGAACAGTCTGCTCCGTGTGTCTGACCAGAATACCTTGGAACCTGGCATCGGTCAAATGCAATTTTCGCAAATGCTGGTGCCACTTTCGGAGATACTCTGGCCTGCGCACCTCAAGTGAGCGGACAACTGACTACGTTGCTCCCTGCGGGAGAGCTCTTCATTTTGGAGATCCGGCAACGGGTAGAGCACCTGAAGACCTGTAACTTCACCACTGGTGTGAGTAAGCTCTGGTCCACCGTAAGGTCCTTGTCGAACCCGACGAAGCACAACGTCAAGGTGGCCCTCACCTTAAACGGTTGTACTTCGTCGGAGCCGAAGAAACGCGCGAGCTATTTTCGCCGACTATACACACTGCATCCTCCGACCGACAGATCCAAACGTCGTGCCACCAGACGGCTGCACAAACTAACGAATGACAGTGTGCCGTTCAGGGGGCCATCATTAAAACAAAATCATCTAAAGCCATTGGCCCTAACGGACGAAACATGCTGTGGTTGAAACACCTGAGTCCTGGCTCCAGCCCGACATCAGCATGGTTTCCGACGAGTGTACAGTGTTGGGTCTGAAGAAAGCTTTCGACACAGTCAGCCACTCCACGCCACTCGATGACATTTTATAGTCGGCCCTTCCGCCAGGGCTGAAGAAGTGGTCCTCTAAGTGTCTGAGTGGTCGTCACTCGTCAGTGATTTTGAAAGACCAAACACCCAAACAGAGGAAGATAAAGCGAGGTGTTAGGCAGGATGGTGTCCTTTCACCCTCGCTGCTCAACTTCTACAAATCGAAGCTCCCCCAACAATCAGAGGGAGTCTCCCTGGCCTCATACGCTGACGACTGTACGATAATAGCGTTGGGCAAAGACATTGAGGGCCTTTGTGCCAAAGTGAACATCTACCTTACCAACCTTTCTCGCTTTCTCACTGAAACTAGTGACACACAGTGGATAAAGCTTAAGACTTGCCAAAACACTGCTATTCGGACAGCGAGGCACAGATGCGCCCAGTAAAAGAGCACCATAAACTACGCTACAAACACGTTCCCACCACAGGCGGTACTACGTTACCGGAACGACCCGGATTTATATCCGGCCAGGGACTGTCACTTCAGCAGCATTCCCCACATATGTATTTGGAATGTTTATGCTGCTACAATAACAACAACAACTCTGCAAACAGTTTCTGCTTGGGTGCTACCGCAGATTTGACCTTTGCAAACACCAGCCTGAGGAAGAACCGCTTCCTAGGTATGTCAGGAGACACCTATTAAACTACGCCGACGGTCCAGGACAAAACGTACAGACACCTACTGCACCAGACAGTGTTTAGACAGACAATAAACGACATTCATCGGGAGACCTTGACCACCTTCTTAAGGTCTCGTCCTCCGAATGTCGTAATCGGAGTCCAACACCACCTACAGCAGATGAAGAGCTCCAGTTTCCCCGTGAGATACGTGTAACACTGGCACAATTACGTTCTGGATATTGTAGCAGGTTAAGCTCCTACTTATCCAGAATTGACTCCGACATACTCAACATATGTCCTGCATGTGAATGCATCCCACACCACACTAACCACCTTATCACATGCCCCTCTAAACCCACTCATCTAGCACCCTTCTCCCTCTGTACCCAACCTGTCGAAACAACATATTTCCTGGGCCTACCTTTAGATGAGTTAGACGAAGACGAACGGGCAAATCAAAAGCGATGAAATGAATGCCCTGGGTTAAAATGTGGTCAACGAATATGAACCCAGAAGGCAATCGAGGCGACTGTGAACATGAAGCTCGTACTCAAAAACAACCAAAAGGTAGGATGTCTGTCGCCAGCTGAGAGGGATATAATCAAGAAAAATATTGACGAGTAGGAAAAGCGGTGAATCGTTAAATCATCTTCATTTACTACGCAAACCCGGTGGTGTGGAGGAAAAAGAAAGATTAATTAGAGATCGATTTCCTCTGCCTTTAACTGAGGGTAAAACGTATCGGTTTTAAAGTTCAAAGTTGTTCAGCACGTTGGACCTGAGAAGTGGGTCCTTCCATTTGAAAGTCGATGGAGCTGGCAAAGTCGGTTTGAGTTTCTGCTTGTATCCTTGGGTCTTTGCAACTCGCCATCTATTTTTCAGAAGTATATCGGCACCCTGTGCGTTGGAAGACATGATAGTTTTATCTGAAGGCTACTTGATTTGGCAGAATTGAAATTTATTTGACATGGTATCTAAAGTAGGCTTTGAGATCAATTAGGAAAGTACAGTATTGACATTATAGAAAGCTGCATAGTAAATCTGAAGTGAAGATCGAGGCTGTAAAGAGGTTCTCATAAGCGACGGCCGTCCAACAAGCACAAGCTGTTCTTGGATTAACAAGCTTCTTATTGAAGTGAATCATCCGACCTACTTTACTAGCAGTAAGCCAACACCAGCGAAAGAAAAGTATCTGAGTTATGAGCCAGGGTTCTGGCTATTGTTCGTTCACAACGTAGATTTCGCGGGTACTAGTGCGCATTCCGTTTAAAATAATCAGGGATTTCAAATCGTTAATAATGGACATGGAGAAGATAAATGTATATGTTGTAGTAACACAGTGGTTGCTTTTGGTCGAAGAATTCCAGTACTTTACCGAGCTCTGAGTCGGTGTCCAATCCCAACTTGTGTAGTTTTACTGAGAACGAAAGCAACTTAACCGATATTAAAGAAACTTCAATACAAACATCCAAAATGTATGTTGTATGTGTTAGTGCAGTCGGGTGGCGTCGTGACACACATATTTGTTGTCGGCTACACGTACGATGCTTGATGAAAATCAACAATTTTTGATATTTTCGTTTGACGCTTACTTTTTTGATCGTGTCGGAGTCTGATGGACAAAACAGCAGTGTTGTATTTAGCATTGAGGTTAGTATTTAGTGTGCGGTTGCCCAATAGTATATTACTCGTAAACACCTAGATATACTAAAAATAAGCACAATCCGTATGAAATATGTACATAAATAAGCAAAAAATTTAAAAATTTATATGTAAATGAAATTATTTAAAACTGATATACATAAGTAATTTAATAATAATAAAGTTATGAACCCGAAAAACATAAGTTATAATTAAAAACATGACTTATTGCGATTTTTTAATATAACACAGAAAGTGGGTAACAAAAAAATTCTCAAACAACGAACAGAATAAGTTAAAGCAGATTACCCTTAATTTTTGTAAATCTCAAACTCAAATTTAATTCCCTTACTTAGGCTTTTCATCCACACTTTTTTTTATTTCTTTTCTTCTTTTTTTTTAACAAAACTGCAATAGTTGCAAGTAATAAAAATTCATCATCCGATGACGACATATTTGCTTCTAAATACAACTGTGGATTGATCGCTTTTTATTATTATTATTATATATTTGTTATCTATAATTAAAATTACAAAATAACTTTTTAGCACAAGCTACCAAGGCTATCGCTTTTTGTTTTGAACGTCACCGGGCAAACGACAAGCACCCGACACTCACACATATAAAGTGCTGGACAAGCAATGCTGGACTCTGAGCAGGGGCTAATTCTGTTATAAGCAAGGTGGATTTAATAAGGTGACAGCATTCACCCAGCTGAATTTTTCGCCGTAGGTATGGCTTACGTCAAAATGATATGCTTTGTTTGTATGTATTGGTATGTTTACATTTGCTTGCTGATTTTGATATGATGCTTGCACCAAACGCAACAACAAATACATGTAGGGTTTTACTTATATGTGTTTGCTGTCACCTGTAATAAATTCGCCTTGGTTATAAGTTACCCGAATCGACTGGCAACAATAACAAAAACATGAACACGCCTTGACCCTAGGTTGCGAGACAGAACTCGCCAGAAGATACGAGTTGCCAAATCTAGAAATTACGATAGCTATTAACCACATGTACGAGTATATAAGCAGCGGTGCATGCGCATGGGGTATTCAGTCGAACGTGTACATGTACAGTAAAAAAGCTAATACTAGAAATAAAGTAAAGTAAGTTGAGTTGCCATTAATTTGTGACTTTTATTTGACAATCCAGCCATCGCACTCTGACGAATTATTGTGAAACATTCTATTTTTATGTTGTCTAATCAAACTCCATACCTATCCTTTCAGGCGTTGCCTTATACGCCGCTTATATAGTAAGAGATACACTTATGCAACTGCTGATGTTTTTAGCTGCATGGCATGGCGTGTATACGAAAAGTAGAACAAAAAAATAATTCGATAAAGCAAGCAAGTTGTGTTGCCATTAATTTGTGACTTTTATTTAGCAATCAGGTGATCGAACTTCGAGAAATTATTTGGTTTTATTTGGCTTTTAAAGTAACAAATTCGTAAAAATACACTTTTACCAAGGCGCATCGCACAATATTCACCTCGAAGGGAATCGCAGCGAATTGTCAAGATGAAGGAATTTCCTACAGATTCCGCTCTACATAACAACGCACCGAAGTACCTCCATTTAAACTTTCGATTGGAGTTGAACCATATATAATATTAAAGATGGCTGACATTTAATAGAACTCTGAGAACAAGAATGCACCACCGCTTTTGACGAAGGGCGGGATAATCTACGAAGATTTGGTTCTATAAAGGTTTTTAAGGCGAATTCAATCAAAAATTGAAATACTTTTAAAAACGTAACTTTGTTCGTACTTTGTAGTAATAAGCTTATTTTCGCTCTGGCGTTTTTACGCCAAAATAAAAGTATTTATGGCACATTATATTATGTTTTTAGCGTATTTAGCTTGGACAATGGTGGTATAGTTCTTGCGATATTTGGTTTGTAGAATGCGTAAAATTTGCCTTCGTCCTTCAATATTTCCATTTTTTTCCGCGTCTTCATTTTCTGTGGTTTTTTTCCGCTCATCGGTGCGTATTCTTTGCTTCTTCCAATAAAAATTATACAAATTTCTAATGTGAAAATAAATAACTTGAAGTTGTTTTGGTGGAAATTCACTTTCTACATCTGATATGATGAAAAAACGCGTACTAACGAAATTAGCATGAGTAAGCCCTACTAGTTCAATATTTACCACGTGATCCGCGATATGTGAGCAGATTTCAAAAGCTTCAAATATTTTGCCAGATCCATCAATAGTTAATCATACTACGGTCTTGATATTTCATGATTCAATGCTTAGGGCCAGCCGCTATTTATTAAAAGCCCAGCATAGAGCCGGCTTTATCGGTCGACTATTTAGCTGATACTACAGATACATTGTGTAGTCATTGTGTTCTAATATATTAAATCATGTTAAGAGATACGAAAGATACTATATTTGCGATGGTGATGAAACTATAAGGTGTGCCAATTATTATTAGCTTTTCATCCACCAAGCGCTCCTCTCCACAAGTAGAATGCATACATACATCCAAACACTTTGATTTTCAGAAAAACCGGTAAGATAAGTAAAATACGTTATCAAAACTTGTATGTAAATTTTAAAAGTAATTTGCTTACGTTTGTAAACTATTTGGACCCAACTAATTATCCGACAGAGAAATAGTTTTTTGGTGTTCTCAAAATAAAATGCCATGAAAAGCCTCAAATTCTCCTCCGCGGAAACACAAAATTTATACCAGCCTATTTCAGTATAGCCCAACAGGTTCATGGTAAGTAGCAAGGTGGATTTATTCTATCACTTAATTTTTGTATTCTATCACCCTTGGTTATCCTTCTTTTTGCTTGGCGCGATAACTACTTAAGCGATTTCGGCCGAGTTTAACAAAGCGCGCCAGTCGTATTTTTCCCATGTCTACCTGCCCCAGTTGGAAACAGGTGAAGCCAAATCCTTCTCCCCCTGATCTTGCTAACACAGGGGAGGTCTTTCCCTTTTTCTGCTACCACCACTTGGTACCGGATCTAATACTTTCAGAGCCGGGGCGTTTGTATTCCTTCGGACGACATGACCCAGCCAACGAAGCCGCTGAATCTTTAATCGCTGCGCTATGTGTATGTCGTCGTATAGCTCATTGTTCCATCGCCTGTGATACTCACCGTCACTAACGTGCAAAGGTTCATTAATCTTCTGCAGAATCTTTCTCTTAAACGCTTAAACGCACGCCTCATTAGATGTTGTCATCGTGAAAGCTTCTGCGCCGCACATTAGGACGGGCATGAAGAAAGCCTGATAGAGTGTTAGTTTTGTTCGACTGGAACGACTTTACTACACAATTGCGTATCTAGTCTAAGGTAGTTCTTGTTGGCAAGAGAGATTCTCCGTTAGATTTCAAGGCTAACATTGTTATCTTTCTTAATGCTGGTTCCTAAATAAACGAAGTCTTTTAAAACCTCGAAATCAAAATTGTTAGAAGACGCGAGTGCACTGACTGTATCTTAGATGACAGTGGGTACTTCATTTTGTTCATACCAATTCGCTTTGCCTCTTGATCCAGTTTGAAGAAGGAAAAACTAACAGCGCAGTTATGTGTTATAAAACATTGTGGCTGAGCGATTAAGTTGTACGCTACTCCCACAATCTTTTCCAGCTTCCGGTTAAAAGAGCCAGCCACCCTGTCTAAATTTGGTATTAAAGAGCTCGGAGAGGTCCTTTCCAAACCTGTAGGTGCTGCTGGTATTGAGCAACGTTAATTTGAATAGCCGTATTAGTTTTGCGGGGATACCAAATTCATACATCACGGGGTGCTTTAAAATCTACAAAAAGATGGTAGGTCGATTCTCCTTTCATGGGTATTTTCCAAGACGGCTGGAATTTAGAATAATGTATATTGGGCAATTTTTGGCAAACTATTATGTCTTTATTAATGAAACTTGGTGGAAATGTTAGTGAGGTGTTAAGGAACACTCTTTATAACTTCAAGTTATTCAGGAAATAATAATTTCATAATTATTGGCCTTCAAAATGCCCTTTGGAACTTCACTATAATTTGCCACATTACACTATATATTTTTTAACACTTCACTAAAATTCACCAAATATACACTCACACGCGTGTTTTTATTTTATTTCTATCCTTATATTCGAATTATTGTTATTAAAATTAAATGCAAATAGAGTCACTTTCCAATTTTAAACGCGAATAAGAAAAAGATTGGAATAACAACACTATAGTATTGTCGGATGCCTGCAAATAAAACAAAAATATGAACAAAAATTAAGTATTTAAGTTTAGTGTTAATGATGGGGATGGGGGTTATTGTGCCTCCTTACTACATACACGCTTATGATTTTTTAAAAATACTGTGGATTGCGTAGCCTCAGTTGGACTGATGGTGGTAATTTTTTTGAAGCGCGGCCGAAGGCCGGCCACGCGAAAAAGAGTTCTACGCAAAAATACTGTGGATTGCGTAGCCGGAGTTGGACTGATGAGGGTTATTTATTTGAAGCGCGGCCGAAGGCCGCCTTCACAATAAGGAGTTCTACGCAAAAATACTGTGTTAATTAATTGAATTAAATTTTAATTACTTTATTATTTTTTGTGATACGCTTAGTATCATTGTTTTTAAGTTTAAATGAGGTGTATGCTTTTATTTTCAAAAATATTGCTCAACTTAAAATTACAGCAAAAAATACTGCAGTTTTACAATGAACCTTCCACTGAACATCCCTGCATACGAACTTCGTTTTTATTTCAGGTGTATGGTAACACCAACTTTTCGCTAAATTAAACAACTTTAACATTAAATTACTTTAAAACTATAAGCCTCCGGCAGGTTCGGTTTTCAGTTTTAAAATGGGGATACATCCCTTCTATCCCCCCTTTTAAACTTTTTTTCAAAGCGACATACATTATACTAAAGTTTTCCCTCCAAGACTGATACGGTTTGTCAAACTCGGCTGAAATCACGGAAGCGCTTATCTCGCCAATTAAGAAAAAGAACAGTCCAGAGTTATAGCTATTCCAGTGATACTGTGGCCGAGTGGTTTCTATAGTTTCGATTTACAGGTATTGTTAACCGAATAAATGCTTTAACTGGCTATCAGAAACCCCCTTTAGGATCGAAAGTACTTGGTACTTTAACAAAGTATTTACTTGAAGCGTAATAGCACTAATAATAGTTTATAATTTTTAACGCAGCATGATGTCGAATAAAAAAAGCTTAGAGTTCATTAAAAACATTACAAATATTATAACTAAGTCTACTGGCTTCGAAAAGACAATGGAAAAGGTCGAACATTTGTTTAAAAAAAAAACACAACGCAGTGTAGACATGATCTAATTAATGATCCAATGAATTGGGCCGTACGTAAGTACATACTTACAGGCATATGTATGTATGTCCTTATGTATGTACATATGTATATATTGTATTGCCAGACAAGTAAAAATTATTTAAGTTCTATTTTTGCGTTAAACAAGCCCAAGAACATTTGTGAAA
The DNA here is from genome assembly GCF_028408465.1 of Anastrepha ludens. Classification (NCBI taxonomy): domain Eukaryota; kingdom Metazoa; phylum Arthropoda; class Insecta; order Diptera; family Tephritidae; genus Anastrepha; species Anastrepha ludens. The sequence continues at coordinate 128,739,682 of NC_071500.1, read as the reverse complement.
ACTTAGATTTAGTGTAGTGCATATTATATGTTATATAGTATATTATATTATATGTTATGTATTATATTTTTTATATTATACGCTGTGCTTTCCATTTCTACCAGTTGAAGCTTGAAAAAAATACCCTATTACAGACGCTTATTTCACTTAAATACAAACACAGCTGTGCTTTCCTTTTCTACCACGATATATTTGCTTATAATGTCTAAGTGCGTGGACCGAATTTAAAAATTATAACACGCAAATGTAGTCACTATATCAGCCTTTTGATTTATATTACTTTTTATAAATTAAAATTAAGAATTAATAGCAATATTTAACGTTAAAAATACGTATTTTTTGCATAAGCTTGAAAAAATGCCCTATTACAGACGCTTATTTCACTTAAAATACAAACACAGAAAAGTAACAAAATCACTTATAAACATTCTTTATTACATTAAGATTCGATTTAAAGCTATTTTTACAAAATAATAGTCCAAATTCTATTAAAATTCTTTTATTACAAATTTTCTTCTAACCGTTTGTAATACCGTGCAGAATAAATTTGAGGAGCGAACTGTCAAACGAACGGTTGTTATTTCTATTATTTATAGGGGCGCTTTTTTGATTTCAAATATACACATATGTATATAACAAAAACAAATATTTTTACAAATACTGAAAATTTGGAATAAAAATCGCGGGATTTTTAGTCCAAATTTTCGGCTGCGGCGCTTTTTTGATTTCAAATATACATATATATTACAAAAACAAATATTTTTACAAATACTGAAAATTTGGAATAAAAATTGCGGGATTTTTAGTCCAAATTTTCGCCTGCGGCGCTTTTTTGATTTCAAATATACATGTAGGTATATTACAAAAACAAATATTTTTACAAAAAAAAAAATTTTTTATAAATATTGAAATAATGCAAAATCGGACAGTTTTTGACCTAAATTTTCGCCATCGGCACTCATAACTTTTACGATAAAACCACGTTTTAATAAGTGCTATGAAATATAAAACCTAATTTAAATGCTTGCTGGGTTGACGACTGCTGTATACTCTTCTCTTCAACTGTATTTCAGTACAAACTGCAAATGCGGTCGGAAAAAACCTAATTTTTAAACTTCTCCTGGGCGTTCCATAGGGACACTAGGAGGTTGGGACTTTAACAGTTATAGTGGTGTGACCTTGCTTTTTTTTAATGGGCGTATGGGGTGGTGCCACGCCCCTTCCCTCTCCGCCCCCCGTTCAAATATATCGTGGTAGTAAAGGAAAGTTTTGCCAACAAAATTACTTATAAACATTTTTTATTACGTTAAGATTCGATTTGAAGCTATTTTTACTAAATAGTACTCCAAATTCTATTATTACAAATGTTCTTTTAACCGTTTGCAGAGAACGTTAATGTATAGAGAAGTCTTAATGACAGGAAAGTGTTCATTTTTGAGGGGTACTCGTCTCGCGAAGACAATTTCACCATAAACACATTTTTCAACAAAAATAACAGTGAGGGGCTGAATTATGTAAATTTAGCAGCAGTCGATAAGAATTTGTTGGTGATTAGAAGCAAAGAATGTTAGCTAGCTTTTTAATATGACCTATATACTATTTGAATTTTTCCAAATCATCCAAAATTATATACATATGTTATGTCTGTCTGCCTGGTGTCTGTAAAACTTTGTTGAATTCCCTTCAACTGAATCAAAATCCTCTATAGAAAACGCTTCATTACCAGGCGCACAGGAAGATGGCATATGCAAATGTAAATTTGTGAATTTATATACATTTGCGCATATGTATATGCTGTGTGTATGTATGCTCACCAGCCACAGCTCAAGATAAAACGGTAAAGCTTCTCAAGAAATCCAGCGCGCATTCAAGGCGCAGCGCACATTCATAGGCACAGCATTGTACATATACACATATTTACGTACATATATTGATGCATACATATGTACGAAGCCGCGGGCACTCGACTTGACAAAAATTGAAGATTTATCAAATATTGGCAAATAATTCTACGCGAAATATTCCAATATTGACTATTTTCGAATTGTCGAGAAAATTGGCATATGGGCGGCTCGTTTTATGAATGAAAGTACTTGCTCTTAGGAACTATGAGCTCGAATTTATCAATGAATTTTTTGATGCTGAGTTTTTGTTGCACAGTACAATAGTTGAAACTGTTAAAGCAACAAACATTAAAGTTACTTTGATTTTAAATCTTTATTTGGTTGTATTTGTTTGAAAATATATGTAGATTGAATAAATTTCGTTTATCAAGCGAACATAAAAATACACAAGCAAATGCCTTGCAAAATCCCGTCGGCATTCGTCAATTTGATTTCATACAGAAACCAAAAACTAAGCTGAGCCAATGTACTTGTACATAATTCACTGTAATCAGCTCTGTTAAGAACTTCCCCGCTGTCGAGTTAAGCGAGGTGAAATAGTGTTCGCGGTTTCACTTCATTTTTGACAACTCACACTATTCGTAGCTCGTGAGAATTCTCTATATTAACGTTCTCTGCCGTTTGTAATCATGATGGAAAGAATAATGAGATGGCGCCTATCGTGGTCCCGTTACTTTGCGCTCAGCGAATTTGACAACTAGTTACGTGATTTTAGCTCCAGTATGGCTAGATTACCATTTTCGTAACTTGATTTAGCATTTTTTTTTGTTATTTTTATTATTTTTTGTCTCGGAGTTTTAGTTCTTTCTTCATGACATTTCTAATTAAAATGTCATGTTTATAATTTTGTAAAATATACATTTTTTAATAATTATTTAAATAATTCACTCAGTTTTATTTAGCTTTACTTTTTTTTAACATCTGGTGGCATTGCCCGCGATTGCAGGTGTTGTTGGTGTTCTTCTGCTTTCGGCAGTCAAATCTCTCTCTCGCTACTGCAGTGTTGCCTAGCTTTGGATATAAAAACGCACTAAAATGCCCATTCAAAGAAAATAACCCAACAAATTTTTATTGAATCACTTAAAGAACTTTGTATGCCTGACAAATTGTCTTTAAAATGTGCGTTTTTTTAAATAAATGTGTTATGCTTATGTACAATTTAATTTATGAGGTTTTTTTTGCTAAGCGAGACTCTTTTGTTAAGGGAACGACTTTTTTGCTATATTTGAAGTTATGTAACAAGATAAGGTATTATTTTTGTAAAAATGTCAGTATGGTTTCTTTAGTATTTTCTGGTATTTTCTTGTTTATTTTTACAATGAATATAACTCTTAATGTCCTATGTCTCACTAAGGATTGATGACCGGAAGAAACGATTACACCTCTATGGTTTTAATTCGCATTCAATAAATTCAAAGGCTTTTTAAAATGTGTAAAAAGGTTTTCAATCTTAAGAAGAGTTGAGAGAGGGGCATTTAATATTTTTGCATAACCTTAAATGGAGCCAAAAATTAAATTTGCACTTTCAAATTATCAAATTTTATAAGAGTAAAAAAATTTTCATTAGCACTAAAATCTTCTCAGAGTGACCTTTTCTAACCTTTTTTTTGTTCAATAATATAGTTTGTTTTTTATCTTAAAGTTTCGGTAGCTTTAAATTAAAAAAAAAGGAACAAACAGGGTATAAAAAAGCACTAAATTTATTGCGAAGAGCAAATAGTTGGCAATACTGCACAACTCAGCAAACGTGACGACACGTACGCTCTGATGGGCGCAATCTTCTTTCTATCATTCTTGGTTTGTAATACCGTGCAGAATAAATGTGAGAGCGAACTCTCAAACGAACGATGAGAGAGAGAAGAATAAAGCGAAAAAAGAAAAACCCAGTCAACCAAAAGGGAACCATTCTTTACAATTCTAATTTATGCGCAATTGCAGTATAAAAAAAGTACTTCACATATTTTTTTAAGCTCTAAATAAAAAATATAGAAAAAACTAAAACACAGAACAGTTCAAAATTTTATGTCACAGCTTATTTCATGCAATATTAATTTTTTCTTAAATTTAAGTTAAAGTAATGATTTAAAAACTATCCAGTACTTTGTGTGGTACCCTTTGGCTTTGTTAACAGCTTTAAACCATTCTGGCATTGACTCCACTAGCTCTTTTGTTGCTTCCGGTCCGATTTTGTTTCACTCCTCCAAATTTACGGTTTTCATCTGATATCTATTGCTTATGTGATGTGTGTGGATTTTTGTTTCCTGTAATGACCATAAATTCTCGATGATGTTCATGTCAGGTGATTGAGCCGGTGGTTGCATTAGGTTTCCGCCAGACGTAAGATTTGCGCCATCTAAGTCGAATAGATTGAATTTGGACTCGTCAGAAAATATTACCGTTTTCCAGAAATCAAAATTTTTACTTTCGGGCTCTCCGGCGAAGGCAACTCGGAATGGCTTCTTTCGTGCTACTCGACCATTAAAGTACTTTTCACGTAGTACCCTCGCACTATTTCGGCGCAACATGATTTGCCCACTTCCTGCTGAATTTCGTTTAGCAGTTTTGGGGCCGATAGCATTGGGTTTTCTTTTATTTTTCGAACAATTAAACGCTCATCACGTTCGTCGAAAATTTTATTTGGGGCACATCGGCCTTTATTTTGCCCCCGATTTTCATGAACGAAGCTTTCAATGATACTTTGTACTGTAGCACTACTCAAACAAACTATTTCCGCAATTTTTCGCTGCGACTTTCCGCTTTGAAAATGCTTGATGACGAGTTCTCGCTGTTCAATCGTAGTACGTCGGCCCATTTTTAATATATTTTTATATTGTCCACTTGGCTATCACAAACATACAAACAAACATGTTCAACTTACGTGCGTACCCTTTTTTCTCATAATCAGGTATTTTGTTTATAAGAAATTGACGGGTTGACGAACCACGCTTCATTTTACTTTCTAAGCACGAGAGTCACCGGATTGCCAAAGGCAGGGAATCGGGAAGCTCGACAGCTTCGTACGTCCGAAGTAAACCGGTTTCCCATTTCTTTTCAGCGGAGATAAAGCGCATGGTATTTTCCATGATTTGAAGAACGCGTTTATCATCTTTAGATATCAACGGCTTAATTGGTGCATATGATCCGATGGCATCAATAGAAAAATACGTTTTCAGTTGCTGGTCCATACGATCGTCTCTGGTTGTACCACATTCGCAGGTATGCAATATTCTTGTTTGATCAACGCAGTTAGTTTTATCGCACCCATATACGCTCCATCCTAGTCGGCAGTTTGCGGCAATAAGGCCGGATCCCCAATCATCTCTTATTTCGATAGGGATTCCAATTTAAGCGTTGTCCAAACCTATCAAAATTCGCGCTCTTGCCTTGTTATAGGGTCGAAGCGTGCTTACTAATCGTAGAGCTGAACAGCGACTGCTGAGGAAGTAGTAGATTAGAAACGGTTTGAATGTTTCGAAGCCTGTATTTTTGAGAGGGTAATGCAATCGGTGAAACATAAACATTAACAAATTTGGAATTTGCTTAACTGGCCTATCTAAATCAAGCTCGTTCGCCAATTGAGACTCAATTAGCGTACAGGAGGCTCCTTTGTCGATAAGGGCGAATGCACGTATTGCTTTTGTACCGCCAAGTAAAATAACCTCAACATACTTGAAAAGCGCCCTCTGCGTTTCTTTATCAGCTGCTGTGCCCAGCTCGTGGTATAGTGCTGATTCTTATTATTTTCAATCGCCAACGAAGTTCCATTGTGAAGCAGAGGATGGTGAGAAATTCTACAATCATCTACGCCACAGCATCTTTTCGAATTACATCGACGAATGAAATGACTTTTGAAACAGCGTTAACAGAGTTTACTTTCATGTACAACTTTCCACCTGGCACTTTACGAGAGGGCGCGAAATTCATAGCAATCGGACAGCATGTGGCTCGCACGTGAATCATTATTCTGCCCTTAGTGATTCGCGATTTCCCTTTTTTGCTTCGACGTTGTTATTACCCGATGCTATCGCCAATGTCTGAATGGATGTGACCTAGCTAGCGCACATGGCTAGACCGAAAAGCCAATCATCGTATGCAGCAATATCAGCGCGTCTGAGGAAATTTGGTAACATGGCAGTTTGGCTACCAGCTCGTTTAATAGCACTGCCTTTTTTGCTTCGACGTTGTTATTACCCGATGCTATCGCCAATGTCTGAATGGATGTGACCTAGCTAGCGCACATGGCTAGACCGAAAAGCCAATCACCGTATGCAGCAATATCAGCGCGTCTCAGGAACCTTTGGTTACATGGCAGTTTAGCTACCAGCTCGTAATAGCACTAGATCATTTAGATAATCGTTTAGTCCGACCGCCTGCATTGTAGCGCGATAATTTTGTACCGCAAATGAATATGTTACTAAGGTTTCTAATTTGTCTAACTTAACAGATGGCTCCTCCCTTAACCTACGCAGCATTACTTGGGGAATCACGTCTGGTCTACGATACAGCATGCGGAGTGTATTAATGGCCAATCCAACCGTAGACGGCACCATACGCCTATCACGAACTGCCTCTAATGCTTGCCCCTTTAGGCATTTCTGCAACCTTGTAAAGTTTTCTTGGTCCATGAATCCGCACCGTGTGGTAGAGTGCTCGTTGTTAGTAATAAATACGGGCCAGTCCTCAGGCCTAAATGTAAAGGTTGGCAGATCTTTTGTAATCCCTTGACGACTAGCTATATGTGCCGCACTCAAATTTAGGACGGCTATCATAGAGTATGGATTGGTAACGGTCAGATACGCTGCATAAGGCATATTTGGATGTGAAAATCCTGAAGCAACCGATGTTGGCAAACTGTGCAAATTGTGCATTGATGTATATACAGAAAAAGGTTGAGATGAAGATATAGCCGACACTGTATTGCTGTTTGAGGTTAAGTTGGGCAGCATGGTCGTCATGCCGTTCGTAGTGGTATAGGAAATGTCATCACGTTAGCAAGGTTAGGGACGACATTGAACGTGGCTAATGGAATGTGTGTTACTGTTATACCTGCAGTTTGGTTGCATTGCAGTTCTATAAGTTGTGGAATGCTACATGTGTATGGCGGCGCTGCACTGCTCATCTAATAGAACCTCGACTGCGCTTATTGTGTCAGCGTCCGCACCCCCCGTGGCTATGCAGTTTTAGAAACATCCTCCATTTTTACAGCTTATTAAATAGAAATCTCTTTAAAATAAAATTTTTCAGAATGTTGATGATGGCAGTGTGACGCGCAGTTAAAATCCTCCTAAGCAGTAAGTAAAGCTGCGTTTGTCAATCGAAAGCTGAAAACTTTATTCAGATCAATAAATTTACAATACAATATCAAAATTAATAGACAATATTTATCTTACACTTATTTTTTGCGGCGCCCATGCGCTTTCGTCGACGTCTAAATAGAAAGGAACTAAATTTGCTGCTATTTGTCAGGTGTTGATTGGTGAATGAGAGAAAAACGGAGAGATGAGAAAATGCGAAATGAGTTGCCAAAGTAAAGTGGCCTTTCGCAACAAATACAACCTCTGATATAAACAAGCCACCGTCATTTAACTTATTCCGTCAGCAAATATACTGGTTCGAATAAATCGCTGGGAGCCGATTAACGGTTTAATGTCGGCGACAGCTTTGCATTCTGTACATCGTGATTACCTTACGAACTTAGGTGTAATAGTATCATGATCGAATTACTCTTTGTTTCGAGTCGAATGAAACAATATAACTATTGAGTGAACTAGTATTAGTTAAAGTTCATATTACAGCACAAATTTAACCTCTTACTTTCAGAATTGAAATTGTTAAAAGTTATTTGCATAAAGCATGTGCTGAAAGCTCCAATAAGTTAATTTTATGTTATGATACAAATACTCGTACAAGAATATATAACTATTTTCTACTTTACTTTCAGATTCAAATAACCGATGGTGGAGAGGGTAAATGCACTGCTATATTTAAAGTAGCACCTGAGCATCTTAATCGCGGTGGTTTTTTACATGGAGGTTTCACAGCTACTATTGTTGATATGGTGACAACTTACGCACTGATGACTAAGCCCTGTCCCCCTGGTGTATCAGTCGATTTACATGTCACTTATTTAAAGGCCGCTAAGGAAGGAGACGATATCATTGTTTCTGCCAAGACTCTTCGGGCAGGGAAAAAACTGGCTTTTCTTGAATGTGTTCTGCAGAAAAATGATGGTACAGTTATTGCGAAAGGAAATCAAACGAAATTCATTGATCAATAAATGTGGCGCAATCCGGCAGATTTCCAAATACATACATATTTATGTAACAATTAAGTGAAATGAGCACCTAAAATTTTCTGTAATTCTTAAATATCATATTTTAAGTAAATAAACTATATCCAGTCTCCACTAGGAACGTTATATAAGTGTTGGTACTTTTACCGCATCGGGATTTATTCACGAGAAATCGTTAAATACCATTGTCGTTCTGGAAACAAAAGTTTCGTTTTTCCACAATTATAAACAATTTTTCTTCGGATGGCCAAAACTTGCATTCTTGGATACAAATTACGATGTAGGGAATACAGAAGGCGCCGCTTTCCGAAAATCGCTACCTTATATTTGTCAATTGAGTGTTAGCAATACAGAAAATGAACAAACATTTACGTGCAAATATATGCACGTCCAGGTGTACGAGTACGTGTACAAATGAAGAACTTCGAGGTATTATAGAGACCTTTTAGTTGAGGAGAACGTAATAATATATTTGATGCACAAATATTTTAATATTACACGTATAACTATACTTGCCTATGTGTCGCTCTCGAAGCAAGCGGAGGAAGACGGTGGCTGAAAGTAGTACATCTCCCTGCCCTGCAACTGCTGCTAATGGCCGCGCCACGATCTCCTAAGTTACGAGCGCTGTTCTAGCGCCAGTCAATGTGTCGGGTGAAGGTTCTGCTAAGCCCCGGCCTGATCGGAGCCTCGCCAAACAGTCCAACACAGCTGTCTATTGGGCGAAAATTTCATCAGCCTTTCGACGTCGCAGGCTGTGATTTTGATTTGGCCTTGATACCAGCCAGCGTCAGTACATGATGGTGGCGGACCTGGATTGCTTAGTAGCACCTCCAACGTCGTATTTTCCAGAGCAGCCTGCACCCATTTCAATTGGGCCCTGGGAATTCCTCCTTCGGGATCACCTCATCCAGGACACCAATAATGATAGCGGGCCACTTCTGCGAACGTTTTGTTAGGCGCTATGCCTCGATTTTTTGGTCTTATTGCTGACGGTTTGACCTCTTCAGTAGACCTCTGCCTTTTGGTGGCAGCCGACGATGTATTTTTCCTTTCAAGGGTGAAGTTAGGTAGTACCTTCCTCGCCCACTCTATCGACTCTTTCACCTCTTTGGTTAACTCCTCCGTTGTTGCTGGTGTTTCGTGTTGCCTTTTAAGTATTTTGACGACATTACGCCTCGCCAAGTACCCTCCTTTAGTTGGATCAGTGAACCTTACTGTCGGCCATCTTCCGGCGAGAGCATTGGCCTCGGTGCTACCTGTGGTAGTATCTTCTCCAGTTCTCCCTAAAGCCACAGGATGTCGACTAATTGGGTTGGTTCTGACTGTCCCAGGAGGCGTCGATGTACTGGAGCTAGGCTTAACCTCAGTCCCAGTACTAGCTCTTGGCGCCTAAGTTCGACTTCAGTCTGACTAAGTTTGACTTCAATCTTCGTGGTGGCAGATTTGGATCGTTTTAAACGCTGCTCGGAGCTTGCTGCCCATTCTGGGTTGTTTGTTTGTTTTGGTTTTTGTTGTTTGTATGAATTTAACTAGTTGGGCCCACGAGTGTCGGAGAAGAGATGCCCATCTGTGCATAGATCCGAACTACACAGGCAAGGCTAGTTATTACGGTAGCGCCATAAGCTAACGTTAACGACTGGGCTATATTTGAAAAAGGACCCCCAGCCAGGCTGATACTCGGCACGTGTTGCATGACACCTTAGTCTGGCTCTTTACATCACACCATAGTAAAACTCCATTTTCGAATGCTGTACTATTAAAGAGTAACGAACACTTGCCTGTGAAGTCTTACCTTACCTAGTTACCTCTCAACTGCGTGTAGAGTGGGAACTGTGATACCTATTACCAGTCGGCACCCTCGGGGAGGGTTCAGTGGCTGGGCGTATGCCGGGTGCTAGTGAATCGTATTCGTTCGTTGCTGGTCCAAAGAATCGTCTCGATGCGTGCAGAGGAAGATTTTCTGGTGTCATCTGGGGTTAATAGAGCCTGCCACCAAGGTGGTTTTATGTTTCCATTGCTCTGGTGCATGGCGATCGATCCTCTACTCACCACCTTAAATGATCCAGTAGTCCACGCACAAGCATGAACATCTGTAGAAAAAAGAAGAAAACTCTGGATATGGTTGAGACTTGGTGCTGTACGAATGGGCTAACGGCAAACCCTACCAAGACTGGTATTGTCCTCCTTACCAGAAGAGGTAGAGAAGAAATAGCTTGATAGACTGGTTCTGTATAAGTTAAAAGTAGTCATAATCCAGTTATCCAAAGAAGTCAAATATGTTGAGGTAATTCTCGATTGTAAACTGCTTTGGAGGTCACACGTTGAAACAAAGACTTCCAAGGGTGCTTCTCCTATATATCTACACGGCTATTTTAAAATCTATTATCAACTAAGCATCAGTGGTCTGCATAGTAGACTACCTCTCGTGGGAGTCAGGAGAGCTTTATTGAGACTACAACGCGCTGTGGCTATCTGTTGCTCCGCAGCTTTTCCGACTACCTCAGGCCCGGCATTAAATGCTCTGGTTAGCCTACTATCACTTGATGTTTTCATCCAAGGAGAGGCCTTGAAGGCCATCCGCAGGCTGCAAGACAATGGGAATTGGTACGTCCCCTGTCCGGCATTGAACAACAGAGTAGGCATGGACTTCGATCCAACGATTCTCACCATGCCCCTTGACTCCATGCCAACAAGAGTCATACTTGAAAAGGGATCATTTACAGGGTCGGGCCGTGCTCAATCCTGGAGAGCATTTACAGGGATGGCTCCAGGATCGAGCACGGTTCCGGCTCTGGTGTCTACGTGTAATCCAGCGGGACCAAACTATACTTTGTTCTTAGAATGCAAGCATCTGTGTTTCAAGCGGAGGTCTATGCTGTTCAAGAAGTGATGAACTTTGTTGTGGAGAACAGATGTAGAGGTATATCTGTATGTGTATGTAGCGACAGCAAAGCGGCGCTCATGGCCTTAGACATCCTTTCAACCACTTCAAGGGTAGTTGAGTACTGCAGATCCATGTTGAACTAATATATGTCGGTAGACATAATATCATGATGCTAACATGGGTCCCGGGACACGTGGGTATCGCAGGAAACGAGATCTCTGACTATTTAGCTAGGATGGTCTCTGAGGAAAACTACCTTGGCCCGGAGCCCGTTCTGCCACTCCCTTCCGCAGCCATCAAAGCCACGGTTAGCAAACATGTTACTCTAACCCACAAGCGAGCATGGCAGGCTGAGAGACGCTACAGATGGACAAAACAGATATTGCCTTCATGTCCGACCGACTGTCGCAGATTCTCTTGTCATTAAGCAGAAGAGACTGTAGGCAGCTGGTTGGATTGACGACGGGACACTTTCTATGGTCGTAGCTCAGGGAAATGGTAGGCATCTCAGACAGTGCACTCTGCCCAGCATGTGGAGAGGAGGATGAGACGGCGGACCACTTTCTCTGCGTCTGCCCAGCCTTCACTTCATTCAAGCTTGAGGTCTTTGGCAGTGATGAGTTAAGAACCGACTATCTTGGCTCCTTGCCAAGACAAGATCTACTCAGGTTTTTTTGAACGTCGGGTAGGTTTAAGAAGAGAATCCGAGTGTAGTACAATGTACGTTATTGTATCTAGTGCTGTACTTGCTAGTCTATCCCGACAAAAAGAAAAAATACTTGTTTATCAAGTATTCAAAAGTAAAAATGCATTAACTTTTTCCGCTTATTAGCAAAAAATAACACTCTTTATTTATCTTTAACTTCTTTTTTGTACAGATTCATATTTATTCACAGCAGATAAAGGGAATTAATAAAAAAACTTCAAATTCTTTGGAAAAACAACAACTAAAGCAACGAAGTCTAATAACACACTGTCGATAAACTGTCTTACAAATTTAATACAAGCTTTTTTATTAAATACATAAATGAATACGTAATTTTATGATTAATTTAATATTTGGTATGATAACCGTTTGTTTCAATAACATTTGACAGGCGCTTTTCATGGAACGGACCATTTGTTTACGTTGTATACGTTCGGTGTCTTCTGCCATTCCTCCATTATTGCAGTTTGAATAGTTCTGTCTTTTATGGACTCTTTTCTTCAAAAAGGCCCATAAACTTTCAATCACGTTTATGTCAGGACTTTGGTCTGGTGTTTTTATAACTTTACCGCAATTGTAGAGAAGCCACATCTGGACTTATGTTCCTTATGCTTCGGATCGTTATCTTGGTAAAATTTAAAATTCGGTTTATTCTCAGTGATCAACTCAAATTTTTAGCACTGCCGACTAAGTTTATGTTTTTCAATATATTTAAATATTGTTTGGCGTCCTTTGTGACGTCAAGTCTCCTAATTATTTACTTGAAATACACCCCAAAACTCTAACGGAAATTTTCCACAATTAACCGAATTTTATATGCATTATACTTCGATTTTGTAAAGCTGTCAAGGGCTTGCGACATACTCTACTTGATCCAACGTTGTAATACAGCATTATCTTTGTCTCGTCGCAAAATATAACATCGTCCCAATAATCTTCTGGTTCGGAAATGTGGTTCAAAGTGAAAGAAATTTATTATATTATAATTGCGTAATATTAAAAAATAATCTTTTGTCAGGCGTTTGTAAGACACTGCATTTAAATTTGGAATCCGAATAAAGCAAAAATTGTTCACGGAATGATAAAACGAAAGCATCAAAGTGATCACTGCAAAGCAGAGATAACGAAAAACCGAAGTTAACCGCGCAACGCATTCTAATGAAATTGAAAAAGAATTTGAATTTTTTTGATTAATTCCTTTTAAATGCTGTGAATAAATATGAATCAGTACAAAAGATAAAGTCAAAGTTAAATAAAGAGTTCTATGTTTTGCTAATAAAAACGAAAAATTGAATTTATTTTCTATGCCAAAAGTCATTCTTGACTTACTGTATATACATTTAGTGTCAAAAGTCAACGCTCCTTTGTGGGTACTAACAAAAACTTCAACAATTCCCCTCTTTCACACCTCCCATGTAACATCTTGCAATACCTCTTTGCTTGTAATAGGGGGGGTTTGCCTATATTTCTTTCCAGAAGGGTTAAATCTGGCGATTTTTGTTTAAATTTTGTTTTAAATATCTAGAATATCTAGCGCCTAGCGTTCCATTTTGGTGAAATTATTTTTGTAGCATTACGAGTCAGACTATCAAACCATCTCATGTTGGCTGAAGTGACAATGCTAATTTGTCTGCCTTTCATATCTAGTATGTCACTATGCCCTGACACCAATATCTTATGGATGCAAAAATATTCCGCCACCTTGTTCATAGCCGCCTGGTATTTGCGACCAATGATGGAATTAATGACAACCCCACCCAGATTTAACGCCGCTTGGCTATTGGAGTAAATATAGATTCCTCTAAAGGTAGTCACATTTTTACCTGAGCAGACAGTTAAATCATTATTGGCTAGAATTTCAGTCTGAAATGCGCTATAGTGATTACGAATACGAGCCGAAAAGCTTAATTTTGGCTTCTTACAGTAGATACCAAAGCCAACTTTTGTCGTCAGGTAATTGTCAATCCATTCACATCTAGTTGGAATTGTAGTACTAAATAACCTGTTAAAGTCTGGTTTGTTCAAACAATAGTAAATAGGTTTACCCCTAAATTGCGCCATGAATAACTTGCGGCAAGCCGAGCAGCAGTGTTACCTGCATTCTCTTTACCAACTAAATCTAGGATATGTAAGAAGAAAAGAGTATTCAGAGCGTCAGAGGGTGTAGTTCTAAGAGCGGTGCTGATACATATAAGCGCCATATGTTGAACCCTCTGAAGCCTTTTTCTAATTGTTGCCTTGTCGAGAGCCTTCCACCAGACTATAATTCCGTAAATGAGGATGGGTCTGATAATGGTCATATACAACCAATGAGTGTTCTTCGGAGAAAGACCCCATCTGCATTATATTGCCTGTTATGCTGCTCCCTACATTCATGTTCCAATTTATCTCCTTGTCGAAAATTACACCTAAACATTTGGTTCTATCTTCTATTTCTAGCTTTCCACTATTTACTAAAATACAACTAATTCTGTTTTTTCGCGTTCATTTTTGATAGCCCATCTAGACATCTTATTAAGAGCGGTCTGCATTAGATCACTTAGAATTGAAAGATATATTCCACATGTAGCAACAACTATGTCGTTTGCATAAGCGATTACTTTGCGCCCCAACCATCGAGTATGAAACGTCGATCGTTGACGACCAAGTTGCAGAGAAAAGGAGAAAGAACACCTTCTTGAGGATTTCCTCTGAAGACTGTGCGATTAGTGCAAGAAGCACCTTATTTTGGAATTGTTTTCCGACTAACTAGCAGGTTACGTACTAAATAGTTGTCGAATTGACATATCAACTCCAACCTTACAAAGGGCCGAGAGTATTTTCTCTGGAAATTGAAATACACCTTCAATGTTAAGGAAGGCTGCTAGAGTACGAGTTTATCCTTTAATCGAGAAAGATTTCTCAATAGGACCCACGAGTGAGCGCAGGGCAGTATCGACTGATCTAACCTTAGTTTAAGCATGTTTTTTTTTTTTGGTAGAGGAGGGGAAGCATAAAAGGCTGTGGCCGAAACCGTGGTGTGGCACTTTAACCCACTAAGGCCTTGCGTGACTTTGCGATTATTAAGATTGAGCTGTAAGATTTTTATGTTTGCTAATTTCTTTGCACCTTTTTAGCCATTACGCATTTGTAACTACCAGTTACATGTTCTCCTTTGCACAATGCACAATTTCCGGAATTTGGGCACGTTGCTACTTTATGGTCTTCGTGGCCACATTTTCGGCATGCACCGGATATATCTTCTTGATCCTTGCAATTATGTGACAGATGATCATATCTTCTACACCTAATCAGGGCTTCGGAGAGTTAGCTTCTCTTATCCGGCAGTAGGTTTCGTCACTCAATCACACCTGCACCGTTAAAGACTGCTTGCAGACTCCTTACTGCGGTTACGTCTGTCCGTGTAATACTATACTGCGTTTGGAGTCACACTATCTGCAGAAGGGGTCGCGAAGCTCATCGAGATCGGCGATATGATTATGTTTATTTTTATTATATGTAGGTGTATCTGGGTAACCGCGCACTAAATACTAACCTCAATGGTGGTGTGGAAACTAAAAATTCCCAACTTTTGTTTAAAAAATACCCAATTCATGTTTCTACCGGTGTGGCAATATTGGCAAATGTTATAAAAAATTCACATTTTTCAGCGCTCTCACGAGAAAAAGAGTTTCCCATCTAGTCATCTATGCCCTAACGAGCACAAAAATTCATCCCGTGAGAACAACTGCGTTCTTTTAGTTACATATTTACACAATACATCTGTTTGTGTGTGTATGTGTTTGGTTGTATCTACACAATGTTGCCATTGATATTTTTGCTTACACACTTTTTCACATATCCGCATTATCAGTTACAATTTTTCATTGTTTAATAAACCAAAGCCAAAAACCAACAAATGCAAATAGTTGGTTTATCTATAATTAACATTATTCAACAGTGTTTTCAAGTTATTTTAATAAAAATTATAATTTTTCTTAGTATATTTTATTTATTTATAATTTTTCTTGGTATATTTTGTAAATGATTTCGAAATATACTGCTTGGCAACACTGTGTGGTGAGAGGGCAATCAGCTGTCATGGTTCTGCGGGAATTTTTAAAAATCCTGAGATAAAATCTACGATATTACGATACGGAAGGAAGAAATTTTTCATTTACATGGGGTCCTCATTAGTTTGATCGTAACAGCTGACAGGAGACTGCGTTAAGTCGTTCACGATTTTCAGCATTAACCATAACGATGTTTATGTGATCAATTATTGGTGCCATTGCCTTAAGCAACTGATATTTATATATACTGTCACATATTTGTGCATGGCGAAGTGCGAAACCAAAGTGGACTTATTAAGGTGATGGCAACCACCCAGCTGAATTTTTCGCCGTAGATATGAACAACGTAAAAATGACGTGTTGTTTGAATTTGTTTGCTTATATTCGTGTGTTTCAAATACTTCTACGTCAAGAATGATAGAAAGAAGATTGCGCCCATCAAGAGTGCGTGACGTCACGTTTTTCCAAGTTGTGCAGTATTGTCAACCATTTGCTCTTCGCGATAAATTTAGTGCTTTTCATACGGAAAATGCGAAAATTTTGAAGTTTCGTGTTTGTTTCTTTTTTTTTTTAATTTAAAGCTACCGAAACTTTAAGTTAAAAAAAACTGTATAATTATACAAAAAAGGGTTAAAAAAGGCACTCTAGAAGACTTTAGTGCTAATGAAAATTTGCTGGTTCTTATTAAATTAGATATTTTGAAAGTGTGAATTTAATTGCTTGCTCCTTTTAAGGTTATGCAAGAATATTAAATGTCCCTGTCTCAACCCTTCTTAAGATTGAAAACCTTTTTACACATTTTAAAAGGCGTTTGCATTTACTAAATGCGAATTAAAACCATAGAGGTGTAATCATTTCTTCCGGTCCTTATTTCTTAATTCTACATAGAGCATCAAGAGGGGTATTCATAGTAAAAATAAACAAAAAAATACTGGAGAAACCTTAATGACATTTTTACAGAAAGAGCACCTTATATCGTTACATAACCTCAAATATATCAAAAAAGTCGATCTCTTAACAGAAGAGTTTCTCTTAACAAAAAATTCATTAATTAAATTGTACATAACTATAAACCATTTATTCAAAAAAAACGCGCGATTTAAACACAATTTGTCACGCATTCAAATTTCTTGAAGTAATTTAACAAAAAATTAATATTTTATTTTCTTTAAATGGGCATTTTAGTGCGTTTTTATATCCAAAACTAGGCAACTCTGCAGTAGCGTGAGAGAGATTTGACTGCCGAAAGCAGAGGAACACCAACAACACCCATGATGGAAAGAATAATGAGATGGCGCCTATCGTGGTCCCGTTACTCTGCGCTCAACGAATTTGACAACTAGTTACACCCCATTTACACACGGAGACATCTGGAAGGGAGACACTGGAAATTCTCTTTTCATGTCTCATTCGCGGACACACGGGCAAAATTGTTTTCGGCGACATTTTGACATTTAATACTTTAGCATCGTCTGGTTCGGATGTATTCTAACACGCGCTTACATGTAAAGCAGAGAGCGTTCGACAACAGTTTCTTAAATATATGAATGAAAAATGCAAACTGGTTAAATAAAAATTAATTTGCTGTTTTTTTAGTGAAATATATTTATAAATTCTTATACTTGAATAAAAAAAATTAAATTAAAAATACTTCATATGTGAATAATTAACTTAAAATTAAACTGAGTATCTAGAAATGCAGGGAAAAATTAGAAATCAACATAAACATGTCCCATAACTATTTTAAATTATACTACTTTACTAGCAAAAATAATTGTGCATTTCCCAAGCAGCGTTCGTATGTTTGTCATCGTTGTTATCTTCCGTTTGCTTGAAAACCAACACATAACTTAGAACTTTCTTCCACAACAGAAGAAAACGAATGAAGCAACTGTCAAAAATTGCTTTAAGATTGGAAATACGAATAAGAAGCACAAAGCGTGTCGCCAGTACAGGAGACAAATTCCCTTCTCTCTTCCGCGGCCGTCCTTCACTTCCGAACAAAATGTTTCCCTTCCAGTTGTCTCCTTGTGTAAATGGGCACTTACGTGATTTTAGCTCCAGTATGGCCAGATTACCATTTTCGTAACTTGATTTAGCATTTTTTTTTTGTTATTTTTATTATTTTTTGTCTCGGAGTTTTAGTTCTTTCTTCATGATATTTTTCTAGCTGTTCTAATTAAAATTTCATGTTTATAATTTTGTAAAATATAAATTTTTTAATAATTATTTAAATATTGTAATTCACTCAGTTTTATTTAGCTTTACTTTTTTTAACATCTGGTGGCATTGCCCGCGATTGCAGGTGTTGCTGGTGTTCTTCTGCTTTCGGCAGTCAAATCTCTCTCTCGCTACTGCAGTGTTGCCTAGTTTTGGATATAAAAACGCACTAAAATGCCCATTTAAAGAAAATAAAATATTAATTTTTTGTTAAATTACTTCAAGAAATTTGAATGCGTGACAAATTGTGTTTAAATCGCGCGTTTTTTTTAAATAAATGGTTTATAGTTATGTACAATTTAATTAATGAATTTTTTGTTAAGAGAAACTCTTCTGTTAAGAGATCGACTTTTTTGATATATTTGAGGTTATGTAACGATATAAGGTGCTCTTTCTGTAAAAATGTCATTAAGGTTTCTCCAGTATTTTTTGGTTTATTTTTACTATGAATACCCCTCTTGATGCTCTATGTCCAATTAAGAATTAAGGACCGGAAGAAATGATTACACCTCTATGGTTTTAATTCGCATTTAGTAAATGCAAACGCCTTTTAAAATGTGTAAAAAGGTTTTCAATCTTAAGAAGGGTTGAGATAGGGACATTTAATATTCTTGCATAACCTTAAAAGGAGCAAGCAATTAAATTCACACTTTCCAAATATCTAATTTAATAAGAACCAACAAATTTTCATTAGCACTAAAGTCTTCTAGAGTGCCTTTTTTAACCCTTTTTTGTATAATTATACAGTTTTTTTTAACTTAAAGTTTCGGTAGCTTTAAATTAAAAAAAAAAAAGAAACAAACACGAAACTTCAAAATTTTCGCATTTTCCGTATGAAAAGCACTAAATTTATCGCGAAGAGCAAATGGTTGACAATACTGCACAACTTGGAAAAACGTGACGTCACGCACTCTTGATGGGCGCAATCTTCTTTCTATCATTCTTGACGTAGAAGTATTTGAAACACACGAATATAAGCACACAAATTCAAACAACACGTCATTTTTACGTTGTTCATATCTACGGCGAAAAATTCAGCTGCGTGGTTGCCATCACCTTAATAAGTCCACCTTGGTTTCGCACTTCGCCATGCACAAATATGTGACAGTATATATAAATATCAGTTGCTTAAGGCAATGGCACCAATAATTGATCACATAAACATCGTTATGGTTAATGCTGAAAATCGTGAACGACTTAACGCAGTCCCCTGTCAGCTGTTACGATCAAACTAATGAGGACCCCATGTAAATGAAAAATTTCTTCCTTCCGTATCGTAATATCGTAGATTTTATCTCAGGATTTTTAAAAATTCCCGCAGAACCATGACAGCTGATTGCCCTCTCACCACACAGTGTTGCCAAGCAGTATATTTCGAAATCATTTACAAAATATACCAAGAAAAATTATAAATAAATAAAATATACTAAGAAAAATTATAATTTTTATTAAAATAACTTGAAAACACTGTTGAATAATGTTAATTATAGATAAACCAACTATTTGCATTTGTTGGATTTTGGCTTTGGTTTATTAAACAATGAAAAATTGTAACTGATAACGCGGATATGTGAAAAAGTGTGTAAGCAAAAATATCAATGGCAACATTGTGTAGATACAACCAAACACATACACACACAAACAGATGTATTGTGTAAATATGTAACTAAAAGAACGCAGTTGTCAGAGAACGTTAATATAGAGAATTCTCACGAGCTACGAATAGTGTGAGTTGTCAAAAATGAAGTGAAACCGCGAACACTATTTCACCTCGCTTAACTCGACAGCGGGGAAGTTCTTAACAGAGCTGATTACAGTGAATTATGTACAAGTACATTGGCTCAGCTTAGTTTTTGGTTTCTGTATGAAATCAAATTGACGAATGCCGACGGGATTTTGCAAGGCATTTGCTTGTGTATTTTTATGTTCGCTTGATAAACGAAATTTATTCAATCTACATATATTTTCAAACAAATACAACCAAATAAAGATTTAAAATCAAAGTAACTTTAATGTTTGTTGCTTTAACAGTTTCAACTATTGTACTGTGCAACAAAAACTCAGCATCAAAAAATTCATTGATAAATTCGAGCTCATAGTTCCTAAGAGCAAGTACTTTCATTCATAAAACGAGCCGCCCATATGCCAATTTTCTCGACAATTCGAAAATAGTCAATATTGGAATATTTCGAGTAGAATTATTTGCCAATATTTGATAAATCTTCAATTTTTGTCAAGTCGAGTGCCCGCGGCTTCGTACATATGTATGCATCAATATATGTACGTAAATATGTGTATATGTACAATGCTGTGCCTATGAATGTGCGCTGCGCCTTGAATGCGCGCTGGATTTCTTGAGAAGCTTTACCGTTTTATCTTGAGCTGTGGCTGGTGAGCATACATACAAACAGCATATACATATGCGCAAATGTATATAAATTCACAAATTTACATTTGCATATGCCATCTTCCTGTGCGCCTGGTAATGAAGCGTTTTCTATAGAGGATTTTGATTCAGTTGAAGGGAATTCAACAAAGTTTTACAGACACCAGACAGACAGACATAACATATGTATATAATTTTGGATGATTTGGAAAAATTCAAATAGTATATAGGTCATAGTAAAAAGCTAGCTAACATTCTTTGCTTCTAATCACCAACAAATTCTTATCGACTGCTGCTAAATTTACATAATTCAGCCCCTCACTGTTATTTTTGTTGAAAAATGTGTTTATGGTGAAATTGTCTTCGCGAGACGAGTACCCCTCAAAAATGAACACTTTCCTGTCATTAAGACTTCTCTATACATTAACGTTCTCTGCAGTTGTTCTCACGGGATGAATTTTTGTGCTCGTTAGGGCATAGATGACTAGATGGGAAACTCTTTTTCTCGTGAGAGCGCTGAAAAATGTGAATTTTTTATAACATTTGCCAATATTGCCACACCGGTAGAAACATGAATTGGGTATTTTTTAAACAAAAGTTGGGAATTTTTAGTTTCCACACCACCATTGAGGTTAGTATTTAGTGCGCGGTTACCCAGATACACCTTCATATAATAAAAATAAACATAATCATATCGCCGATCTCGATGAGCTTCGCGACCCCTTCTGCAGATAGTGTGACTCCAAACGCAGTATAGTATTACACGGACAGACGTAACCGCAGTAAGGAGTCTGCAAGCAGTCTTTAACGGTGCAGGTGTGATTGAGTGACGAAACTTACTGCCGGATAAGAGAAGCTAACTCTCCGAAGCCCTGATTAGGTGTAGAAGATATGATCATCTGTCACATAATTGCAAGGATCAAGAAGATATATCCGGTGCATGCCGAAAATGTGGCCACGAAGACCATAAAGTAGCAACGTGCCCAAATTCCGGAAATTGTGTTATACGTTTTTTTTAACCGAGACTCTTTTGTTAAGGGAACGACTTTTTTGCTATATTTGAAGTTATGTAACTAGATAAGGTATTTTTTTTGTAAAAATGTCAGTATGGTTTCTTTAGTATTTTCTGGTATTTTGTTGCTTATTTTTACAATAAATATAACTCTTGATGTCCTATGTCTCACTAAGGATTGATGACCGGAAGAAACGATTACACCTCTATGGTTTTAATTCGCATTCAATAAATTCAAAGGTTTTTTAAAATGTATAAAAAAGTTTTCAATCTTAAGAAGAGTTGAGAGAGGGGCATTTAATAGTTTTGCATAACCTTAAATGGAGCCAAAAATTAAATTCACACTTTCAAATTATCAAATTTTATAAGAGTAAAAAAATTTTGATTAGCACTAAAATCTCCTCAGAGTAACCATTTTTAACCTTTTTTTGTTTAATAATATAAATAGTTTGTTTTTTAACCTAAAGTTTCGGGAGCTTTAAATTAAAAAAAAAGAAACAAATACGAAACTTCAAAATTTTCGCATTTTCGGTATAAAAAAGCACTAAATTTATTGCGAAGAGCAAATGGTTGACAATACTGCACAACTCAGCAGTACGTTACGTTACGTACGCTCTGGTGGGCGCAATCTTCTTTCTATCATTCTTGAACAACACCGGCAATCGCGGGTAATGCCACCAGATGTTAAAAAAAGTAAAGCTAAATAAAACTGAGTGAATTATTGGAATAATTTAAAAAAAATGTATATTTTACAAAATTATAAACATGAAATTTTAATTAGAACAACTAGAAAAATGTCATGAAGAAAGAACTAAAACTCCGAGACTAAATAGCAAAAAAAATAATGCTAAATCCAGTTACGAAAATGGTAATCTGGCCATACTGGAGCTAAAATCACGTAACTCGTTGTCAAATTCGCTGAGAGCAAAGTAACGGAACCACGATAGGCGCCATCTCATTATTCTCTCCATCGTGCTGCTACGTATTATTAGTTACATAGATGACTAGATGGGAAACTCTTTTTCTCGTGAGAGCGCTGAAAAATGTGCATTTTTTATAAAATGTGCTAATATTGCCACACCGTTAGAAACATGAATTGGGTATTTTTGAAACAAAAGTTTGGAGTTTTTAGTTTCCACACCACCATTGAGGTTAGTATTTAGTGTGCCGTTGCCCAATTGCCTTATATCACTCGTAAACACCTGCATATACTACAAATAAGCACAATCCGTATGAAATATGTACATATATAACCAAAAAATTTACAAATTTATATGTAAATGATATTATTAAAAACTGATAGTCATAAGTCATTTAATAATAATAAAGTAAGGAACCCGAAAAACATAAGTTATAATTAAAAACATGACATATTGCAATTTTTTAATATAACACAGAAAGTGGGTAACAAAAAAAAAAAAACAAATGCTCAAACCACGAACAGAATAAGTTAAAGCAGATTACCTTTAATTTTTGTAAAATATCTCAAACTCAAATTCATTTCCCTTACCTATGCTTTTCAACCATAGAATATTTACGTATATACAAATTTACATAAACCAACACACAGTTGTCAATAAATATACATTATGTACATAAGACTAATTAAAAGTAGAAGTCAAAAATATATAACGAGCTTTGGATTAATTACATTACAAATAATTATAAACATTTCAACACGTAATTTCTCCATTAAGCAAAAAACTAATAGTTTTCGTCAGTTATTTTTGGCGCGTTTCTTCTGGCACCCTGCCATTTCGCCCATCAGCTGTTCAAAATCCCATAATGTGTGAGTGCTGCTAAGTTTGAAACGTCCCTTGGGCGCGCTCTCTCTCAAAATGAAACAGTTTCGTTTCTTATTATCTATGTAGTGTTTAATTAAAATGATTCTATAATTCTGTTACTGTTTTTTATGAATATAGATCAAAATAAAGGAATAGTAACAGTTTAAAAGTAATAAAGTGTGTATGAAAGTAAAATAATTGAGGTCAATGCTTGCCTTCACAGGAAAATGGCGTTGTGTGGTTAACCAATTTAAAAACGTAATTTCAAATAACTCGAAAACCAGAAGATTCCTCAGCTAAAAGTGCATAGGAGAGGTCTTGAAATTTCCAACGGTATCACTTTTATTCCATATCCAGTTGCCTCACAAATTGGATAATTACCAATTTTCCCATGTTTTCAGTTTATGAGAATTATGACCATTTTGTTTCTTTTTCACATTTTAGATGTCGTATCCAGAGGATATGCCCCCGATAGAACTTACAAAATTACATTTCTCGGAGATTAAACAAGACATATGTGTGCAATTCGGCGTAATATCCAGCGAAAATCATATAGCCTTACAATGTTCAAATAACCAACTCATTATATTGGATATTTTGGATTCATCTGCAGTGTTAACTGACTTGCCATACAATTTGTACTATGTTGAAATACCTCAAAACCATGTCTTTGACTCGTTGAAGAAAGCTGATTTGAAAAAATCGTATAATAATTGCAATTCACTAGAGCAACAACGACTGACCTTGGATTCGGCATATGTATCTCATTTTTCTTATGAATCTCCAAAAACAAGTGCTTTACAATTTAAACGGGCTCCATGCCATTCACCGAAAGAGCACCCGATTGCTGTTATTGTAACTGTAAACGGATTGTGCCGAATACTAAGGAAAATGGCAGCTCCAAGTCGTCAGTGGAGTGAAATATGTAATGTAAATGAATACCTCTCAAACGAGACACTGTCATTGGAATTCAAAGCTAGTAAAAGTGCAATCGAATGCTGTATCACTGCAGCCGCTTGGCATAAAACAGAACCATTGTTGTTTGTGTCCTTCGATAACGGCTATGTTGCAATTATTATGTTCCGTAATGCGTATATTGTAAAGTTGGGACAATTTTTCATAACCGAAACCAAACTCGAAAAAATATGTGATATAATTTCGTTTGAACATTATGTGCTAGTTAGTTGTAAAGATGGCATTTTGCAACTATTTTATTTACACAAATCTACAAGTAATTTGCCTTTACTATCACCGATGGACGCTCTATGGAAGAAGAGAGATAATATGGCTTGCAGCAAAGTTCTTGTAAACAAGTTAACCTCCAGTACATATCTGGTAGTTTTTAGTAAAGGTTCTCATATACTAGTATACATGTTGAATGCAAAAGGCAAAGTTCTTTGCTCTAAAGAATTGTCCTTCGGGGGAATAAAAGTTACAGGTAAAATAAAGATGTTTATAACAAAAAATATAAATATTGACATATATCTTATTTTGAATAGATGTACAAAATATTTCTTCCTCCGAATTTATTGTAACTACCATTACGAGTTCTGTGCATTATTTCAAAGTAAATGTCGTGGATGACTATGCGTTAAGAATAACTAAAAAAAGTATTGAAGTCGACTTGGACACTTCAAATCTTGGTATTCTTGCACTCGTGCCTTCATCGAATTGCAGCCTTTTGACATTTATTTTAGTACGCAGCAGCGAATATTCACAACAAAGCAAGTACATGCATAGCAGCGTATTTGTAAACATTTCGAAATTGGAAAGGATTGACATCCTAAAGCAACTAACAAATCCCAATTTGGGTGCCATGAATCCAAGTTATGACCTTTTAATTGCTTTGGGAATGGACACATTTAGCAATATGAACTACGACAAGTATAGTTCTTTTTTCGAGGTAGTAAACACTAAACTACCTGACCTTTTGGACAATGGATTCTTGCTTGAACTCCAGATAAAATTTGTATTTATCTCAAACTTTTTGAGTTTTCAGAGGTAAGAAATAACACTAAGGTATTGAAAACATTATGCAATCATGATCAGTTTTTATTCATACTAGTTAAAATGGAGTTAAAGTAAATATAGGGTGGGCCATGTAAACATTGCTTTTTGAATCGGCTATAAAAAAACAAACGAATCAATATTTTTTCAAACTTTTTTATTTATTTTGAAGATTGAACATTGTCATTTATGAAAAAAAAAATAATATCGTTCAAATGACTGCCACGACTGGCTTTACAGTAGGCCATTCAATCAACCCAATTTTTAAGCACATTTTCGATTGTTTGGGCTCCAATTTCATGAATGGCAACTTCGATTTCGTGTTTTAACGGCTCTTAACGGCTCCCCACAAAAAAATAGTCCAACGGGCTTAAATTACAGCTCCGAGGCGGCCAATTGATATCAGAATTTCGGCTGATTATTCGGTTTTCAAAAACGGTAGCCAAAAGTTCGAGTGTAACTTTGACAGTGTGACAAGTTGCACCGTCCTGTTGAAACCAAATGTCGTCCATGTTATCCTCTTCAATTTTTCGAAACAACTCGTTGAACATATCACGGTAACGCTCGCCATTTACCGTAACCGCGGCTCCTCCCTCATTTTCTAAAAAAATGGCCCGATGATGCCGCCAGACCAAAAACCGTACCAAACAGTGACTCGTTGTGGATGCATTTGCTTCTCTACAGTAACGTGTGGATTTTCTGAGCCCCAAATCCGACAATTTTGCTTATTGACGTAGCCACCGATGTGAAAATCAGAAAAGAAGAAGAAGACTCATCACTTTGGAAATAGGTTTTCAATATTTCCCAATTTTGTTCAAGCGTGTAGCGTCCCATTTCGTAAATGTCAAACCTTTAAGTAAATTATGAACACATTTGACATGTCATTTGTGTTACCATTCTCAAAAAAAAAAGGTGGTTCAAAAAGCAAACGCTATATGGCCCACCCTGTACATCCGCAAAAAGCTTCATTTATGTTATCGGATTCAGCTCCACAAAATAAAAATTAAACATCTACATATATATAGTGCAGGAATGTTACAAGGCTCACACGGGATGAAATGACTTCCTTAACGCAACCCACATGTGATACCTGCCTGAGGTCATTCCCATGGCAGCCGGTTCTGCGTTACCGGAATGACTCGGAGTTTTTCCGACCAAGGGCTGCCGACCCAGTAAACTAGCCCTGTCTAGTGAACAGTCTATCACCCCACCCCTTACGTTACAGGAGCAACTCCGGTTAGGTGCAACAAGTGCAGCGGGTGGAGCCACCTTAAGACCTGTTCAGACCTTAAGTCTCATAGGGAGTGGTCCACACGGTATGTGGCCATGTGTTGCTCCCGCCAGCAGGCGTCTGTTGCCTCAGCGGCTACTACCCCTCTGATAGGCTGGCACCTCCAACCGCCACCACAACCCATTCCTCGACGGAAAGGAGCCTATCTGTTGTCACTTTCGGATATGTTTCCGCCTACGCATCAGGTCCAACGTAGGCAACCACACGCGTCCCTCACTCCGCGTGTTACAACTGCCTTATCTAGAAGCTTTAAGCTTCTACAATACAACTGCAACGGACTTACGAGTAAGGTCGACGAGATAGTAGACTTTATGAGCCGACACAGAACAAGCTGCACGCTAGGTCCTCCCTGATCACCAGGGATGGCTAAAGCGTGCACAGACACGATCGCGAGCGAGACAATGGTGGTGGCCTAGCTTTCATAGTCCACCCACAGTACAGTATCGTCTCATTGACGAAGGCATCCACCGCAGGGACAGCAGCTTAGAATGTGAAGGTATAACTGTCCGGACAGGCGATGCCGAGCTAAAAATATATAATATTTACATACCCCCCCTGTCACCTGCTGCCTGCAGGATATCAGCCTGACATAGGTGCCCTCATCAGAGGTTAAAACCGATTTGTTGTAGGTGTCTTTAAGGGGACAGATACCTGTAAACGGCCATATTTTCCCTGATTTTAATTAAACTTATTTTGAAAAAATAAGCAAATTCATTAAAACTATCGAAATGACAATATAACAAATAATCCAGACACCCACAGACGACACAGAGCTGATGGCCTCTGCAGCCAATGCTCAAACATAATTTTAGTACTGGTATTCATACCAGTCACTAAATAATAATAATAATAATATTTAAAATTAAGAAGCCAATATATTTTTTCAAAATTGGCATACAGTTTATACATTAAAATAATATAAATTTTTTTAGTGTAATCATTTAAAATGGCGGATGTACACTCAATTCTTCCAGGAAGGTGGCAGCGGGGCTTCTCAATCGGCGGGCATTGTAGCATCGGCGTCAGTGACCTAAATACAAAAAACCAAAATTTTTTTTGTATTTTGTCATAATTTCTATATGAATTAAAAAAAAAATTAAACAAAAAATCGCGGAGGGGCGAATTGTCCTACTATTTTTGCTTCGAAAAAGTTATTTTTTCGAAAACTTTTAAAATCACATAGAAAGTAATATAATAAAAAAGATGTGTGCAAAATTTCAGGGAGATCAGTCAATAACTTTTCGAGTTATCGTGTACGCCAATTCGAAATATATAGTTTTGAGAAAAACGCGTCTAAAGTTTTAATACAACGTAACTATACCTCTCCCAGCGCTCGAACGTAAAGAACAGAGTCGTCACGGTTGACGATTTATAATATAAGAAATACTTAAATTTACGTTCCAAAATTTGTTTGACCTATTCTTAAAGGATTATATTAACATTTGATGAAAAAAACAATTTGTTTTGTTGAAATTTTAGAGGTACCTGTCCCCT
Source organism: Anastrepha ludens (assembly GCF_028408465.1). NCBI lineage: Eukaryota > Metazoa > Arthropoda > Insecta > Diptera > Tephritidae > Anastrepha > Anastrepha ludens. The sequence continues at coordinate 128,711,647 of NC_071500.1, read as the reverse complement.
TAATGCGCATCACGATCTTTCGACATTCAGCACTGTGAACGACGACGCCCCCATTTTACAGTCGACACTCCCGCCAGGGCTGAAGAGGTGGACCGCGAACTACCTGAGTGGTCGTCACTCGTCGGTAGTATTTCGAGACCAAACCTCAAAACAGAGAAAAATAAAGCCAGGAGTACCGCAGGGTGGTGTCCTTTCACCCTTGCTTTTTAATTTCTATATTTCGAAACTCCCCCAGCCACCAGAGGGAGTCTCACTGGTCTCATATGCCGACGACTGCACGATAATGGCGTCGGGCAATGACATTGATGGCCTATGCTCAAAAGTAAACGACTACCTCGCCAGCCTTTCTCGCTTCTTCACTGCGAGAAACTTAAAACTTTCTCCCACTAAATCCACGGCGACCCTGGACAAAGGAGGTCATGCTGCCACTTCAGGTGCACGACTTACGTATCCTTAAGGATCTTATTATAAAAAAAATAATAATTTATTATTATTTTTTGGAGCTTAAGCTCTTTATTCTTTCAAGTTCTAATTCTAACTGAATGCAATTCTTTTTAAAATGCAATTTATATTTGTTGACAATTAAAAGTGCTTATTCTACTTAACATATTATTGGTTTCTAAAAATGCTTATTGTTTACTTAAAGTGTGCAGTTTGTCGTTGGCAAATGGTTCATTGGCTTTATTGCTTACTTTAGGTCTCTGGTTACAATTTGTCAACGACAAATAGTTCATTGGCTTTATTGTTTACTTTAGGTCTCTAGTTACAATTTGTCAACGACAAATAGTTCATTGGCTTTTGTTAGTTTTAAGAATGTGTCGATTGCACAATTTTAGTTGGGTAATCGATCTTTTATTATTTTTGCCAATTAATATTTATTTTTGGTGAAGTCGGAGCTGCCTCTGACGTAACTCCTTCCCCCCTTGTAATAAAATTCTCCTGAATTTTTTCTTTTAGTTTTCTTTGAATTTTTACCATATAGCCAATGACCATTGTGAACAACAAAAGTAGTACAGTTATAATTATAAATATGGTGAGAATTGACTTATTGCTATATTTTTTATGATATTTTAATTCCTCTATTTCTTTAACATTTTCAATTTCACTTAAAACTATTTCATCGAATGTAGGTTCTATAACATCAAATTCCATTTGTTTCTTTGATGGTATGATAAAATGATCTTTGTACGTTTTGTCTGAATTAACAAATGTTTCATTATCAATATTTATTTTACAATCATGAAATGTAAATAGATAGTTTTTGCTAACTGAAAGATTTCTTTCGTCATAATTACTTGTAACAATGCTTCCATTTGAATTTTTTAAAAGGAGTAAGCCTGGTTCTATTTCAATAATTTCTTTTTTGTATTCTCTTATTTTCTTACAATTATTTTTATAAATGCACAAATTAGATTTTTTTGTTTCTTTTATGTTAGGGTTTTGCTTATATTCATAAACTTCTCCATTATAGTGTATAACTTCTTGTGGTTTAAAGTTTAGCTGTGTGAAATTTGTGTCTGGGATTGGTGTAATGAGGGATCTCTTAACAGTAAATGTATCTTTTGGAAATTTGATGACAAATATTATCTTGTCTTCTTTGTACTTTGCGACTCCTAGTTGCATGTACTGAAGTTCATAAAAATCTATTTTAAAATCGTTAATTTCTTTGTTCGTTAAAATGTTGCTAGTCATTACGTTAATTTTTGCGGAAACTAATATATATTATTTTGAATGTGTTCTAAATTGTCCGATAGAATCTTTAATTTGAGCAAAATGTCTATTGTTGATTTAAGTCTGTTTAATGTCTGATTAAAATAGTCATTTATGTATATATGTTTATTTAGGTTGTTTATTGTCTTGTGATTATTTTCGTCTATCAGTTTTAGATGTTCCTCAATATCTATTCGGTCGTCATCATTCATTGTTCCTGCAATCCACTTTAGTCCTGAGCCTATTGCATTAAATAATTCTCTTTTATTCCTGTTGTTATGTAAAGTTTGTGCCCTTGCTTTAATTTTTTCTAGCTCATGTTCGAGAAGTATTTTGTTTTTAGTAGGGTGCAATTGTTTTATCTCTGTTTCTAAATTATTAACTATTTCCATTATTTCTTTAATATCAATTATATGAATAATTTTGTTATAATTTAATATTATTTGTGTTTCTTCTAATTTAATTTCTGCGAAGCCATTAGAATTGCTAATTGGTTGGATTGTCAAGGATGCCATTGTCATTGGTAGTAAAATCGTTAGTATAACGGTTAATGTCCATTTGACCTGAAAATTTATTTCTACGTTTAATATTTGTAGGGTGTACGCCTGCTAATTTTAACCTACGATAACGAGGCTCGTATTTATGTCTTATTGTTTTGTAGTTTTTAACAAAACCTTCCTCATCTGTCCTTTCGTAATTTTCCCTGTTTTCATTTCTCTTATTAATTATACGCTGTTTTGCCTCCTTTATTCTGTGTTCTATTACACTTTTGTCTACTCTTCCTTCTACGATATCTATCGGTTTTTCTTTAACCACAGAGTGAATAGACTTGTTATACCATTCCACACATTTAAAAATTCGTTCTTGTGTTGAAAGTGAAGAATTGTCAGATTCTAATCCCCTATATTTTTCTGAAATTGTACTGTGTAATCTTTCTATATCCGCGTTTCCAGTGTGATTGTTAGGCTTAGTAAAATGAACCTCAATTTCTTCTTGTCTAAAAAAATCTTTAACATTGGTAGAATTAAATTCGTTATCTGTGATTACTTTGAGAGGTTTACTTCTAACTGATAGGAATTCTCTTAATTTTTCAACAATTGTTGTACTGTTTCTATCTTCTAAATATATTGCAATTGCATGTTTGGAAAATTTGTCTATGAATGTTATAAAACTGTGTCTCTTAATTGTATATACATCTAGATGTATAATTTGATTAACGTCTGATGGAGTTTCAGTAATATGAAATTTCGGTTTTATAGGTTTACGATCGTATTTTGATTTATTACAAGTATCACAATTGTTAATATATTTGTGAACCAAGGTTTTCAAGTTTTTAAAATAAATCTTCTTTTTTTGTCCTTCATAGTTTTCTGTTATACCACCGTGACCTGTTTCAAGTTTATGGTATTTAGCGATTTGTTTATATGTCTCATCTTCGTTAGCCATATCTTTTGCATGATAGCTACACCTGTAGAACTGTATACTGCTGCCAAAAAGGTCAATCAGTTTTAGTTGAACTTGATTATAATTTTCGTCAGATAATTCAGAAAAAATTCCTACTTTACCATTTTTTAAGAATCTTCTAAAAATGTCGGTCATGAAGTTTGACTCGATATCGTCTCTACTGACAAAAATTTTCCTTTTTCCGTGAATAATTTCTATTTCCTTTGTTTTGTATTCTGCTAATATTATTTGAGTCATAAACCTGTTTACGACCGTATCTAAAATTGGGAAATGGTCATTTTGTTCTTCTTGTTGCGAATGGATTGTCGCTGTTGTACTTATATTGTCCTCGTCGTTAACTGCATAGATTTCTCCTGTATTAGAATCAATTCGGCTCAAAAAGTCTGCAATTTTATTCTCTTTGCCTTTAATGTGGTTCATGTTTATGTTATATTCGCCTAGTTCCATTAACCATCTTTGTAGTCTGGGGTTGATATCTTTTCCTTTATGTTTAGTATGCAGCCAGACTAAAGGCTGATGCTCAGTTAAAAGTTCAAAAGGCCTTCCGTAAATATATGGCCCATAATACTTTGTGGCCCAAACAATTGCCAAAAGTTCTTTTTCGACCGCAGCATATTTCCTTTCGTGCTCGTTGAGGGTCCTGCTGGCATAGCTAATAGGATGCTCACCCTGCATAAGCACTGCACCTATCGCATAATCGCTGGCATCAGTTACCAATTTAAAATTTTTTGAATAATCTGGGTATTTTAGGATTGGTGGGTTTACTAATAGTCTTTTTAGTTTTTGGAATGCGTCGATGTACTGAGGATCATTCTTATTCACTTTAGCGTTTTTCTTTAAACACTTTGTCATACCATGTGCTATTTTCGCATAATCCTTTATAAATTTTCGGTAATAGCCGGTAGCTCCCAAGAAGGATTTAATTTGTTTCTGTGTCTCAGGAAGCTTTAGTGTTTGAATACTTTCTATTTTTGAGGGGTTCGGTTTGACGCCTTCTGTGGTTAGAATATGACCTAAATATTCTGTTTCTTTCGAAAAGTACTTACATTTGTCTACCTGGATTTTGAGGTTATGTTCCCTTAGTCTTTCAAATACTTTTCGAATGTTTGTTTCATGCTCTTCCAAGCTTGTACTGAAAATAAGGATATCATCTAAGTAAACTACGCATATTTGGTTTACTAGCCCTCTTAGCACTTAGTTTATTAGTCGTTGGAATGTAGATGGTGCGTTTTTTAGTCCAAAAGGCATACGAATAAATTCGTAGTGGCCTAATGGGGTGGAAAATGCCGTCTTTTTTCTGTCCTCCTTTTTTATTTGGATCTGGTGGAAGCCTTTCGCTAAATCAAGGGTAGTAAAGTATTGTGATTTCCCCAATTTGTCCAATATACCTTCGATATTGGGTATTGGGAACTTGTCGTCTATTGTGATTTCGTTAAGTTTGCGGTAGTCTATGACTATACGCCACTTTTTTTTCCTGAATAGTCCATTTTTTTTGGAACTATCCAAATTGGTGAGTTGTAGGGAGAGCTACTTTCTTTTATAATATTTTGTTGAAGCATCTCCTTCATCTGCCTGTTGATCTCCTCTTCATGGACTTGAGGGTATCTGTATATTTTAGAATATACAGGATTGTTGGTTTTTGTGATGATTTCGTGTTGGACTTCATGAGCATGACTTAGTGTCATACCTTCTTGAAAAAACAAATCTTTGTTTGCTTCGAGTAGGTTTTCTAATTCCCTACTTTCTTCTTTGTCCAAGCTATCTCTTGAGAGTTTATTAATTGTTTCTTCAATTCTTGAACATTCTAACGTATGAATATTTTCATATTCATATGGACAAGTATTGCAAAATTTTATTATATTTCCGTTTACTTCAATATGTTCCTCACCCATATTGATTTACTTTACTTTCAGTATTTTAAGAATATTTTGTCCTATGAGGCCATCGAATGGTTTATTTTTGAAATTGGTCAACTTCCAACACATTAAGTTGTCGTCATTAAATTCTTTTGGAACATCCGTAATTATTTCATATTCTACTTTAATTTGTCCGTTTAATGTTTTGAAGAGTAAGGGTTTATCTAATCTTTTACGTTTATGTTTTGGAAGTAGGTTTTCGTTTAACAATGTGGTTGACGATCCGGTATCTATCAAACACCTGATTTTAATGTTTTGAACGGTTAATTCTATTATCGGTAAGTTTGTTTTGAGACTTGTGACTGAAAATTTCCTTCGATATGATCAACGTCCATTGGTTCTACATGATTATAAGAATTTTTTCTGAATGGATTTTCCGTCCGTCCTGATGTCTGTCCGTGTTGTTCGAATCTAGATGGGTTTGAGTGACGGAATTGTCCTGAACTGTTTGTCTGTCTAAATTGATCTAAGTTATTTGTATTTATCTGTCTGAACTGTGTTGAATTATTAGTTTTTTTGAACTGTCCGAAATTATTTGCTTGTCTGTTTTGTTTTATATAGTTAGATTCCCTGTATTCCATATGTCTATTGCTGGTATTCTGTCTTATTATTCCTGTTTCTTCTAAGGTATGGTATGCTAATCTGATATTATGAATATCCCTACTGTGTATAATACTCGACATGTAAGGTGGAATGTTATTTAAAAAAGTTTTTAAAATCATAGACTCATTTATTTTTGGATTAAATTCACTAGGTTTTTCTACGTCTTGCTCATATTTTTCATTTAATTTGCTTAAAATATTACTTAAATTAAAATAATATTGACTTACATTGTAATTTTTTGTTGAAAGGGCTTGATGGTATAGTTGGTAGTAAGTTTCTCTAACGCCAAAGTTCGCGATTAACTCCTTTTTGATTTGTAGCCAGGATGGATCGGGTCCCAGTGTTCGTATGACGTCTAATGCTGCTCCTTGAATTTTGTTAACAATACACCGTTGAAATACGTATTCTTGTAGCCTGGTGTTTTCAAATATTGGGATGAAAAGTTCGACTTCTCTTATGAATGATGATAATGCATATCCCTTGTTTCCTGTGTACTCCTTTATCCTCGATGCTTCCTTTAAAACTTCGGATATGGCTATTGGTGACTCATTAGCTGCTGATTCGTTAGCTGAACTATTTCTTGGAGTTCGTTCCGTTGAGTTTGCTGCTTCCATTGTTGTTTAATTATTGTAAAATTTTTATTTGTTAAAATTTTTTTATAATATTTTTCTTCTGTAGGTTTTGTTTTCACTTTTATTTTAGATTTTCACTTTTATTTTAGAATTTTCTTTCTATTGTAGATTTTTTGTTTAAAAAGTCCTTTTTTTTTTTAAGGATTTGCGTTCGATCTAATCCTTCGGGGCTAGATCCTACCGTCGACTGCGCCCTTTACGTATCCTTAAGGATCTTATTATAAAAAAAATAATAATTTATTATTATTTTTTGGAGCTTAAGCTCTTTATTCTTTCAAGTTCTAATTCTAACTGAATGCAATTCTTTTTAAAATGCAATTTATATTTGTTGACAATTAAAAGTGCTTATTCTACTTTACATATTATTGGTTTCTAAAAATGCTTATTGTTTACTTAAAGTGTGCAGTTTGTCGTTGGCAAATGGTTCATTGGCTTTATTGCTTACTTTAGGTCTCTGGTTACAATTTGTCAACGACAAATAGTTCATTGGCTTTATTGTTTACTTTAGGTCTCTAGTTACAATTTGTCAACGACAAATAGTTCATTGGCTTTTGTTAGTTTTAAGAATGTGTCGATTGCACAATTTTAGTTGGGTAATCGACCTTTTATTAATTTTGCCAATTAATATTTATTTTTGGTGAAGTCGGAGCTGCCTCTGACGTAACTCACGTCGATGATACCCCAATACCGACGGTATACAACCCCAGAATTTTGGGAGTCACCTTTGACAGCGGCTCTCCTTCTCAGCGCACACAACCGCTATTGCAACGAGAGTACAGAATCGCAAGTCGCTCGCCGGCAGCACTTGGGGCAAAGACAAAGAAATGTTGCTGTCGACTTTCAAAGCAATAGGCCGACCGGTTCTGAACTATGCCGCGCCTGTCTGGTCGCCTGGAACCAGTGATACGCAGTGGACCAAGCTTCAGACCTGCCAGAATACTGCCATCAGGACCGCGACAGGATGTCTCCTGATGTCCCCTATCCAACATTTGCATGACGAGGCGCACATGCTCCCGGTTAAGGAGCACAACAAAATGCTCGGCAAGCAGTTTCTGCTTGGGTGTCACCGTAGGCCTCACCCATGCAGACACCTACTCGAGCCTGAGCCACCTCCCAGGCACATCAGGAGACATTTCCTCAACTACGTGGACGAGATCCAGGACAAAACGGACAGACCACTCCAGGATCAGACAGTATACAGACAGGCAATTAACGACATTCATCGGGAGACCCTTACCACCTTCTTAAGCTCCCGACCCCCGAATGCCGTTATCGGAGTCCAACCACCACCTATCGCAGACGAAGAGCTCCAGTTTCCTCGAGAGTCCCGCGTAATCTTGGCACAATTACGTTCTGGATATTGTAGCAGGTTAAACTCCTACCTATCCAGAATCGGCCCCGACATACATATGTCCAGCATGTGAAGGTATCCCGCACGACACTAACCACCTCTTCACATGCCCCATCAAACCCACTCATCTAACACCCCTCTCCCTCTGGACCCAACCCGTCGAAACTGCCAGTTTCCTGGGCCTACCGTTAGATGAGCTAGACGAAGACGACCGGTAATTACACTACACTGACAGGGCGAAGATACTGCTACAACAACAAGAACGACGCCCCCACCATGGTAGTGGGCAATTGCAGCAGCTCGCCTGTGGTGCGATTCACTAACACATTTTATCGATATTCGCTTTGTTATCTTTCCTTAACCACAATTTTTACGATTTTGCTATTCAGTAACCCATTTCATTACGAAAATCGACAAGACAAAATCAGCTGTTTGGTTAACCTGTCGATTATCGCGAACTAAACGACAATAATTTTGGTGTTGTTAAATCAAACGATAAAGAAGAATTAGTGATTTTAATCAAAACTGTGAAATTAGATGAAAAAAAACTTATTTAAAAAGCGTGAGTATGGCGTTTGAGTATTTGGCTTACGATTTATCGCGTGGAGAGGAGGAAGTGAGCCCTCAAATAGTTGATCGAAGTTTGCTCCGGCATGTGGACAATCCTTTCGATTTGGATGCAGGGGAGTTCCAGAAGTTATTCCGTTTAACTCCAGACTTGACTGAGGACGTAGTTTCGCAGCTTGACAGCCATCTTAGAGGTTCCAGAATAACAGCGATTTCGACTGAAAAACAGGTAAATTTGGTAACATTCAAGCTAATTCAGTTCTAAATTCTGCCTTTATACAACTAGGTTCTAGCTGCACTGCGATTTTTTGCAACCGGGTGTTATCAACGACCCGTAGGTGAGCAATGGGGAATATCTATGAGCCAGTCGTCCGTTAGCCGTAGCATTCATCGGGTAACAGCTGCAATCAACAGCTCCATGTTTTGCGCAAAGGTGAGATTTCCCATGACCCAAGTGGAGCGGCAAGCGGCAAAAGAAATTTTTGCTTCAGCAACCTCCCCGTTTGTGGGAGGTACCATTGGAGCTATCGATTGCACGCACGTGTCAATTTTGGCCCCGAAACGTCATGAAGAAGCGTATGTCAACCACCACGGCTACCATTCGCTTAATGTCCAAATGGTAACAACATAATTTGTAAAGTATTCAAGAATCAAGATTCCCTTTTAATGTTTTACAGATATGTGATCCTACACTTAAAATTTTAAACGTAAATGCCAAATTTCCGGGAGCACGGCACGATTCATACATTTGGAGTTCCTCTGCGGCGCGAATGGTTATGCAACGGAATTTTGAAATTGGAAACCATAACTTGTTTTTGATTGGTAGGCTTTTTAATCTATTAATAAATATATTTAAATAAAAATAAGGGAATTAAAAATCAAAAATTCTCTGCAGGTGATTCCGGGTACCCTTTGGAGCCTTTTCTGATGACTCCTCTAACAAACCAACCGGAAGGTACTCCGAAATTCTTGTACAATGAGGCATTGTGCAAAGCTCGTAACCCAGTTGAGAGACTTTTTGGTGTTCTTAAGGCAACGTGGCGGTGCTTGTCTCAACAAAGGACACTCTTGTACGATCCAGGATTTACTGGACAAGTAGTTAACGCGTGCTCAGTTTTACATAATATTCGTTTAAGAGAAGGAATATACCAGACCGAAAATGAATTTACAGAGCCCAGAACAAACGACATTTTTGTAAACCAAGATGCACCATCCTCAACAGCAAAGCGCATCCAAGACCGACTGATTGCTAATTTTTTTACTTAAATACTATTTTCACTCATAATCATTTCGCATACATATCTATGTGAACACTCGGGTATAAAAAGTTAAAACATTTTCATATTTATTGTGAAAACCTTTTACTGATCAAAATTACATGCAGATTCAATAAAAACAATTCAGTCTTTAACTTCAGTTTACATACAGTTTTAGGTTACAGGCACATAAATCTATTTATGTATATAGGTATGCATAAGCGTATGTACACATGGTTTATAAATTCAAAGGTCAGTCTATTTGTAAAAACGAAAACAATACATTCTAATTCATTTAATTAATGTTACTTAACATTACCACAGCTTGTTTACTTATAAAATTCAAATAAAAAGTAACTTCAGGTACTAAAATAAACATTTGGTATATATGCACATAAAAAGGAACTGCGGGATTGGTTTCTAGACTACATACGATAGATTGCATTCGTTAGATTGTTGAATGCTTCTGCGGTAGCGCTTAATCCATTCCCCAATACGGCTATTGCCTCCGCCATCATTTTATTAGCCTGAGCAATTGCAGAGCTGCTTTCGGCTAAGATCTATTAAAAAATAGCAAGAACAATTAATAAAATGTCACTTTTATGTGTTGAAAATAAATTACCTTTAAAGCATCTGCTTGTTGTTTCGCGACTTCTACTGTTTCTATACTCGACTGGGCTAGCATCTATTAAAAAACAATCACCAATGGAAAAACATAATAAAATTAATTATTTTACATTAAGTTCAAAAGAAATTACCTTTAGTGCATCTGCCTGTTTTTCTGCTATTTCCAAAAATTTCTTCCGAGCATTACCGTCTTCTTCCATGCGCTTTCTTTTCAAGCTCGCCCGTGGTGTTCTCCTGTCTGAGATATGGGAATTACCTGACCTCAGCGTGAAATTCTCTGCCAGTGGCGTCCGTAAAGGCGACGGGGCTTCCGAAATCACCCTTTCATCTTCCACTTCGATACCCATTTGGATTACCTAAAAATTTACACACCAGTAAGTTACACTTTAAAACATACACTTCATGCAATTTACCTCCTCCAGTGGAATATTTTCAGGGGTTGAATCGTGGCCCTTCATATACTCCTCCCCTATAAGAGCAGACACCCGCCTCTCGAATTCCGTTAGGGGCTCCTCACTGATTGGCCTGTTTCCAGTTAAAGCTTGTTGCCTTCGCCGATTCCGTGCTTTAATGCTGGTGCGGCTTTTTAAGTCCCGCCATACCTTTTTAGGGAAATGATTAACATCTCTCTACTTTTAAGTAATAACACAATATTTTCTTACCGTTTGCCATTGATTCACCGTCTTCACTGCTCCACCCAGACTATTTAATTTTGTTGCTAGCTCGCTCCACTTTTTGTCGCACTCGTACTTACCATGGAGGCTGTGGAACCTAGATCCTGCTAGACCCGGGACTTCCATTAGGTAGTCAAGCAGGCGATTTAGCTGCTCGGATGTGGCACGGCTTCTTTTGGTAGCTGTCGATGTCATCCTAAAGCAATATACAAAAATTATTAATAAAACAATAAATTGAAATAAACAGTTATTTTATTGTACTTACTTTGTACACATATTATTGGTAAAAAACACTCACAATTGCATTTAACAGTTTGGCGTCTATGTTTTTTTGTTTCTCTTCTTCATGTTATTCGCTCATTCTGACATTTAATTTGACAAAGATGCCACTCTCTATCAGTTTGAATAAATAGAAGAAAACAGCTGTTCAGTGTTAGTTAACATAAGTTAGTGAATAGCACAATTGACAGTGCAATCGACAAATACTGAAGAGAAAAATAACAATTGTCGAATCGATAAGAGTTAGTGAATCGCACTACTGATCTAACAATAGCTAGCGCGGGTCTGATAAATAGCATTACATGGCGACCTTTGCTATTGCTTGCATCAAACCACTTGCCCATTATCGGCTCGATTGAGAGACCTGCCGACTTTGTTTCCGCAAACCACCGGCCCTATTTTAATTTTAAAAAAACTAATTGGGCCGGCTTCACGGAATTCACTGAAGACACCTTCGCCTCTCTTCCCGTCCCCACTGACGTGCGCGCAGGTGAACGCGCATTCCGCAAGGTGCTTACAGCTGCTGCGGCTTGCTTCATCCCCGCTGGAAGGTTCAAGGATATCCGCCCCAATTTCCCAGCCGAAGCAGCCAGTTTAGCAAACGAGCGTGACCACCTACGCCAGGTCGATCCCAGGGATCCCTGCATAAGGGATCTCAATTTGGAGATCCCGCAACTGGTAGATCAACACATGCGGACTAAATGGGTTGAGCATTTGAAGACCTGTAACCTCACATCTCGGGTTAGTAAGCGCTGGTCCACCGTTAGGTCCCTGTCGAACCTGACGAAGCACAACGACAAGGTGGCCATCACCTTCAACGGTTGCACTTCGTCGGACCCGAAGAGATGCGTGAGCTACTTTAGCCGTCTTTTTATACTGCATCCTCCGGTCGACAGAACCAAGCGTCGTGCTACCAGAGGGCTGGACAAACTGATGAACGACAGTGCGCCACTTGCTTTCTCCGGTGATGAAGTTCGGGGGACCATAAATAAATCTAAAACATGAAAAGCCATTGGTTCTGATGGACTAAACGCGCTGATGCTGAAGCACCTGTGAGAAATTCTACTCCCAATGGTCTTCAATCTGTCCTTGGCCACTCTCATCATCCCTGACAAGTGGAAAGCAGGGAGAGTGGTCCCACTACTGAAACCTGGGAAACTCGCCAACCAAGGGGAATCTTATTGTCCGATAATTTTCCTTTGCCCAGTAGTGAAGACACTTGAAGCCCTCCTACTCCCACTCTTCACGAAACACCTGGCCCCAGCCCCATATCAGCACGGCTTCCGACGAGTGCATAGCACCACCACTGCACTCACCGCCAGCCCAGATAAACCGCGGCCTAACCAAAACCGCCCCTTCGAGAGGACTGTCCTGGTAGCACTGGACCTGAAGAAGACTTTCGACACAGTCAGCCATTCCACGCTACTAGATGATATTTATTAGTCGACACTCCCGCCAGGGTTGAACAAACTACCTGAGCGGTCGTGACTCGTCAGTGATTTTTCGAGATCAAACATCAAAGCAGAGGAAGATTAAGCAAGGTGTACCACAGGATGGTGTCCTTTCTCCCTTGCTGTTCAACTTCTACATCTCGAAGCTCCCCCAACCACCAGTGGGAGTCTCCCTGGTCTCATACGCTGACGACTGTACGATAATAGCGTCGGGCAATGACATCGATGGCCTGTGTTCCAAAGTGAACAACTACCTCACCGACCTTTCTCGCTTATTCACTGCGACGAATCTCCAATTTTCCCCCACTAAGTCCACGGCGATCCTCTTTGCCACCTGGACAAAGGAGGTCATGCTGTCCCTTAAGGTACAAGTCGACGACACACCAATTCCGACTGTAAACAACCCCAAAATTTTGGGTGTAACCTTCGACAGTTTGCTCAACCGCAATTGCCACTAAAGTCCAAAATCGCAATAAGGTCCTCAAATCGCTTGCCGGCAGCACTTGGGGCAAAGACAAAAAACTGTTGCTATCGATATTTAAGGGAATTGGTCGGCTGGTTCTAAACTATGCTGCGTCTGTCTGGTCGCCTGGAACTAGTAACACGAAGTGGATAAAGCTACAGACATGCCGAAATACTGCCATTCGGACAGCGACCGGTTGCCTCCTGATGTCCCCCGTTCAACACCTTCACAACGAGGCACAAATGCTTCCAGTAATGGAGCATAACAAACTGCTCAGCAAGCAATTCCTGCTAGGATGTTACCGCAGACTTCAACCCTGCAGACACCTGCTTGAGCCTGAGCCGCCTCCCAGGCACGTCAGGAGACACCTCTTAAACTACGCCGCCGAAATCCAGGACAAAACTGACCGAAATCTACTGGACCTGACAGTGTTTAGACAGTAAATAAACGACATTCACCGGGAGACCGTCACCACCTTCTTAAGCTCCCGTCCTGTGAATGCCGTAATCGGAGTCCAACCACCACCTATAGCAGCTGAAGAGCTCCAGATTCCTCGTGAGACATGTGTATCACTGGCACAATTACGTTCTGGATACTGTAACAGGTTAAACATGGAAAGGCACCCCGCACGACACTAACCACCTTTTCACATGCCCTCTAAAACCGACTCATCTAACACCCCTCTCCCTCTGGACCCAACCCGTCGAAACAGCATGTTTCCTGGGCCTACCTTTAGATGAGCTAGACGAAGATGACCGGTGATATGCCCTACACTGGCGGGACTTCTATTACTGTTAAAAAACAAACGACGCCCCCACCAGGGTAGTGGGCAATTGCAGCAGCTCGCTGACGTAACAATTGCTAGCGCTGGTCTGATAAATAGCATAACATGGCGACCTTTGCTATCGCTTGCATCATACCACGATAATGGGCGTCTCGATTGAGAGATCTGCAGATTTCGTTTCCGCGAATCACCGATCCTACATTAACTTTAACAAGGCTAATTTAGTCGGCTTCGAGGAATTCACCGAAAACACCTTCGCCGTTCTTCCCATCCCCACTGATGTGCGCGCAGGTGAACGCGCATTTCGCAAGTTGCTTACAGCTGCTGCGGCTTGCTTTATCCCCACTGGAAGGTTCAAGGACATCCGCCCCAATTTCCCAGCCGAAACAGCCAGTTTAGCAAACGAGCGTGACCACCTACGCCAGGTCGATCCCGGGGATCCCCGCATAAGGGATCTCAATTTGGAGATCCGGCAACTGGTAGATCAACACAAGCGGACTAAATGGGTTGAGCATTTGAAGACCTGTAACCTCACATCTCGGGTTAGTAAGCGCTGGTCCACCGTTAGGTCTCTGTCGAACCCGACGAAGCACAACGACAAGGTGGTAATCACCTTCAACGGTTGTACTTCGTCGGGCCCGAAGAGATGCGCGAGCTATTTTAGCCGACTTTTCACACTGCATCCTCCGGTCGACAGAACCAAGCGTAGTGCCACCAGACGGCTGCACAAACTGACGAACGACAGTGCGCCACTTACTTTCTCCAGCGATGAGGTTCAAGGGGCCATCAATAAAGCAAAATCATCAAAAGCCATTGGCCCTGACGGACTGAACACGCCGATGTTGAAGCACCTGTGACCATTGGGAGTAGGATTTCTCACAAGGGTCTTCAATCTGTCCTTGACCACTCATGATTCCTGACAAGTGGAAAGCAGGGAGAGTGGTCTCACTACTGAAACCTGGGAAACCCGCCAACCAAGGGAAATCTTATCGCCCGATAACTCTCCTTTCCCCAGTAGTGAAGACACTTGAAGCCCTTCTACTCCCACTCTACACGAAACACCTGATCCCAGCGACACATCTGCAAGGATTCCGAAGAGTGTACTGTTCCAACACAGCAGTCATTGCCATAAACACCCAAATTAACCGCTGGCTTAACCAAAACCGCTCCTGCGAGAGGACTGTCCTAGTAGCGCTGGACCCGAAGAAGACGTTCGATACATTCTAAAGGAATTGAAAAAGCAAAATGTAAAAACAGTTTATTTCTAGAGTCGAAAGATAGTGTTATTTGTTTTTGTTGCTTTAGTTGTTGTTTTTTGTTGCTTTAGTTGAAGTTTTTTTAATTCCCTTCAAATGCTGTGATTAAATATGAATCAGTACAAAAAAGAAGTCAAAGATAAGTAAAGAGTGCTATTTTTTTTGCTAATGAAGTCGAAAATTTGAATTTATATCATATTTATTCTTGACATACATTTACGTATAACTACACTTGACACTCAAAGTCTTTCGATTCAGTTAATCACCGTGTCGCCGTGTCTTCCCCTCATGATATCTTTGAACTTATATGACCGCCACTGTTTTATCATTTACATATGTATATTCTCTGCCATACTCCGATTTCTTATCGACATAGATGGTAGCAATACAATTTAAATTTATTTAATGTTTTAGTGAAACAAAATAAAAATAAACAACTAGCAAAAACTGGGGCTGTTTTCTGTGTCGCTGGAGCACATCATTATATAGTATACATTACACTCTTGATGATTAATAGTTTTAATTGTAAGTTTTACCTAAAGTCGTTTGAGTGAAATTCATAAAAAATTTATTCTTATTAACTTTACTATTTTTCTTTATAAACAGTTGTATCCTATGCATTTATAATTTTTGTTATTCTTTAATCTTTATTTTTAGGGTTATGCAGAAAAAAAATAAGGAGGCTACGGTAATCGCACACGGATTCCTTTCAATTGCTATACAAATTACGCACATAATATGTCGACTCAAATACTTATTTTCATTGGAACCAGAAATTCTCAGTTCATTTCAACAAGAGTCCATAAATCTATTTATGAAGAAATATATTATATTAATTCGTAAATTCAAAAGATTTTTGACTAACAAACATATTTTAGAGCGTACAGGAGAAATGTATTTATCTTTTTTTACGAAATCATACAATGCTTTTAAAACTTATCGGGAATCGTGTACTCGCTGGAATGAAAGATGTCTCTACTGCAAAGAACCCACGAATGCCGACACCATGATGTGTGACAATAATCATAAAGTGAAGCGCTGTTATGTCTCATATACGCAGGTATTCCTTTAAAATTTCATTATGCATAATTTTATTTTTATGGAAGGTAGAAAAACACAATAACAGCTTATAGTAAAATAAAGTTTGATTGTAGAAGTACAAATAATATATTATGAGGATTCCTAGTGAGCTTATTTCATTGTAAAGATTTAAATTCGAGCGTTTTTTTATTTATTGTATAGTAAGAACTCTTATGTATATAGTGGATAGTTACTTGTCTACCTATGCTGAAACCCATTTTATTGGGTCCTAATTATTTTTAAGATACAAATTCGAGTATTCTATATATACATATATATAAGTAAATATATGTACAGTTATCGGTACAACTATTTTTACAAATCATACCTTTATCACCTTGTTCCTTAAGCTTGCGTAAAGTAACCGTACATACATTGACTGTAAGTACATTCTGTCAAAAAAGTACCGGGAATTGCTCAATAAAACGCAAAATAAATGTGTCATCATCAAAACTTATTTTGTCGCCTTCAAAATAGGCTCCATTCGAAGCAATGCGAAGCAATTAAACGCGTTTGAAGAGATCTTCTTCCGCTCATTCAGCGAATTCTCCTTAATGGCCTCTATCGACTCAAAGCGACGTGTGCGGAGTGGCAATTTAAGTTTTGGGAAAAGGAGGTAGCCACAGGGGGCTAAATCCGGTGAATACGGTGGTTATTTGAAGATTTTTACCGAGTTTTTGGTCAAAAAAGTGGTCACAATATGAGCCTAGTGTTTGCCAGTGCGGACGTGTTTTTCTTACGCTCCAATATAACATCATATATCTGTGCTTAAAGAAATAATAAAAATACAACAACCATCGATATAGACGCTTTAACCAAAATATTGCCAATCGCAATACAGTTTAAATCAACAAAAATAATCAAACTAAAAGTATAAATAAAAAATAAAATAATAATAATAAAAAAAATTAAGTTTCTCCTAAGAGAAAGTAGAGCCAGAAAGAGCGAACACCACCTACACCGAGTAGTGCTCGTATCGACGGATAAAAGCAATCTCAGTGCGCTCTCTCAAACATAATATATCCTAATTGTACAAAAATTACATATAGTTAATATATAACAGATTGTAATAAATAATAAAATAAAATGGATAAAAAAAATATGACCCTGTGAGGCAGTGCTGCGTTATTAGAAAAACCGCGTCGCCCGGATTCGGCCCGACCTCGTCAACAATTGGACCCTCATCACGACCATGCGCCGGCGCACACCGCCTTCCTCTACACCTCTGCATTGGCCAATATGGGGGTTCCGGTGCTTCCCCACCCTCCCTACAGCCCAGACCTGTCCCCTCCGGACTTCTTCTTGTTCCCGCGCCTGAAAATAAAGCTGAAGGGGAGGCGTTTCGACTCCATCGAGGCGATCCAAAAAACTGTAACAGCCGAATTGAACTCAACTTCGGCGGATGAGTTTAAAAAATGTTTCCTGCAGTGGAAGGACCGCTACCAGCGTTGTATTGACGCTCAAGGGTCCTATTTTGAAGAATATTAGTTATATAAGCTAAAAGGTTTAATAAAACTGCTTAAAAAAATAAGGCTCATTACTTTTCAATCAAACCCTTTACGGTTTTACAAATATGTAGTAACTTGGATTTAGTATAGGAAATGGAAGCGCCGGAGGAAGAGGATCATGAGGATAAACTGTCAAGTTAAGGTCAGAAAATTTTGAAAATAGGAGAACGTAATAGGCATATGTTTGATGCCGAATAGTGAAGAGAATGACCGATAGGGGTGAGCCCTGAGGAGTACCGTTATCAAGAGGTAGAGTGGAGGAGGAAATATTAGAAATAAGAACTTTGATTTTGCGTTTGGAAAAAAAGTATTTAACAAAGTTGTAGATGCGAGGCCCAACCTTCCATTTGATCGAAGGCCTTTTCAAAGTCGAGTGAAAGTAACGAAACATAATTTTTGTTGGATGAGGCGTCAGATATGAATTGATCTAGATATAAGAGTGCATCGTAAGTGCTTTGGCCCTTTTTGAAGGTTAGCTGATTTGGATGGATTAGATTGTTGGAATGAAGATATCAAGAAAGCCTAGTAGCAACGATTTTTTCCATAAATTTTCCCAAGCAACGAATTAGAGAGATGGAGCGGTAGCTGGTGATTTCGCGAGCAGGCTTTCCAGGCTAAAGTAATGGGATTATAGTCCTTGTTTTCCAAAGTTGGGGGAGATGTTAGTACGGAAAATATTTTTATAATGGGCGATAAGGCGGAAGAGGATATTTTGTCTATACCAGAAGTTTTACCTGTGGCCGCCGTAGCCGAATGAGTTGGTGCGTGACTACCATTCGGAATTCACAGAGGGAACGTAGGTTCGAATCTCGGTGAAGAACCGCAATTAAGAAAAACACATTTCTAATAGCGGTCGCCCCTCGGCAGGCAATGGCAAATCTCCGAGTGTATTTCTGCCATGAAAAAGCTCCTCATAAAAATACATATCTGCCCTTCGGAGTCGGCTTGAAACTGTAGGTCCCTCCATTTGTGGAACAACATCAAGACGTACACCACAAATAGGAGGAGGAGCTCGGCCAAACACCCAAAAAGAGTGTACGCGCCAATTATATATATATATATATATATATACATATATTATATACATATATATATAATTGACGTGTACATATTGTATATATATATATACTAGCAAACCCCGCCCGCTTCGCTGGGCACACTAAAATATAATAGATATGGTTTAGAACAGAAAAGATATGGTTTTCATATTATTTATTTCTTTATTCTTTATTCAAGCGCTTTGGCATAAACAATATTTTTTGCTTTTCTATTTGTTTTAGAGTAAATATATAATGCTGTTGGCTTCCCAACACGTGAACAGCCAACGTATAGTTGACCATGGGTGAATACTGGTTCTTCTAAATTCATCCCGCATATTTCTAAAGTTTGCCCTTGTGATTTATTGATAGTTATTGCAAATTCTAAACGAATGGGCAGTTG
Organism: Anastrepha ludens; assembly: GCF_028408465.1. Lineage (NCBI taxonomy): Eukaryota > Metazoa > Arthropoda > Insecta > Diptera > Tephritidae > Anastrepha > Anastrepha ludens. The sequence continues at coordinate 128,692,586 of NC_071500.1, read as the reverse complement.
CAAACGCTTGAATTCAAATGGCAATTCAGGTGGAATCATTGGAATTCTCGGTATTAGAACGTCTTCATTCTTGAATTTGCCAATTAAAATAGTTTCTTCGATAACATTATTCATCAATCGTTTGACTACAAGTCTAGTTCCGTTACATAGCAGCTTTGTTCAAATTGATGTCCCTTGATCGATTTGATCTGGACCGTGCCTTTCGTTGCCGATTTGCTTCATTTTCTTCTTGACGTTCTTCTGATGTCGCGTTATTCCGAGCATTTCTCATGCGCCTATTATTATTTGTCGAGCGACTAATATGAATACGCGATTGTCTTGGCATTTGTACTATAATAAACATTATTGTAATTATGGTATTCTGAAACTTTGTGGATTATATTTTTTGTTTTTTTATTTTTTTTTTATCATTTGATTCACTCATGGTGCAACGTAGTTTATCGCATATGAACCGAAAAAATAAATCCACTAAATTTGATGAAAACTTACATTAATTAATTCCAATTCACCACGTGAAAATTCCTAAATGTATAAGAAAAATATAAGCACGTGAGCGATTGTCCATTGAAAAAATAATAAATTTCTTTTTTCTTTTTGACGATTGTTTCTTAGTTATTCATTTGCGTTGATTTGAAATTTAAAAAAAATCTTCTTTTTTCATGATCAAGTGTTAACGATGTGTGTAAGTTTGGTTTAATTCGGCGCAAAGACACGGCGGGTCCACGTTTTGGCATATATTTCGAGACCCTAGTTATCAATAGGTATGAAAATTACCCCGTATTAAAGCACTTATCGACAGCTTTCATTTGATGCCCATATTGTACATACACAACCAAAGGTTACCCGGCTCCACGTTTTGACCTATATCTGAGACCCCAGTCACGGAGCGGCATGAAAAATACTCTGTACTAAAGCATTCACCAACAGCTTCAATTTGATATCCATATTGTACAAACACATTCTAGGCTCCCCGTTTTGGTCTCTATCTCGAGACCCTAGTCACGGAGCGGCATGAAAAATACTCTGTACTAAAGCATTCACTAACAGCTTCCATCTGATATCCATATTGTACAAACACATTCTAGGCTCCCCGTTTTGATCTCTATCTCGAGACCCTAGTCACGGAGCGGCATGAAAAATACTCTGAACTAAAGCATTCACCAACAGCTTCCATCTGATATCCATATTGTACAAACACATTCTAGGCTCCACGTTTTGGTCTCTATCTCGAGACCCTAGTCACGGAGCGGCATGAAAAATACTCTGTACTAAAGCATTCACCAACAGCTTCCATTTGATATCCATATTGTACAAACACATTCTAGGCTCCACGTTTTGGTCTCTATCTCGAGACCCTAGTCACGGAGCGGCATGAAAAATACTCTGTACTAAAGCATTCACCAACAGCTTCAATTTGATATCCATATTGTACAAACACATTCTAGGGTCCACGCGTTGGTCTCTATCTCGAAACCCTAGTCACGGAGCGGCATGAAAAATACTCTGAACTAAAGCATTCACCAACAGCTTCCATCTGATACCCATATTGTACATACACATCCGAAGGTTACCCGGGTCCACGTTTTGACCTATATCTCAAGCCCTATCCACCAATAGGCATCCAAACTATACGTAAACCATCTTCAATACCTACTTAACAATGTGTGTAAGTTTGGTTTAATTTGGTGCAAAGACACGGCCGGTTAGCGAACACACACAAAAAGTTGACTTTATTTTATATATAAGATATAGAAGTTTAACCTTTGACTGAGGATAGAGCCACTTTTAATTCGAGTAAGGAAAGTTCAGAAGTCAAGCCGTTTGGCTGAAGGATATAACTGATGAGTGGGAGAGTGAGTATAGGATTGTAAGGATAGTTCGTTAGCAGAAAATTCTGAGGTGAAATTGGTATCAGAGGAGGAGTTACTGAAACTATTGTCGAATTTTAGGGCTATGTCTTGAGGATTGCCTCTAGGGGTGTTTAGGGAAGAAATGGGGGAAAAAGAGGGCAAACCGGATAGCCCCTTTATATTAGCCCAAGTTTTTTTTGGTTCGGAAGAGGAGTGGATGCTGCTCGTGAATTTCTGGTAACGATCGGTTTTGGCTTTGCGTCTGAAAAGAGCGTTTGCTTTTTTATAGGCGACAAGATTTATCGGTGAGCGGTTTCGTTTAAATTGTTGCCATGTTCGTTGTTTATTTATCCTTAGTGCCGAGAGTTCGCTATTCCACCAGAAAGGGAATGGTTTGAGTAGTTTGACGGAGGATTGGGTGATAGATTATTTACCTGCGGTACAAATGATTTTTTGTATTCTGGAGATTTTCTGGTTGATATTGGATAAAAATGGGAAAGATTCGGAGTAGAGAAGGCAGTAGTTTTGAAATTTAGTCCAGTCCGCTAAGGCTGTTTTGCAGAACATTCTGGGTTTAAGAAGGGGTGAGGGTTGGGAGAAGAGATTTTAATTTGGAAGAGATCGCTACCGTGTAAGTCATCGATGCGGTGCCAATCGGTTTTGGGGAAGAGTGATGCAGAGCAAAATGAGAGGCTATTATGTGTAAAAGTGGCATGGGTGGAGAATTGGGTGGTGGAACCGTCATTAAGAATAACACAGTTGGAACTGAGTATAGCATCTTCAATTAATCGGCCTCTAGGTTTAGCTTTAAAGTCACCGGACAATAAAATAAGAGCTGTGATCAGGGGGAAGATATTACAGATGTCTGTTGAAGTGAAAGTTTGATTGGGAGGAATATAAGCGCAAGTGACTATGATTTTATTGGGGGAAGGAATTTCTATGGAAAGGAAGGAGATATTTGAAGAAAGTAGCGGAATGGTGTTATGAGGTATATTTCTTTTAGGACGGCGACTCCATGTTTGCAGTAGGTATTGCAAGGTAGGTTGTAGAAGTGACCGATATAAGCGTTGGGGGTATGAGCTGAAATATTGCTGGGGAGATGTGTTTCGCGGCCGCCGTAGCCGAATGGGTTGGTGTGTGACTACCATTCGGAATTCACAGAGAGGTCGTTGGTTCGAATCTCGGTGAAAGCAAAATTAATAAAAACATTTTTCTAATAGCGGTCGCCCCTCGGCAGGCAATGGCAAACCTCCGAGTGTATTTCTGCCATGAAAAAGCTCCTCATAAAAATATCTGCCGTTCGGAGTCGGCTTGAAACTGTAGGTCCCTGCATTTGTGGAACAACATCAAGACGTACACCACAAATAGGAGGAGGAGCTCGGCCAAACATTTATTATTTATTTTATTAGATGTGTTTCGTTTAATAGCATCACTGAGGGGTTAACTGTTTTAATTAATAGTTCGAGCTTGATAAAATTATTTAAGTAACCATTAAAATTCTTTTGAAGTATGGATAACATATTGATTATTTAAAAGAAAAAAGTTGTAAATATGTGAGATAAGTGTATTATAAGAGTATTTATTGTTCCATTATTGATGGTGATGGTGAGGTATGGGGATGGGAGGTCTAGTTAGGGTTATGAGCAAGGGGAGAGATGGAAAAACTGTCTGCTTTGAGTTTTCAAGAGCTTCTTCATGAGATAATGAATTATTCTTGGAGATTTAGAGGTTATTATTAGCGTATGATTTTGTAGAATTTGTGTTAGGGTTTGAATTTTTTGTGTTTAAGATTTTTTCTATGCAATTAATTTTGTTTACATTTGATATATTTCCGTTGCTGGATTGTATAAGCCGCTCCGGCGAAAGAGGGGTAGCAGATGTACCATTGAGTGTTTTTATATTTGAGGTGTTGTCGTTGTTGATAGCTGTATTTGCCACTCGGGCGAGAAAGGAGGAGTCAGATGTGCTGGGAAGTTGTTTTTTGTAAGTGGTGATAGCTTCTTTTATGGTACATTTATGTATAGTTTTAATTTTTAGTATTTCTTTTGATTCAAAAAACTTGGGGCAATTATTGTATTTGATGATGAAGAGTGTTCACCTGCGCAGTTGGCACATCATACTCTAGAGCATTCTACAGGCGAGGGGTGGTTGGGAGGGAGGTTGCAAAACACAAAAGCTGGAGTATTGTTGCAGCGTTTGGCTGTATGTCCTAACAGATTACAATTTTTGCAACGCATGGGATTGGGGTAGTAGGGACGGAAGTCAAGCGTTCGCCAGTCGACTTCTATTCGGTTGGTTAGTGTATACTTGTCGAATGTTAATAGCACCGCACCAATACTTACACGGGAGCCTTTTCTAATCGTGTAAATTTGTGAACTGCGGATACACCTTAGTCATTGAGGCCATCAATTATTTCGTCATCCGGATGATGGAAGATGAAAGGGGCGTAAATCGCGCCCTTGATGGAGTTTTGTATAAAAATATATATTGGGTAGTCGAAAAAGTCTTTTCATATTTCTAATCAAACTTGAACTCTTTTTTTTTTTATTCTTTAAAAGAACTTTATAAAACCAAATATGTTCCATTTTGGTCGACCACCTTTTGCCATTTTTCTTCTAGAGACATTATTCCATCAGTATAAAACTTTTGTGGTTTCTCGGCAAAAACTGCGACAAGTAATTTTCACAGGCATCTCTTGAAGCCAACTTGACTCCATTAAGGGAGTTCTGCATTGACCGAAACAAATGGTAGTCCGATGGTGGAAGGTCAGGGCTATATGGTGGAGAGACATCAAAGATGTCTAGCGTTGTCCTGATGGAAGACGACGCTTCAATCTCATCAGTTGTTGACAGTAAAGTGTAGAATCAATCGTTCGAGCAGGCTGGAGCAGCTCCTAGTGGATGATTCCTTTCCAATCCCACCAAACACACAGCATAATCTTTCGAGGCGTCAATCCTGGCTTTGCGACCATTTGTTGAGCTTCACCACCCTTGCACCATGATCTTTTTCGCACATTATTATCGTATTTGATCCACTTTTCGTCTCCTGTTATCACTCGCTTCAGAAATGGTTCGATTTCATTTCGTTTCAGCAAAGAATCGCAGATGTTAATTCGGTCCATTAAATTTTTCACAAACAATTCATGTGGTACCCAAACATCGAGCTTCTTTTTGTAACCAGCCTTTTTTAAATGGTTCAAATCCGTTTGATGATGAATGTTTAGTGCCTTGGCGATGTCATGGCAGCTTATGTGAGGGTCCTGGTCAATCTTTTCCATAATTTCATCGACTTTTTCAACGATTGGTCGACCGGAGCGAGGTGCATCTTTCACATCGAAATTTCCAGAACGGAAGGAAGCGAACCATTGTTGTGCTACACGAACTGATACAGCATCGTCTCCGTAAAAAATTTCACTGGTGGCTTCCGTGGCATTCTTCCCTTTTTTATACAAAAATTTCAAAATATAGGGAATTTCTTCATTATTTTCACTCACTTTTGAACAGTTATAACTTTTTTTCAACTTTTCCGAAGTTAATTTTTTTTTTGGTTAAATGAAGCTTAAAATGTCACCTTTCTAGCACCATATGATATGACACAATGTGATTAGATGACTGGATGAGCACTGGAGATAGATGACTCCAACGATATTTATTGACAAAATACGACAAGACTTTTTCGACTACCCAATATTATTGAAGAGTAACTTTAACCTTTCTTGCGCCGGAAAGATGTTTTGTTGCCAAGAATTTTGCGATTTTTTGGTTTCTTACGAGGAGTAGAACACTGCTATCGCGTAGTGACGTAATGTTGTTTACCTCTTTGCTAATAGCTTGTATACAACAAAGCAGGAGGCAGATGCAAGTGTTTTGCTAGCGTGCAGAGATTTGATTATTAAGTACTTCGAGTCATCCTTTTTTGTTATCGGAAGTTCCGGGAAGAAATCTAGCGTTGAATATTCAGGTTTGTTCCGTTTCGTTTTCTGGACTGAAGATAATAAGGCGAACCTATAGTCTCCAAGTTTGTTGGCCCCGGGGCATTGTGTGAATATTGATTTAGTTGTATGGGAATGTGTATATGTGTGTGAAGCGTATGCGATAAAAAAAAAGAACGCGGCCAGGTACAAATAGAAAACTTCGAGCGATCAAACATGTTGCTTTGTTAGGTTGCGCGAAACGTTAGTGTGCGAATAACACAGAGTAACAAAAGCAGTGCGTTAGCATAAAGGGCTGGAATCAAGAGAGTACTCTCTTAGTGTCTTTGTGGGCATTGTAGGAGCTTTCGACAATGCTACCTTTGACTCTATGTGCTCTTCTATCAGAAGTTATGCAGTGGAAGAAATCATTGTCAGATGGATCCACTCTATGATATCCAAAAGACTGCTTGCCATGGATAGAGAAAGCAATGAAGGAGTCAGGGTTGAGGTTAAGAACGGTTGCCCACAAGGCGGTGTACTCTCTCCCCTACTTTGGTTCTTTGTGGTGGCCTCTCTTCTTAATGATCTACAGGAAATTGGACACATCCAAGCCTACGATGTGTGCGTATTAATCTCACGACGATCACTTGAAGTTATATACAATAAAATGCAGGTAGCTCTAAATAAGATTGAGTATTGGTGCGAATCGCATCATCTTTCGGTGAATCCTACAATAAGTACCTTAGTGCTTTTCACTAGGAAACGCAATATGGAAGGCCTGTTACTACCCACATTGAAAGGGGTAACACTGCAACTTTCTTCTGAGGCCAAATATTTAGGAGTAATCCTAGATAGTAAACTTACCTGGAAGAAGCACGTCGAGCAGAAGGTCTCTCGAACACTAAAAGTCTTCTGGCAGTGTAAGAGAACCTTTGGCAAGACATGGGGTCTAAGACTGGTGATAGTACACTGGCTGTACATCACCCTGATCAGACCCATTATTACATACGCCTCTGTAGTATGGTGGAAAGCCACAATGGTTAATTCCAGAGTAAAACCCCTAAACAGGCTACAGAGAAGTGTGTGCTAGGGTTTCACAGGTGCCATGAGCACAACATCTGGTGATGCCCTTAATGTCATTCTGAACTTGCAACCTCTAGATCTTCAAATTCGAAAGGAAGCAATGAAGGCGGCGTACAGGCTCAAGTTAAACGGAGTCTAGGGAAATGAAGTAAGCACTGGTCACTGTCAGATATACCACCAGTTGTCGGAGCCCTGCACACTGTTCTCGATGCCGGTGGACAATCGGGTGCCTGTCGTTAGCCTCGGTAGGAAGTATGATGTTTTCTATGTCTATGTCATCTTGAATGTGGCGTACTGGCTAATTGAGAAAAAGTGGCGGGGCAACAGTATTGGAATTTATAGTGACCGTCAAGCTGCACTGAAAGCCCTTGCTAAATTACGCTGCTCTTCGAAGTTGGTCGGTGAATGTAAGACAAAACTGAACAGTGTTGCAAAACACAACAAAGTTAGTCTTATTTGGGAGCCTGGACATTGTGGTATTCCAGGGAACGAGTTGGCTGATAAATTGGCAAATGAAGGCTTTGCAAGTATGCCATTAGGCCCTGAACCCTTTCTAGCTGTCAATTTCGCATCGATTCAACTATGGATTGACGGCTTCATGAGGTCTACCCATAGAGGACATTGGTCTGTGTTGAACTCGTGCAGAGTAGCTAAGGGCTTTGTGAAAGAACAAAACAGGGAAACAGCGACCTTTCTCCTAAAACTCAGCAGGAAGCACATCAGAGGACTGGTGGGTGTAATTACAGGGCACAATGTCTGAGGTCAGCATATGGCTACCATGGGGGTCGTGGACAGCCCGTTATGACTATCCTGTCTTAAAGATGACGACACTGCAGAGCATTTTCTCTGTAGCTGTCCTGCATTTTCCAGAATTATACTTAGGATATTGGGTTGCGATACACTGAGATGGACAAAGTTCATACTCTTCTGGATCTCTTAAAATTCATCAATGAATCCAAGAGATTTGTGGAAGAGTGACCTCAAACTAATTTATCCGTTTTTACCATCCACCTTTTATCTTTCCTATTTCTATTCTTTCTACTATAATAAATTTCTTTTTTCTTTTTGACGATTGTTTCTTAGTTATTCATTTGCGTTGATTTGAAATTTAAAAAAAATCTTCTTTTTTCATGATCATCAAGTGTTAACGATGTGTGTAAGTTTGGTTTAATTCGGCGCAAAGACACGGCGGGTCCACGTTTTGGCATATATTTCGAGACCCTAGTTATCAATAGGTATGAAAATTACCCCGTATTAAAGCACTTATCGACAGCTTTCATTTGATGCCCATATTGTACATACACAACCAAAGGTTACCCGGCTCCACGTTTTGACCTATATCTGAGACCCCAGTCACGGAGCGGCATGAAAAATACTCTGTACTAAAGCATTCACCAACAGCTTCAATTTGATATCCATATTGTACAAACACATTCTAGGCTCCCCGTTTTGGTCTCTATCTCGAGACCCTAGTCACGGAGCGGCATGAAAAATACTCTGTACTAAAGCATTCACTAACAGCTTCCATCTGATATCCATATTGTACAAACACATTCTAGGCTCCCCGTTTTGATCTCTATCTCGAGACCCTAGTCACGGAGCGGCATGAAAAATACTCTGAACTAAAGCATTCACCAACAGCTTCCATCTGATATCCATATTGTACAAACACATTCTAGGCTCCACGTTTTGGTCTCTATCTCGAGACCCTAGTCACGGAGCGGCATGAAAAATACTCTGTACTAAAGCATTCACCAACAGCTTCCATTTGATATCCATATTGTACAAACACATTCTAGGCTCCACGTTTTGGTCTCTATCTCGAGACCCTAGTCACGGAGCGGCATGAAAAATACTCTGTACTAAAGCATTCACCAACAGCTTCAATTTGATATCCATATTGTACAAACACATTCTAGGGTCCACGCGTTGGTCTCTATCTCGAAACCCTAGTCACGGAGCGGCATGAAAAATACTCTGAACTAAAGCATTCACCAACAGCTTCCATCTGATACCCATATTGTACATACACATCCGAAGGTTACCCGGGTCCACGTTTTGACCTATATCTCGAGCCCTATCCACCAATAGGCATCCAAACTATACGTAAACCATCTTCAATACCTACTTAACAATGTGTGTAAGTTTGGTTTAATTTGGTGCAAAGACACGGCCGGTTAGCGAACACACACAAAAAGTTGACTTTATTTTATATATAAGATATAGAAGTTTAACCTTTGACTGAGGATAGAGCCACTTTTAATTCGAGTAAGGAAAGTTCAGAAGTCAAGCCGTTTGGCTGAAGGATATAACTGATGAGTGGGAGAGTGAGTATAGGATTGTAAGGATAGTTCGTTAGCAGAAAATTCTGAGGTGAAATTGGTATCAGAGGAGGAGTTACTGAAACTATTGTCGAATTTTAGGGCTATGTCTTGAGGATTGCCTCTAGGGGTGTTTAGGGAAGAAATGGGGGAAAAAGAGGGCAAACCGGATAGCCCCTTTATATTAGCCCAAGTTTTTTTTGGTTCGGAAGAGGAGTGGATGCTGCTCGTGAATTTCTGGTAACGATCGGTTTTGGCTTTGCGTCTGAAAAGAGCGTTTGCTTTTTTATAGGCGACAAGATTTATCGGTGAGCGGTTTCGTTTAAATTGTTGCCATGTTCGTTGTTTATTTATCCTTAGTGCCGAGAGTTCGCTATTCCACCAGAAAGGGAATGGTTTGAGTAGTTTGACGGAGGATTGGGTGATAGATTATTTACCTGCGGTACAAATGATTTTTTGTATTCTGGAGATTTTCTGGTTGATATTGGATAAAAATGGGAAAGATTCGGAGTAGAGAAGGCAGTAGTTTTGAAATTTAGTCCAGTCCGCTAAGGCTGTTTTGCAGAACATTCTGGGTTTAAGAAGGGGTGAGGGTTGGGAGAAGAGATTTTAATTTGGAAGAGATCGCTACCGTGTAAGTCATCGATGCGGTGCCAATCGGTTTTGGGGAAGAGTGATGCAGAGCAAAATGAGAGGCTATTATGTGTAAAAGTGGCATGGGTGGAGAATTGGGTGGTGGAACCGTCATTAAGAATAACACAGTTGGAACTGAGTATAGCATCTTCAATTAATCGGCCTCTAGGTTTAGCTTTAAAGTCACCGGACAATAAAATAAGAGCTGTGATCAGGGGGAAGATATTACAGATGTCTGTTGAAGTGAAAGTTTGATTGGGAGGAATATAAGCGCAAGTGACTATGATTTTATTGGGGGAAGGAATTTCTATGGAAAGGAAGGAGATATTTGAAGAAAGTAGCGGAATGGTGTTATGAGGTATATTTCTTTTAGGACGGCGACTCCATGTTTGCAGTAGGTATTGCAAGGTAGGTTGTAGAAGTGACCGATATAAGCGTTGGGGGTATGAGCTGAAATATTGCTGGGGAGATGTGTTTCGCGGCCGCCGTAGCCGAATGGGCTGGTGTGTGACTACCATTCGGAATTCACAGAGAGGTCGTTGGTTCGAATCTCGGTGAAAGCAAAATTAATAAAAACATTTTTCTAATAGCGGTCGCCCCTCGGCAGGCAATGGCAAACCTCCGAGTGTATTTCTGCCATGAAAAAGCTCCTCATAAAAATATCTGCCGTTCGGAGTCGGCTTGAAACTGTAGGTCCCTGCATTTGTGGAACAACATCAAGACGTACACCACAAATAGGAGGAGGAGCTCGGCCAAACATTTATTATTTATTTTATTAGATGTGTTTCGTTTAATAGTATCACTGAGGGGTTAACTGTTTTAATTAATAGTTCGAGCTTGATAAAATTATTTAAGTAACCATTAAAATTCTTTTGAAGTATGGATAACATATTGATTATTTAAAAGAAAAAAGTTGTAAATATGTGAGATAAGTGTATTATAAGAGTATTTATTGTTCCATTATTGATGGTGATGGTGAGGTATGGGGATGGGAGGTCTAGTTAGGGTTATGAGCAAGGGGAGAGATGGAAAAACTGTCTGCTTTGAGTTTTCAAGAGCTTCTTCATGAGATAATGAATTATTCTTGGAGATTTAGAGGTTATTATTAGCGTATGATTTTGTAGAATTTGTGTTAGGGTTTGAATTTTTTGTGTTTAAGATTTTTTCTATGCAATTAATTTTGTTTACATTTGATATATTTCCGTTGCTGGATTGTATAAGCCGCTCCGGCGAAAGAGGGGTAGCAGATGTACCATTGAGTGTTTTTATATTTGAGGTGTTGTCGTTGTTGATAGCTGTATTTGCCACTCGGGCGAGAAAGGAGGAGTCAGATGTGCTGGGAAGTTGTTTTTTGTAAGTGGTGATAGCTTCTTTTATGGTACATTTATGTATAGTTTTAATTTTTAGTATTTCTTTTGATTCAAAAAACTTGGGGCAATTATTGTATTTGATGATGAAGAGTGTTCACCTGCGCAGTTGGCACATCATACTCTAGAGCATTCTACAGGCGAGGGGTGGTTGGGAGGGAGGTTGCAAAACACAAAAGCTGGAGTATTGTTGCAGCGTTTGGCTGTATGTCCTAACAGATTACAATTTTTGCAACGCATGGGATTGGGGTAGTAGGGACGGAAGTCAAGCGTTCGCCAGTCGACTTCTATTCGGTTGGTTAGTGTATACTTGTCGAATGTTAATAGCACCGCACCAATACTTACACGGGAGCCTTTTCTAATCGTGTAAATTTGTGAACTGCGGATACACCTTAGTCATTGAGGCCATCAATTATTTCGTCATCCGGATGATGGAAGATGAAAGGGGCGTAAATCGCGCCCTTGATGGAGTTTTGTATAAAAATATATATTGGGTAGTCGAAAAAGTCTTTTCGTATTTCTAATCAAACTTGAACTCTTTTTTTTTTTATGCTTTAAAAGAACTTTATAAAACCAAATATGTTCCATTTTGGTCGACCACCTTTTGCCATTTTTCTTCTAGAGACATTATTCCATCAGTATAAAACTTTTGTGGTTTCTCGGCAAAAACTGCGACAAGTAATTTTCACAGGCATCTCTTGAAGCCAACTTGACTCCATTAAGGGAGTTCTGCATTGACCGAAACAAATGGTAGTCCGATGGTGGAAGGTCAGGGCTATATGGTGGAGAGACATCAAAGATGTCTAGCGTTGTCCTGATGGAAGACGACGCTTCAATCTCATCAGTTGTTGACAGTAAAGTGTAGAATCAATCGTTCGAGCAGGCTGGAGCAGCTCCTAGTGGATGATTCCTTTCCAATCCCACCAAACACACAGCATAATCTTTCGAGGCGTCAATCCTGGCTTTGCGACCATTTGTTGAGCTTCACCACCCTTGCACCATGATCTTTTTCGCACATTATTATCGTATTTGATCCACTTTTCGTCTCCTGTTATCACTCGCTTCAGAAATGGTTCGATTTCATTTCGTTTCAGCAAAGAATCGCAGATGTTAATTCGGTCCATTAAATTTTTCACAAACAATTCATGTGGTACCCAAACATCGAGCTTCTTTTTGTAACCAGCCTTTTTTAAATGGTTCAAATCCGTTTGATGATGAATGTTTAGTGCCTTGGCGATGTCATGGCAGCTTATGTGAGGGTCCTGGTCAATCTTTTCCATAATTTCATCGACTTTTTCAACGATTGGTCGACCGGAGCGAGGTGCATCTTTCACATCGAAATTTCCAGAACGGAAGGAAGCGAACCATTGTTGTGCTACACGAACTGATACAGCATCGTCTCCGTAAAAAATTTCACTGGTGGCTTCCGTGGCATTCTTCCCTTTTTTATACAAAAATTTCAAAATATAGGGAATTTCTTCATTATTTTCACTCACTTTTGAACAGCTATAACTTTTTTTCAACTTTTCCGAAGTTAATTTTTTTTTTGGTTAAATGAAGCTTAAAATGTCACCTTTCTAGCACCATATGATATGACACAATGTGATTAGATGACTGGATGAGCACTGGAGATAGATGACTCCAACGATATTTATTGACAAAATACGACAAGACTTTTTCGACTACCCAATATTATTGAAGAGTAACTTTAACCTTTCTTGCGCCGGAAAGATGTTTTGTTGCCAAGAATTTTGCGATTTTTTGGTTTCTTACGAGGAGTAGAACACTGCTATCGCGTAGTGACGTAATGTTGTTTACCTCTTTGCTAATAGCTTGTATACAACAAAGCAGGAGGCAGATGCAAGTGTTTTGCTAGCGTGCAGAGATTTGATTATTAAGTACTTCGAGTCATCCTTTTTTGTTATCGGAAGTTCCGGGAAGAAATCTAGCGTTGAATATTCAGGTTTGTTCCGTTTCGTTTTCTGGACTGAAGATAATAAGGCGAACCTATAGTCTCCAAGTTTGTTGGCCCCGGGGCATTGTGTGAATATTGATTTAGTTGTATGGGAATGTGTATATGTGTGTGAAGCGTATGCGATAAAAAAAAAGAACGCGGCCAGGTACAAATAGAAAACTTCGAGCGATCAAACATGTTGCTTTGTTAGGTTGCGCGAAACGTTAGTGTGCGAATAACACAGAGTAACAAAAGCAGTGCGTTAGCATAAAGGGCTGGAATCAAGAGAGTACTCTCTTAGTGTCTTTGTGGGCATTGTAGGAGCTTTCGACAATGCTACCTTTGACTCTATGTGCTCTTCTATCAGAAGTTATGCAGTGGAAGAAATCATTGTCAGATGGATCCACTCTATGATATCCAAAAGACTGCTTGCCATGGATAGAGAAAGCAATGAAGGAGTCAGGGTTGAGGTTAAGAACGGTTGCCCACAAGGCGGTGTACTCTCTCCCCTACTTTGGTTCTTTGTGGTGGCCTCTCTTCTTAATGATCTACAGGAAATTGGACACATCCAAGCCTACGATGTGTGCGTATTAATCTCACGACGATCACTTGAAGTTATATACAATAAAATGCAGGTAGCTCTAAATAAGATTGAGTATTGGTGCGAATCGCATCATCTTTCGGTGAATCCTACAATAAGTACCTTAGTGCTTTTCACTAGGAAACGCAATATGGAAGGCCTGTTACTACCCACATTGAAAGGGGTAACACTGCAACTTTCTTCTGAGGCCAAATATTTAGGAGTAATCCTAGATAGTAAACTTACCTGGAAGAAGCACGTCGAGCAGAAGGTCTCTCGAACACTAAAAGTCTTCTGGCAGTGTAAGAGAACCTTTGGCAAGACATGGGGTCTAAGACTGGTGATAGTACACTGGCTGTACATCACCCTGATCAGACCCATTATTACATACGCCTCTGTAGTATGGTGGAAAGCCACAATGGTTAATTCCAGAGTAAAACCCCTAAACAGGCTACAGAGAAGTGTGTGCTAGGGTTTCACAGGTGCCATGAGCACAACATCTGGTGATGCCCTTAATGTCATTCTGAACTTGCAACCTCTAGATCTTCAAATTCGAAAGGAAGCAATGAAGGCGGCGTACAGGCTCAAGTTAAACGGAGTCTAGGGAAATGAAGTAAGCACTGGTCACTGTCAGATATACCACCAGTTGTCGGAGCCCTGCACACTGTTCTCGATGCCGGTGGACAATCGGGTGCCTGTCGTTAGCCTCGGTAGGAAGTATGATGTTTTCTATGTCTATGTCATCTTGAATGTGGCGTACTGGCTAATTGAGAAAAAGTGGCGGGGCAACAGTATTGGAATTTATAGTGACCGTCAAGCTGCACTGAAAGCCCTTGCTAAATTACGCTGCTCTTCGAAGTTGGTCGGTGAATGTAAGACAAAACTGAACAGTGTTGCAAAACACAACAAAGTTAGTCTTATTTGGGAGCCTGGACATTGTGGTATTCCAGGGAACGAGTTGGCTGATAAATTGGCAAATGAAGGCTTTGCAAGTATGCCATTAGGCCCTGAACCCTTTCTAGCTGTCAATTTCGCATCGATTCAACTATGGATTGACGGCTTCATGAGGTCTACCCATAGAGGACATTGGTCTGTGTTGAACTCGTGCAGAGTAGCTAAGGGCTTTGTGAAAGAACAAAACAGGGAAACAGCGACCTTTCTCCTAAAACTCAGCAGGAAGCACATCAGAGGACTGGTGGGTGTAATTACAGGGCACAATGTCTGTGGTCAGCATATGGCTACCATGGGGGTCGTGGACAGCCCGTTATGACTATCCTGTCTTAAAGATGACGACACTGCAGAGCATTTTCTCTGTAGCTGTCCTGCATTTTCCAGAATTATACTTAGGATATTGGGTTGCGATACACTGAGATGGACAAAGTTCATACTCTTCTGGATCTCTTAAAATTCATCAATGAATCCAAGAGATTTGTGGAAGAGTGACCTCAAACTAATTTATCCGTTTTTACCATCCACCTTTTATCTTTCCTATTTCTATTCTTTCTACTGATATCTATCCGGGTGTAGTTTAATGGTCTACTGACTGAGTGCTTGGACTTGTCCAGCCCCCACAAATCTAATCTAAGCACCGTACGGGTTAACAGTGCGGTTACGACTACGTAGGAATTTATAAAAAACAATGCCAGGCTATGGCATAAGTGACCAGCTTTGTGGTGGAGAGTGGTGAAATGCTTACACTAGGTTGCCATATATTATGTAGGTTAGCATGTAGCTACATCATATGTTATGCTATTGTACAATATTATTTTTAATTGCTGGAGTTATTGATGCAGTGGGTGACCTTAGTGAAAAACTTTTTTTTATTGCTATTTGCACTGTACACTCGTTTCTTTACCAGCATCAGCCTGATCAATCCAATATACAACGCTGCATTAAGGAAGGACATTCTTATCGATGCTACAACTTTCTTAACTTACAGAAGTAATTTGCTTTTTTTACTTTGTGCAATTCACTTCAGCTTATGCTGCTTGAGTCTTCTCGCTTGTTTAACTGTTGTCTTTTTATATCTTATATTCTATATATATAAAAGAAAGTCATGTTAGTTACACTATTTATAACTCGGAAACGGCTGAACCGATTTGGCTAAAAATCGGTGGAGAGGTAGTTTAGGGCCAGGAGACGGACATAGGATACTTTTTATCCCATACGAACGCGTTTCCGTGACATCACTATAAAATGTGGTATAGCAAAACGCAAGTGACAGCTAAACGTAATTTTGTCTATGGTTAAGTAGAAAATTTGGTAATATAATAGGACTATGAATAAGTTCGTGCGGATTTTTTTCGAAATTTGAAACTTTATTGACGTAAAATGGTTACAAATTTAATATTCAAAATATTGTCCATCGCTTACTACTACTTTTTCCCATCTTTCTGGCAATTCACGGATTCCCTTTGTGAAAAATTCGGTCGGTTTTGCCGCAATCCACGAATCGATCCATTTTTTGACTTCATCGTAATTACGGAAGTGCTGGTCAGCCAGGCCATGTTGCATCGATCGGAAGAGATAGTAATCGGATGGCGCAAGGTCTGGACTATACGGCGGGTGGGGTAGGACATCCCATTTGAGCGTTTCTAAGTATGTTTTGACCACTTGTGCAACATGTGGCCGAGCATTGTCATGTTGCAAAATAACTTTGTCGTGTCTATCGGCGTATTGCGGCCGTTTTTCTCGCAGTGCTCGGCTCAAACGCATCAATTGTCGTCGGTAGACATCCCCCGTAATCGTTTCATTCGGTTTCAGTAGCTCATAATACACAACACCCAGCTGGTCCCACCAGATACACAGCATAACCTTCAGGCCATGAATATTCTGCGCCGACGTCGATGTTGAAGCATGGCCAGGGTATCCATACGTTGCCCGACGTTTTGGATTGTCGTAATGGACCCACTTTTCATCGCCAGTCACAATTCGATGCAAAAAACCCTTTCTTTTGTGCCGTTGAAGCAGTTGTTCGCATGCCATAAAACGGCGTTCAACGTCTCTTGGCTTCAATTCATACGGCACCCAATGGCCTACCTTTCGGATCATTCCCATGGCTTTTAAACGTTTGGAAATGGTTGATTGATCAACTCCCAAAGTTTTTGCAACCTCTTCTTGCGTTTGAGCCGGATCTTGATCGAGCAATTCCTCCAATTCGGTATCCATGAACTTTGGCGGCGCACCCTCGCGTTCTTCGTCTTCCTAGCCAAAATCACCACTTTTAAAGCGTGCAAACCACTTCTGGCACGTTCGCTCAGATAGAGCATGCTCACCATAAACTTCCACCAAGATACGATGACTTTCGGCTGCTTTTTTCTTCATATTAAAATAATGAAGAAGAATTCCCCGCAAAAACACATTATTTGGCACGAAATTCGACATTTTCAAGTGTGGTAAAAATATTGTTGTTTACGCTTCAAATAAAAAACTTATACTGACGTTTGTGCCTTACGACAGTAGCTCTCCAATGAATGTTTGGAAATGTGGATCGATGGAATAATAATCAAGTTACGCCATCTGTTGTAAAACCGCACGAACTTATAAATAGACCTATTAAATTTTGTCAGAAATATTTAATCACAGTAATTTGTATTCTCTTTGAATCATCATTATCAATGCCGCGACCAAGACGATCGAATCCTTCCCGACAAAACCGTAATGCAAGAAGGATACGAAACATTGGGAATGAAATGACTGAAGAAGCACAAGGAATTGCCCTTGAAGAGCGCCGCGTTAGTATGGCTCGACTTCGTGCTTCTCAATCACAAGAGCACAGCTCGGTTGGCAATGCGAAATCGTCGAGCGAATAACAGAGATCAACAAGTAGATTTAGTAATTCAAACGATGTACCACTGTTGAATCGCCAACAAAAAGAAGTTTATGATACATTAAGGGGTTATACGCAGTTATGAAGCAAATAAAAGACGGGTTGTCAAGGATTTATCCTGAAGAAACTTCAGAATATTTTAATTTGAAAATTTTTGGCGGTTATAAAAGCATCCTTCAAGAACGTAACAAAATTTTTTATTTATGAAAATGTTGATTATAGAGCGCGCTGCAGGCGATTTCTGGAACCTCCTTTAAAAAAAGACGATTTACGGTGTACATCGTAACTCAGGATTGGATTATCTGAAATCAAAAAACCAAACAAATTTTGTTAATATATTAGATTATCTAGTAATTAATCGTTCGGCTAATCAAAATAGTGAATTTTCACAAAATGGCAGCTTTTAAAAGAAATGATTTCGATTTTTACGTTAAAATTTGGCCGTAAATTGATTATAAAATGGAAAATAAGTATCAGATTTACAAAAGGAACGATTAATTACTAGAAAATGTATCTTTAAAGATTGAGTTAAAACGGTTGACCGATCAAACAAGCCGTTTTCGAGATATCGTGTACACCGACTTGAAAAATGCCGTTTTGAAAAAAACACGTTTAAAGTTTCAATACCTACCTTAAAACGTGCCGAGGCATCTCTACATATTTAGGTATAACTCCGAAAGTATTGCTTAGATCTACTTCAAATTTCGTGCGTATACTTTTGAATATATGTACATTACAAAAATGCAATAAAAAAATCGATTTTTTTGAAAGTCATAACTGCGTATAACCCCTTAATGAAGGCAATTACTGATGGAAATAGTGGTTTATATTTCCTTGATGCCCCTGGTGGAACTGGTAAGACATTCCTCATGTCAGTAATTTTAGCCACTGTTCGTGCGAAATCCAACATTGCGCTTGCAGTTGCTTCTTCTGGAATAGCAGCCACATTGTTCGAAGGATGCCGTACGGCTCATTCAGCATTGAAATTGCCGTTAAATCTTCAAAAATTTAAACTTAGCAATGGCCCAAGTTTTATCAGCATGGAAAATCATCATCTGGGACGAATGCACAATGGCGCATAAACGTGCATTAGAAGCACTTAACCGAACATTGAAAGATACACGCAATGACTCGAGATGTTGTGGAGGCGCAATGATTTTACTGTCTGGCGACTTCCGCCAAACACTGCCAGTAATTCCAAGATCAACGGCTGCTGACGAAATAAACGCTTGCCTCAAATCATCGAATCGATGGCGCTATGTGAAGAAACTTCAGCTGACAACAAGCATGAGAGTTGCATTACTTAATGATACATCTACTGAAGATTTCTCTAAGCAATTACTGACTATCGGTAATGGTCGAGTACCTGTCGACGAATCGAGCGGATTGGTTTCTTTTCCTCAGAATTTCTGTAACTTTGTCTCATCGAAAGACGACCTTATCAATAAAGTATTCCCAAACATCATTAATAACTACAAAAATAATGAATGGTTGAGTGAGCGAGCAATTTTAGCGGCTCAGAATACAGATGTAGATGACTACATAATTCAAAATGATATCATTGGAACAATGCATTCATTCAAATCCATTGACTGTGTAACAAATGAAGATGAAGCCACCAACTATCCAATTGAATTTTTAAACTCCTTGGATGTGCCTGGCTTACCACCGCACAATTTACTCAAAGGAAAATTCGAAGGTGAAGAATTTCTCATTCCGAGGATCCCGATGATCCCAACCGATCTTTCGTTTGAGTTTAAAATACTTCAATTTCCGATCGTCTTGCATTCGCCATGACCATTATCAAATCACAAAGCCAATCCTTGAAAGTTTGTGGTCTGAATCTAGAAAATCAATGTTTCGCACATGGTCAATTATATGTGGCATGTTCACGGGTCGGAAAACCATCTGCGTTGTTTGTTCTTGCACCTGATAATAAAACAAAAAATGTCGTGTATCGCAAGGTACTTAACTGAAGAGTACAATTTATTAAAGCTTCATTGAAATACTTGATTAATAAAAAAATAAACTTAATAAAATCAAAAATCTTCTTTTTTATTGCCTCTAGAGCGGAACAAAGTTCGACGGGTCTGCTAGTTTTTAAATAAATTAATTTAACTTACAAGATTTCACTTTTCCTTCACTACGTTTGAGATTTCTTTGCTTACACGATCTAGGATAAATTAACGGCAGGGCTTTGTAACAAGTAAGTTTGTTTGAATACGTTAAAAATTTTACTTAATTACATTGAAAATAAACGTACGAGTGTAATGAAAAGGTAGTTATGTATATGAAATTTGTGAAGTATATTGGATGTATGACTGATGTGCTGAAAGCCAACTGATGATTGCCAGTCATGTTCTCAAGTTTGTCATAGGTTCGAAAAAATTAGCGTTGGATGTAATCTAATAGCTTACATGTAAACGTTTTATACAATTTTCAATTATAAGTTTTACAATAAACAGAAGTTTAAGCTCCTGAATATATGAATTGAGTGTAAAATGTAAACAAATTTTTTCACGTTCTCTTTGCAGCTGCCCATTATTTCTTCCCGACACTGCCCGCGGTGCCAGTATTATATATTAGAAAACAAGTATCTACTTCAACAACTGTTTGCCGCAAATGAAGCCCTTATATGTACATTTTGTCGCTTTCTTCTGATAAAGGATTGTATTTGAGTAAAATAAAAATTTTTAACGCACAAAATTAAAAACCTTTTATTGCATGTTTGCATCTAATCTTCTTCCATACATGCAGGATATGATCTTATAAATGGAAAAATTTTAAAAGAGTTACCTGCATTAGCATTGCAATTCATAAGAAATATATTTAATTGCATGTTAGAGACTAAATATATTACTTCTCACGACTATGGAAAATTGCTCAAATTACCGCCATACCCAAACCAGGAAAAGATGCCACCAAAACTGCCTCATATCGAACCATCAGCTTATTGCCAATACTTTCAAAAGTGTTTGAAAAAATATTGTTCGACCGACTAAAACCAATTTTGACAGCAAAAAAAGTTATACCAAGCTATCAACTCGGATTTAGACGGCAACACTCAACAGACCAACAAATCCACAGGTTGCTAACAAAATACTTAACGATATGAATGACAAAAAATATTGTGTAGCTGTATACCTGGACATTGCAAAAGCCTTTTATAATGTTTGGCATAAAGGACTTTTGCATAAGCTCAAAGAAAGATTCGCACAAAACAACTTTGAAATGTTGATGAGCTACATAACTGATCGAAAATTTTATACAAGATATGAAGACGAATATTCCGGCAGCCGGTTCTACGTTACCGGAATGACTCGGGTTTTTCCCGACCAAGGGCTGCCGCCCCAGTACACTAGCCCTGTCTAGTGTATCGTATATCACCCCACCCCTTACGTCACAGGAGCAAACTCTCGCAGCAAACCTGCTCCAAATGCTTCTCCTCAGGGCTGGAGTCGAATCCAACCCTGGGCCAGAAGTATTCTACTGCTGCGTCTGCCATCAACGGCTCCACCCGAACTCCACCTCGGTTAGCCTTAAGTCGCACAGGGAGTGGTCCACACGGTATGTGGCCACGTGTTGCTCCCGCCAACAGGCGTCTGATGCCTCCACGGCTACCACACCCCCTGATAGGCCGGCACTACCAACCGCCACCACAACCCACACCTCCACGGTGAGGAGCCTATCGGAGCAACACAACTCCCCTTTAACCCCTCCCATCCCTTCCTGCTCCAACCCCAGTGCGGGGACAAACCAGCAGCTCCTGGCCCCCGTACAGTCTGTTCCGTGTGTCAGACCGTAATACCTCGGAATCTGGTATCAGTCCAATGCAGTTCCTGCAGTGGCTGGTGCCATTTTCGGAGATGTTCCGGCCTGCGCACCACCCGTGAGTGGACAACTGCCTACGTTGCCCCCTGCTGCAGAGCTCTGCACCCACTACCTCCCCCGGAGGCGCGGCCGCCCACCACCATCAGGCCGCAACAACCACAGTGGATTGCACAGCAGGTCCAACGTAGACAGCCCCACGCGTCCCTCACCCCCCGGATTACACTGACCTCACCGAGAAGCTTCAAGCTTCTCCAGTTTAACTGCAACGGACTTACGAGTAAGGTCGACGAGATAGTCGACTTTATGAGCCGGCACAGTATCAAAATAGCTGCGGTCCAAGAAACAAAGTTGCACGCTAGGTCATCTCTGATCACCAGGGATGGCTATAACGTGCACAGACACGATCGCGAGCGAGACAACGGTGGTGGCCTAGCGTTTATAGTCCACCACACTGTGCAGTATCGTCTTATCGATGAAGGAATCGACCCCAGGGACAGCACCTTAGAATGTCAAGGCATAGCTGTCCGGTCAGGCGATTCCGAGCTCGAAATTTTTAACATATACATACCCCCTGTCACCTGCTGCCCGGCAGGATATCACCCTGATATAGGTGCGCTCATCAGAGGTGAAAACCGATTGGTTGTAGGTGACTTTAATGCGCATCACGATCTTTGGCATTCAAGCCTGCCAAATGATCGTAGGGGACAGCAATTGGCAGAGCAGATAGACGACTCGACATTCAGCACAGTGAACGACGACGCCCCCACCAGGGTAGTGGGCAATTGTAGCAGCTCGCCTGACCTAACAATAGCTAGCGCGGGTCTGATAAATAGCATAACGTGGCGACCTATGCTATCGCTTGCATCAGACCACTTGCCCATTATCGTCTCGATTGAGAGACCTGCCGACTTCGTTTCCGCGAACCACCGGTCCTATTTTAACTTTAAAAAAGCTAATTGGGCCGGCTTCACGGAATTCACCGAGGACACCTTCGCCGCTCTTCCCATCCCCTCTGATGTGCGCGTTGGCAAACGCGCATTCCGCAAGGTGCTCACAGCTGCTGCGGCTCGCTTCATCCCAGCTGGATGCTATAAGGACATCCGTCCTCATTTCCCAGCAGAAGCAGCCAGTTTAGCAAACGAGCGTGACCACCTACGCCAGGTCGATCCCGGGGATCCCCGCATAAGGGATCTCAATTTGGAGATCCGGCAACTGGTAAACCAACACAAGCGGACTAAATGGGTTGAGCACCTGAAGACTTGTAACCTCACCTCCGGAGTGAGTAAGCTCTGGTCCACCGTTAGGTCCCTGTCGAACCCGACGAAACACAACGACAAGGTGGCTATCACTTTCAACGGTTGTACTTCGTCGGACCCGAAGAGATGCGCGAGCTACTTTAGCCGGCTGTTTACACTGCATCCTCCGGGCGACAGAACCAAACGTCGTGTTACCAGAAGGCTGCACAAACTGACGAACGACAGTGCGCCACTTACTTTCTCCGGTGATGAGGTTCAGGGGGCCATCAACAAGTCGAAATCATCGAAAGCCATTGGCCCTGACGGACTGAACGCGCTGATGCTGAAGCATCTGGGACCCCTGGGAGTAGGATACCTCACAAGGGTCTTCAATTTGTCTCTGGCCACTCTCATCATGCCTGACAAGTGGAAAGCAGGGAGAGTGGTCCCACTATTGAAACCTGGGAAGCCCGCCAACCAAGGGGAGTCTTATCGGCCGATAACTCTCCTTTCCCCAGTAGTGAAGACACTTGAAACCCTCCTACTCCCATTCTACACGACACACCTGGCCCCAGCCCCACATCAGCACGAATTCCGACGAGTGCACAGCACCACCACAGCACTCACCGCCATAAACGCCCAGATAAATCGCGGGCTTAACCAAAACCGCCCCTGCGAGAGGACTGTCCTAGTAGCGTTGGACCTAAAGAAGGCTTTCGATACAGTCAGCCATTCCACGCTACTAGATGATATTTATCAGTCGACACTCCCGCCAGGGCTGAAGAGGTGGTCCGCGAACTACCTGAGCGGTCGGCACTCGTCAGTGATTTTTCGAGATCAAATGTCAAAGCAGAGGAAGATTAAGCAAGGCGTACCACAGGGTGGTGTCCTTTCACCCTTGCTTTTTAACTTCTACATCTCGAAACTCCCCCAACCACCAGCGGGAGTTTCCCTGATCTCATACGCTGACGACTGCACGATAATGGCGTCGGGCAATGACATCGATGGCCTGTGCTCCAAAGTGAACAACTACCTCACCGACCTTTCGCGCTTTTTCACTGCGAGGAATCTCCAACTTTCCCCCACCAAGTCCACGGCGACCCTTTTCACCACCTGGACAAAGGAGGTCAAGCTGTCCCTTAAGGTCAAAGTCGACGACACACCAATACCGACTGTGAATAACCCCAAAATTTTGGGTGTAACCTTTGACAGCTTGCTCTCCTTCTCTGCGCATACAACCGCAATTGCCACTAAAGTCCAAAATCGCAACAAGGTCCTCAAATCGCTGGCCGGCAGCACTTGGGGCAAAGACAAAGAACTGTTGCTTTCGACATTTAAGGCAATTGGCCGGCCGGTTCTAAACTATGCTGCGCCTGTCTGGTCGCCTGGCACTAGTGATTCGCAGTGGACAAAGCTTCAGACATGTCAGAATACCGCCATTCGGACAGCGACCGGGTGCCTCCTGATGTCACCTATACAACACCTGCACAACGAGGCACAAATGCTCCCAGTCGCGGAGCACAACAAATTGCTCAGCAAGCAGTTCCTGCTGGGGTGTTACCGCAGGTTTCACCCCTGCAGACACCTGCTTGAGCCTGAGCCGCCTCCCAGGCACGTCAGGAGACACCTCCTCGACTACGCTGACGAACTCCAGGACAAAACTGACCGAAACCTACTGGACCGGACAGTATTCAGACAGTCAATAAACGACATTCACCGGGAGACCGTTACCACCTTCATGAACTCCCGTACTGTGAATGCCGTAATCGGAGTCCAACCACCACCTATTGCAGATGAAGAGCTCCAGCTTCCCCGTGAGACTCGTGTAACATTGGCACAATTACGTTCTGGATATTGTAGCAGGTTAAACTCCTACTTATCCAGAATTGACCCCGACATACCAAACACATGTCCGGCATGTGAAGGTACCCCGCACGACACTAACCACCTCTTCACATGCCCCCTTAATCAGACTCATCTAACCCTCCTCTCCCTCTGGACCCAACCCGTCGAAACAGCATGTTTCCTGGGCCTACCCCTAGATGAGCTAGACGAAGACGACCGATGATATACCTACACTGACAGGGCAAACTATGCTGTTAAAACAACAACAACGAATATTCCGATATCCTACCAATGACAGCTGGAGTACCGCAAGGCAGTGTATTAGGTCCTCTTTTATATCTAATATACACCGCAGATGTGCCAACTAAGACAACAGATAATGCAATAATAGCAACGTTCGTGGATGAGACTGTAGTAGTGGCATCAGACAATGACGAAAGACTGGCGACTTCAAAATTTACACTACACTACACTTCAAAAATTAATAACCAATACAGTAAACTGGTTTGACGAATGGGGTATAGAAGTTAATAAAGACAAAACTATCCAAGTTACATATACAAACAAAAAGACATCAAAATATAATCTTACTTTAAAAAACAACAAAATAAAAATTTGCCCAGCAGCAAAATATCTGGGAATAACTATTAACGAAAAACTAACATGGAAACAGCATATCATTAACAAAAGAAATCAAATGAAGAATAAGTACCGCCAATTAAATTGGCTAATCGGACGAGCATCAAAACTATCACTTTATAATAAGGTGACTATATACAAAACAATAATTACTCCTATCTGGAAATACGGAATAGAAATATAGGGAACGGCTAAAAACACAAATCTTCAGCTCATACAGCTCATTACGAAATATAACAAATGCTGGTTGGTTTATTTCCAATATGGCCATACATCGTGACTTAAACGTATACACAATTCAAGAAACAATTACAATATGTAGCACTAAGCATATACAGCGACTGCCAATCCACTAAAACGAACAAATGCGTAAAAAAGTACCGGCAGAAAATATCAAACGACTGATCTAACTATAAGATTTACAGTGTAATTCCAAAAAACAAAAAAAAATATAGTAATAATAACAGATTCTTCTTACATTGGTAAAAGAACATAATAGAACCTAATTGTACAAAAATTACTATTGTTAATATATAACAGACTGTAATAAATAAAGGGGATATAAAAAAAAACAAAAATACATGCCGTCTGAAGTTCGTCAATTTTCTCACTCACGTCAATCTTCTCACAGAATATTTGAGGTTAAACTGCTCATGCGATCAATTTCTAACCTACTTCTTTTGGTGGAAGTTAAACTCAATCTTTTTTTTAAACCATGTGATGATGGTTTCATGTGCAGAAGTCCACGCAAGTGGGGAAAGTTACTGATCGCCATTCACTTGGCAGTGGCCAGGACGATTTTTCTGCATATGGTTCGAGCAGCTCGCAACGTCCGGGATTAGCCCATGTTATCCTCTGGGTAGCTTCCGAACACCCGTTCGGGAGTGAGCTAACGTGAGAAGGCGAAGCATTCCAGGATAGCTGGTTGTGCGCTGGGTTTGGGACCCGCCACTTAAAAAGCCCCCCCAATGAAAACAGCAACCAAGCCTCGGATGAGAACTTCCAACACTGATGACGACCCCTGCAAACGAAATAAGGAATACGATTTGAGGGCATGCACCTAGAATGTCCTAATTTTCACCCATGATGACGGTGTTATCCAGATAGACCAAACACGTTTTCCTCAGCAGATGTTCCATCAGGCTCCGAAAGGCATCACAGAAAACTACCATAACCCATCTCCCATGCTGAAGGCTGTCTTCTCACGATCGCAATCCTTGATTTTCACCTGCCAGTCACTTTTAACTTTTTACATAAATCGTGGAAAACCATTTGCGCCGGATAAAGTATCGAGAGTGTCATCGGAAGTTTTTCTTGCTGCTTCCTGGAGTCATTTCTTCTCCTATGGAGAACAGGAGAGTTAGTTTGATGCTTTGTTTTAATGATTGCATTTTTAGTGCGGGGTTCCTTTACCTGCTGGATATTGGTTTGGTATGCCGGGGTCAATGCTGGATAAGCAGGAGTTTAAGCTGCTACAATATCCAGAACGTAGTTGTGTGTTTGTATCCTGATGAATGTCGTTTACTGTCTGTCTAAACACGGTCCGGTCCAGTAGTTATCGGTTCGTTTTGTCCTTAATCTCGTCTGCGAGGCGTCTCTGGCTCGAGCAGGTCTCTACATGGGTGAAACCAACGTAGCACCCTAGCAGAAATTGTTTGTTGAGCAGTTTGTTGTGCTCCTTTACAGGGAGCATCTGTGCCTCGTTGTGTAGGTGTTGTAGAGGGGACTTCAGGAGGCAACCCGTCGCTGTCCAAATAGCAGTGTTTTGGCAAGTCTTAAGCTTTACCACTGCGTGTCATTAGTTTCATGCGACTATACAGGTCAGGTGCAGCGTAGCTTAGAACCGGCTGGCCAATTGCCTTAAATGTCGAGCACAACATTTCTTTGTCCTTCCCCAAGTGCTGCCGGCAATCGATTTGAGGACTTTGTTGCGATTTTGAATTTAAGTAGCAATTACGGTTGTGTGCGCAGAGTAGGACAGGGGGTTAACAGTCGGAATTGGTGTGCCATCGACTTTGAGCTTGAGTTGCAGTTTGACCTTATTTGTGCAGGTGGTAAAGAGGGTCGCCGTGGACGTAGTAGGAAAAAGTTGTAGGTTCCTTGCAGTGAACAAACGAGCAAGATTGGTGAGGCAATCGCTCACTTTGGTGTACAGGCCTTCAATGTCATTGGCCATACCAGGTCTGGGGGAGCTTCGGTATATAGAAGTTGAAAAGCAGGGATGCAAGGACACCACCCTGTGGAGCACCTTCACTTATCTTCCTCTGTTTAGATATTTGGTCTCTTAAAAATCACTGACGAGTGTCGTCCACTCAGATAGTTAGTGGATCCCCTCTTCAGCCCAGGCGGGAGTGTTGATTGTAAAATGCCATCTAGTAGCGCGGAATGGCTGACTGTGTTGAAAGCCTTCTTCAAGTCCAACGCTACTAGGACAGTTCTCTCGCAGGGGCGGTTTTAGTTAAGCCCGCGGTTTATCTTGGTGTGTATGGCGGTGACTGGTGAGGTGGTACTGTGCAGTCTTCTGAAGCAATGCTTGAAAACCCTTGTGAGATACTCTACTCCCAATGGACCCAGGTTTTCCAGCATCAGCCTGGTAAGTCCGTCGAGGCCAATGGCTTTTGTTGATGGTCCCCTGAAACTCATCACAGGAGAAAGTAAGTGGCTCACTATTGTTCGGTAGTTTGTGCAGCCGTCCGGTGGCACGACGCTTGGATTTGTCGGCTGAAGGATGCAGTATGATTTGCCGGCTGAAATAGCACGCGCATCTCTTCGGGTCCGACGAAGTGCAACCGTTGAAGGTGATAACCACCTTATCGTTGTGCTTCATCGGGTTCGACAAAAATCTTACAGATTTTCAAGTGTTCTACCCAGTTGGTCCGCTAATGTTGGATGGCCAGTTTCCGAATCTCCAATTTGAGATCTCTTTATGCAGGGATATCCGGGATCGACCTGGCGTAGGTGGTCACGCTCGTTTGCTAAAACGGCTGCTTTAGCTGCGAAATTGGGACGTATGCCCCAGAACCCTCCTGTAGGAATGCAGATGGGAGAAGCAGCAGTAAATTCCGCGAATCGTGGAAACAAAGTCGGCAGGTCTCTCAATCGAGACGACAATGGGCAAGTGGCCTGAGGCACGCGATAGAATAGTGTCTATATGCAAGATACGAGTTTATAAAGGTATGGAATTTTGTGGGGATATTAATTAAACTATTAACATCAGTTTGAAATTTATGTAAATCCGCCGAGTTTGAAATACTAGAATATATTTTTAAATCATCCGCATACAGAAAGCTTCCTTCAAAAGACTTGGCAAAAGAAAAAAAAAACTACGTACTATACATACTCGAATAAAACAAAATCTAATATACTTCGTCGAGGTACACCAGAGGACGCAGAGAAAGCAGCAGACGATTTAGTCTTAACAATCTAAAAAAACTGAGTGAAAACCTAGATATAGAAATTTATCTAATAAAATTGTATGCAATTTTTACTTGTGTTCCGATAGTGTCAATAAGCATATTAGGTAGCCAACAAACAACAGCAACAAACACTAAACGCGAACAACACAAAAAAGTGCAGTCCCAATAAATCGGAAGGTAGCGCAAAAGCAAACAAAAAGCATAAAATACAAACAACGAAAAGCATGGAGCAGTGGAGCATCCACTCGCTGATATCGAACATAGCGAACAAGCTGTATCAGCACAATCAAATATAGACGAAAAGAATATATCGAAACCACCACCAGTATATGTTTAAAACGTCGAAAATGCTAATAGGCTGATTACTGCACTAAACGCACTTCCAAACAAAAAATTGCCAAAGTGACTGCAAACTAAGTATGGACAATAACAACACTAAATGTGCCCTATGTGGAGGAAATCAAAATGTTAACTACAAAGGATGTATGGTGTACAAAATACTAAGAATTCCCCGCTCTCAGGCGCTACGACCAAAAACCTTGACCACAAACAATCTAGAGGACAACATGCAACCATCCACACAATCCACAAAGGACAAGCCATCGCAACCATCAACCGTGACATCTAACTTAACATTCGCCCAAACAGCAGCTTTAAACGCCACACTATACCAGACACCACCTGAACTCACAACAACAAATTACGAAATCCACCAAATTAAAGATATGATGAAACAACTAATAGCACAAATGTCGAACATGTTGGCTATAATCACACTCCTTGTTACAAAACTAAATGAACAGACAAAATAAATTAAAAATCTAATATGGAACGCAAGCGGCCTATGCCAGCATATTCATGAACTCAAATCTTTCCTACTAGACTACGAAATAGATATCCTACTAGTGTCCGTGTCTCATGTCAAGTAAAAGCTACGTTAAAACTCCTGACTATAAATTATTTCACACCAATCATCCAAGCGGACGCCGTAGCCGAATGGGTTGGTTCGTGACTACCATTCGGAAATCACAGAGAGAACGCAGGTTCGAATCTCGGTGAAACACCAAAATTAAGAAACCCATTTTTCTTATAGCGGTCGCCCCTCGGCAAGCAATGGCAAACCTCCGAGTGTATTTCTGCCATGAAAAAGCTCCTCATAAAATTATCTGCCGTTCAGAGTCGGCTTAAAACTATAGGTCCCTCCATTTGTGGAACAACATCAAGACGCACACCACAAATAGGAGGAGGAGCTCGGCCAAACATCCAAAAAAGGGTGTGCCCGCCAATTATATATATATATATAATAATTCAAGCAACAAGGCCCATGGTGGCACAGCTGTAATTATACGATAAATTCTCAATGGATCTACATGGCCGCCTACAAAAGAGACAACATTCAAGCTACGACGATTCAAATTGAAGATCAATATAGATTCTTGACAATATTCAATACCTACTGCCCGTCGAAATACAACAACACGTCTACCCAATATCTGAACAACATGAGAACTCTTGGCAGCCAGTTTATTGCCGGAGGCAACTAAAATGCAAAAAACCCACCATGGGGATCAAGGCTGTCAAATAAAAAAGGCAAGGAATTACTGACGCGATTAAACCAAACAAAAGCGACAATATAAGCACTGGTGATCCCACCTACTGGCCCACTGACATGAAAAAGAAGCTAAACCTGATTGACTTCCAGATCTATAAAAACGTAAACCGGTACTACTTGACAATAAAATCAAACTATGATCTATCTCTGATCACTCACCAATATTCCTGACATTTCTCACCACACCTGACATCGAAATAAACCACGGAAAACCAAATAATAAAAAAACATCCTGGAATGCTTTCCGCGAAATATGGTACTACGACATGCTCTTAACCACAATGTTCGACTTAATACTAAAAAGCAGGTTGATAGTGCCATTGAGCACTTCGCGGACTCAAGTATGGATGCGGTATCAAAGTCGACGACATTAATTAAGACTAAAAATAAGAAAAATGCAACCCAAACCCCATAAAACAGACAATAAATTCAAAAAGAAGACTGAGGAAAGAGTGGCAAACAACAAGATAGCCCGCAGTAAAGCAAAATTTAACAAGATGACAAAGGACATTAAAGAAATGCTTAAGGACTTCGATGACAAAAAAAATCAGAATTTTGGTCAATATCGAAGATCAAGAAAACAACAGCTCACCAACACGCAATTTTAAACGAAAGCAACACATGGGCCAAAACGTCACATGAACAGGCTAGTGAGCTCACCAGACATTTCAAACAGACATTCACAAATCAAAAGGGCACTCAAAATTATAACCTGCCTGCTACATCTGACAGAGCCAACAAACCAATCAAGAGAGTAACTCTGGACGAAATTCGACGCAAAATCAAGGCCATAAAGAACAAAAAATCTCCTGGATATGACAAAATCAATGGACAAATATTAAAAGAACTACATGACAACGGAATAATATACTTAAGAAGCATCTTTAACTCATCCAAAATATTTTCTCCTTCCATGGAAAGTTTCAGAAAGAATAGTATTGCCTAATCCAAAAATGGCGGCCGCCGTAGCCGAATGGGTTGGTGCGTGACTACCATTCGGACGTCGGCTCGAATCTCGGTGAAAGATCAAAATTAAGAAAACGTTTTTTCTAATAGCGGTCGCCCCTCGGCAGGCAACGGCAAACCTCCGAGTGTATTTCTGCCATGAAAAAGCTCCTCATAAAAATACATATCTGCCGTTCGAAGTCGGCTTGAAACTGTAGGTCCCTCCATTTGTGGATGTATATATATATATATATATAAACCAAATAAAGACGTCAGTAAACCATCCTCATATAGACCTTTAAACCTATTTGAAAACTTGATCTATGATCGTCTTGACCCCATCTTACAGTTTGGATTCCCACATAATCATTCGACCATTCAACAAGTGCACCAAGTAACTAACAAAATCATAAATGAAATTGACAAGAAAAACCACTGTGCCGCAACTTATCTCGACGTAGCGAAGTCTTTTGGCAGCGTATGGCACCCAGGACTACTATATAAGTTAAAACAAATATTCCCACTTGGCTACTATCTATTACTGCGAAGTTACCTAAGCGACCGGTACTTCTATGTTAAACATCAGGACGAATGCTCGGAGGTATTAAAAATGGATGGATGGATGCTCTCAGGTCCTTCCTCCTGAATTTTAGGAGAAAGGCCGCTGTTTCCCTGTTTTGTTCTTTCACAAAGCCCTTAGCTACTCTGCACGAGTTCAACACAGACCAATGTCCTCTATGGGTAGACCTCATGAAGCCGTCAATCCATAGTTGAATCGATGCGGAATTGACAGCTAGAAAGGGTTCAGGGCCTAATGGCATACTTGCAAAGCCTTCATTTGCCAATTTATCAGCCAACATGTTCCCTGGAATACCACAATGTCCAGGCATCCAAATAAGACTAACTTTGTTGTGTTTTCCAACACTGTTCAGTTTTGTCTTACATTCACCGACCAACTTCGAAGAGCAGCGTGGTTTAGCAAGGGCTTTCAGTGCAGCTTGACGGTCACTATAAATTCCAATACTGTTGCCCCGCCACTTTTTCTCAATTAGCCAGTACGCCACATTCAAGATGACATAGACATAGAAAACATCATACTTCCTACCGAGGCTAACGACAGGCACCCGATTGTACACCGGCATCGAGAACAGTGTGCAGGGTTCCGACAACTGGTGGTATATCTGACAGTGACCAGTGCTTACTTCATTTCCCTAGACTCCGTTTAACTTGAGCCTGTACGCCGCCTTCATTGCTTCCTTTCGAATTTGAAGATCTAGAGGTTGCAAGTTCAGAATGACATTAAGGGCATCACCAGATGTTGTGCTCATGGCACCTGTGAAACCCTAGCACACACTTCTCTGTAGCCTGTTTAGGGGTTTTACTCTGGAATTAACCATTGTGGCTTTCCACCATACTACAGAGGCGTATGTAATAATGGGTCTGATCAGGGTGATGTACAGCCAGTGTACTATCACCAGTCTTAGACCCCATGTCTTGCCAAAGGTTCTCTTACACTGCCAGAAGACTTTTAGTGTTCGAGAGACCTTCTGCTCGACGTGCTTCTTCCAGGTAAGTTTACTATCTAGGATTACTCCTAAATATTTAACCTCAGAAGACAGCTGCAGTGTTACCCCTTTCAATGTGGGTAGTAACAGGCCTTCCATATTGCGTTTCCTAGTGAGAAGCACTAAGGTACTTTTTGTAGGAATCACCGAAAGACCATGCATTTCGCACAAATACTCAATCTTATTTAGAGCTACCTGCATTTTATTGTATATAACTTCAAGTGATCGTCGTGAGATTAATACGCACACATCGTAGGCTTGGATGTGTCCAATTTCCTGTAGATCATTAAGAAGAGAGGCCACCACAAAGAACCAAAGTAGGGGAGAGAGTACACCGCCTTGTGAGCAACCGTTCTTAACCTCAACCCTGACTCCTTCATTGCTTTCTCTATCCATGGTAAGCAGTCTTTTGGATATCATAGAGTGGATCCATCTGACAATGATTTCTTCCACTGCATAACTTCTGATAGAAGAGCACATAGAGTCAAAAGTAGCACTGTCGAAAGCTCCTTCAATGTCCACAAACACGCCAAGAGTGTACTCTCTTGTTTCCAGCCCTTTTTCGATTATGCTAACGCACTCGTGCAGAGCCGATTCGCAAGATTTCCCTCTTTAATAAGCATGTTGTCTGACGTTGAGAGGGTTTCGACTTAGAACCCTCATCCTAATGTGCTTCTCCACCATGCGTTCCAGACCCTTAAGCATAAACGATATCAGACTTATAGGTCTGAAACTTTTTGGTAAAGCGTAGCTGTCCTTACCTGGCTTTGGGACAAATACAACTTTCACCAAACGCCACAGTTGTGGAACATAAGCGTGAGCAAGATATGCCGTAAAGATCCTTTTCAAAGCCTTTAATAGCACTGGTTTACAGCCAAAATGCACAAGAGACGCCGTTATGAAATTCCTGTGTAAAATCACGGTCTGATTCCGAAAATCAAGGTTATTTTTTATTCTATGGTAACGTTTTTGAGATATTTACGAATTACCGTTATTTCAAAAAAAAAAAAATTGGGCCCACTTTATCATATCTCGAAAATGAATTAAGCGATTCCAAAACCGTTTAAAGCTTTTAAAAGGTAATAAAATTTGCTATAAACTGTGTGTAAAACACTTTTTGCTAGGCCCTGCAGATTCAAAGATAACGAACTATCATAACGGATTTATAAAATTTTTTTTTGAAAAAATATAAAAAAAATTGTATTTTGAGAGAAAGGATCTCGAAAACTTTTTACATTTTCGTGAATTTTTTATTTTCACTCTAAGCTCTGTTTTATTACAAAAAAAATATACTTTGATTAAACCAAATCGATGAACTAATACAAAAGTTACAAGCATTCAAGTAAATATATCCATATAGTAAAACTTAAGTACCCTACAAATAATAGCATATGTACATATGATTCTGTGTTAACTCTATGATCTTATTTTATAATTGAAAAAGTTATGGGGTCTTGTTTTGACGCTTATTTATATAAGGATCGGTTTCTCTTATGAGAAACCAACAGTAGTCACCCATCATAGCGACATCCCAGAATCCTTGATACCGACTTTCAATCATTTTCATTTGCTGGTGAAACCTTTCGCCATGCTCGTCACTTTCGTCGCCAAGATTTTGCGGGAAAAAATTTAAATGGGAATGCAGAAAATGAATTTTTAAAGACATATTTACTCCTGAAAGAAAATTAAAAAGGGAATTAGATAAATACATAAGTGACACATTAGCACATAATTTTCTTAGGCTGGATTAATCTTCCAATTCAGAACAAATTTTGGTCGTTCTTGTTTGTTCGGAGCAGGGTAATAAATTCAGATTAAGGGCTATATAATCTCATGTAAATTTAAATATTTGCTTTCAAATTTTTTGTTTAGTTTTAAAGTTAACTGAGAAAACGGTCTTATATGTGTTTTTTATTTACCCATTTCCGCATAGTTTTTGATTAAATCGTTCACTATCAGCTCGAAGTTAGGACTTTTGTGTTTGCCTAAAAAGGAAGTAACAACCTTTTCAAAAGAGTCCCACGCCGCTGCCTCCATTGGTGACAATAGTTCTTTGAACTGTTTAAATAGACCAGCAATGTTTTTGCAATAACAAACACTGTCCTTCTTCGTATAGTACTGGGAGAATTGTTCGTGATGAGTCCTATAATATGTTACCTTAACATCGGATGAAACAAATTTAAATTGTTGCATACGAGAGGCGTGTAGTTCGGCCTTTTCTTTTGACAATTCCAAATCCCTTATCCAATCATTTAGTTGTGCTTGTGACAAAGGGTTTCTTTCGTTTTCCGTTTGCAATTCAGTACAACATGATGCCGCGTAATCAGATACTGCTGTTGACAATGAAACTGGAGCCGGAACTAAAGTTAAATTTGATTTTGGCAATGTAGCTTCCGTTGAATTTAGTTCTGGTAATGACACTGTAGATACGCTCGCATAGGTTACTTTTCTTGACTTTCCAACCCCAAATACTTTTGTAGTACAAATATAGCAGTCCGTTGAATGGCAAGTTGGTTCCCTTCACTTCATTGGTGTAATAAATTTCATATGTCGCCTAAATAGATAGTTTAAGAAATTAGTCAGATATGCATTAAAAGAGAGCAAACTCCTAATATTTACGATGTACCTTTTGGTTCCGGTTTCCGAAGATATCAATTCGACTCGACATGTGGTGCACAAAGTATTCGGTGTCCATGGTTTTTCATTGTTTCTAGGCTCAATTCCATAACACTTATGGTATGCAAATTTCAAAGGATTTGAAAACACACGTCGCATCCTTTTAACGATAAATTCCCCGCAGATGAAACAGAACATATCTGGATCATTTTTACACTCAAACTCTCGCGCCCTTTTATTCATATTATATTTTTAAGTAAATGACGGATTATAAACTGCAATTATAAAGTGAACAGTATCCGGCGATCCTTGCAGAAATTATGAAGGAACGAGGCACATGTACTATTATTTATACTTACATAGTATCTAATAACCCTTCCAAAATCTACCTGCGAATACTAACACATATTACCAGTAGGGTACTTAAGTATTAAATGGATATATTTACTTGAATGCTTGTAACTTTTGTATTAGTTCATCGATTTTGTTTAATCAAAGTTTATTTTTTTGTAATAAAACAGAGCTTAGAGGGAAAACAAAAAATACACGAAAAAGTAAAAAGTTTTCGAGATCCTTTCTCTCAAAATACAAATTTTTTTATATTTTTACAAAAAAAATTAAAAAATCCGTTATGATAGTTCGTTATCTTTGAATCTGCAGGTCCTAGCAAAAAGTGGTTTACACACAGTTTATAGCAAATTTTATTACCTTTTAAAAGCTGTAAACGGTTTTGGAATCGCTTAATTCATTTTCGAGATATATATGATAAAGTGGGCCGAATTTTTTTTTTTTGAAATAACGGTAATTCGTAAATATCTCAAAAACGTTACCATAGAATAAAAAATAACCTTGATTTTCGGAATCAGACCGTGATTTTACATAGGAATTTCATAACGGCGTCTCTGGTGCAGAAAAAAAGTTGAAATTTGTGATCCAGTGAGCATGATTGGGTAAATGCCATCGGGTCCTGGGGACTTAAAGTTTTCGAATGACGAGAAGGCGAACTTTATCGTTTCTTCGTTAACTATCCTGGATGCAATAAACCTATCACGTCTGACCAACAACATTCCTGGAGCCAGGGAAATGTGTTGAAAAGATAACATCGTACACTTCTGATTTGAGTCCGTATAAGTACCATCTGGTTTGAACAGTGAGTCTAGCCTAGCCGTCCGGTCTCTTTGGAAGGCTTTGCATAACCTCGCTGAACTCTTCCGTTCCTCCAATTCACTGCAGAAGGTTCTATAAGAGTCCAATTTAGATGATCTAATTTTATTTTTATATTCCTTACTCAGCTTTCGGTAGGCAGCCCAATCTTCTTCCAACTGAGTTTTAAGAGCTCTGTGAAGAAGTTTCCTGGAAGTTTTCCGGAGTTTCGAGAGTTCGGCGTTCCACCAAGGGACTGTCTTACCCTCTCTTCTCCTACGTTCCGGGCACACCTTGTTATAACACTCGATTAAAGTTCGCCCCAATGAGTTTGTGGCTTCTTCAATCGCAGTTATTGTCCGGAGTTTGGGAACATCACGGATTTCATATCGTGTCCAACCCGCTTTTCGAGGATTCCGGCCTGCTGGGGTCGAGATTGTCTCGGCCGCAAGCCTGAACTCTATATAGCGGTGGTCCGACAGGGAATCTTTATCGAGTACTTTCCAACCAGTGATATGATCTGATATTTTATCAATCACTTCCTGGCTTCTGCTGGTAACAAAAGTCGGACTGGTGCCAACGTTCTGTATGACCAACGGTTAGGGAAATATTATATATAAATATAAAACCTAATTCTGAGACATTGTATGGTCACGTTACGCCATAAACACGAGATTAAAACTTTGTGTTTGTAATTTGGAATTTGTTTACTTTCTCTTTTCCGCATACATTTAAATAATTTAAAGCTCTGTTTGTACGTTCATATTTTTTTTATTTCACTAATAAATGTTAAAAAAGTTAAAGAGTTTGCTTTACCACATACTCCTATCAAAAAAATTCATAAAATCTCAAATGCGAAAAAATTAGGAACATTTTTTAACAGTATAAAGAGGTCTGTAGTGAAATTAGATAAAATAATTAATTTATACTATCAGAGTATTAAAAGAGTTTAAGTTCTGTAAATTTTTATTTTTGATTTCTTTCAGTTTCTACTGCCAAACTAAAAGGACAGAGAGTTTGCTTTACCACACACTCCTATCAGAAAAATTCATAAAATCTCATATGCGAAAAAATTAGGAACATTTTTAAGTATAAAGTGGTTTGTAGTCAAATTAGATATAATAATTAATTTAATATGTACTATCAGATTTTTATAAGTAAAATTTTACCTTGTTCAAATTTTTCACAATAATTTATTCAAAAATAATACCAACTTTTATGTTGTCTTTGCTCGCACATTGAATCAGTACAAAAAAATTGCGTGTAAGTAGTGTCCATTCATTGCCCTTCAGAATGAATTTCCTCGAACTTTGCGGTTCTTTAGGCACCAATATTAAACAAATTTATAGAGTAATTCCCTATTTTCGTCTGTTAACCACCTGCTCGGGAGTTTTTGGGGTAGTTGAATATATATGCTTCAAGTACAAATTGAAATATGTAGTGTAATTCATTGGAGTCTGAACACGATGTTTTCGAAGAGGCAGCCTTGGAGATAGCGATAACATACTAGCCCATTGTCCTTCACAAAGATCATCATATCGAAGTAGACCAACTTCGTGTCCTCCAAGATGACCCGGACCACGGCACATTGCCATTTCACCATCCCACAATTTGTGTGCGAACTCGCGTATCCATCTCGCTAAATATAAAACATGACAGTCGCAATGCCAGGGATTTTTGTCCAACTTTACTGCCATTAATTTTTTTAAGCCTCGTAATGCCCCATTTCGTAAATATTGCAGTTTATTAGAATCAATGCGTCTGGAAGAAAACATTTAAATTTTATTCATTTAAATATAGAGTTTCAGGCAATTAAAAACCACAAAATTAAGTTTTGACAATCACATGAACATTTAAAATCTATGGTGGATTCAAATGCTCCATATAGTCAAATCTCTTGAATTAAAAGCATAAAATTAACCCCCAAGGGTCACCTAGGTGCATGTCAAATATCCCGGGCAATTCCATTACAGCAAAATTAACGACTCTACAGTTCTCCCATCAAGAAAATGCATTTTTGTTTTTTCAATTAACTAAATAATAGGAATAATATTATAATTAATAATAATTAGAATAGAATAGAAAATAAATTTAAGTATTCTAATTCACAATAATTAGAATTAATAACATTACTTAGAAAAAGAATTAACAACATATAAATGTATCAGCAGACAGAGTAGACGTGTTTTTGAGTATTTGCAGTTTAATCCGGATTTTTATTTAATCCACTGAGTGTTAGTTTGCTAAAAAACTACGTAAATCCTTTAAAACGGTTCTTTTGTCCGGGTAAATCAAAATCATAATAAAGTTTAATACAACTACTTGAAATACTGTGAAAAAACCGTGTTGTTTCACCAGTTAAATTGTTTGATTTTACTAACATGCCAAAAATGTCAACACGAACAACGGCCTTGAACAAATTGTCACCATCCCCGCAAACGCCTTCAGTACAAAGTAATGCTGAAAACAGTGAACACCGTAAACGCAATCCCGACTCAGCTGTTCCGAACAAACTAATGAGAACCCTATGTATATGAAAAGTTCCTTCCTTCCGTATCGTAGATTTTATTTCACGAGTGTTAAAAAATCCCGTAATACCGACCCAGCTGATTGCTCTCTCACCACACAGTGTTGCCAAGCAGTACATTTCGAAATCATTTACAAAATAAGCTTAGAAAAATGATAATTTTTGTTAAAATAGCTTAAAAATACTGTTGAATAATATTAATTATAGATAAATGAACTATTTGCATTTGTTGGTTTTTGGCTTTGGCTTATTAAACAATGAATGGATGTGTGAAAAAGTGTGTAAGCAAAAATATCAATGGCTACATTGTGTAGATACACACAAGCCGATGTATTGTGTAAATATGTAATTAAAAGAACGCAGTTGTTCTCGGGGGTGAGTTTTTGTGCACGGTAAGGGACTGCGGTAAGGGATTCCGTGCGGTCTTCACTGTTTTCAGCATATCATCAGTTCTCTCTGTTCGTGGGCAAGTGTTTGCCCGACCCCAAACTGATGCTGTAATAGTAACTGAAAAAACGAGTATAAAGAGCATTGCAGCTGCTAATATGTAAAAACAAAACCATTTATTTAGACTGCGTTATGTACAATAATATTGTTAAAGTAATAAGTGGCAGCATTGTTTTAATTCAAGTTGACCATTCAAGTTTAATCCGCTGGTAACTCTGCCTCTAAACTATTACTCCGAAATACAACATTGTAAAACAGAAGAAAATCGATAAAATTCCTTGAAATATATATTACACACGCTAGAATTGAATTGCAGTCGAGTTTGAATTTGAAGGTTATTAACAATAAAAACGTAAAACACAACAGGTTATGGGTCAAGTACGTAAAAACGAGAGCAATTAATAATTCATTAGTCGAGTGTGATCAGGGCGTGGCTAGAAAAGTAATCTAAGCATTGACGAAGAAATGGATTTGGCGAAGCACATAAAGCCCTTAGCTGGTGAGTCAGACTGGCCTATATGGAAAAGAAAAATGCGCGATATGCTAGACTACCACGAAGGAGCGTTGGAGGTTATCGATAATACATTAACTAAGCCAAGACCTTTGGGGGAAGGAGCTAGTGATAAAGATGCGCAGGAGCACAAAAGGAAGTGCGATTTCTACCGCAAGGCTAACAGCTATTCAAAATCAATGATTTCAAGTTCAGTAACAGACGCGGTATACGAGAAAATCATGGACAAGGAATCTGCGTACGAGGCGTGGGAAGCATTGAAACAGCAGTTCGAGGCATCGTCGAAGGATCAGCTGTTCAAGATTTGCACAGAATTTTTTGCATTTAGCTGGGCGCGTGGAGATGATGTAAGTACGCACGTCGCAAAGTTGAAAAGTTTGTGGAATGAGTTGAACATTGGGCTGAAGGCTCGAAACGAGAATGCATTACCTGATTTGCTTTTAGTTTGTAAAACGCTGCAGATTTTGCCGAGTGATTTTGACAATTTTCAATCTAGTTGGATGTTGCTATCCAAAGATGAAAGTAAAACTTTTGATGAATTAATATCTCAGTTGTGCATGTATGAAAGAAATTTCAGAAAGATTGTAGACACTAAAAAAGTCACCGACGAGGCTCTACTCGCAAAAACGTCCTTTGAAAAGAAGAAGTATAGCACTTGTGACTACTGTAAGAAAAAAGGACACTGGGTTAAAACATGTAAAAAGTGGATTACAGACGGACGACCACCGAAAAATAAGGCACAAGCCGATCCTCAGAGCAACGCATTGGATACGGATGTAGCTCTTGTTAGCATCAGTGAAGATATCGGCGCAACGGGGAGGAATTCTACAGGGTGGTGGATTGACAATGGAGCCACAAAGCATGTGACAAATTGTCCGGATCTATTCATCGAATTTGAGAAGTTTCAGAGTCCGTGTACCATAAAAGCTGCTGGTAAAGAAGCACTTCAAGCAGTCGGAAAAGGAACCATTGAAATTTTGTCTTTTACAAGGGAAAAAACATTAAAAATGATTTTGAAAGATGTTTGGTTTGTACCAAAAATTTCAAAGAATCTTTTTTCAGTCTTAGCAGCCCAAGACAGAAACAGCGACAGTCAATTCGGTTCCACAGCTACGAAGTGTTGGCTAGAGGTCAATGGAAGCACAGTGCTTTGCGGAAATCGCGAAGTGTGTGGAACTTTGTACAAGGCAGCTATTGAACCAGTTATACATGAGAAAGAAGAGAGGATCAACGTAGCTGAAGCAGATTCTTCTACGCTGCAGCTGTACCACGAGCGGTGGGGTCATCAGGACAAGCGGCACGTAAGCGAGCTACTGAAGAGGGAACTGGGAGTCAACGTGAAGATGGTAAGAGACATATGTGAGCCCTGTGTTTTTGGTAAAGCACATCGCCTACCATTCGGCACTAGAGTAAAGGCAACGAAACCAGGAGAACTTGTTTCAACAGACGTTGTAGGCCCATTTTGCGAATCCTTTAGTAAAAAACGATTTCTAGTTGTGTTCAAAGATAGCTACACAAAGTTTCGTTATGGCTTCGTAATTAAGCATAAATCAGATGTTAAAGTTATGTTAAAACAGTTTTTAGCACATGCAAAGACACTTGGGCACAGCATTGAAGAGCTACTCAGTGACAATGGAGGAGAGTTCGATTGTGAAGAAGTCAAGGGCATCCTAGCAGAAAACGGAATCACGCAGAGACTGACAGCGCCGTACACGCCTGAGCAAAATGGCGGCAGTGAGCGTGAAAACCGTACTATCGTCGAGATGGCGAGAACTTTCAAGTACTCAAATTCTGAGATTGTTTTTCCGAATTCAATATGGGCAGAATTGGTGACGTCAGCAATTTATATTCTCAACAGAACGGGAAAATCGTCTGCAGACGGTGTTAGTCCTTATGAACTGTGGATGAACAAGAAACCAAGGCTGAAGCACTTGCGCATTATCGGATCTTCCTGCTGTGCTCACATTCCAGTTGAGAAGAGAAAGAAGATGGACAAGAAAGCAGTGAGAGGATTCCTTGTAGGATACGACCAGGACGAGCGATACAGAATTTACGTTCAGGAAGAACACAAGGTAATTTTGTCAAGAGACTTCCAATTTGAAGAGAAGCCAAAAGAATGTGAAGAAGAAGTCAAACTACCAATGAGAGATGTCGAGAACGATGGTTAGGACTACATTGAAGAAAGAAGAAGTTCATCATTGAAGACTAAGCAGACATGTGGCTCTGAAGAAGATCTGAGTAGCGAAGAAGAGTATGAAACTGGAAATGAGTCCGATTCAGAAGAAGAAGAAAGCTCAAAATTACCAGCAGAAAGAAAATTGAGAGATAGGTCAACGATTTCGAAACCGAAACAGCTCAAAGATTATGTTTTCACAATAGAGCAGTTTGCCAACATCACTGAAGATCCTGAAACATTTGAAGATGCTTTGCAAAGTGTGGACAAAAATGAGTGGAAAAAGGCCATGGAACAGGAAATCGCCTCTTTAAATGAGAATCAGACCTGGGTCATGTCAGAACTTCCTTCAGGTGCAAAGGCGATTCCATGCAAGTGGGTTTTTCGTTTGAAAAAGAATCCTGACGGCACAATCAACAAGTACAAAGCAAGACTCGTGGTCAAGAGATTCAGTCAACGACATGGCATAGTCTACAGCGAAACTTTTAGTCCGGTTGCAAAATTAGGAACGATTCGATCAATTTTGAGCATTTCAGCAAACGAGCATATGTTTTTAAAACAGTTTGACGTCTCTACAGCGTTTTTATATGGAGAACTTGAAGAAACTGTTTTTATGGAACAGCCCCAAGGATACGGAGATGGAACCAACCAAGTCTGT
This sequence comes from Anastrepha ludens, assembly GCF_028408465.1. NCBI lineage: Eukaryota > Metazoa > Arthropoda > Insecta > Diptera > Tephritidae > Anastrepha > Anastrepha ludens. The sequence continues at coordinate 128,649,893 of NC_071500.1, read as the reverse complement.
AAGCTCAAAAGAAGCCTTTATGGTCTGAAGCAAGCACCAAGATGTTGGAACAAGCGTATTGGGAGATTCCTGAAAAAACTACAATAGGATTTCAGGTTAGGTTCAGAGAAAGAGGGCAATAAACTCATACTTGTTATTTATGTGGATGACGGCTTAGTTGCAGCTACAGATCCACGAAATCTGGAGTTTTTCATAAAAGAGTTGGAATCGGAATTTAAAATTACTTCAAAGAGAGCTGACTACTTTTTAGGATTAGAAATTCAACAAGAGGAAAACTTCATTAAAATCTGTCAATATTCTTATGCAAGAAAAATTTTAGAGAAGTTTAATTTTTCAGAATGCAAGCCGATCTCAACTCCAATTCTCAAAAACTCAGAAACTTTGGGACCAGGGAAAGATGATCATAAGTCAGAGAAGTTTCCCTACCGACAGGCAGTCGGAAATCTAATGTATCTCATGCTTGGTTCAAGACCTGATCTGGCATACAGCGTAGGCTTTGTATCCAGATCCCTGGAGAACCCCTCCTCTGAAGATATCGTCCGAGGCAAGACAATTTTTCGATACATAGCAGGAACTTTAGATTTGGGCCTAGTTTATCAACGAAACAAGGAAAGAGGTATTCTGGAAGTTTACAGCGATGCAGATTTTGGAGGATGTTTGAGAACAGGTCGTTCAACTTCTGGAGTCATCGTCAAATACCCAGGAGGAGCAATTTCCTGGCTAAGTCAACGGCAGACAGGGGTAGCGAGCTCCACGACGGAAGCAGAAATTATAGCAGCAAGCAAGGCAGCCAAAGAAGCCATTTGGTTAAGTCGACTTTTTCGTGCAATCGTAAAACTAAAACATGTCCCTATTGTTCAAGTTGACAACAATGCAGCGGTGAGACTTGCACAGAATCCAGAGTTCCACCGCAGAACGAAGCATATAGCAATGAAACACTTTTTCATCCGGGATAAAATTTCCAAAGGGCGACTGGGAATTGAACGAGTTTCCACGGATCCAAAACACAGCTGATATTATGACGAAGCCGCTACCAAGAACCCGTTTGAAGATTCTTTGTATAAAAATGGGACTATCGTAGATATATGTATTTATGATGTATTGTATATTAAGATTTTTTTTTTTTGCTGCTTTCATTATTAATATTATTTTATGACTTAAGATTCAACTTTAATTAACAAGGGAAAGTGTTAAAGTAATAAGTGGCAGCATTGTTTTAATTCAAGTTGACTATTCAAGTTTAATCCGCTGGTAACTCTGCCTCTAAACTATTACTCCGAAATACAACATTGTAAAACAGAAGAAAATCGATAAAATTCCTTGAAATATATATTACACACGCTAGAATTGAATTGCAGTCGAGTTTGAATTTGAAGGTTATTAACAATAAAAACGTAAAACACAACAAATATTATTAATGCTATGTCTGCGTTGAGTTTATTCTCATATTTGACATTTATGTTTTTCTAATTCTTTGCTTTGCATTGTAATCATTTTTATTTTAGTCCCATTTCTATTTCTTTCATCTCATTTGTACTTTACATATTCTTGGCAATGTAATCTTTTTTATTTTGATCTCATTTCTATTTATCTCATTATCCCCTTGCTTTATTTAAATTCCTCCACCTTGCGTATCCTCCAAACTATAAACTGTCAATGTGTAATGAAATAGCAAAACAAGTAGACAAAGAACATGCAAGAGGAATGCTTAAACTCATTTCTAATCGCTACAATGGGTTTAATGTCTGTCAGTTGAAAGCGCGAAGTTTGAATGCTGAAAAATTTACTACATATCTAAATTTTGTTTTTCATAATTTGTGCATTGACTTGATATGTATTACAGAGACATGGTTTAAAGAGTACATACATATATTGATAGTAATGTATGGGTATATTCAATAACGCATTATAATGCGCAACGTACTTTTGCAGTGTTGGAAATGCGTTCAGAAATGCAAATATGGCAGTACTGCAAATGCTTCGCGTTCCAAAACGCCATTTTTGTATCAAACGTCGCGCATTATTTGCAGGAAAAATTTTAATACTGCCAATCAAATTTTAATACTTGTCACATTGGCAGTGCTGCCAGCGCTGCAATTACTGCGCATTTATAATGCGTTTCTGAATATACCCTATATTTTCTGTGCGGCACTATTATTAGATGCGATCGGACTACGAAGACTCGAGGAGGTGGCATTGCTTTATATTTTAAAAATAATTTTAAATGGAAAGAGATCTGCAGATCAGATCATTTTCAAGAAGTCGAATACATTTTTGTTGAATTTTATGATAATAATACCAAATGTTATGTTGCATGCATTTACAACCTTAGCAATAGAAATTACCTCTCAGTGATATTTGATAGATTAGCGGAATTCCACATCTCCTATGAACATATTATTGTGTGTGGAGATTTAAATGTAAACATTCTTTGTGATAGTTTTTCTTCCAGGAGTTTGAAGAAAGTTTCCAATCATTAGGAATTTCCCTAATCAATGAATATGCTACTCGCTTTGCTCCCCACTGAAAACCAAGTCGTTTGGATGTATTTTGCGTCAGTGTATAATATCTCCTTCTTCCGCCGAAGAAAGTTGTGTTTCAGAGTCTGTTTGATGATCGCTACTTTCTACGACGTTGTCCTTTAGTTCATCTTCATCTGCTTTATCTATTGAACCTTCCTCTTCGCTAGAAAGCTCATCTAACCATTTCGTCCAACAGCAGGATCTGTGCTATGTTTCAAACGAATTTTTGAAGTGAAAACTTCTTTAGAATCGTTGGGAGTGATTTGAGAAAAAGTGAAACGAAAAAAGCGACACTCTTGGCTACGAATATAACATATACACGTAGCGACGAACTAAATAACTTTTAGGCCAGCGCCGACAGCATGGCGCGATAGCCGAGCGGCTAGCAATGTGAGCTTCCGATCCAAAATCCTTGGTTCGAATCACAAGAAAAAAATTTTTTTTATACAGTTATTTTATTTTTTTATTTTATGATATGTTTATGAGGAGCTTTTGAAGTGAAAACTTCTTTAGAATCGTTGGGAGGGATTTGAGAAAAAGTGAAACGAAAAAAGCGACACTCTTGGCTACGAATATTACATATACACGTAGCGACGAACTAAATAACTTTTAGGCCAGCGCCGACAGCATAGCGCGATAGCCGAGCGGCTAGCAATGTGAGCTTCCGATCCAAAATCCTTGGTTCGAATCACAAGAAAAAAATTTTTTGTATACAGTTATTTTATTTTTTTATTTTATGATATGTTTATGAGGAGCTTTTTTTCATGGCAGAAATACACTCGGTGTTTTGCCATTGCCTGCTGAGGGGTGAGCGCTATTAGAAAAATAGTTTTCCTTAATTTTGGTGTTTTCACCGAGATTCGAACTGACGTTCTCTCTGTGAATTCAGAATAGTAGTTACGCACCAACCCATTCGGCTACGGCGTTTGTTTAATTTTACTGATGCAAAAATGAGGAAAAATATATGAATAAAGTTTGCTTACTGTTTACACATTTTCCAAAGGTGACGGAGAACCAAAAAAAAAAGTCGATTTTCAAACAAATACGAGTGCATATGTGTAATTGTGTTAGAGTTTCGGTCACACCCCAGCAAAACCTGCGTGCATATGTGTTTGTAACATTCAAAAAAATGTAATTGTGTTAGAGTTTCGGTTACGCAGGTTTTGCTGGGGACGCTCATAATAGCAACCGCGTGTGTATTTTTATATTCGTAAATATTTTAATTTTTAAATATTTACCGCAATTATGCCGAAAAATAATGCAGAAAAGTGTCGTGAATATCGACAGAAAAAAAAATCAATATATAGCATCACGGAATTCATTCACGAAAATTTAATAAAGTATACACCAGAAGTATCGCGGATACTTAGAAAAGATTACGATAAAGTTCCAATGATTTTAAGTGGCGATTTTAACGTAAATTTTGCATTGGACACAGCGGTTCCTTTAATTGACGTTCTCAATACAACATTCAATTTAAAAATGTGTAACAATCGCACTGAATCGACAACACGATCAAAAACCAAAGCATTTGTATCATATTTTAGCTATCATAAGCCACTCGTATCATTTGTTGAAATTGAAAACATTGAGGATGAATAATAATAAAATGAAGAAAATAAAATATGAACTTTATAGCAATATTATAATGAACCTATAATTATCTTGCTCCTAATGCTGCTTTCGTCTTATTCTCTCTCAGTTTGTTTTACGGAAGGTTTCACTTCTATCGCGTCTAACCGTTAGACTGGTGTTTTTTTTTTTGCATCAGACATTTCAATCTCTATATAAAAAAAAAATTCTACTTTCTGTACTGAAATATTTGTTTCAGTGAATAGTCTCTAATTATGAAAATACTAGTGTATGCAGCAGGAATCTGCATAAACCCCCATTTAGTTTAAGTTATAGAAAATACTTTTTATTATTCCTACAGGCATTCTTTCTTTGTTATACCTACAGGGATTCTTTATAAAATAACAGTAGAAACATCCGATCTCTGTAACCGTACCAAAAATAAGCATTTCATGTACATACAAATAATATTGTAGTAATATTTGTTTTTCTATCTGTATTTTTCGTTAAGCTAACAGTGCCTGCTTTGCAGATTTGATGCTATAAATAAGGTTGAGAAAATACATTGTACCCACTTCTACTTGGTGCGTGAACAAATCCACACATTGTTTTTAAATCGGAAAAAATAATTAACAGGATTAAGAAAACACGTAATTCCTAAGATTTATAAATAATTATATTTTTGGAATGATATAACTTACCTAGGTGTTCCAACAGACAAACTTTTAAATTGTGCACTCTGTAAAAAATGTTACGTAATTAGGCGCGTGGATTACAATTGTAGTCCTCTCGTATTTAACTTCAAATCTTGTGTCTACCCTTTTAATTTTGTACTAAATTAGTAGTTCTGCATATTATAGACAGCTATTGAAACAGGAATTGACATCTTCAAGCTAATTTTTAATTGTCTACTTGTTAAAGGTGGGTGGATAACATATGTAATCCACGCTCTTAATGGAGGGTTAAATGAGTCAAAGACGAAGGCGATTGCTATTTCTCATTCAAAGTATGACCTTATCTCTTTGCCGCTAATATTGCTTAATGAAGTAAATATTAACTTTGATGACATAGTATGTATATTGTATATTGTACGGCCTACTTACTGTCACGGCAAACTAAAATAAAACTTGTTAGATCACTAATTGTTCCTCATGTATCATACGCTGTATTAGTATATTGCAAGCTTGATAATAATTCGAAACATAAATTGCAAGTCGATTTAAATAATGATGAAGTATGACCATATATCTATCTACTCAAAACAGATTCTTGGTCATAACCTCCACTCGTATCTCAAAATACGCTCTCTTATGTTCTTGCAATAATTAATATACACACAAAAACCATTGTACCTGTATAAAAACATTAAACAATGCCAGTGCATCCGAGCATTGAATCTGATTGTTCCGACTTACACTTACTTGGAATCAGAACGCATGTTCTTTGTTAGTGCCATAAAACTATGGAATTCTATACCAACTACAATAAAGCTTATAAAACAAGCAAGGTGTTTTAAAACTGCAGTTTCTAACTACTTCTAACCTTGAATTCCCATTCCCTTCTCCCATTCGCGCCATCTTTTTCTCACTTACTATTCTAAGTTTTAGTCTATAATTTTAATAGTTAAAATAGTTTTAAAATTTAAGTAGCATTTTTATGTATGTATACCATCCTCGTATTCTAGAATTATAAGAAGATGTACTACCGCAAGAATTTGTCTTACTATGAACAAATCAAAACAAATAAATTGAAAATAATAATAGAACTAATAATAATTAGAATACTTAAAATTATATACTTACTACTAACATACTTATTTTAGTGAATCCCCCGTTCTTATATAGCTACAGTAGATTCTGTTTTTATGCGGTATATACGTTCCGCAAGAAACAGCATAAAAAAAGCTACCAGTTCTATAGTAAAACTATAGATACGTTTCAAAAGTCCTAAGAACCACATAAATCTGAAATAATCTACAATAATAAAATCGCATAAAAAAAGGGTACTAGTCCCATAAAAAGGGTACTAGTTATAACTATAGATACGTTCCATAGACCGCATTAATCTGAAATAATTAAATAAAATCGCATAAACAAAAAATTGTATTTTTGAAAATTATATCTTTATTTAAGAAACGTCAGAATCGAAAAATAATTTTACATCGTCAGAAATAGAATCAGACAATACCCACATGTTGCGTATTCGTTTAGGATTTGGCGTAAAATCACTTCCGTCACTTGAGGAAATGTACACGTCTGATCTGGATGGTGATGCAGGCGGTTCCGTACTTGTAGGGTTAGCATTTTTGTTATGTTTTGTTATGTTATGCTTGTTTATATGTACAATTCCCGATAGGTCGACATGCATTTTTTAATTAAAAAAAAAACTGCACTATTTCAAAACCGCATAAAAACAGAACCTACTGTATTTGGAAATTTTTAATTTCTTTACATTCAGTGGTTTGCTTGCTAAGTCAGTTGCTTGTGTCACTGCCAGACTTTCTCTCAAAATGAAATGCCATTTTATAATACGTTCACATATAAGTAGATCATCTAATAGGACTATGAATAAGTTCGTGCGGTTTTTTTTTCGAAATTTGAAACTTTATTGACGTAAAATGGTTACAAATTTAATATTCAAAATATTGTCCATCGCTTACTACTACTTTTTCCCATCTTTCTGGCAATTCACGGATTCCCTTTGTGAAAAATTCGGTCGGTTTTGCCGCAATCCACGAATCGATCCATTTTTTGACTTCATCGTAATTACGGAAGTGCTGGTCAGCCAGGCCATGTTGCATCGATCGGAAGAGATAGTAATCGGATGGCGCAAGGTCTGGACTATACGGCGGGAGGGGTAGGACATCCCATTTGAGCGTTTCTAAGTATGTTTTGACCACTTGTGCAACATGTGGCCGAGCATTGTCATGTTGCAAAATAACTTTGTCGTGTCTATCGGCGTATTGCGGCCGTTTTTCTCGCAGTGCTCGGCTCAAACGCATCAATTGTCGTCGGTAGACATCCCCCGTAATCGTTTCATTCGGTTTCAGTAGCTCATAATACACAACACCCAGCTGGTCCCACCAGATACACAGCATAACCTTCAGGCCATGAATATTCTGCGCCGACGTCGATGTTGAAGCATGGCCAGGGTATCCATACGTTGCCCGACGTTTTGGATTGTCGTAATGGACCCACTTTTCATCGCCAGTCACAATTCGATGCAAAAAACCCTTTCTTTTGTGCCGTTGAAGCAGTTGTTCGCATGCCATAAAACGGCGTTCAACGTCTCTTGGCTTCAATTCATACGGCACCCAATGGCCTACCTTTCGGATCATTCCCATGGCTTTTAAACGTTTGGAAATGGTTGATTGATCAACCCCCAAAGTTTTTGCAACCTCTTCTTGCGTTTGAGCCGGATCTTGATCGAGCAATTCCTCCAATTCGGTATCCATGAACTTTGGCGGCGCACCCTCGCGTTCTTCGTCTTCCAAGCCAAAATCACCACTTTTAAAGCGTGCAAACCACTTCTGGCACGTTCGCTCAGATAGAGCATGCTCACCATAAACTTCCACCAAGATACGATGACTTTCGGCTGCTTTTTTCTTCATATTAAAATAATGAAGAAGAATTCCCCGCAAAAACACATTATTTGGCACGAAATTCGACATTTTCAAGTGTGGTAAAAATATCGTTGTTTACGCTTCAAATAAAAAACGTATACTGACGTTTGTGCCTTACGACAGTAGCTCTCCAATGAATGTTTGGAAATGTGGATCGATGGAATAATAATCAAGTTACGCCATCTGTTGTAAAACCGCACGAACTTATTCATAGTCCTATTACTTTTTCGTGCTTAACTCCCAATCTTTAATTAAAAAGCGAGATTACCCATACAAAATTTCTCCCTCGAAATCTGAGATTATAAAAGAATCTTAGATTATTATCACACTTTTACAAATACAACCTTTTGTTACCGATAATTATTTTTACGAATGTAAAGAGAAACGTCAAAGTAAAAATTAAAGAAAATGGACGCCGGCAGGGAAAAAAGGGTTTGTAGGCATATTTTTGTTAAATATTATTAATTATGCAGTCATATTACATAAACAGCGTGTGTCCATAAACGCTTTGCCTTCTTATTACTTGTTATAAAATGTAATGTCAAATTTCACATGCCGTTTTGCTGGCATCATTTTTTGGAACCTCAGTAAACGTCGTTTACGGATTTCCGTCAACTGTTTATTACAAGCTACCAATTGCGTAATTAAATTAGCTATTCTCTATCCTTGTCCTTTCTTCATATCATTAATAATAATTAAGCAAACCGAAAACTCCAAAATATTCCACCCAAGCAATTTCTATCAAGAGAAACCTTTCAAAGCAGTCTTGACAGCCACATGTGAACGGGTAGATTAATTTTGTGGATTTATTGCTAATTAATGCATATCTGAACGTAAGGCGTTTTCCAAAAGGTATGTTTACAATGTAAAAGTCTCGCATCAATACTGTGTAAATACATTGCATCCGTAAAATATTAATACTTTGTAATGTTAAGGCATAACGCCCTGTTGACGTTTTGGAACATTTTATTTAATTTGAATATTAAAATATTAAATAAGATTGCATTATAATGATAAAAACAATTTCATTAAAATTTATCTTTCTTCGCCATTTCACACGGTGGCCGCCGTAGCCGAATAGGTTGGTGCGTGACTACCATTCGGAATTCAGAGAGGAACGTAAGTTCGAATCTCGGTGAAACACCAAAATGAAGTAAAAGTTTTTTCTTATAGCGGTCGCCCCTCTGCAGGCAATGGCAAACCTCCGAGTGTATTTCTGCCATGGAAAAGCTCCTCATAAAAAATATTTGCCGTTCGGAGTCGGCTTGAAACTATAGGTTCCTCCCATGATGGAAAGAATAATGAGATGGCGCCTATCGTGGTCCCGTTACTTAGCTCTCAGCGAATTTGACAACGAGTTACGTGATTTTAGCTCCAGTGTGGCCAGATACCATTTTCGTAACTTGATTTAGCATTTTTTTTGATATTTAGTGTGAGAGTTTTAGTTCTTTCTTCATGACATTTTTCTAGCCTGTTCTAATTAAAAGTAATGTTTATAATTTTGTAAAGTATAAATTTTTTTAAATTAGTTCAATAATGCACATAGTTTTATTTAGCTTTACTTTTTTTAACATCTGGTGGCATTGCCCGCGATTGCAGGTGTTGTTGGTGTTCTTCTGCTTTCGGCAGTCAAATCTCTCTCTCGCTACTGCAGTATTGCCTAACTTTGGTTATAAAAACGCACTAAAATTCCCATTCAAAGAAAATAACACAACAAATTTTTATTGAATCATTTAAAGAAGTTTGTATGCGTGACAAATTGTCTTTAGAATGTGCGTTTTTTTTAAATAAATGTGTTGTGCTTATGTACAATTTAATTTATAAGTTATTTTTGTCAAGCGAACGACTTCTTTGTTAAGAGAACGGCTTATTTGCTATATTTGAGGTTATGTAACTAGATAAGGTACTCTTTTTGTAAAAATGTCAGTATGGTTTCTTTAGTATTTTCTGGTATTTTGTTGCTTATTTTTACTATGAATACACCTCTTGATGCCCTATGTCCCACCTCTATGGTTTTAATCCGCATTCAGTAAATTCAAACGCCTTTTAAAACGTGTAAAAAGTTTTCAATCTTAAGAAGAGTTGAGAGAGGGACATTTAATATTCTTTCATAACCTTAAAAGGAGCAAAAAATTAAATTCACACTTTCAAAATATCAAATTTTATAAAAACCAACTAATTTTCATTAGCACTAAAATCTTCTCAGAGTGGCCTTTTTTAACCTTCTTTTGTATAGCAATACAGTTTTTTTTTACCTAAAGTTTCGGTAGCTTTAAATTAAAAGAAAAAGAAACAAACACGAAACTTCAAAATTTTCGCATTTTCGGTATAAAAAATCACTAAATTTATTGCGTAGAGCAAATGGTTGGCAATACTGCACAACTCAGCAAACGTGACGTCACGTTCTCTCTGATGGGCGCAATCTTCTTTCTATCATTCTTGGGTTCCTCCCTTTGTAGAACAACATCAACACGCACACCACAAATAGGAGGAGGAGCTCGGCCAAATACCCAAAAAGAGTGTACACACCAATTATATACAGGGTGAACGATATGAAGTGTTACCTATTCAAAACACCGTAACTTTTTTGTGTGAAATTAGCTTTTATTGATTTCAAATACAAAATTTTTCAAAAATGATTACAATTTTAATATATGTATATTCACTTTAGCTCGATATGACCACCTTTTGCTTTGACTATAGCCTTCAAACGGGCAAAAAATGAGTTGCATGCTGCACGAATGTGATATGGAGGTATTTTGGCTCTGGCTCATTCTCGTATAATCGCTTTTTTCAGTGCATCCATATTAGCATATTTTTTAGTCCTCCCCTTGCTCTCCAAAATGGACCAGATGGAATAGTCCATCGGATTTGCGTCTGGCGAATTCGAAAGCCAGTGTGTAGACGAAATGAAGTGTGGAACATGATTTTTGAACCATTCTTGGTTCATACGAACTTTATGAGACGGTGCCGAGTCCTGTTGGAACATTAATGGTCTGCGACGATTGGAGAGCGTCCATCAGCGGTCACTGCGGCCCAAACCATTACTTCCGATGGGAAATTGCTTCGAGTGGCCATACGTAGGCTCAAATTCTCGTATGAGCGTTCGGTCAAGTAAACACGATCGTTTTGAGTTTTTATGAACTGCTCAATTGGGAAATTTTTTTCTTCAGAAAACACAATGTTAGGAAATTCGCCACGTTCGTGCAAGCACAACAATTCCTTTGCTCTTTCGCACCGAACTTTTTTTGCTGGGGTGAAAGATCGTGTGCTTTTTGGAACTTGTAAACCTTGATCTTGAGCTCATTTTTCAATATGCGTCGAATGCTGTCTTGCGATATTTTCAGTTCTTTGGCCATTTTTCTTCCACTTCGACGTGGATTTCGTTCACGTGGGGCCTTCACTTTCCGAACCATTTCTGGCGTTGATGTGGTTTGTTTTTTGGTCCACCTCCATAGCGTCTCGCAATGCTACCAGTATCATTGCAACGTTTTATAGTGCGATACACAAACATTTTATTGACTTTGAGGTGACCGAGGTCACGAACAATGGCTGGTTGTGATTTTCCAGCCAAATATAACGCAGTCACACTATTACGTTTGAATTCCATAACAGAAAAAAAAATTCAATAAAACTGAGACGCAAAAGCTTTTGATGGCTTATAAACAATATATTGAACTGTCATTAGAACAATTTTGAGAACAATCATGTTTTGATTTAATTTAAAAAAAAAAAACATTATAAAACGACCTCTCACATTTTGGTATGTGCGTTTTAGTATATTTAAAACTAAACAAATTTGATGAAAATTTTTACTAATAATTTGAGTCGAAATTAATTCATAGCATACAAGTGTTTTGGTATATCGACATACATATGTATTTACATTTGAATATGCATTTATTTGTTCCTTTGGCAAACCAAATTTTTTTCAATTTACATTTTTTTACAGGGAATAATAATATACATACATTTGTATGTATGCATTTTCTAAATAGTATAAAACTTTAAAATAAACAAAGGAAAACTTCAAAGAAACGTATTGCATATATGGGACAACTAAGTTCAATTGCATCTTTATTAAAGATAGTGTTGCAGGCATATATGTGCACTGAAGCAACATGACCTACCTCACGAGCATCGCCTTATCATATTTCATGCAATATTTAGGGTGTAAATATTCGAATGATCGAATTCCTGCAAATGCTAAAACAACTTCTTCTGCATATGCATCGACGTGTGTGCATGTGCGTATATGCACACTTGATCCCTAACTATACCTATCTATATACATATATATCAATTGATCAAATCAATAAATTCTGTATACAAAACGCTTCATTACCAGGCACACAGGAAGATGGCATATGCAAATATAAATATGTGAATTGAATTCAAGCAAAACAATGCTTATTAATATACACATATGCATGTGCATACAACCGCACACACAGGGCACTCACTTTATTCGTTCAAAGCTAAAATTCTATGCCTAGCGACTACAAGAACAAAATGCTGTCATAGACGCAGGCGTAGCGGCCATCATTCTAGTTGCCATAGCGCTGAACAGTCGCGGCGGCGCCGAACAGCTTCAACTATTGTACTGTGCAACAAAAACTCATCATCAAAAAATTCATTGATAAATTCGAGCTCATAGTTCTAAGAGCAAGTACTTTCATTCATAAAACGAGCCGCCCATATGCCAATTTTCTCGACAATTCGAAAATAGACAATATTGGAATATTTCGCGTAGAATTATTTGCCAATATTTGATAAATCTTCAATTTTTGTCAAGTCGAGTGCCCGCGGCATCGTACATATGTATGCATCAATATATGTATGTAAATATGTCTTTCTAAATGCTCGACAGCCGCAGCTGCTGCGCGTCAAGTGCGCGCATGAGCATACAGTAAGTTGCAGAAAAAACAAGCAGCTTAAAAAAAAGGTCTGATTCGAACATTTTAATGCTAAGAGAAAATTTGGAAACAATTATTTTATGTTAACTGATAGTAGGCAAATAGGTAATTAGTAGATTACTTTACGTATGTAATTGAATTGATAAAAAGTGCACAAAACCTATGCATATATCTGCAAAGTTAGAAACTTACTCTGAAATCAGAGCATTTGTAGGTGCCTGTAAACATGTCAAGGTTACTGTAAGTTAAAGATTTTCGCGTGGAAATCTCTTTTTAAAAAAGATTGCGGAACGACCGCTCTTTATTGAGTTCAACTTAAAACTAAAATTACAAAATTTCTTAATCTAAAACCTAAACTTAAAATGCACCGAGCTACCTGTGGTGGCGTGCGCAATTTCGAGGAATCGCTGACTTGGGTTGCGCGAGCATTACATCCGGCCTAATTCAATTGGGGTGTTGCTGCCGTTGGCTTTTCTGCTGACAGTGCGTCTGGAATATTGTGGGAAGCGCTATGTAAGCGTTGTATATCCGCTGTACTCACGTTGCTGATCGGCGTGTGAAAAGTTAACATTTGCCATGTTAACACTTCCCCTCTTAAAAACGTTCGTCCTCGAGCGTTGTTAGAAATAGGGTAAGTTATTGAAACTTACATATCTTGATTGATCTTTTGGCAGATCTTTGAGTTGACCCAAGTTGAGGCTTGCTGGAGGCATCTGGTTGCTGTCTAAGCTTTGTGCGATGATTATTTTGTTTTGATTTTTCCTCCAAAATTTGAAAAATATTAGTGCTATGCAAGTAATAGCTGCAATTGATCCAAGTGAAAGTGAGCCAGTTGATATTGTTACTGTCTTTAGGAGATTTATTTTTCGGGTATTATTTATATGCAGTTCTTGCAGAGATTTTAGTGAAAGCAATTCAATCCGTTCGTTTTCGATTGGTGCTGGTTGGAGGACAGCTGGGATAGCTGGAGGAGGAATTGCCTCATAGTTGATGAATATTTGATTATTAACTTTCAATGTTGAGTTATGGAAGTTGATAACATGAGTTCCCGTGAAGTTCTGGGTTGTTGCGTCAGCATCTATTTTACCCAAAAAGCCATTAAGTAGTAAAATGCCTGATTTTATTTCTTCAATATGTGGAATATGGTGCCCGTTGCTTATGGTGCAAGTTGAATTAAAGCTATTAATTATTCTAGGTATACAATTACTATTAGTTATATTAACTATCTGCTTTTGTTTACAAATTTCAATTATCTTATAGTTATTACAATGAGTTTTTATTCCGTAAACTTGATTGTTTCCTTTTAATATTTCACTATATTCGACATTAATTATAGTGTTATTTGCCTTTATTACAGGTCTTATAATAATTTTTTGAAAATTTTCTTTAATTGTTAATGGTATTTTTACCATATAAAAAATTGTAAAATTTTTGCTAATAACATTAACTTCTGATATTTCTAATGCCTGTTCCGCATTTTTAAATGGAATTTCATCATCTTCAAATTTTGAAGTGCAATTTCAATTTCGTTCTTGTTTAACAATAATGAGTTTAATATGTCTCTCTTTGCCCATTGTACGGCATATTTAATATTTATTAATTCGTCTTTTATTAATCTAATTCTATTTTGTAAATTAATAATCATTTCATTTACTAAACTCATATCTTTCCGTATATTATTAAAAAGTTTATTCACAATTTGTGTAACGTTATTAATTTTTTCATTGAAAATTTCGTTTATAAGAACTTGTTTATCATTATTGCTGTTAAGCTGGTTTAGATTATTTGATATTGCTTCCAGATCCTCATGATCGGGGGATCCGGCTATAAATTTCCAGGCAGTACCTAGAATATTTATTGATCTTTTTTGTCGTAAGTTTGCTGGTTTAAGGGTATCAAGGATTTGGAGAGATTGGACTAATTCGTGCTTTAGGATAGGTAGTAAAATGCTATCCTTAGGAATGTCTGAAGAAATGTATTCGTAAATGTCCGTTAGAAATTGTTCGTATTTGTTAAGGTCGATTATATGTATTAGCCTAAAGGCTCCGTTTTGAATTTTTGCTGTCCCGTCATTGATTGTAACCAGTTGAGCAGTAGAGTAGTCATAAATGTCTATTGTTGCGGAGGTCGAAATAAAGAGAGTTCTGAAAAGAAGGTTAGACAGTTTTATTCTAGTTTTTTATATTGCTTTTGTGAATTATTTTTCCCGATTCTGTTACTATGGTTGAGTGTTTATTCTCCTTTACTATTTCTTTTTTGAATTTTGGGGTAATTTTTGTGCCTAGCCTTTTGTTTATTTGTACGTAGATAGTTTCGCCTGGATGATAAATTTTTATGGTTTCTCTTTTTTTGTTGTGGAAACAAAGGTCTTTTGCCTGTTTATTTTTTAATTCTAAGATGTTTGGGTCTGTGGAGACTCTTCTCCCGAAAAATATCTCTATTGGTTTCTTTTTTGTTGTTGAGTGGATGGTATAATTATATTCATAGACTGAGTTATCAAGGAGTTCAGCAAATGAAGTAAAATTCCGTTCTGCTTTTAGGCAGCGCATTATTTCTGTTAAGGTAGAATGAAATCGTTCTACTTGGCCATTAACTGAACTGGTATAAGGCGGTGTTTTAAAAATTTTGATGTTGAGAGTGTCTTCGAGCAGAAATTTTATAGTTGCAGAATTAAGGGAAGTTTCGTTGTCTATAACCACTGATTCGGGTACGCCAAATTGGAAAAGCAATTCTCGTAGAGGTTCTTTTACGTGTTCTATTGCTCTCGATTTAATTATCTTGGTTTGTGCATATTTTGAGAATTTGTCTATTGCTGTCAATACTATATTTCTGTCGGTGATGTAAATATCAATATGCAAAATCTGTCCAGGGTATTGCGGTATGGGCGTTTCGCCTAGTTCTGGTTTACTGGGGTGTCGGTCGTATTTATTTTCCTTGCATATCGAGCATTGCTGAATTACTGTTTTTATTTTTTTCGTCATTGATGGGAAGTAGTATTTTTCAAGGATTTGAGATTTATTTTCTCGGTGGTTTCTGTGTGCTCTTTTATGGGTTGTAATTACAATTTCTTCCTGTTCTTGTTCATTTGTAACGTCCTGTACTTGAAGTTGAGTAAATCGAATTTTATAGTTGCTAAAATGGATTGGGTATATTTCCTGAATTTTTCCCATAATGCGTTCTTCTGTCTTAATGCAATTAACTACGGATGGATTTAGATATCTCTTAAGGAGGCTTATTAGATTTGCTGAGTTGTAAACTGGTTCCTCTAAAATGTGTCTGTGATAAGTGGGAAATATTATTTTAAATTGATATGTAGAAGTTAACCCAGTGTTTAAAAATATTTGATTTTTGAAAACGTTTATCGGAGTTTCTACGTGCGGGATTAGATTATCGGATGAACTTTCGTCACTGTGTTGGGTTGTGGACAGAGCGTTTATTGGCTCGGTTATCGTTCTTGAAAGTGGTACCTGGTTTATAATGGAGTTCATGATTGTATTCCTCCAGGATAGCTTTCCAGCGTTTCATTTTTGCATTATTGTTTTTGTTGCTCAGTGCTTGTGTCAAGGGTTGGTGGTCCGTAAATATATTGACTTTGGCTGAGCCATAAAGGTAGTTTCTGAAATTGTTTAGTGCCCATATTATGGCGAGAAATTCTTTTTCGTTTGTCGCATAGGATTCTTCCGTCTTAGTAAGTGTTCTGGATATAAAAGCTATGGGTTTCTTATCTTGTGCGAGGACTGCACCGATGGCATAATTGGAAGCATCGGTTGTTAGATGAAATTCTTTACTAAAATCGGGGTATGCCAGTATAACGTCATCGGACATAAGAGAGTTCTTGACTTTGTTGAAGGCATCTTTTGCTTCGCTGTTCAATACAATATTTATCTTGGCTGATTTAGTTTTTGAAATACGTCCCTCTTCCCCTCTTAAGAGTGAAGTTAGAGGTTTAGTTAGCATGGCATAATCTTTTATGAAACGGCGATAATAGCCTGAAAGGCCTAGAAATGAACGGAGTTGTTTAATAGTTTTTGGATATGGAATCTTCGCTATTGCTTCCACCTTTGCAGGGTTTTTCGTTATCCCTTTGGATGAAATTATGAATCCCAGGAACTCTACTGAGTCTCTAAAGAAATGACATTTGTCCAGCTGTATTTTCATGTTAGCATCTTCAAGCGTCTTAAAAATTTGTTGTAAGTGGAGGGCATGCTCTAATTCGGATTTACTAAATACGACAATGTCGTCGATATAAACGTAACAAATTTTGCCAATGTGATGGCGAAGAATGTCATCAAGCGCGCGCTGAAAAATTGAAGGAGCGTTTTTGAGTCCAAATGGTAACCTCGTGAACTCGTATTTGCCGTTATTAATTGAGAAAGCGGTTTTCTCGATATCAGATTCTTTTAAAGGGATTTGATGAAATCCGCTTTTTAAATCTAGGACTGAGAAATATTGATTTTTCCCTAATTGGGACAGTACCTCATTAATTTGGGGTATTGGATAACGATCCGCTATGGTTATCGCATTGAGTTTGCGATAGTCGATTACTATTCTGTACTGTTTATTGCCTTGAGAGTCCGGTTTTTTTGCTACAACCCAAACGGGTGAATTATATGGTGACCTTGAAGGTCGAATAATGCCGTCGTCTAGCATTGTTCTAATTTGGGATTCTACCTCACCTTTTAATGCCATTGGGTAGGGGTAGTATCTTGTGTAAACTGGGGTATCTTTATTTGTCCTAATTTCGCCTATAACTTTCGTAGTGTAAGTAAGTTTGTCGTTAGGCTCTGCAAAGAGTTTAGAAAAGTTGTTCACTAAATTGTTGATTCTGCTTCGTTGGGTAGATGTCATATGATCTTCTGTAATGTTAATTGCGTTCGCTGAATTGGATTCAAGTTGCTTTATTATAATTTTGGTGTTACCCTTGATTGACATAAAATTGTCTTTGATGTGGATAACAGCTTCGAGAATTTTAAGGCTGTCGTTTCCAAGGATACCATGGAATGAACGTAGCGTTGGGAGAAGGAAAAATTTTAATTTTGACTCTGTATTAAAAAGCTTTAGGAAAGTATGTTCCTTTATTTCTATGTCCCCTGCTATTGATTTTGCGAAAAAGTTTGATTCATTTTTAATTGGATTAGGGACGATAGAAGGTTGAATATAGTTTTTCGTTGATCCCGTGTCAATTAGAAATTTCACTATTTTTCCACTCTCCAGCCTGCATTCAAAATAAGGCAGCGAAGAGTGAGTTAATCTAAAAAATGTATATCTGTTATGTCAGTCAGATCGTTGTCTTTTAGGTCATCGTACTGGTCTATATAATCATTTGTATGTTCTGCTATAGATTGCTCTTGACCATAATTTTGGTCGGAATCTATATGGAAATTCCTTTGCACTTTATTCGGAACCGGTGGGTTATCGATCGGAGGTCTTTTACCGAAAAAGTCGTTAGGGCGTGGTCTGTTCATGTAATTAACATGGCGTGTACGTAATGATGGATCTATGTCCGTTGGTTCCGGTCGTGGTTGAGGTTTCGGAAACGGAAACGGTTGCGGACGCGGTGTTAGATTGTTTGGTTGCTGAGGTATGTTGGGCTGATAATGCCGTTGAAATTGAAAATATGGTCTATGCGCTCTGTTGGGGATAGCCGGGTTTGGTAGCGACTGGGGAAAATATGCTAATTCAGGGTAGAACTCATTGTTGGACCTTCTTGGTGGAAGGGGTGGACGAAAGTTGTGAGGTTTCCTGTTCTGGTCACTGCCTTTCAATGCGTAGTAAGAACGAAAACTCTGGTTTTCCAACTTTAGGCATAAATGAAGAGCCTGTGGAAGATCAGCTGGTTCTCTCATTCCGAGGAGTCTTGGCAGATCGCTTCTAAGTCCTCGAATAAAGGTGTCAAGGGCCTCATCCCGATAGGTACGCGTGATTAGATGCATGGCTTCTTGACTAACTTCCATGCTTCCGATTTTGTTAAGGATAAGTGACAGGTGGGAATAGACGCGCTGATAAAACTCTTGGACCGTCAGGTTGCCCTGCACTAAGGAGGTCATTTGGTACTCAAGGGTACCGATGTCGCGTTTGTCCGCGTAATGCAAAGTGAGGCATCTGGAAATCGCTTTCCAGTCCAGAGGCGTGTTATACGATTCCAGGGCAATGCCGGCATTGCCCACAATCTTGTTACGTATGACGTTGAGGATTCCATAGTATTTAGGCGTTCCTTTTTGCGGTTCGTAGATCTGCAAAATGCGATCTACGCTCTTTTTCCAGGAGTTGAATTCCCCTGGGTTTCCCGAAAATTCACGCAAACATCTCACTACATCTGGAATTTTGTCTAACTCTGTTATATTGTTCGGTAGGCTAGAATCGATAGTCACGTCCGAAATGTCAGTAAAGTTCGCATTAGGGTTGAGGGCAGCTTGAACTATGTTTCGTCCCTCTTGTTTAAGTATGTTATTTACGACTCCTGCTATAACGTTCGTCAATTGCTCCATGTTGAATGCATTTGCATTCGAGGAGGAAGGAACAGGAGGTCTTACCAAGTTATTTGGATTAGACATGATAGTTTTTCTCTTTTTCCCTTGATTTTTTATAATTTATTTTTTATTTAAATTTTTGTGTTTTTATTTTTATTTATTTTTTTATTATTATTGATAAAGCTGGAGGGTCCCCCCGAAGGTGGTGAATCGCAGCTTTTGCGTGTAATTAGTTATACGGCTGGTATGTGGTTACTCCTTCTTGGAAGGAGGGCTTTCTTATCCTGGAGGGTCCCTGGTGTTGGGAATCGCAGAATTAAGCTATGTTATTAGGTTTAAATTTTATTAAGTTATTGGCTGTACGAGCCGTCCTTTATAAGCTTTATAATTATTATCTTTGTTTTACTCCTTCTAGGAAGGAGAGCTTTCTTATCCTGGAGGGTCCCTGGTGTTGGGAATCGCAGAATTAAGCAATATTATAGTTTTTTTTATTTTTTATTTTTATTTAGTTGTATTATTTTCTTAAACTTACAAAATTTTAGATTTTTTTTTCTAAATACAATTTCTCTTGATTTTTTCTTCACTTTTTGTTTAGTTGCGTTAATTTTCTTACAAAATTTCTCTTTTTAGAATTTTTTCCCTATATAAAGTTTCTCTTGATTTTTTCTTCACTTTTGTTGCGTTAATTTTCTTACAAAATTTCTCTTTTTAGAATTTTTCCCTTATATAAAATTTCTCTTGATTTTTTCTTCACTTTTTGTTTAACTACGTTAATTTTCTTACAAAATTTCTCTTTTTAGAATTTTTTTCTTATATAAAATTTCTCTTGATTTTTTCTTCACTTTTTGTTTAACTACATTGATTTTCTTAAACTTACAAACTATATTGAACTTAAAGACTTACACAAATAAATAGATCTCCATCCTGTGAGGTGACGGGCAGGACTTATCCGTTTTGTTCTGAGGGTTCTTCCCGCGATGACTCCGGGTCCTGTATCCGCACACGCTTTGTGTCCACCGACTGAAGCGTTCCTCCAGGTTGTGGCTGCCCAGTCGCCTACTGCTATTTTTGGTGCTGAAGTGTTGAAGATTGTTCCACCACTGCTTGAGGGGCCTTTAGAACTGTATTCTTTTTTTCACTCGCGTCGAAGGATATTCCGCCACTACTTAGGGGCCTTGGAAATTTTCCTTCGTTTTAGCACTTGCGACTGGGCCCCACGTTGGGCGCCAGTTAAAGATTTTCGCGTGGAAATCTCTTTTTAAAAAAGATTGCGGAACGACCGCTCTTTATTGAGTTCAACTTAAAACTAAAATTACAAAATTTCTTAATCTAAAACCTAAACTTAAAATGCACCGAGCTACCTGTGGTGGCGTGCGCAATTTCGAGGAATCGCTGACTTGGGTTGCGCGTGCATTACATCCGGCCTAATTCAATTGGGGTGTTGCTGCCGTTGGCTTTTCTGCTGACAGTGCGTCTGGAATATTGTGGGAAGCGCTATGTAAGCGTTGTATATCCGCTGTACTCATGTTGCTGATCGGCGTGTGAAAAGTTAACATTTGCCATGTTAACATGTACATACAATGCTGTGCCTATGAATGTGCGCTGCGCCTTTGAATGCGCGCTGGATTTCTTGAGAAGTTGTACCGTTTTATTTTGAGCTGTGGCTGGTGAGCATACATACACACAGCATATACATATGCGCAAATGTATATAAATTCACAAATTTACATTTGCTTATGCCATCTTCCTGTGCGCCTGGTAATGAAGCGTTTTCTATAGAGGATTTTGATTCAGTTGAGGGAATTCAACAAAGTTTTACAGACACCAGACAGACAGACATAACATATGTATATAATTTTGGATGATTTGGAAAATTCAAATATATAGGTCATATCAAAAAGCTACCTAACATTCTATGCTTCTAATCACCAACAAATCCTTATCGACTGCTGCTAAATTTACAGAATTCAGCCCCTTACTGTTAACTTTGGTGAAAAATGTGGATGTGGTGTATCTCGTGCGCAAAATGAGTACCCCTGAAAATTCCATACGTTCCTGTCATTGAGACTTCTCTATACATTAACGTTCTCTGCGTATTGTATTAGCTTTTTTAATGATACCTTCGTTGCATTTTGTTGCGTATCGAGAACAATTACGATACTTTTAGGAACACGATCTAGCCGATAGCTGGTAGCTAGAGCTTTTATCTTAAATTAATCTATAATTTTAATTATATTTTAATAAATAATAATAATAATAAGGGTAGGGTTTTTAGGGTAAAAAAAAATCGATTTTGGTTTATTTGAGAAAATGAATGTACATAATCTCAAGAATGTTGTGTCCAAATTTTAAGTCAATCGGTGCAAAACTCACAAAGTTAGAGCATTATAACCGTTGGCCGCTCCGACTCGGCTACCTGCTATGGTCGAACTTTAAATCGATTTTCTGGAAAACGACGTTTTTCAAGTCGGTGGACACTTTTTCTCTGAATCTACTCGGCCGATCTTCCTGAAATTTTGTACACACTTTCTCTACATAATTACCGAGGTAACCCTGGGAGGTTTTTTTGTTTTTTCAATTTTTATTTATTTTATAATAAACAATATTATGCGATTTATCGTCTAAAAATCGAACTTCTACTTCAAATGTTAAAAAAAATTGAAAAAAAATTTTTTTTTAATAAAAACTCGACAGGGTTACCTCGGACAATTAATTACCTAATGAAAACTCTTTGATTTCAGATGATCCAATGCTGAGAAAAACTGTCCACGGCAAATTGCCTTTTTTTCGAGACGTCTGCGTAGATCTGCTGTCAACGGCGCAATTTTGTATATTTTCTTGTGAAACGTTTTGAAAATATTTTTGAAATATGAGTTTACAGTATACTAATTGGATAAATAAATTTGCATGAATCATCTTTCCAAAAAAAATTCTTAAATAAGTGCATATTTTAAGTGGAATTAACCCTTAAATACCTCCGAATCGCAGATTTTAGATGGAGAGACCAGACGAAATGCAAAATTAGCAGAACGTTATGGTCCACCTTCAACCTCAAACAATCCTCAATATTGTTAAACATGAAACGACGGGATGCCTGGAGACTAACGGCAGTCATAACTGCCTTTTGGTCTGTGGGAGAACAAGCAGTCAAAATGGGCATCCCTCACAACACATACTGTCACAGTTGTAAACAACCGGAGAAAAAGGAGACAATCTTCCATTTCCTCTGCGAATGCCCTGCCCTATGGAAAGACAGAATGTTAACCCTGGGTAAACCGCTGTTCGAGAGTCAGGAACAGCTATCTGGCTTAGATGTCAACAACCTGATAAGGTTCCTGAACCGCACAGACTGGATATAGTCATGCTGTAAATAACTGGTAAACAAGTTGGTAACGAGGATGTGGCAACAAAATGGTGCGGAAA
Organism: Anastrepha ludens; assembly: GCF_028408465.1. Lineage (NCBI taxonomy): Eukaryota > Metazoa > Arthropoda > Insecta > Diptera > Tephritidae > Anastrepha > Anastrepha ludens. The sequence continues at coordinate 128,627,368 of NC_071500.1, read as the reverse complement.
CGCTAGTTGGATTCTGGAAGAATCACTACTTAAATCAACCAACCAACCATTTTTTTAGAATAAAGTTGTATTTTCATTTAACAGCGAGAAATTAGTTACATTTTTTATATTAGCGTGTTGCTGTTTCAGATCCTGTAAGGACATTGGAAAATAAAACGAGAGTGTATTTAATTTAGTTAAAAGTTTGTTCAATTGAAAGCGCATCCTGGAGGAGCCGGGGGTTGCAATCACAATGTCCTCTTCTTCAGAGACGGAAAAACGTTTACAGTACTTATATTATATATAATTATAAGTAGTTATTATTTATTACATTCTCATACTTACGTACAATTTTTCAAGGTTTTTCAGAGGCGTAAAAACGGATGCTTCAGTATCCTTTAGAATGTTGTTGTTAAGCATAAGGTTTTTTAAATTTATAAGGCCTTGGAAATCATTCGCCTCGATAGTAGTAAGATTGTTTGAAAATAAATTCAAGCTTATTAAAGAATTTGCATTGTTAAAAATACTATCTGGAATATCAGAAAGATAGTTTTGTCCAAGTAAAAGCTCCCGCAAATTGCTAAGTTTAGAAAACGCGTGTGCATCAATCTGGTAAGATATAAATTTTTCTTTTTATTAAGATAAAAAAATTCTGAAGTATTACCTTTGAAATACGATTTGTACTCAAGTCCAATGAAACTAGATGCTGCAGATTTTCAAATAAATCTTTAGATACCGTCGAAATTTTATTGTTGTGAAGAATTATGGTTCGAATGTTTTTTAGGTCCCAGAACAAGTCTCCCGAAATGACAGCTAAGAAAATTAGATGGCTAGATGTTATTGGATGAATATGATTAAAGTTGAAGGTAGAAAAAAATATTTTTATAAATGTTTGAATGATTATGGTATGGAAAATTGTTACTAAAAGTAGTTCTCGATCAATACTTATACAAAAAAAAAGAAGATGTTTGTTAAGATTTTTTATTGAATGGCCAATATTGGTCAAATGCATAAAGTTTTTTTCGCCATGAGCATAGGAACCTCCCCGGACCCAAGATTCTCGAAGGGGGCCAACAATTTCGGAACTATAACTTGTTTCTATGTTTTACAATTTAATTTTTATTTCCAATATATTTTCTTACTGTTTTGTTTATCGTTTATACCTTTTGTTTTATATGTCTACTAGTAAACCCAGACCACTTCGCTGGGCACACTAAAATAGAATTGATATGGTTTAGAACAGAAAATATATGGTTTTCATATTATTTATTTCTTTATTCTTTATTCAAGCGCTTTGGCATAAACAATATTTTTTGTTTTTCTATTTATTTTTGAGTAAAGATATAATGTTGTTGTGTTGAGTAAAGATATAATGTGTTGTGTGTCCCAACACGTGAACAGCCAACGGATAATTGACCATGGGTGAATACTGGTTCTTCTAAATTCATCCCGCATATTTCTAAAGTTTGCCCTTGTGATTTATTGATAGTTATTGCAAATGTTAAACGAATGGGCAGTTGCAAACGCTTCAATTCAAATGGCAATTCAGGTGGAATCATTGGAATTCTTGGTATTAGAACGTCTTCATTCTTGAATTTGCCAATTAAAATAGTTGCTTGGATAACATTATTCATCAATCGTTTGACTACTTCATTTTGTTCTTGACGTTCTTCTGATGTCGCGTTATTCCGGGCATTTCTCATGCGCCTATTATTATTTGTCGAACGACCAATATGATTACGTGATTGTCTTGGCATTTGTACTATAATAAACATGATTGTAATTATGGTATTCTGAGATTTTAAAACATGTTTTTTTTTCAATTTTGTGGATTATATTTTCGATGCATATGTGTTTAAAAGCCCAAGTCCTTATGATCAGGATTATTTTATTTTGTTGTGATTTTCTTAAATCATCTCTTTTCTTCTGAAAATTGTTGACAATTTGCATGATAAGACTATTAATTTTTTCATCAAAGTTACGCATTTTTCGTGCTCTTCTTTTGCATCCTTTAACAATTTCTGTTGTTTCTTCATTTTTTTTTACCATTTTTTTCACTCATGGTGTATCGTAGCTTATCGCATATGAACCGAAAAAATAAATCCACAAAACATATATTAGTTTCATTTGAACATTCGGATTTCACATTAAATTCTCAAATTTCGTAAAAAATTATTCACTGTTCCAAAATCCACTCCAAAAAAATTCACAAAAAATGTTTACACTTTGCACTTACGCCTTCTCCTTATGGCGTCCAAATCAGAAAGAAATATTGACACATTGTAACTCACACTGTCAATTTGGCAGTTCAGTTCCGCCCCAAGCGTTAAAAAAGTAAACGACATTATGGCTGGTTCAAAAGAACACTATACGCGTTGCCGGTGTTCCGAATTACAACCAAACTTTACGAAACTCATTTTCAATACTTACTTAACAATGTGTGTAAGTTTGGTTTAATTCGGTGCAAAGACACGGCGGGTCCACGTTTTGGCATATATTTCGAGACCCTAGTCATCAATTGGTATGAAAATTACCCCGTATTAAGGTATTTGATACCCATATTGTACATACACAACCAAAGGTTACCCGGGTCCACGTTTTGACCTAAATCTCGAAACCACAGTCACGGAGCGGCATGAAAAATACTCTGTACTAAAGCATTCACCAACAGCTTCCACGGGTTCACGTTTTGGCCTATATCTCGAGACCCTAGTCACGGAACGGTATGAAAAATACTCTATACTGTAGAAATCATCAACAGCTTCCATTTGCTACCCATATTGTACAAACACATCCTAGGGTTACCCGGGTCCACGTTTTGGCCTATATCTCGAGACCCTAGTCACGGAACGGTATGAAAAATACTCTATACTATAGAAATCATCAACAGCTTCCATTTGCTACCCATTATGTTACACATCCTAGAGTTACCCGGGTCCACGTTTTGGCGTATTTCTCGTGACCCTCGTATCCGATTCTTAAAATTGCACAACACAAACCTTCAATGTGGCAAAGTTTGGTTAAAATCGGTTGAGCCATTCTCCGTAAAGTTCCTCACAACGCGAAAAACGGCTGAATTTTTATATATTTATATAGATAAATAGTTTTTGATATTCACTGTGCGAACGGAGTATAGTAAAACCAGGTGGTTCTCACTGGTACCTGCAATAGAAAGAATTTTGCAAATGTGGAATCCGCTAAAAAACTTTTTTCGAATGAAAAGAACGCTCCGAAAGCTATCACGGACTTTTTCAAGAATGCTGTATCCAAAGTGTACATGTCATTTATTCATTGCCAATAGTTTTTATTTGAAAATCAAATTAAGAAAATTGAAAAGTCGGCTATATCAATTATCGAAGTGCAAAAATTACTAAATGAATCCAAGCATCCATTATCTTAAAATAGTTAAAGCAGAAAGGCCATATATACGCAGAGGGAATTTTAGATTTTGAAGATGATGTAGCAAATAGTTATTTGAAAGAGTAGAGTGTCAATTTGAATGAATATAGGGTTTTTAGTTGGATGACTTTGGACAATGTACCAACAATAATTGTAATTTATTTAAGTAAAAACAATATAACAATTTTTGACGACTGCTTTGAAGAGGTAATATATTTAAAGCAAATTATAGAATTATTTTAAATGTAAAAATCTAAATGAAAAAAGAGGTTGACTGTAAAATCGGTTTACTGACGATAGTTTAACGTGACAACGTCATAAGATGGAATGGTTGCATTTTTCAAAACAAAATTTTTATTTTATTTGGTTGATAGATATTTTGAATGGATTTAGAGGAGGTAAATGGAATCGCAATGGAATTGATCAAGTTACATTTACACAAGCGTGAAAAATTACGAAACATTTATTAAAGATCGTAATTTAACAACAAATCGAAACACTCCCTTTCATTTCCTACTTTTCCTATCATCGTCCTATTCTATCCTATAAATTAATTATAAAAACATTAAATCAACAGGTATTATTAACAACTAGTCGTCACTAATTATAAATTCGGTAAGGATAATGATACAATTGGTTTTATTTTAAATTCTTCAAGTAAATCAAATTAATAATCCTCATAGAGAAATGGTTCATTGCCATGCACACAAATATGTGAATTTATATACATATGCGCATATACATATATATATATATATGTGGCAGCACCACAAGCTTTTACAGTTTTCATACATACGCAGATGCGCTAGTTTTTGACATTTGCTTTATAATTGCATTTTCATTGTATTGTATTTATTTTCGCTTAACCTAATAAAAGTAAAATTTGGTTCCGCCCTTTTTACTTTGGACCTCATAGAGTAAACACGTTTTTTAGCGACTCACTACAAAGTGCCATAAATGGTGACCCCAGACGGTAAGTGAAATGGCGCTTAACGATAGCTTGGCAGTATCTGGTGGCACACACCATGAGGAGTTCAATAATACCTACTTCTACAACATTTCCACGAATCCCGCTGCCATCGATGTCAGAGGATAATATCGAGGCTTATTTTTACTCCCTCAACTTTTGGTTCGAGGCATCGGGTGTCACAACTGACGTGGCAAAGTTCAACATAGTTGCCGCTAGCATACCACAGGCCAAGCTTATGGAATTGCGTTCCATCATTGATGCTGCTCCCGTTACAGGGCGATACAAATACATCCAGACAAAATTGACGGAAAATTTTACCGAGAGTCAACAACGCCGCCTGCAACGCGTATTACGCGATATGCCATTAGCTGACCGCCGGCCGAGCGACCTGTTCAACGAAATGAAGCGCGCCGCTGGATCCACATTAAGTGAAAGTATTTGACATGATTTGTGGGTCAATCATTTACCCCCATATGCACAAGCAGCCATCATCGCAATGAACGTACCAATCCTAGACAAATTAAAAATCGCTGATTCCATATCAGAATCAATGCAGTTGCGTGAGGGGCGGTTACACGAAGTAGCCTCACCAAATCATACTACAGACAACGATCTGAGGGCCGAAATAGCTGAACTCAAACAAGCTTCGAGAAAGTAATGAACACCGAGAAGTCCCGAGCGTGCTCCAGATCAAGAACACCGGCGCAATCTTATAACACAAATGCAGCTGACCTGTGCTGGTATCATGCCAAATTCGGAACAGAAGCTAAGAAATGTCGCCAACCGTGTAAATTCACTCAACAATCATCGCAAAACAACAAACAATAGGGGTGCTCCGCCAACGGCATTTCAGAGATCGGCAAACGCTCTGAAATGTCTTCGAACTGTCGCTTACGAATATTCGACACATCAACTAAAATAACTTTTCTTATAGACTCTGGCGCTGATGTGTCAGTAGTGCCAAAATGTTCGAAAATGACGCGAGTATCCCTATCGGATATGCGATTGTTTGCCGCAAATAGTTCACCAATACAAGTTTTTGGGGAAGTCATGCTTCGCCTTAACCTAAATTTGCGCAGGGATTTTGTATGGAGCTTTGTGATTGCAAATGTATCACAGGCTATTATCGGAGCTGACTTTTTATCACACTATGATCTCCTTCCTGACCTCAACGGAAGATGTTTGCTCGACCGCAAAACAGCAATTAAGTCAGTTTGCACAGTGGCACGTTTTGAAGCATCAAGCATATCAACATTAACTTTTGCTTCTGATTTTTCAAACTTGTTGCGAGAATTTAATGACATTACTCGACCACCGCCTCCAGACTATACGACGAAGTCTACAGTGGTGCACCGTATTATCACGAGTGGTCAGCCTGTTTTCGCTCGGCCTAGACGGCTCTCGGCTGAAAAGCTCAACGCAGCGCGCGCCGAATTTGAACTACTAATGAAACTTGGCATATGTCGGCCGTCCAGCAGTAACTGGGCAAGTCCGTTACATATGGTGCGCAAGGCGGATGGATCGTGGAGACCATGCGGTGATTATCGCGCACTTAACGCTGTTACCGTTCCCGACAGATATCCTTTGCCATTTCTTCACGATTTTAGTCATATTCGGTCCGGCAAAACAATTTTTTCAAAAATCGATCTGCAGAGGTCCTTCCACCAGATCCCAATCGATCCCGAGGACATATGCAAAACGGCGATAACAACCCCCTTTGGGTTGTACGAGTTTACACACATGACTTTTGGGTTGCGCAATGCAGCAAACCTTTCAGAGAGTCATCAACGAAGTTTTTCTGGGTGTAGATATTGTTTTCGTCTACTTGGATGATATATGCGTCGCGTCAAGCTCACCAGAAGAGCATCGCACACACATCAACATAAGTTAACCTTTAATGTATCAAAATCAGTGCTTGGGGTATCAGAGCTGCAATTCTTAGGTCATGTTATAATAAAAGATGGAATTAAGCCACTACCCAGCCGCGTCGAAACGATTCGATCGTACAAACTCCCCACTGTTGCAAAGGAGCTTAAACGTTTCCTAGCTATGATTACTTTCTATAGAGCGCTGTTACCAAACCCACTCTTGCACCAAGCTCCGCTTTTTAGAATGTGTTCAGGAAATAGGCGCAATGATAAAACACCGCTAACATGGACGGATGATAACGTCAGACATTTTGAGGCATGCAAGGAAGATCTCGCAAACTGTGCACTCTTGGCCCATCCAAGCCCAGACTCTCCGCTTTCATTATGGGTCGACGCATCCGACTATGCTGCAGGCGCCGCACTACACCAGATCGTAAATGGAGTCCCTCAACCTTTAGGATTTTTCCAGCGGTTTTTTACGAAATTCGAACAGCGATATAGTACGTGTGATAGAGAGTTGACAGCGATGTTTCTCGCTATTCGCCAATTCCGCTTTCTGCTCGAAGGAAGAAATTGCCATTTGTATACGGATCACAAGCCGCTCATTTACGCCTTTAAACAGCGACCAGAAAAAGCATCCGATCGGCAAGCACGCCAACTAGACTTCATTGCCCAAATCACCACAGATATTCGGCACATATCAGGGGGGAAAAATATAGCAGCTGATCTACTGTCACCAATTCAAGCCATAGCTGCAGATCCAATAAATTTTGATGACCTCGCAGATGATCAAGCTAACAACGACGAGCTGAAATCGTACTTAGAAGGTAAAGTTAGGCACTCACTTCAACTAACCAGTTTTGTTCACCCTTTCAGTACCAAGAAAATATACCTCGACTGGTCGAATACGTCCGTTCGTAACAGAACGATTCCGACAAGCTGTCCTAGATGCAACACACGGTATCTCTCACCCTGGTACACGAGTAACAACCAAACTGATGACTGAACGTTTTGTCTGGCCCGGAATACAGAAAGATAGCCGCCAGTTTGCCAAGCAATGCATCCAATGCCAACGAAACAAAGTAATCCGCCACAACTCATCATCGTTTCAACGCCGCGCGTGCCCCGGCCAACGGTTTTCTCACGTGCATATCGATATAGTTGGACCTTTCCCGCTTTCCGATGGTAACCGTTATACAGTGTGGCTGGATATCGCGTTTTGGTGTGCCTGTGGACATAACGTCGGACCTTGGTCGACAGTTTGAGAGCAACTTATTTCGACAACTGCTGCAGGTTCTAGGCGTTACGCACTTACGAACAACAGCCTACCATCCGCAGACGAATGGCATAATGTAAACCAATGGACGTCTTCTCTTCCATTAATCCTACTGGGACTTCGCAGCTCTTTCAAGCCCGATATAGATGCCTCCCCCGCCGAACTCGTTTACGGGACCACTTTACGTTTGCCTTCTGAGTTCTTCGTGGATAATAGCAAACCAACTACCGAAATAGAGGCCGTAGCGCAGCTGCGCCGAGTCATGCGCGAATTACGTGCTGTCGATACTGCTTGGCACACCAAGCAGAAGTCTTTCGTACATTCAGACCTTAGCAAATGCGAGCAGGTGTTTGTACGAGATCTATCAGTAAAACCATCATTATCAGCTCCATACAAAGGACCGTTCAAAGTATTACATCGCTACTCGAAGTATTTTGTCGTCGATGTCAATCATGAAACCGTGAATATCTCGGTCGACCGCTTAAAGCCAGCATACATCGCCGTACCGTCTCTCTAGAAGGGGAGTACTGTGGCAGCACCACAAGCTTTTACATTTTTCATACATACGCAGATGCAACCATGTAATAAAAGTAAAATTTGGTTCCGCCCTTTTTACTTTGGACCTCATAGAGTAAACACGTTTTTTAGCGACTGACTACAAAGTGCCATATACATATATATGCTCACTCTAGTAGGTGAGAGCCAGATGTCGAACGTTGCCGAACGCGGGAGCCGATTGTGCCTCTTTGTCTTTCGTTCCGCGCTTTCGCTTGCAGTAAGAGCAAGGTACATTAGCTTACATTTGCTTGCGTACAGAATAGTTTCGTACACTTGATATGTCCATATGATTTGTATGCATCTTTACATATAGATTTGTCCTTTTTGTTTGAATCGCGCGGAATTGTATATATGCATGTTTATATGTATTGGCATAGGACGTATGTATATATTGTATGTATATTAGACTATGAAAATTGCACCAAAGTATACGTATGTATGTATGCATGTTTATATATTGTACATATATATAAAAAGAAGTTACATTTCCTTGGTAATCTTATAACTCAAGAACGGGCTGACCTATCCAAACCAAATTTTTAGGCTTTGTTTGGACTATTCAGTAGATGGTTTGTGTTTTAAAATTTTAAGAATCGGATACCAGGGTCTCGAGAAATAGGCCAAAACGTGAACCCGGGTAACCCTAGGATGTGTTTGTACAATATAGGTAGCAAATGGAAGCTGTTGATGATTCTATAGTATAGAGTATTTTTGATGCCGCTCCGTGACTAGGGTCTCGAGATATCGCCCAAAATGTGGACCCCGATAACTTAAGGATGTGTTCGTACAATATGGGTAGCAAATGGGAGCTGTTGATGATTTCTATAGTATAGAGTATTTTTCATACCGTTCCGTGACTAGGGTCTCGAGATATAATCCAAAACGTGGACCCGGGTAACCCTAGGATGTGTTTGTACAATATGGGTAGCAAATGGAAGCTGCTGATGATTCTATAGTATAGAGTATTTTTGATGCCGCTCCGTGACTAGGGTCTCAAGATATCGCCCAAAATGTGGACCCCGATAACTTAAGGATGTGTTCGTACAATATGGGTAGCAAATGGGAGCTGTTGATGATTTCTATAGTATAGAGTATTTTTCATACCGTTCCGTGACTAGGGTCTCGAGATATAATCCAAAACGTGGACCCGGGTAACCCTAGGATGTGTTTGTACAATATGGGTAGCAAATGGAAGCTGCTGATGATTCTATAGTATAGAGTATTTTTAATGCCCCTGCGTAACTAGGGTCTCGAGATATAGACCAAAACGTGGACTTGGATAACCCTAGGATGTGTTTGAACCACATGAGTATCCATTTCGGCAAAAAAGTAAAGCACTTATGGATTTAATTGTGAAATTATATGTATTTGGGGAGGTGCGTTGCCATATGTACTCCATCGAATGGCAGAAAAGGGGATTGCCGCACGCACATATACTAATTTGGCTGGTACATAAAATAACTCCGGATCAAATCGATAGCCTTATATCAGCTGAAATTCCTAACCACACTGCTGATCCTGGGTTATTTCAAGTTGTCGTTATATATTACATTTACTTGGTAATCTTATAACTCAAGAACCGCCAAACCGATTGACACAAAAATTTTAGAGTTCTTTTCTATCTTTGAGGAGGTGGTTTGTGTGAAGTTTGATTGAAATCGGTGCAGCCGTTCCTGAGTTATGATATTTTATGTGAGTAATGGTTTCCTCTCATACGAAATGCCTGTATGGGGGAAAAAATAACAAATACACAGCCGCTTATGAGCGTTTCTGTTGTACTGTTGTGGTTGTAAGTGTATTATGTTAATATAAATTTTGGGCGAAAATATAATAAAAACTGGAGCATTCAAGGAACTGGAAAAACATTTTTAACTTTATTTATTTTAGCATAATTTATTTAGCGTAAAAAATTGAAATGGAAATTAAAGAATCAAAGTTTGATTACAAGTTTTTATCGGCTCTTTCACCTTACCTGTATATAGGTGACCACCACAATCAAATTTTAAAAAAGTACAGAAAAGGCTATTGTAACATCTTTAGAAAGTATTTTGAATGAAAAAAATCAACTAATTCAACTGTTTAAACATTTTACGAGTTCTATAAAGAAAACTTAATATGAAAAATTTCTTGCGATATAAAAAAACATTTTATGTATGGTGGTGCGAAGCCCAGTGGGTGATGCTAGTTGTACATATATTAGTATACAACATATCTTATAAGGAATGTTGTAAATATTACCACACATTTTTTCCTTCATAATAAATTAATAATAAAAACATTAAAACAACAGGTATTATTAACAACTAGTCGTCACTAATTATAAATTCGGTAAGGATGATGATGATACAATTGGTTTTATTTTAAATTCTTCAAGCAAATCAAATTAATAATCCTCATAGAGAAATGGTTCATTACCATGCACACATGGAAGAAGGCATATGCAAATACAAATATGTGGATTTATATACATATGCGCATATATGTATTTACATACATATATAGGGTGGGCCATGTAAAATTTGCTTTTTGAATCGGCTTTAAAAAAAAACTAATCAATATTTTTTCAAACTTTTATTTTTATTTTGAAGATTGAACATTGTCATTTATGAATAAAAAATAATATCGTACAAATGGCTGCCACGTCTGGCTTTACAGTAGGCCATTCGATCAAACCAATTTTTAAGCACATTTTCGATTGTTTGGCCTCCAATTTCATGAATGGCAACTTCGATTTCGTGTTTTAAAGCATCAATCGCCTCTGGATGGTTGGCATAGCATTTGTCCTTAACGGCTCCCCACAAAAAATAGTCCAACGGGCTTAAATCACAGCTCCGAGGCGGCCAATTGATATCGTAATTCAAAACCGGTAGCCAAAAGTTCGAGTGTAACTTTGACAGTGTGACAAGTTGCACCGCCCTGTTGAAACCAAATGTCGTCCATGTCATCCTCTTCAATTTTTGGAAACAAAAACTCGTTGAGCATGTCACGGTAACGCTCGCCATTTACTGTAACCGCGGCTCCTCCCTCATTTTCGAAAAAAAATGCCCCGATGATGCCGCCAGACCAAAAACCGCACCAAACAGTGACTCATTGTGGATGCCTTTGCTTTTTTACAGTAGCGAGTGGATTTTCTGAGCCCCAAATCCGACAATTTTGCTAATTGACGTAACCACCGATGTGAAAATCAGAAATGATTATGCACACATTTGACATGTCATTTGTGTTACCATTCTCACAAAAATAGGTGGTTCAAAAAGCAAACGCTATATGGCCTCCCCTATATATGCTCACTCAAGTAGGAGAGAGCCAGATGTCGAACGTTGCCGATAGCGGTCGTCGATTGTGCCTCTTTGTCGTTCGTTCCGCGATCTCGCTTGCAGTTCAAGCAAGGTAACGCCGCATGAGCAAGATAACGCCGCATTTTTTGGCTTAATTTTTTGTAACATAACTTAAGGAATGGAGAGAAAACAAAATTTACTTTTGTTGAAATTTTAGTTTGTAATTATTTATCAAAGTTGAAATATTTCCTAATGGGAACATAGAATGAATAAGTACTATTGCATAAAATGAAGAATATGAACTATTGAACTCATTTTTTAATTTTAGTCTTAAATAAACGACCAATTGCCCAATATAGGTTAAAGGCCCAGATCGCGTGTAAAGTGTTTTTGTTTTGTCGTTCGCTAATGCGCAAAGTATTTGTTTAACGCAGCAGTCGCGTATAGTATAAAGCTTAATGGAGAAGGGAAAGAAAAATTGCGAAAATAAATTCCAATTTCTAAATGGAGAAGCTTGGAGAAACGAATTACGATGTATGGTGTATGCAAATGCGTAGCATACTTGTTAATATAGACCAATGGTGCATTGTAAACGAGACTGTGAAGCGTAGCAAAGAAAACGAAGTGAAATGGGATCAAGATGATCAAAAAGCGTACGCAAGTATAATTCTGTGTGTCAAACCAACGCAGCTAAGCAACATAAAAGCATGTAAAACGTCAGCAGAGGCGTGAAAGAAACTTCAAGATGTTCACATGCCGAGCGGACCATTGCAAAAAGTTTCGTTGTATAAGAAGTTACTTAGTTGCAATATGTCTGTGTGTCAGAGTATGTCAACTCATCTAACACCCCATTTACACACGGATACATCTGGAAGGGAGACACTGGAAATTCTCTTTTCATGTCTCATTCGGGACACACGGGCAAAAATGTTTTCGGCAACAATCGTTAGCATATTTTGACGTTTCTCTCATTCGTATAGCCGTGATTTGTTTGAATTTTATATTGTGAAGAAATATATTAGTTTATTGCGATTAAATATGGATTACGAATAAAAATGTGAACTGATTAAAAGAATATGGCAATGCATTGATGAGGCTGCGGAATTAGACACTGACGACAGCGATAAAGAAGAAATACTTTTAGGTAAGCATCTACATGCTTGTAAAATGTGCGCATTAAATTGTTAAAGTATACTCCAATTAGGATTAGCAAATTTGGGAGAGAAAGTTTCATCGTTGCCTATCAGGAGGTCCAAGCGGCAATGGATAAAAGAATGGCGAAAAAACAGATGCGATCAGGGCTCGTTCGCTTTTTAACACACTTTTATTAGCTCGGGTTGTATGTATGTATGTATGTATGTATGTATGTAACGGAATCTTTGAGCTTAATTTTCACTGGCTTCTAAAAATCTGATCGACTTGAAATTTTGCACACCTATCAAGAACCGATGATTTGATAAAATTTTTCCATTATCCTTATTAGGATTGCCAGGATTAATATTTTCTGTTTTTTACTGTGGGCAAACAGTAAGGTGAATTTGGTTGTAAAATGAAAAATCTTTATTTAGGCTCCCTCCACGAAATAAGTTCTTCATCCCGATTACTTCTTTATCACGGCCGATAGCTGCATAGCTTTAGACTCACAGTCGATAAGAAAGGAATTAAATATAACACGAATATATCGAATCATTTATTCACTGACTGCAATGATAACAATAATTTTCATTCATAATAAAAAATAGTTAAACAAAAACTAAAAAACACGCTTTTTTGCTAATCGAACTAAAAAGTAGAAAATAAAAAATTGTTTAAAAAAACTAAAAACACGCTTTTATTGCTAATCGAACTAAAAAGTAGAAAATAAATTTTAATGACAAAGAGACCTACAATAAAGTAATAGCAAATCGAACGATCAGTCATAGTCAACTACCTCAGAACAGAATTATAACAAAAATTAAGATACAAATAGAATAATTCAAATTAGAGTTAAAAGCGTGGGATGCATTTTGCTTCACTTTCATAACCCTCTGTACATAGGTAGTTGCCAATAGCATGATTGTAATATTTACTATATCAAGCTGGAGTTTTTCTACAAAGCAAATTAAGTACTGTTCTTCAAGATGAGAAAGAAATACCAACAGCAGGTTTAATTGGAAACAATCGAAGCGTTCCGTATGTTGTAGTCGGAGACGATGCATTTCCCCTGCAGGTGCATTTAATGAAGCCATATCCTTACCACACGCAATGTCAAGAAAAACAAATGTTCAATCAAAGACTCTCCCGGGCAAGGCATGTAGTGGAACATGCATTTGGAATTTTGTCGAACCGATTTCGCGTTTTTCTTGCTCCTATAAATCTAAATGTGGCCACTGTAGAGAAAATTGTATTAACGTGCTGTACTTTACATAATTATCCAATTCAAAATGGCGAAACATACACTGATGGTAGCGGAAATGTAGAAACTGTAAACAATAACTGCCCAACTGGATCGAATATATTATATAATCCGAGAAAAGGTGAAGCGGAGAATGTTCGTCAAAAATTTCTTAAATATTTCAATGAAGAAGACAAACTGGATTGGTTAAATAATAAATAATTTCTTTTATTTTTATTAACGTAAATGTATATAGGTATACAAGATTTTGCACTTCATTAAAAAAAAAAGAAATAAAATATACTTCATGTATAACTAACTTACTTAAAATACATAAGAATTATGACTTATAACACAGTCTCATATTTTTTAGTTCCTTTTTTTTAAATTTATTTGGATTTTAAATTTTTTTAAATGTATATAGGTATATAAGATTTTGTACTTCATTAAAAAAAAAGAAATAAAATATACTTCATGTATAACTAACTTACTTAAAATACATAAGAATTATGACTTATAACACAGTCTCATATTTTTTAGTTCCTTTTTTTAAATTTATTTGGATTTTAAATTTTTTTAAATGTATATAAGATTTTGTACTTCATTAACCGTTTCGGGCCGATGGGGATGTTTTTATCCCGAAGAAATTAAAAAAATCGTATCTGTCACAATATGGAAGCGATTTGGTTCAAAACAGTCCCAAATCATTCATTATACTCTTCTCTACAAAAACAAAAATACCAGCTGTTGGTTGGAGTCATCAGTTTTTTATTAAATGCCATTTTCTTAGACACGTTGTTGCGTAGATGGTATTTGTTTGGAAAAAGCTTAGAAATATAGTTACATTTTGTGCAAATAGTGCTAATCTATTGAAATAAAAAGTTTAGAATAAAGAATAACTTATTTTCCTTATAAGAAGTCAGGGTAAGTTCCGTGGGAAGAAATCATCCCAAATCTGTTTGTTTGTGGGATATTGTTATCCCATACGTACTCATGTACATTATTTTACTTACAGAATGGAGAGACCACGCAGACTGGGTGTTTCACAAATTCAGAACTTTTTGAATGAATCGAGTGATGAGGATGATCTGTTTGCTGATAGTGGTTCCGCATACAGTCCCAGTGAAAAAGCAACATTGATTCAGAAGATGGAGAAAACACACAGCCCGGCAAAGCATATGATGAAGAAATAGAAATTGATCGTGGAAATGAAAGTGCTATAGATGAAAATGATGGTGAAAATGAAAGTACTGATGATGAAATATACGAAGTTGAACGTTTGGAAGAAGATAATGTGAATGAATGGCCTGATGATATTATAATATGGACAGACCCACAACCGACATTCAAGTCACGATTCACTATTAGCCAAGAACGAATCATTAGTAATGAGGGTATAACTCGTGGACTGAAACCTTTGGAGGTATTTTTCAAGCTATTGCCTAGAAGCTTTATTCATCACATAGTATATTCACAATATAAGTCACGTAAAAAACAAACGAGCTAAAACCGATTTTGGTGAGATCCTCATAATTCTCGGATGCATATTTGTAATGTCATATAATCGAGTGCCTTCTTTGAAGGACTATTTTTCAAATAGCCCTTTATTGGGGAATCCATACATAAAAAAAGACATGTCCAGAGATTGGTTCTTACACGTTATGTCCAAACTATATTTTTCCTCGTTATCATACCAGCCTGATCCAAAACCTAAAACATATTTCATTGATGATTTGGTCAATTGCCTCAAAAGCACCTTTCAAAAAATGTAGATCCGACTCTCCATTCCAAAGCATTGATGAGTCTATGACCAAATTTTTGGGTCGCTCTACCTTGAAGCAGTATATGCCATTGAAGCCAGTGAAGAGAGGAATAAAATTATGGATGAGATGCGACAGTATGACAGGCTATACTTACGATTTTAATATATATTCCGGAAAAGAAGACAATTCGCATACATCATACACATTAGGCGAACGCGTTATTATGAAATTGGCATCGACCATCAGATATCCTGACACTACATTGTGTTTTGACCGTTTTTTCACGTCAACAAAATTGATAAATAATATTCCTTTTCCAGCTTTAGGTACCTGTATATCTAACAGAAAAAATTTACCTAAAGTTACTGAAAAACTAAACAGAGGAGAATATGTTTTCAAGTGTAATTCATCTGGTACTTTGGCAGTGGTTTGGCAAGATACTAAACATGTAATGCTTCTAAGCAATTGCCATGAGGCTACAGTGGGCACCGTTCAAAGAAAACAAAAAGATGGCACCAGAGTTGATGTGACTTGTCCAGATTTAGTGAAAACATACCGAAACATTATGGGTGGCGTAGATTTGGCCGACAAAATAGTTACCCTGTATGAACTAGACCGAAAGTCTGCTAAATGGTGGCGAAAAGTTTTCTTTCGACTTATGATGACATGCGCCGTAAATGCTTGGATTATCCAGGCGGAAACAAACCATTCACGTCAGAAAAGAGAACCGTTCTTGGGATTCTCGGTAGAGCTATCCGAATGCCTCATCGACGAAGGGAAAAAGAATGCGAAAATTCAGCGCAAAGTTCGAACAGGACCGGTCTCCGCAATGAAGAAAAAAATTAAACAAAATCTGGGAGATCATTTGCCACAAAGAACGAACAAGAGACAACGATGCGTAAATTGTGTTAAAAAGATCAAAGAGAGCCGTATGAATCAGATTTGCATTGCTTGCAACTTGGCATTTTGTAAAAAATGTTTTACTCCTTGCCATCAGATATAAATATAATGTCTTATAAGACAAAATTGAATATATAAACGACAAAATAAAATGAAATCGAGTGAATTTAAGTTTAGAATTTTTATTAATATTTTTGAATACAGATGGATTTGGGATGTTTTTATCCCAGGACAATATCTCCTTTTAGGGATGCGCTAAAAATATATTATCAAATTACTTTTCTTAAAATAGCCATAGGAGACGAAATAAACACTTTTCTTTGAGATTGTACGTCACAAAAGTTCCCGTCCCGAAACGGTTAAAAAAATGAAATAAAATATACTTCATGTATAAATACTTTACTTAAAATATTAATTAAATTCTTTCGTCTTAACTGAAATATATTACACAGTCTTATATTTAATAGGCACTTTGGTTTCCAAATTTGGTGGCTTTTAATGCAGTATCACTTTTTTGGCGCTCAAGTATCTAGGAACGGATGGAAAAAAGTGGAAGTTAACATAAACATGTCTCATAGGTTTTATGAATTATACCTACTTTGCTAGCAAAAATCATCCTTGTCAAAAACTCCATCCATAGACAGCTGCAATAAGTCCTTGCCTGATGATGATGCAGTTGCTAATGATGAAGGAGTGCGTTGATTGGATTCATCAATAAATCTTTTTAAAACCTTCTGAATTTCCCAAGCAGCGCTCTGTTGTTTGTCGTTGTCTATTTGCTCCATTTGATTTGCAACCAAAGTGCCCGACCAGGAGTATTTTCGGGAGATTTTCTTTTTCTGCATCATTTCTTTAAATAGAGAGAACTCCTGCTGCATTTCATTATACTGCTTACTTTTCTATAAAAAAACAAAAACAATTATATGATATATTTTTTTTATTAATCGTAATGTTATGTACCTTTTTTCGTATTTTCGATGGCTCGTCGTTAACGCTCAAGCTACTATTTTCTGCACCCGTAAAACTGCTATTTCCAATATTCGTATGCGTTGAGGTACTCGAAGAAGAAGGCATCTGAAAAAAAAAAATTGTGACGTATGTTAATTATTCTTTCATATCAGTTATATAGTATACGTCTGACGATACCACAATTTGTATTTTCTTAAAATTTGTAACACATTGCATTTTAATATTACCTCAATATTGTCTTGGCTCGGTCTGGTTGCTACATGGCCTTCTAGAAATGAGAGCTGATCAAAACACCAAAGCTTTGTTTGGTATACCTCATCTACACCGCTTCCACTTTTCTTCGAGTTTTTTTATTAATCGTAGCTCCCTCATGTATTGGCTACGGAGGTTTTTCCATTTTTTTTGTATGTCGTCTTGTGTGACCCCAACCATTTCTGTTGCCATTTTTTTAAGAATTTCCGCAAATGCCATAGCTTTTTTGGCTCGGTTCATATAACCACTACATCTAATGCTGTACAAACAAGCATTTTCTTGTATATACACCATTAGTTTTTCTATGTTTATACGATTCCACTTGCATTCCATTTTCAAAATAGGTTGATATTACAGCACTTTCTACCACAAAACAAGAAAACGAATGAAGCAACTGTCAAAAATTGTTTTGCAGCCAACTTCACAATTGGAAATACGAATAAGAAGCACAAAGCGTGTCGCCAGTACAGGAGACAAATTCCCTTCTCTCTTCCGCGGCCGTCCTTCACCCCCGAACAAAATGTTTCCCTTCCAGTTGTCTCCTCGTGTAAATGGGCACTAACTTCGTTTGTTGAAGTGGTAGATAAATTAGCCGAAATAAATATCGAATTGAACGAAGAGCTCAAAGTTATAATACTTTTGTCGAGTACCGGCAGAGTATGAAAACTTTGTTCTAGCAATCGAGACTCGTGACGAACTGCCAACTTTCAATACTCTAAAAGTAAAGCTTTTAGAAGAGGGTGCTAGAAGAGAACAACAAACAAATCAACAGGTTACAGCGCAAGCAGTTTATGCGCGTGAAAAAGAAACGGTGCATAACAATAGCGGATCAAAGGAAAGTGCAAAGACAATAACAAAGTCAAGTGAGTTTAAGGGAAAATGCTTTAAATGTGGCATGCGCGGGCACATGATTGCTCAGTGCAAAAGATAACCAAAACATCAAAACGAAATAGAAGATAAACAAAGTTTAAAAAATAATGAAATATGTGAAGTGGCATACTCGTTATGGCCACATTAATTTTGAAAGCCTAAAGAAAATTGTGGACAAAGACCTAGTGCGTGGTATAGACGTAAAAAATACACCTAATACGTACACCTGCAACAAAGCAAAAATTAGTGCCGTGTCTTTTCCTAAGAAGAATAAAATAAAATCGAAGCAAATTTTAGAAATTATACATACGGACGTGTGCGGTCCGATAAATGTAAAATCTGCTGGTGGTGCACGATATTTTCTCACATTTGTAGGTGATTATTCGAGAATGATATTTGTGTACTGTATTAAGAAAACGAGCGAAGTGTTCGAAAAATTCAAACTTTTTAAAAATATGGTTGAATACCAAACACAAAAGAAAATTAAAATATTGCGGAGTGATAATGGCACCGATTTAACAACAAAATATTTAATGAACTTTTAAATGAAAGTGGAATTAAGCGGCAATTAACTTTGCGGCTGAGCTTTCCTTTTCTACCACGATATATTTGCTTATAATGTCTAAATGCGTGGACCGAATTTAAAAATTATAACACGCAAATGTAGTCACTATATCAGCCTTTTGATTTATATTACTTTTTATAAATTAAAATTAGGAATTATTAGCAATATTTAACGTTAAAAATGCACCTTTTTTGCATAAGCTTGAAAAAATGCCCTATTACAGACGCTTATTTCACTTAAATACAAACACAGAAAAGTAACGAATTCACTTATAAACACTCTTTATTAATTGAAGATTTGATTAAAAGCTATTTTCACTAAATAATACTACAAATTCTATTAGAATTTTATTATTACAAATGTTCTTCTAAACGTTTGTAATGCCGTGCAGAATAAATGTGCGGAGCGAACTGTCAAACGAACGATGAGAGAGAGAAGAACAAAGCGAAATGAGAAAAACCCAGTCAACCTAAAGGGAATAACTCTTATATTATTATTTTTATTATTTATAGGGGATATATACAGTATAAACCCGAATAAACTGATTCTTACATTATTTATTTTAGAAAATATAAAAAACAAAAACATTATGACAACAACAGTTCATAATACTGTGGTTAGAGAAAGAATTGTGTTCCACTATACTGCAGTACCAGGAAGACGAATTCTATTGATTGAGGTTTATATCATCATGAGCGTGTTCTTGGGCCGGAGGCCGCCGGACGTCAACGGCCCTGCGCGAGGGAGACACGACAACTTTCAATTTTTTCAGAGATCTGGAGTTGATACTCTGCACTTTTTTCAATATGTTCAAAGTATACTTATTCTTACTTATGAATTTTAAAACCTTGCCTAAATGTTTGTTGGGCTAACGATAACGGTACTGTCCTAACGGGATTCAAATTTACTTTATCTTTTCTGTGAAACGGCTGCTGATATTTTTATTAAAACAATTTGTGCAAAATGAATAATTATTCTGGTAAATATAAATAAATTAACAAACAAAGAGTTTAATAACATTGATAATTTAATAGATGACGATGTACCTTCCACCAGTGCAGGTGTGAGAAAAAGAATAAGCGCGAGGGAAATCCAATCAATGTGGAGCTTGACAGACCTGGTTACAGAATTGGGAACCCACGAAAAGTGCCTTCAATTCGCGGAAGAAGCTGGGCTCTTGCGAAAACCCATGTTGTGTGCTGTACATAAGGCACAAATGCGGTTAAAAATGGGCAACAACAAAGTTGGATTCTTTGTGTGCTCTCGCGGCCAGTGCAGATCGAAGAAAAATATCTCTCGTGCCACAGGCACTTGGTTTGACAACGCGCGATTAGATCTTCCGCGAATATTTTATCTAATGTTTTGCTTTGCATACCGCACTCCTCACGAAACGGTGCAGCGCGAAGATTTCGTAAAGGATGGGACCGTACTATCATCACGAACGATATCTGACTGGTATAGCTACTGCAGGGAGGCTGTGGTAATATACCAGTTAGATAATCAAGTAGTTCAAGGGAGAATTGGCGGCGTTGGAAAAATAGTGCAAATTGATGAAAGCAAATTTGGAAAACGAAAGTACAACAAAGGTAATTTGGTTAATAATGGACAAAATTTGTAACAACATTATCTGTGACTTATCTTATATTTTCCAGGGAAGAGAATCGAAGGACACTGGGTACTTGGCATGATAGAGGATGGGAAAGAAGACCTTCGTTTGGAGGTGTGCCCAGATAATGTAATATAAGATCCGCCGAGGTTCTTATCCTGCGGCGCTTTTTTGCTTTCAAATATACATATATATTACAAAAACAAATATTTTTACAAATACTGAAAATTTGGAATAAAAATTGCGCGATTTTTAGTCCAAATTTTCGCCTGCGGCGCTTTTTTGCTTTCAAATATACATATATATTACAAAAACAAATATTTTTACAAATACTGAAAATTTGGAATAAAAATCGCGCGATTTTTAGTCCAAATTTTCGCCTGCGGCGCTTTTTTGCTTTCAAATATACATATATATTACAAATACAAATATTTTTACAAATACTGAAAATTCGGAATAAAAATCGCGCGATTTGGAATAAAAATCGCCTAAATTTTCGCCATCGGCACTCATAACTTTTACGATAAAACAACATTTTCATAAGAGCTATGAATTATAAAACCTAAGTTAAATGCTTGCTGGGTTGTCGACTGCTGTATTCTCTTCTCTTCAACTGTATTTCAGTACAAACTGCAAATGTGGTCGGAAAAAACTTAATTTTTAAACTTCTCCTGGGGGTTCTATAGGGACCCTAGGAGGTTGGGACTTTCACAGTTATAATGGTGTGACCTTGCTCTTTCTAATGGGCGTGGTGGGTGGTGCCACGCCCCCTCCCCCTCCGCCCCCCATTCAAATATATCGTGGTAGCAAAGGAAAGTTTTTCCAACTTTGCCATATACTCCTCAACAAAATGGAGTGGCTGAACGAGTAAACAGCACAATTGTTGAAATGGCTAGAAGTTAGCTAGTGCATGCAGGTATTGAAGAAAGTTTGTGGGGTGAAGCTGTACACACAGCTGTTTATTTACGAAATCGTGCACCTACAAAATTACTCGAAGATTGTACTCCATATGAAATGTGCGTTCGCTTTAGATAAAATGCATCGTGGTAGATTTAGTGCAAAAGGCAAAGAGTATGTGTTTTCCGGATACTCAGAAATAGCAAAAGCTTATCGTTTGTACGATAGGGAAACGCGTCAGGTTTGTGTAAAACGTGATGTAAAGTTTGTAGAATACGAACTTAGTTCCGCTATACCTGAAAATAAAAATCAAAACGTAATTGATGATAATGATATATTGCTACAATTGTAATGCAAATATACTGTCCTAACTAAGAACAAGTTGAGAATTCGAAAGTTGTACCGAAGATGACTCAAGTCAGACGGAGCCAAGCGAAGAAAGCGAAGAACATCAAACACAAACAGCAGGCAGCTCTCGAAATGAGGAGGCTGAAATAAATCGCAGTTCGGGTAGACCAAAAATTATTCGTACTGGAGATGCAGGTCGTCCCAGAAAAGAATATCAAACGTTAAACTACTTACAATATGGTGAAGATATAGAAACGCCGCGTTCAGTCAAAGAAGCCTTAGCAAGCGAATACTCCTTTGAGTGGGAGGGTCTAGGAAAGAAGAGTATGAAGCACTTTTAGCAAATAATACTTGGTCAATAGTAGATTTGCCCAAAGGCCAAAAAGCGATTGGGTCCAAGTGGGTTTTTCGCATAAAACGAGACCCAAGTGGTAATATTTCAAAGTTCAAGTCCAGACTAGTGGAAAAAGGCTGCAATCAGCAGCTGGGTTTAAATTATTGGGAAACTTTTTCGCCGGTAATAAGATACGAAACAATTCGCATGCTCCTTGCTATTGCAGTTGAAAAAGAGTTGCATTTACATCAAATCGACATTTCTAAAGCGTATCTTAATAGTAAAATAAGTGAAGACATTTATATAAAGCAGCCAGAGGGATTTGTAAATTCCAAAAATCAGAATGAGGTTTTAAAGCTGAACAAAGCTATTTATGGCTTAAAACAATCTGGTCGACGCTGGAATAGCACACTTGACGTAGCATTAAAAAGTTTGGGTTTTAATGCGTGCAAAAGCGAACCGTGGACGATCTGATTTTGGCTTGCCCAAGTGAACAAGAAATCGCAAGCATTAAGCAGGTCTTACATTCAAAATTTGAAATACATGACGGTGACCTAATAAATTATTTTCTTGGTTTTGAAATCGAACTTGAGGGTAAAACTGGTGCGATTTCCTTGTGGCAGAAAAAATACATCAGCGAACTATTAAACGCTTATGGTATAACCTCATGTCGTCCGGTAAGCACTCCTTTGGATCCAGGTTTCCAAGCAAGCTATAAAGAGAAAAAATTTGCAAAGGCGAATGCAACAAACTATCAATCGTTGATCCGTTCTTTAATGTATTTGGCCATTTCAATACGGCCGGACATAATGAACGCAGTATGTGTACTAACGCGAAGAAACCAAAATCCACACTCTGAACATGAAGTGGGTGCAAAACATATTTTGAAGTATTTGTCAAAAACAATTGATTTGAAGTTAATTTATTGCAAAAATGCTAAGCCGGTAGAAGGCTACGCAGATGCTGATTGGGCCAGCAATAGTGCAGATAGAAAGTCAAATACCGGTTATTCATTATTTTTGGCTGGCAGCGCTTTTTCATGGCAAATTAAAAAGCAAGATGTGGTTGCTTTAAGTAGTACGGAAGCGGAATATATCGCTTTAAGTACATTTATACATTCGGCCATTATTAACTGAAGTTGGTTACAACCACGAAGATCTTATTTTGGTGAAAGGTGACAACATGGGTGCAATTCAATTTTCGAAGAATCCTGTATTCCACAAACGCACCAAACATAATGAAATAAAATATCATTACATTCGAGAGGTTATTGAACAAAATAAAATTAAATTACAGAAGGTTTCTACAAATGAGAATGTATCTGATATTTTTACGAAAAATTTGCAAAAACCAAAACATGTTAAGTTTACACTAATGCTAATGATTGGTCTTAAAAATTAACGTTAGAAATATTTCACTTGAGAAAGAGTGTTGAAATATTACAATAGTTTGTAATTATTTATCAAAGTTGAAATATTTCCTAATGGGAACATGGAATGAATAAGTACTATTGCATAAAACGAAGAATATGAACTATTGTACTATTTTTTTAATTTTAGTCTTAAATAAACGATCAATTGCCCAACAACTTAAAATAGTTCAATATTTATATGTGATACCTAGTCATAATGCCAATTCGGAACAAATTTTTTCTCTTATTTCATCTCAATGGACAAATTAAAGAAATTCGTTGAATAACAGTACCCTAGAGAGTAATATTCAAAGCAAATTCAACTTAAGACTGACTTGCACAGAATTTTACAATTATATTAAAAATAAGTCAGAAGTTTTGGAACAAGTTCAGCGCAACGAAAAATATAATGCTGTTTAATTGTATCCTCTTATACCTATGTAAAAAATGTTCTATTCACGAAACTTAGTATTTAAACATACATAGATAGGTACATAAACGAACTTATATATGTGAACCACTTTAAAAGTATTTATTATATTTCTTGAATTTTCAAGGTGTCCCAGTTTTGCCCCAGGGGGACCTGGCAGCCCTAATCACAATGGATAAATTTCTGGTCTATGTGCGATCTGGAGGATCGACCAAGTTAAACTTAACCTTCACCGGCTTTATATCTATAACACACGGTTTAAGAGCACATGCAAATACCAGCAAAAACGAAGCAGTTTCGTCCAATTAAATCAAAATAGCAAACCTGACTGAGCACGACGCACGGTGTTAGTGTATTCCTCTACCCAGCAAGAGCAATGATGGTCACTTGCCGGGCCTGTCCCGCATGTCCACTTAGTTCGGCAGATTTTGCAGTCACATTCTTAATAGTGGATCAAAAATACTCACAGAAGTTTAGTGTCCGTATGAGTTTTCATCACTTTCTAGCATCCACTATTTCTGGTACTATATTTCTTTATCACACACCCATTTTGGGTGTTCGGCCGAGCTCCTCCTCCTATTTGTGGTGTGCGTCTTGATGTTGTTGCACAAATGGAGGGACCTACAGTTTCAAGCCGACTCCGAATGGCAGATATTTTTATGAAGAGCTTTTTCATGACAGAAATACACTCGGAGTTTTGCCATTGCCTGCGGAGGGGCGACCGTTATTAGAAAAAAACTTTTTTTTTTCTTAATTTTGATCTTTTTTCTCAATTTAAAGAAAAAACTGTTTTTAGACAATGTGTTTGTAGTGTACTCGTAGTAGCCAAACTGCTGACCTTCATCATTGCATTCGAAGTGCCTGAGTTCAAACCTCGTAAAGGACAACAATTTTCTTCTTAATACATTTATTTTTATGTTTTCTTCTTTGGAAATTAATACATAAATTTAGTTGGTGTGATTTATTGGCAAAGCTATACATAGATACAATTTATAATTGACAACTTATGTAAGCTGTTTGGCTGAGGCCACCCTCCAATTTTTTGCGTGCGCCTTGATGTTGTTCCACAAATGATCATGGCAGAAATGCTCTCGGAGGTTTGCTTTTGAGGGTTTGAGGGGTAACTGCTATGAGAAAAGCCATTCGTTATAATTTGTTGTCCTAGCAAAATCAGCTTGACCGAAGCTCCAAGCCAAAAACAAGTTTTATGGTGTTAATAAACACCCGTATTAGTTTTTGATTGGAAGTTATTTAATTTTTTTCCATGCGCGCTATTTTTCGCATGTTGTTAAGTAGTGAAGCTATTATTTTACCAGTGAGCAAATAATGAAACACTAACACTTATTTTCCTCTTCTGTTTTAGTTTTAAGATATATGTCAACTTAATACGAGAAGCAAAATATTCAAAACGAAACAAAACAGCCGCCGGCCAAAACTGTGAGTATATTTATTACACTGTTAGGAATATGACTGTGAAATGCGCCGAACTAAATGGGCATGTGGCATCGCGGGACGGGCTCGTCTCTAGCCACAAGTTTTAAATCTAAGGGGCAAAAAGTGCTAAAAATTTCCTATAAAAGTTTTATTTTGAACAATTATTATTATTTTTATTGTTAATACATCAGATTGGTACTTGAATTAAGGGTCTCAAAATCTATTGAAAATCATCGATCACGAAATTAATATTAATGTATGTACAATGTACATAGTATGTAAGCTAACAATAGAAGTAATAAATATGGGTACTTACAAATGGAGTTGTATGAAAAGTCAATCATTTTAAGAGTTTTTAAATTTTTTAAGCTTCCAGACTTTAATTCAAGAATTTTATTCCATGACATGTCCAACTCTTCTAAGGCTAATTGCTCCCGAAGTAAACCTGGCGGAAACTGCATTATTCTATTATGGCTTAAGTTAATAACAACTAAGCGCTGAGCATGGCAGAATAAATTTGTTGATAGTTCGGATATCATATTTTCGCTAACGTCTAACAAATTTAAGTTGCGAAGCTTCCAAAATGTAACCGTTTCCAAGTTTTCTAACTGATTATTTTGAAGACGTCTTAATACATACATGTAAATATGTACATTGGTTAATTAAATCAATAGGTTATTAAAGAGAAAATAACTTACAGTTGGAGAAGGCTATCTAAATCCTTAAAAAGCTCGGGTGGTATGAAGTTGAGAATATTATTGGAGAGATCGAGTTCCTTCAACAATGTTAAACCACGAAAAGTGTCTTTGTGTAATGTAGAAATATAATTACGAGAGAGGTCGCTGAAATGAAAGTATAATAATTCAAAACTGGTTAAAGTGAGGCACAAACGGTATAGGTTATTTGATCCAACTAATGTGTAAATGTCTAAGCTACAAAAAAAATATACCAGGTTTGTTCAAAAAATAAGATGAATTTTCAATCAAATTTCACATCAACAATCGATGAAAATGTTGAGAAAGTGAAAAAAATTGTTATGGAGAATCGTCGAATCACAATTAGCGAAGTTGCTGCGGATGTCGGTATATCGGTTGGCTCTTGCCATGCAATGGCAGCGAAGTTCGTTCCAAAATTGCTGAATTTTGACCAAAAATTATTGAATGACGTCAACGATGGTCCAGATTTGCTTTAAAGGGTCATAACTGGTGACGAATCATGGGCATATGGTTATGACAGCGAAACCAAAGCCCAAACGTCCCAATGGAAGAGTCCAGGAAAGGCAAGTCTAAAAAAGCACGCCAAGTTTGATCAAATGTCAAGGATTTGCTCGCTGTTCTTCGATTATCATGGCGTAGTGCATCAGGAGCTCTTATCAGAAGGTCGTACGATAAATAAGGAGTATTACCTTGAAATTATGCGCCGTTTGCGTGAAGCAATACGAAAAAAACGCCCAGAATTGTGGAAAAAATTCATGGTTTTTGCATCATGATAATACATCTGCTCACTCAGCTTTGCTTGTGAGAGATATGCCCAAAACCAACACCGTTATCATGTCTCAGCCACCGTATTCACCAGATTTGGCCCCCTGCGACCATAAAAGGACGATTTGGCGTTTTGCGACGATTGAGGATAAGAACCGAATCGCTGAGAGACCTTAAGGACATATCAAAAAGTGCATATCAGAACTGTTTCGAGAATTGAAACAAAAAAAAGCGCTGGCCCAAGTGTATTACATCTGAGGGGGACTACTTTGAAGGAGATACAATAGAAATTGATGAATAAATAAATATTTTTTGAAAAGACTGAAAATTCACCTCGTTTTTTGAAGACACCTCGTATATATTTTGTTGTATTATTAATTTTTAATGCATTTGGCTTCTCTTTCGTATCAAGGAGCTTCTTCGTTAATTTTTTTTTTTTAATAAGTCCGCGAGAAGTTCATTATTTGATTCTTAGTTTTTTTCCAAAACTTCATGCGATACGAATCACGACACTACAAAACTTTCATAATTCAAACTTTGGCAACTAGGCAACATTCTATCACGAGCAAAAAATTTATAGGTAGGCTCTTACTGCAACCCTCTAGCAATGATAGACAGCTTTATTTTTAACTTGCTGTTTTGGTAATGATTTATACTTTGCTCGCTTCTTTTAAGAGTTTGTTTAAAAAATAACTCATTTTGACTGTTATCTGCTAGAAGAATTGGGTTTTTTTTGTTATAGATACGAGTACACATGCTTGGCAGTTGGGCCGATGTACTTTCTTGCCAGCTTTTACCCTGTCGTAAATATTGTTCCTTTATAATAGTTAAGTCAAGCATTTTGTGCTTATACCTTCTCCTTACAGGGAACAAAACCTGACATTTCTAGATATTCCCGGTGGGCTTGAACATGAGATATGTAGGTTTGACGAAAATTGGCTACTCATATGTACATATGTATATGTGAAATCACTTTAGTTTGAAATTCTACGCGCATCTATAACTTAAAACTTAAAATGTCTCAATTTTTGTGCAAACCCCGAAAATGTCGCTTTGCTACACTTCTGATAAAATCCATGCCAATACCGTTTGTAGTATCAATTATAGAATATTGATGGTGCACGTTTCCTGTTCCTTTCTTCACTTGAAGCTAATTGTTGGATCGGCCTGTTCGACATACCCTATGATCAGAAAATACCTGGAATGTTTAAACAAAGCAAAACAGAGTTAAATTTCAGGCAAATTTATTTTATCTCTTTCCAAATATGAACCGACTGAAGCAACACACATGTGCCAACATTTAACCCAGTCCTCCATGCACCCCTGGTAGGCCGACGAAGGGATGGCCTTCAGTTCCTTCGTCGCATTCTCTTTGATCTCCTCTATCGACGGAAATCTCCTTCCACGAAGTGGTAACTTCAACTTGGGAAACAAAAACAAGTCGCACGGGGCCATATCAGGTCAATACGGTGCTTGCACGATGGTATTTACTTGATGTTTGGTCAAATAATCCAGAACAATTTTGACGCGACGGTAACAGTCTTCCCGGCCAGCCCGGCACTTTTTGATCATAGGGCTTATAGCAATTGCATACATCAGAATTTGCTCGAGTTTACTTTCCTAGAAGAATTCGTTCATAGTTTGGCATAGTCTGTACGACATAGTACGACATATTCGACATTTTCGGTTTTTCCAAAAAAATTGAGATATTTTGAGTTTAGAGTTTTGTTTAAACAAATTTAGTATCGACATGCTAACGTAGTCGGCCGCCTTAATCGAATGGCTGGTGCGTGACTATCAGTCCGAAGTGCGTAGGTTCGAATCTCCGTGCACGAAACACCAAGGTGATAGGAAAAAGTTATTAAAACGTTTTCTTGCCCACTGAATTTAAAGGAAATTAATAAAAAAAACTTCAAAATGTTTGGAAAAACAACAACTAAAGCAACAAAAACAAATAATACACTATTTTGACCTGGCAATAAACTGTTTTTACATTTTGTTTTTTCAATTTCTTTAGATGCGTTGCAGGGTTAACTTCGATTTTCCGTTATCTCTGCTTTGCAGTGATCACTTTGATACTTTCGTTTTATCATTCCGTGAACAATTTTTGCTTTATTCCGACTACAAATTTAAGTACAGTGTTTTTAAAACGCCTGGCAAAAAAAAAAATTACGCAATTATAATATAATAATTAGCACTTGGGTAAAAGTGTTCAGGAATTGTCTGAAATGTTTTCGATAACACGTCAGATGGTTTATAATGATATAAAACGAGCGAAAAATCTACCCTGATTACAGAAAAAAGGTGCAGGAGATATTTTTGCCTCTCATGAAGCAATGCGTCAAGCCGTAGTTCGCCACAAATATACATGAGATCAGCCCGCAAGAAACCATTGATGTGTGATGAATGCCCCGTTGTGATGGGCCCATTAAGCAGGAATTCAATCATTTGTGTATTTATTCTTGAAATATTATATATCCAGTCTGTCTAATAGAAGCGTAACCGGCTGAGTTCAAACTAAGCGTTTCATTTAAAAAAAATTAGATCCTGATAAATAGGAGTATCCTTTTCATAATACGCATTTGCAATTTGTTAGTTTTGTGAGCAGTGCTCCTATGTACACACACTACAGGTCCAAAAATGTCACGTGCATATGCAGCAAAATATTTGAATAAGTCAGAGATATTCATAAATAAGTAGGTGCAACGATATACCGAGCTATTCAAACATGGCGGCGAGGAGCTGGTAAGGTGCATGCATCAGCTTTTATGAAAAATATGGTCGGATGAAAGCATGCCTGCCGATTGGAATTATAATGTTATAATGTTATAAAACGAGCGGAAATAGAGGGAAGATTACAGCAAAACGGTGCAAGTGGATCTAAAACTAAAATTACTGGACGTGCAGAACGCTTGATAAGCCGAAAGTTGAATCAGCACCCGATAATTTCATTCAGAACACTTGCAAAGCTGGGTAACGAGGAGTCTGATATTGTTGTCTCTCATGAATCAATGCATGAAGCCACAGTTCACCACAAATATACATGAGATCAGCCCGCAAGAAACCATTGATGTGTGATGAATGCCCCGTTGTGATGGGCCCATTAAGCAGGAACTCAATCATTTGTGTATTTATTCTTGAAATATTATATATCCAGTCTGTCTAATAGAAGCGTAACCGGCTGAGTTCAAACTAAGCGTTTCATTTAAAAAAAATTAGATCCTGATAAATAGGAGTATCCTTTTCATAATACGCATTTGCAATTTGTTAGTTTTGTGAGCAGTGCTCCTATGTACACACACTACAGGTCCAAAAACGTCACGTGCATATGCAGCAAAATATTTGAATAAGTCAGAGATATTCATAAATAAGTAGGTGCAACGATATACCGAGCTATTCAAACATGGCGGCGAGGAGCTGGTAAGGTGCATGCATCAGCTTTTATGAAAAATATGGTCGGATGAAAGCATATTTTTTTTTTTTGCCCAATCCATAAGAAGGGTGATCACTCAATCTGTGCCAATTATCGCGGGATTAGTCTTATAAATATCGCCTAGCGTTCTAGCGAGCGTATTGTGTGAAAGACTGAAGCCCATCATCAACCAACTGATTGGAAATTATCAGTATGGCTTTAGGTCATGAAAGTCCACAACCGATCAGATATTCACAATACGCTAAGTCTTGGAAGTAGCCCATGAAAGGAGAATCGATATACACCGACTATTCGTCGACTTGAAAGCTGCATTCGACAGTACGAAAAGGAGTTACCTATATGCCGCGATGTCTGATTTTGGTTTCCCCGCAAAACTAATATGGCTATGGAAGATGACATTGCTCAATACTAGTAGCGCCATCAGAATTGGGAAGGACCTCTCCAAGCCGTTTCATACTAAATGAGGTCTCAGACAGGGTGACTCGCTGTCGTGTGACTTCTTTAACCTAACAACCTCGAGGTTGTAAAAGACTTCGTTTATTTAAGAACCAGCATTAACAACTATAACAATGTAAGTCTGGAAATTCAACGTAGAATATCTCTTGCCAACAAGTGCTACTTTGAACTAAGTAGGCAACTGAGTAGTAAAGTCCTCTCTCGACGAACAAAACTAACACTCTACCATGCTCTAATCATGCCCGTCCTCACGTATGGCGCAGAAGCGTGGACGATGACAATATCCGATGAAGCGTCACTTGGAGTGTTTGAGAGAAAGATTCTGCGGAAGATTTGTGGACCTTTGCACGTCGGCAACGGCGAATATCACAGGCGATGGAACGATGAGCTGTATAAGCTTTACGACGACATAGACTTAGCGCAGCGAAGAAAGAGTTCTGCGTATGGCAGCGGTTACGCTGGCTGGGTCATGTCATCCGAATGGATACAAACGCTCCGGCTCTGAAAGTATTCGATGCGGTACCAGCTGGCGGTAGCAGAAGAAGAGAAAGGCCTCCTCTGCGTTGGAAAGATCAGGTGGAGAAGAACTTGGATTCAGTGGTATCGGTTAGTACGAGGAAGAGAGGAATTCGGGTAAGCGGTTATCGCGCTTCTTAAGAAGAAGGGGAAGCATGTACCGAAGTTAAAGGCGTTGGCGGCTTTTCCGGACGAAACGAAAAAAATACCTCTCTAAAGCAAGATCAGAAGATCTCTAATTCTAGCCAAATGTTATATTCGCAGATGAATCTTCCTTTTGGGCGAATAATGGTAAACGTCTCTGTTGGTGTACTGATGATAAATGACAACGAATTGTTAAGCATACAGATAAGATGTATGTGTATTCGAATGCAGCTTGCTGTATAAAATTTACCAAAAAGCGTAATTATTCTCAGCTGCGAATATGTTTGGAAGAACTAGCTAACCTTGGATTTTACAAGAAGACAACGATCCCAAGTATCACGCTTCTATTAGACAGACTCTGGATATGACAATTCGCTGTGTCGTGAGGTAGGTCATGGTTGTTTCAGTACATATACATAATGTAAGAATAAATTAATTAAAGATGCGGTTGGGCTCTTGCTCAATAGTTATATGAATACATATACCATATGGAAATTGTATACATAGTCCTGTCCTAAGTTCTGTTTCAAGTTAAGTCCGTTATAGATATGAAATTATAAGAGTGTTTTTAATGAAGCTAGTTTTATTTCATCCTGTAAATATTAAAGAAAAAAAGATTTAATTTTCATTCGAAATGGTCACCATTTGCTTGTACACAAGCCTTCCAACAATTAGTTAATTCAGCTATTGCAGCACGTACGGTTTCCATAGATATTGACGTCGCTGCTCGAACCAAGGATTGTTTGCGACTCTCCAAATTTCTGTGAGGTCTTCGACAGGCCATGTTCTCCAATTCTGACCAAAAACTGTAGTCCCATCGATTCAGAGCTGCACTTCCAGATGGCCAGTCTTCTGTCCCTATGAACCCAGGAATATTGTTTTTTAGCCACTGTTGAGTTGTTTTTACCTTATAGGCTGGAACTGAATCTTGCTGGGAGATCCAACGCTCTCCATTGAAGAGAGTACTGTTCAAACGCTTTACCCCGCCTTCTGAGACATCCTCTTGGTACACTTTGCACCAATTTTAACCCCTTTTTCGCAGAAATGAAGAGATGTAACGTATTTACAAGACACTCCCCACCAAACCATCATGGAGCTTGGATGGTGGTCACGCTGAACCCTTGAAATAACATTTTTTGCGTCTGTAGAAATTTTAGTAAAGATTTTGTCGTTTTGCTTATTAAAAACAATGAAAATTGAAAAGAATATTTCCATGGCCGTTGACCACGTTGACCTTCCCAATTCTGATGGTGCTGCTAGTATTGAGCAACGTCATCTTCCATAGCCGTATTAGTTTTGCGGGGAAACCAAAATCAGACATCGCGGCATATAGGTAACTCCTCTTCGTACTGTCGAATGCAGCTTTGAAGTCGACGAATAGTCGGTGTATATCGATTATCCTTTCATGGGCTTCTTCCAGGACTTAGCGTATTGTGAATATCTGATCGATTGTGGACTTTCCAGACCTAAATCCAAACTGATAATTTCCAATCAGTTGGTTGATGATTGGCTTCAGTCTTTCACACAATACGCTCGCTAAAACCTTATAGGCGATATTTAGAAGACTAATCCCGCGATAATTGGCACAGATTGAGTGATCACCCTTCTTATGGATTGGGCAAAAAAAAAAATATGCTTTCATCCGACCATATTTTTCATAAAACCTTACCAACTCCTCGCCGCCATGTTTGAATAGCTCGGTATATCGTTGCACCTACTTATTTATGAATATCTCTGACTTATTCAAATATTTTGCTGCATATGCACGTGACGTTTTTGGACCTGTAGTGTGTGTACATAGGAGCACTGCTCACAAAACTAACAAATTGCAAATGCGTATTATGAAAAGGATACTCCTATTTATCAGGATCTAATTTTTTTTAAATGAAACGCTTAGTTTGAACTCAGCCGGTTACGCTTCTATTAGACAGACTGGATATATAATATTTCAAGAATAAATACACAAATGATTGAGTTCCTGCTTAATGGGCCCATCACAACGGGGCATTCATCACACATCAAAGGTTTCTTGCGGGCTGATCTCATGTATATTTGTGGTGAACTGTGGCTTCATGCATTGATTCATGAGAGACAACAATATCAGACTCCTCGTTACCCAGCTTTGCAAGTGTTCTGAATGAAATTATCGGGTGCTGATTCAACTTTCGGCTTATCAAGCGTTCTGCACGTCCAGTAATTTTAGTTTTAGATCCACTTGCACCGTTTTGCTGTAATCTTCCCTCTATTTCCGCTCGTTTTATAACATTATAAACTATCTGACGTGTTATCGAAAACATTTCAGACAATTCCTGAACACCTTTACCCCTGAGCTAATTATTATCTTATAATTGCGTGTTTTTTTTGCCAGGCGTTTTAAAAACACTGTATTTAAATTTGGAGTCCGAATAAAGCAAAAATTGTTCACGGAATGATAAAACGAAAGTATCAAAGTGATCACTATAAATCAGAGATAACGGAAAATCGAAGTTAACCGCGCAACGCATTCTAAAGAAATTGAAAAAACAAAATGTAAAAACAGTTTATTGCCAGGTCGAAATAGTGTATTATTTGTTTTTGTTGGTTTAGTTGTTGGTTTTTTTTTATTAATTCCCTTTAAATGCAGTGAGTAAATATGAATCAGTACAAAAAAAGTCAAAGATAAATAGAGAGTGAAATAAATAAATAAATAAAGTTTTAAGTCTCTAGCTTATTGGTAAGTTCCCTTCTTAAATCTCGGGTAAAGGAGAAAGGGAGTTGATAACAAAAGAGACAAAAATATACAAATATTTAATCCAAAGAATGGAACTCCAATCTTCCACTACAAGGAAGGTAACTGGCTCCGAAGAAGATCTGTGGATTATTTTAAAAGAGTCCCTGTGTTCTTATATATTATTCAAGTATCGCCATATTCTGTGGACACATCTGAGCACTTATTTTAAAATTTCTTTACTAAGTACATAAGTAATGTTAAGGTTCTTTTGTAAGTAAAACAAATAGTGGGAACATATTATTTGATTATTTCCTTAATTAACCTTAACATTTTGGATTTTAAATTGGTTTTTTATATTTTTAATTAGATACTTTGTTTTATTAAATTTAAAAAAATTACGGACGAAATCTTGAGAAAAATGTACTACTTTATTATGTTGGCACCATGATAGTGATGATAAAGAATGGCATAATTATGTACAACTTTTGGTGTTTAAGTTTGTATTAGGTTTCAATACTAGGTTGTTCAATAAGGTTTGCGGTTCGATAAGAAAAATACAATTTTATGGTTTGAAATACACTTTATTATTCAGTATAGTCTTCCTGAACCTCAATACTCTTGTTCCAACGAGATTCCTATTTATGAACACCATCCCTGAAGTGAGAATCTGGAAGGACTGCCCAATACGCTTCCATAGCTGTTATGCCGCTATCATTTCTTGAAAAGCGCTTTCCCTGCATAAATTTCAATTCACTACTTCGGACTAAGTAGGCAATTGAGAAGTAAAATCCTCTGTCGACGAACAACACTAAAACCGCACAAGGCTCTCATCATGCCCGTTCTAACGTATGGCTCATCAGCTTGGACAATGACAATAGCCGATGCGGAAGATTTATGGACCTTTGCACGCTGACGACGGCGAATATCGCAAGCGATGGAATAATGGGCTGTATAAGCTTTACGACGACATAAACGCAGCGAATAAAGATCCAGCGTCTTCGTTGGCTGTTTCATGTCATCCGAATGGATACAAACGCTCCGGCTGTAGTAGTATTAAATACGGTACCAGCTGGAATTAGATACGGTAACAGAGAAAGAGAAATACCTCCTCCGCGTTTAAAAGATCAGGTGGAGAAGGGCTTGGCTTCACTTGGTGTGTCTAAGTGGTACTGGTTAGCACGACAAAAAAACGACTGGCTAGTTATGGTAAACCCGTCAAAAATCACGTAAGCGGTTATCGTGCCAATCAAGAAGAAGAAGATATGTAAGTTATGAAATAGGAGAATATTATAATACATATATAGCTCATTTCATTTACTTCTTGCTTAATTGTTTAGTTTTTTATATTATAGGTATATGGTAACAAATATGCCAATTCGAAAAACTTTTAAATGTACGATATAAATGCGAATAATAATGAAATTGTTAAAGTTTTTTAGAAAAATGTTTTGATCTTAAAATTTTGTGTATCAGACTATATGTTTAATATTCTTACTTATTTTAGGTAACCCTTTTGAAAAATATCTTTTATAATATTTGATATCCATATCGCACATTGAACTTTTTAGTCTTCTGGGTTCACAGTCGATATCTTCGGAACGCATATCCAACTAGTGTGCAGCTCAAAACACTTCTGGCTCCGCTTATATCA
The DNA here is from genome assembly GCF_028408465.1 of Anastrepha ludens. Classification (NCBI taxonomy): domain Eukaryota; kingdom Metazoa; phylum Arthropoda; class Insecta; order Diptera; family Tephritidae; genus Anastrepha; species Anastrepha ludens. Next base: position 128,591,496 of record NC_071500.1, on the reverse strand, counting down.
GGTCAATCCATAAGTTCGTGCGCATTTGACCCATAATTTCACTTTTGTACGATTTTTGCATACAAAAAATTATTCGCGGAATATAACGGAATTATTTATATTTTCTTTGATATATTGTGCATTCAACAAGTGATTTTAATCGCGGATAGAAGCACGTGTTGTTAAAAAATTATATGGAATCTTCGAACGTGTATTAGAGGCATATTTTGTATTTTTTGTTTACAAAAGTGGTAAAAATGCAACAACTGCTGCTGCAGAAATAAACACTGTTCACGGAGAGGATACCGTGAGTGTAAGGGCTGTAAGTGGTTTTCAAAATTCCGAAATGGCAACTACGAGGTGGAGGATGCCCCGCGCGCTGGTCGTCCTGCAGCCTTTAACTCCGACGCCTTGCTCGAACTCGTGGAAGGTGAGCCAAATTTGACAGTCAATATGATAGCTCAGAGATTAAATTCATCGCATGGAACAGTTCACAGGCACCTGGTTCAGTTGGGAAAGGTTTCAAAGCTGGGAAAATGGGTTCTACATAGACTTTCCGTCGCCAACCTTCAGCAGAGAGTGAATGTGTGTTCTCAGCTGCTACAACGGCTTGAAAATGAAAGTTTTTTGAACCGTATCGTTACTGGTGATGAAAAATGGGTCCTTTACAATAATCCTGTTCTCAAACACGAATGTTTAGATAAAGGTGAAACACCACAACTGACCCCAAGAGATGGCGTTCACCCCAAGAAGATTCTCCTGTCTATTTGGTGGGATATGGCCGGTATTGTTTATTATGAACTTCCGGAACCAAACCAGGCGATAACTGCTGACTATTATTCCAATCAGCTATCAAACCTGAATGAGGCACTTAACACAAATCGACCGTCTTTAGTGAATAGACGCAAAGTTTTGATTCACCACGACAATGCAAGACCTCATACCGCAAGGCAAATATTAGGCAAGCTGAACGAGGTCGGATGGGAGCCAATGCCGCATCCACCATACTCTCCGGATATTGCACCTTGTGATTATCACCTTTTCCGTGGGCTTCAAACCCATATGAGTAACAAGAACTACTCCTCAAAAGAAGCTATAAAAAGGGATATCGAAGCGTATTTTGGCTCCAAGGACAAACAAATTTTTGAGCAGGGAATTAAAAATTTGCCTAAACATTAGGAAGGCATTGTAAATAATGACGAAAAATATATTATTAATTAATAAATACTTTAAACATCTTTTTAATTATTTTTAAAACCACGAACTTACTTTAAAAAACGCACGAACTTATGGTCTGACTTGATATATAGTGTTTCAATATACTGCAACGCAAATGTTCTCGAATCGACTGGCAGTTGTGGCAATACCGCGCGAATGAGATACTAAGCCGAAAGCAATAATTCGCCTTGACAGCAGATGGATAGACTCGCCAGAAGATATGCGTTGCCAAATCTAGAACTTACGATAGTCATTAACACATGTGTAGTATATAAGCAGAGGTGCGTACGCATGGAGTACTCAGTCTTAAGTTAAGCGAGTAAGCGTGTAATTGAAAAGTTATGCAATAAAGTGATTCAGTAAAGCCACCAAATTGTTTTAGTTTGTGACTTTTATTTAATAATCTAATGACCGAACTCAAAGGAATTATTATGAGACGCTTTATTTGGATAATACCGTAACTACAGTATCGACAAAATGGCAAAGCTAAGTGAACTTAAGATTCAGCATCTTATGAAAGAGTTGGAACAGAGTGTAGTTAACATCTGGAAACAAGGTAGAGTAACAAGGACGGCTATACGAGACTATGAAGGTAGAGGGCGTTTTTTTTTTTATCAGAAGGGGGAATCTTACATAGATACCGTCAACATAGACGGTATGCACGATTCAGACTGATCGCGAAAGGTGCACCTCGTTCGGGACCACGCACCGTCAGTATTACTATTAAACTGGATTTGCGAAATAGTACACCTACGTACTAATCCCTAACTCCGACCTCTGTAGCTTTAGTTTGCCCTGTGGTACCGGCGTTTAAGTATTGCATCGCAGTGCCAAGCTGGCCAGTATGACTCTTCATATATGTTTCTGTCTCTGTCTACCCTTCATTACTTGTTTGTTTTCTTTGTTTACTGCGTTCCATTCTTTTTTCCGCAGTTCTTGTAACGCATTGAAAGGAGAAAAAGATATGCTCCGCGTTTTCACTACCGTTGCCGCAGGCATGTTTAGGCTTTTGGTTTTGTCGTAGACTCTACCCAGTTCAAAGGCCATTATATCTGGTGGCACGATACCGGACATGACACACACTGCTTCATACGACAGTGTCCCCAAAGCACAGGCAAATCTAAGGGCATTCAGTCTAAAAACTATTTCCGCCTACCTTCACTTGTAATTGTTAAAAAATATATTTCATCAGAAAGAAATATACCTGAGTTACCGAAAAAGTTCAAGGTGCCATCCCTCACTTGGCCGCAACCTAATGTCAGCCAGGTGTAAACAGGTATAATTTCGTTAAATATATATGTACGTTCATAATGTATTATCATGTTAAACATATTGAAGATGAATTTTTTCTTTACATGATGAGATATAGGTGCCTCACTTAGCGAAAGTATGCGAGAAAAAGAAGTGAAGCGCATAAAAGAAACGAATCGCTGCCAGAGGATAAATGACAGCTTGCGGGAATACGCGACAGCAGATTTCGTGGCAAAGATGAAGTGTGAAGCATTATAAGAGATTTTGACATGAAACGGGCAACCTACTCAACACCGTAGAGAACGTGTATTACTGAGATAGTGTATTACGCGCTGACGCAGGAGACAACAGCTCTCTTAAGTAAGTCAGTGCACAGACTTCATCGGGTTGAAGTTGACGAGTCTACCTCGATCGAGGAAACTTTGAGGAAAGTAATAGCTAGTTCTTTCCTTACTTTACACGACCCAGAAGATCGGATTTAAAGTGTTATAACTGCGGTAAAACCGGATATATGGTACGCAATTGCAGTACACCACGCATCCAACCGAAGATGAACCCAGGTGGAAGAAAGCGAAGCGCTAAACGCAATTGGGTCAAAGCTACGCTGCTCCCGCGAACAAGCTCATGTCCTTCGTCTGCAATAGGTGGTTATTGGAGTCTGATAACGGCTTTCGTTGGCCGGAAGTTTAGGAACGTGTTAAGGATCTTCCGATGGATGTCATTTAGCTTTTCCGGTCCAGTAGTTGTTATAGTATTTTGTCTTGGATCTCGTCAGTGTAATTAAAGAGACGTGCCTGGGAGGTGGCTTAAGGGGTTATATACCTTGTGGTCCGGTGAAATTAGCGAAAGTTGGGTTTTTTTTAAAGATATGTAGCAATAATTTTATTGTATAAAAGTTTTTATTATTGGATATTACAATGTTTAAAGAAAAAAAAAAGGCTTTGTTTGTGTAAAAATATTTAAAAATGGCGGAGTTATGGCGTTTTCCCCCAAGACCCTTTTTTTGGAAGAGGCTTGCGGTGGACGCGATTCAAGTCCACCAAGTCAACTGAAATCAAAAAATCGAAAAGATTTCATTAGTATAGGGTTATATCTTCTTAGTGAACGATCAATATATTAAATATTTTGATTTTTGTGAAAATAGGAACATGTTTTTAAAAAACTCCACTTCTACAGTCCTAAAATTGGCATTAAAAAATTCATATCTGCAAAATAAAAATTTACACATAAAAAGTTGATCGTTCACTAAGAGGCGACATCAATTACGAACAATTTAAAAAAAAATTATAAAAATCGGTTGAATACTTTTTTTGCAATCGCGTCCACCGCAAAAGCATTTTTGGAAAAACACGTTTTTGAGATAATCGCGTTTAAAGTTTCAAGCGCCGCATGAGGCCGTACGCTCAGGACGTGACGACGCACAATTTAAAACGCTGTAACTTTCGATCTATTGCTCAGATCTCTATGAAATTTTTGGAAAATGTTCTCAAGGGATTGTATATTACTTTACGATAAAGAAATAAAATTTATTTTGATTTTTTTGAAAAACACAAGGTATATAACCCCTTAAGCTCAAGCAAATGTCTGCAAGAGTGACACTTGACTTGTTGTCAAGAAAAAACGGCTTGCTGATCATTTTGTTGTGCTCCTTTACAGGAAGCATTGATGCAGGGATGTTGTATTTTGAAAAGTTTGTTGCTTTAACCGTATTCAGTAGTTTTCGCGAAGCGTTGTAGGATGAGAAAAAAAACAATTAGCCAAATGAAGTGTTGGGGATAGTTTAAAAAAAAGATTATTAATTTTGATGTAATTATCTTCGATGTGAACTAAGAAAATTGGGAGAAACACGTAAAATTCGAATTTTTGGGGAAGGTAGAAAAAAAAGTGGTTTTTCAAGGAAAAAAAAACTCTTCAACTGGGTAAAAAAGTCGCTTAAAAAAGTTTTTGGATATTTTTTTAGTTCACATAGAATGAAATGGATAGCTCGTTTAGTTTTTTTGCAATCGTGTACATAAATTAGGTAAAATCGTGAAAATGAAAAGCCGAGAAAACGCGCTTCAAACTACAACAATAAGCGCACGGTTGCTCGACGCCGCACTACGCTCGGCTCTGTAGCTCTGCAAATACTTGGAATTTAACTCTGGAAATTTGTGTCTCATGTTCTTGAATATCTAAGCTATTGATTTCAGGAAAAAAAAATCGATTTTTTTGACCTTTTAATTGGCCCGCCGGCCTTAAATGTCGCCAGCAGCATTTCTTTGTCTTTGCCCCAAGTACTGCCGGCAAGCGATTTGAGGAAAATGCTGTTGTATGTGCAGAAAAGGAGAGCAAACTATTAAAGGGGAGGCCCAAAATTTTGGAGTTGTTTACTGTCGGTATTGGTGTCTCATCGACTTTTACTTTCATCTGTTGTTTGAACTCCTTCGTCTAGGTGTTAAGGAGGATAGCTGTGCATTTAGTAGGGGGAAGTTGAAGATTCCTCGCAGTGAAAAGGAGAGAAAGTCTGATGAGATGATGGTTCACTTTGGAACACAAACCGTAGAGGGCATTGTGCGACGCCATTATCAAACAATCGTCAGCATAGGAGATCAGTGAGAGTCCATTTGGGGGTTGGGGGAGCTTCGACATATAGAAATTGAAAAGCAAAAGTGGAAGGACACCACTCTGCGGAACACCTTGCTTTAACCTCCTCTGTTTTGAGTTTTGGTCTCGAAAGATGCTGATCGCATTTTATAACAGAGTCCTTGGAAACCCACGGATGAATTACTGAGAGACCAAATGAGAACTGTTAGCTGTAGTTGAGTGCATAAAACATTTCCACAAAAATCTGCATGGACAACGATTCCAGTTAAGAATAGACTATGCCGCATTTTGATGTTAAATTGCACGGTGGATTGAAAAGCTGTAAAATTTCGACTTCGTGACCGATCGTCGGAAAGGGGAACAACACGGGGGAACTTTGTTCCAAAGTCGGGAAATCTGAAAGGATAGTTGATATCAGATTAATGTATGTATGTAGTTGCAACTCGATGATGACAGGGAACCAAGTGCGATAAACAGAAGTCAATTGAATGATGCTGACCTGGAAAAGATAATGGAAGCGAAAGAAAGTTCTGTTGCTAGGACATATTGGGTACTGTGGAATAGTCTTAATTTAGCCGAATGGGTTCGAAATTGTGCGGAGTGTATGACAGTGAAAGGTTCAAAGGCGAGAAGTCGTGGAGGGTTACAGCAATACAACGCGGGTTCACCATTTGAGCAAGTAGCCATTCATTTGGCGGGTCCGTTTCTATCAAGTGACTTCGGGAACAAATAAGTGTTCATTGTTATGGACTACTACAGTTAGTGGCCAGAAGTGTACGCTAAACCAGGAGGCAAAAACCAATCTGAGGTAGTTGGAAATTGGGATGAACACATTCAAAGGTTCCTTTGGCCTATCGCTCAGCTGTACATCGTTGAAAGCGATTTAAGTCTTCCGTGTGATTTAACGTTCGGAAGAGGTGCCGCCCCTACAATGGAGGAAGGTAGTCATTGAGAAACATTGCAGTATGATATGGATGAATTACACCATCATGTGAGGCAACGTAATTTAGTACTTCTTTATGATTCGCAAAGAAAGAAACGGGATTTCTCCAAAACTGCAAGCGTACTGGGAAGGTCCGTATGAGGTGATTAAAAGATTGAATTATGAGGTGTATCGTATACAGCAACGCAAAACTGAATAGGGGAAAGTCAAAGTAGTTCACCTGGAGAAATTGGCTCAGCGAATGGTTCTAAATCGTATGGCAATTTTGAAAATTCAGCGCGAATGAGATACTAAATAAAAAACTTGAATTCGCCTTGACACTGATGGCCAGAAGATACTAGTTAACAAATTAGTAGAAATAGATACATATACCTATACTCCATATATTGATCCATTTGTAATATAAAAATGTATATAGACAGTAATTGTGGAAAACTTGGTCGAATGGGCACAGTTTAAAATATATTTCTTAATCTTAAGAATATTTCTAATTCTTAAGAAGTGTATCATGGGCTTTGTAAATAATATAAATGAATATGTTTTGAGTAATGTAGTTAAGAAAAAAAAAAGATATAAAATATTGTATGATCGTAAACGAATAAGCAATACAGAAGAAAAAGAAAAATTCTAATTTGCTTCTTAATTTCGTTTTCACCTTTACTCAGCCTCGCTTTTGCGAATTTGAGATTCAATTATATTTGCATCACGTACCAATGCAGAAAATTGATCGAGTAGCAGCAAAATTAACTCATCAGTATCACAAAAACAAACACGTTATATGGTGTAATAATTTGAAGATGTTTAATAGCTTTTCGAATGAAATCAAATTTTACTTTCACTTGGCGTAAGAGCTCTACACAAAAATTTCGTGCAGTACGTTTCTTATTATCATCGGAGTGCTTAATATTTTTGAGCCCAAGAGCCTTTAATATTTCCCATAATTCCCTTCATTCGCTTTGCATATACAGGGTGGGCCATGTAAAATTTGCTTTTTGAATCGACTATAAAAAAAAACTAATCTATATTTTTTCAAACTTTTTTTTTTATTTTGAGGATTGAACATTGTCATTTATGAATGCAAAATAATATCGTTCAAATGACTGCCACGACTGGCCTTACAGTAGGCCATTCGATCAATCCAATTTTTAAGCACATTTTCGATTGTTTGGGCTCCAATTTCATGAATGGCAACTTCGATTTCGTGTTTTAAAGCATCAATCGTCTCTGGATGGTTCGCATAGCATTTGTCCTTAACGGCTCCCCACAAAAAAAAAATCCAACGGGCTTAAATCACAGCTCCGAGGCGGCCAACTGATATCGGAATTTCGGCTGATTATTCGGTTTTCAAAACCGGTAGCCAAAAGTTCGAGTGTAACTTTGGCAGCGTGACAAGTTGCACCGTCCTGTTGAAACCAAATGTCGTCCATGTCATCCTCTTCACTTTTTGGAAACAACTCGTTGAGCATGTCACGGTAACGCTCGCCATTTACTGTAACCGCGGCTCCTCCCTCATTTTCGAAAAAAATGGCCCGATGATGCCGCCTGACCAAAAACCGCACCAAACAGTGACTTGTTGTGGATGCATTTGCTTCTCTACAGTAACGTGTGGATTTTCTGAGCCCCAAATCCGACAATTTTGCTTGTTGACGTAGCCACCGATGTGAAAATCAGAAAAGAAGAAGAAGACTCACCACTTTGGAAATAGGTTTTCAATATTTCCCAATTTTGTTCAAGTGTAAAGCGTCCCATTTCGTAAATGTCAAACCTTCAAGTAAATTATGAACACATTTGACATGACATTTGTGTTACCATTCTCAAAAAAATAGGTGGTTCAAAAAGCAAACGCTATATGGCCCACCCTGTATGTAATTAGTAATGATAATTTGGAAGTTAACTTTCAAAACTGAATAGAGATATGGAAGACGCTAAATTAAAAGAGTCGGAATTAAATAGAAAAAATTTACACAAACTACATAGTACCTTTTCTGACGATTGATACTTGAGCACGAACACGTACTAGTACGGGTTAGAGTAACAGCATGGTTTCTTTGAGTCGCTTTTAGAGAAAGAAATATAGTAGTAGGCTGGTTAACACATCTTTAGCTATTCTTTGTACAAAATTAATTGAAACAGAGCATATGCAAGTTTCGCTGGTTATCTCTTCATCGAGGAAAATGCTGCGAACGCTACAACATTATAAGTTTTATGATTGCTATTTTCATTTTTTTTTTTAATGCAAGAATGACTGTATATATGTATACATAAGTAGGTAGTTAAGTAGAAGTGACAGTCGGTCTCTAGACCAACTCACTGCCGATCTCTTGTGATACTACAGAAGCAGTTCATCTGCTACTCCTCGCTAAACCATTTTGTTTGTGCTTACCCATTGATCTGGCTGACACTTATATCCCTAAGGTCATCAGTATCATTTAGGGAGAGAAAATGTCTAACGGACTCTTTCTCCTCATTCTTGTAACTTCTGCAATTGTGGAAATGAGGTACGTTCAATCTTTGAGCATGGCGGCCTATGGGACAGTGGTGATTAATGTGATTAATGCAACTAGCATAGAAACATTTTTGCTGGACCGATTAAGTAGTGCCTTTGTGTCTCATTTTGGCTCTAATTGGCTGAAGTGACAAGTAGCATTTCATAGGTTGTAAAGGGGTTTACCGACAATTTCCATATCAAGAGGGAGGCGAGTGGTAGTGTCTTCTCTCCCTAATTTGTCTGCCTTACAATTCCCTTGCATATCACTATGCCCTGGCCCCCATATCAAATGGATGCGGAAATATTCCGCCATCTCGTTAAGAGACGTTCGGCATTTGCGAGCCATCATTGTGACAACCCCACTCCGAGATTTAATCGCCGTTTGACTATCGGAGTAAATAAAGATTTCTCTAAAGGTAGTCAGATTTCTGCCTAACCAGACAGTTATTTCATGAATTGTTAGAATTTCGGAATGAAATACGCGACAGTGATAATGAAGGCGAGCCGAAACGCATACTTTTGACTTCTTACAGTAGACACCAAACCAACTTTATAGTCAAACTTTGAGCCATCAGTAAATAACCGTAGGCAGTTGTTCCGACCGGGTATTTTGTCAACCCACTCACCTCTAGCTGGAATTTAATAACTAAATAACCTGTTAAAGTATGGTTCGTTCCATCAGTAGTCAATAGGGTTGTTTGACCCCAGACCGCGGATGGGTCTGAAACGGTCATATACAGCCAGTGAGTGTTCCTCGGAGAAAGACCCCACCTGCGTCCTATTGCATTTTTGCATTATAATAGAGCTACAGTGGCTTTATTTACTCTTTACTCTTTCCTCTATATTCATATTCCAATTTAGTTTCTTGTCTAGAATTACCCTAAATATTTGGCGCCATCTCCTTTTTCTAGCCTTACATCATTTAGTGTTGACTTCACAAAGTACGGAAGATCCGCTATTGGGGGCAAATCTGGACAGCTTATAAAAGCGGCCGAATATAAGATCGCTTAGAGTTGAAATATATTTCCAACTATGTCGTCTGCATAAGCCATTACTTTACAACCGTGACCATCGAGCATCAAAGGCATATGGTTGACGGCCAGGGTTCATAGAAGAGGAGAAAGAACGCCTCCTTTGGGATTCCCTCTATAGACTGTGCGAGAAGTGCAAGAAACACCTAATTTGGAAATTATTTTAACCAGCAGGTAACGTACTAGCTGTCTAATTGGCATATCAACTCCAACCTTACAAATGGCCGAGAGTATTTTCTCTGGAGAGATATTATTAAATGCACCTTCAAAGTCTAGGAAGGCTGCTAGAGTGGGTTCTTTAACCGAGAAAGATTTCTCAATAGCACCCACAAGTGAGTGCAGGGCAGTATTGGTTGGAAGTGTTGAGAAGTTACCATTGTTTAAGCAATCTTTTATGTGAAGATCGATAAACGTTCCACAGCTTTTAGAAGGAACGATGACAAGCTGATTGGTCTGAAGTCCTTCATGGGCATGCGAAATCTTCCCTGCACGTTGGATTTTCTCTACTTAACGGAAATATATTACATCCTGAAGCAACTTTTAAAAACGACTAGAGGCCCCATATTGCCAGATGCAGAGACGATTTCGTCAAAGTTTCTATTATAATGTTCGTTGGAGATTTCCAGAGATTTCCTACTAGACATGTTCCATGTACCGTCTGGCCTTTTTACAAAACCTGGGAACGTGGATGTCGAGGACAATACTTCCCTGAGCCCAGAAATTTCCGTGCACCCATCAACTGAGCTACAAAAATCCAAGCAAATACTGTAAACTTCACACCAAAGCGCACGCGAAATTCTCCCGTCACAAAATTCGAAGGTGGCAGAACAGTTAAAAAAACAAAAATTACAAACAAAAACGCAAACACTCAAACCAATTCGCGCCTCTAGCTGATACGTGGATCACTCAGATTGTGATAGTGGGACAAAGTCAACTTTAACGCAGAAAAATCCTACAGCCAAACCACTCCCCATATGTATTCAAAATGTTGAAAATATCAACAATCTTACCAAAGCAGTAAATTGCATCAACCATGCAAAATATGAAATGAAGGTTTTAAGTACAATAACAACGAAATAAAAATACAAGCTATAGATTCAGTGAGCTATACATCAATAATAAAATTATTACAATAAAAGGGAAGTCAACGCAATACTACACTTTCAAGCCAAAGGAACAAAGGGAGTTTAAGGTAATTCTGCGTAATATGCACCACTCAACTGATGTAAAAGAAATAACTCAAGAGTTTAGCGAACATGGCCACGAAGTAGTTTATATCCAAAAAATCATGCAATCACGAACTAAAAAGCCTCTTCCAATGTTTTCTATCGAATTCAAACCAGACCCAAACAACAAAAATATATATTTTTAACATCCCTGTTACATTGTAAAATAAGCTTTGAACCACCTCACAAAAAAAAAGAAAAAAATTATAGCACAATGTAAAAACTGTTACTCCAAAATATCAATATGCGTTAAATACGCAGGAGAACACAAAACCAGCGAATGTAAATTAGAAATAGATAGCATTAAAATTAAATGCGCTCTTTACGGAGAAAATCATACCGCAAACTATAAAGGATGCATGGTATACAAGTCCTTAAAAATCAAGCGACTCCCAGCACTAAAACCAAAGAGCACAACATTAAATACCGATGAGCTTCCAAGGCAAGCACTAAAAGAAAACAGCAAAATCCTCACTTGCAAATGGTAGCACTAAATAAGACATTTGCACAGTTAGTAGCTACGAAAACAGACTCTCCGCCGACAAATAACGAACTCATCGAAATTAAGGAAATGATGAAGCAACTAATATCCCAAATGTCAAACATGATGACTATTATCACCCTGCTTGTTTCGAAAATATATAGACAAAATAAATAATCTGAAACTAGCTCTATGGAATGCAAATGGCCTTGGTCAGCACGTCTTGGAACTTAAAACGTTCCTAGTTGAAAATAGAATAGACAGAAATACACTTTACGGAAGAGCGCTACATACAAATTCCAGACTACAATATATTTTTCACCAATCATCCGGACAAAAAGTCACATGGGGGATCAGCTATAATATTACGAAAAGCAGTCAAATGTGTTTAATGACATCCAAGCTACAACTGTCCAAATTGAAGACTAAGGCCTCTGATGATATTAGCTGCATATTGTCCACCGAAACACAACAACTCGACGACTTAATACTTCGACTATCTCACAACTCTCGGCAGCAGGTTTATTTATGAAGGTGACTATAACGCAAAAAACACAGCATGGGGATCAAGGCTGACAAACACCAAAGGAAAAAATCTCGTGGATGAAATACAAAAAAGTAAAAGCGGCTCTATAAGTACAGGCGATCCCTACCTACTGGCCTACCGATATGAATAAAAAGCCAGATCTTCTCGACTAGTTTATGTACAAAGGTGTGTATAGAAATCACCTCACAATTAAACCTAACTTCGATTTGTCATCAGATCATTCACCAATAATTTTATGGTATACAATAAAAACACAGACTAGGAAATTTTCCGGGAAACTACAATATTAAAAGCGCAATTGACTGCAATGTACCACTTAAACTAAAGAGCAAATCGACGGCGCTATTGTGTTTCTCACCGATGCAATCATTCACGCAATAACCTTAGCAACACACAACCAAAAGAAAATATATTCCGGACTATATTAGACAGAAGATAAAACTTAAAAGAAAACTAAGAAACAATTGCCAACAACAAGACATCCAGACGACAAAACAATCTTAAACCAAATGACTAAAGATATTAAACAGATGTTAAAGGAATTTGAAAATAAAAAGCTACAATCTTATCTGGCAAGTTTAAACCTTACAAAAACTGACAAATTCTCACTATGGTAAGCGACGAAGAACATTAACAAAACAACACTTCACCAGCACGCAATTCTTACCGAAAATAATACTTGGGCTGAAACACAGAAAAGCTTGCACACTTGCGAAACACTTCAAAAATACCTTATACGTCATTAAATATGATACAAAAGCCAAATATTTAGGCAAAATAATTGATGCAAAACTGACCTGGAAGGAACATATACTTCAAAAGAGAAATTAAGTTAAAAACAGATTCAGACAACTCTACTGGCTACTACGAAACGACTCCCGTCTTTCACTTGGTAATAAATTGTTAATCTACAAAAATTCTTTTAACTCCGATCTGGAAATATGGCATCGCACTATGGGGAACAGCAAGCAAATCAAACCTTAAAATAATGCAACGACTACATTCAAAAATCCTAAGGACTATCACAAACGCAGGCTGGTACATATCCAATGACGATATACACAGGGACCTTAAAATACAGATACTTCATCACTAAAATAAATATCAACCTGCTCTACGTTTTATGCCTTATAAGTCCTATGTGTATTTATCCGTCCTATGTCATATAATTCTTATATGCATTCTCTCTCTTATGCTGTAAAAAGAAATGTACTTTAAATAATTATTTAATGTTATGCTTATATTTCCATAATTGTTATAAAAATTACTTAGTGTCGAAAGTTGACAGATGTAATAAATTGGAAAAAAGAAACAAAATTTTTTTTTTAGATTCTGAGGTTATCTTTATGATGTTTGCAATTGTCTACCAGACAAGTGGCTTAAGCCCGGGTAAATAATCTGTTTTTCCTAAGCATGTTTAGTTCTTCCGACCACCAAGGTGGTTTTGTTTCCCTCTGCTCTTGATTAAGGGGTAGGCTGCACCAAGCACCAAGCCATCTTATATAGTTTGTCGGATCTTTCGTCGTCACAGGCGACTAATTTGATCCAGCCTTGATGCCAGCCCGCGCCGCGACAAGAAGGAGGAGTTCCAGGATGTTCGTCTAGTATGAAGGTAACGTTGGCGAAAGCAACCTCAATCCACCTCCACTGATCCGTACGAACACCACAGTCCTGCTTCGCCCTTTCCACGATAGCTAACATCATGCCGCCACCCTTAACCACAGTGCTTAGCGACCTTTTAGCCGCATGTTGCTCCTCAGAGGACCAATGCCGTTTAACCACTAACCCCCCGATGTTTGCCTAGGACATCCGAGAGGTGCTGGGCCCATCAAAATCGATGGACTTTGCCCAAGCTAATGAGGCCTTATCCTTTTTGGAAAATCTGTGTAAAATGCGACCGGCTGACCGCTTCGTTATGAAGTCCAGCTTAGAAGGACGCAAGTGTTTGGCAAAGTCCCTCCCCGGTTTCTGTGGTAGCGGCAGTATTCGTAGTAAACCTATTAAGACTAGATGGAAATAGTCAAGCCTACCGCTTTTGACTGCTGAGAAGGGGCAAGGGCAGGTCCTATCACAGCCTTAGTAGCGCCACAGCTCAAAGATTGAACATTGGCAGAAGCTGAATTGGAGGAGTTGCCTCCTTTCGCGTTTTTAAGAGATCCATAGTTTGTTTTTTCCTCCGATTCCATGTTTTGGTTCCACGAGTGTGGAGCAAGCGAAGGACCACTTGCACAGAGGCTCCTGTGTGCAAGTAAGACTGAATAATAGAGAAGGTCGCCAGGTATTCTGTATACTGTGTTTGTGCGACTGGGCTATTTGAAGGGCTGGACCCCCAGACAACTTACTCAAGCCTTCGGAAGAAAGAGAAGGGTAAAGGAGAAACTAGGATAGGAACGGATGTGGGAGTAGACTCTTAGCTTCAGGACTCCTGTGGGTTGGAACCGACAGTCTTTGCCCTTATGAAGCCCTCGCACGATACCGTCGAGTGCAGTCTTCACAGTATATATATGTGGCAACCACTTGTCATTTTGTCGGCGTTGGATTTCTAAATGCAACTATGTCAAACAGCTGATTATTAATCTTACATTACTTTTTACTATTCTAACAACAAGACATCAAATAAACTTCTTTTCCATTCCTGGACCCTGGACTCGACACACGTGTTTCGCGATATAGAAATCTGCAGGTGATACGGAGCGTCTATAAAATTTCCACAATACCATCATCATCATCAGTGTTGTGACAGTGTCACGCGTTTATTCTTATTCCGATAATACAAATTAGTTTATTTCATTAATCAATAAAAATACATTACACATTACGTGTTTCTCTACAATTGGTGACCCCGACGAGGAAAAAAATTTATGTCGCTAAACGATAGCCATATTGTTTCTGGCGGCCGGTCCTCAGATGCATATTCTTTGGATGTTCCAGGCTCTACTCCTCGATTGCCATTACCAACGATGACCGAAGACAACATTGAGGCTTATTTTTATTCTTTGGATTTTTGGTTCGACGCTTCTTCTGTTACCAACGATGCAAGAAAATTCAACATCGTTCTTGCTAGCGTTCCACCTACCAAATTAATGGAGCTTCATCCCATAATATATTAGATGGTCAACCGGCGAACGCAAAATATAAATACATTCAAGAAAAACTTATCGAACATTTTTCCGACAGTCAACAACGACGACTTCAGCGAGTGCTTAAAGATATGGTTCTGGGCGACCGGCGCCCCAGTGAGCTGTTCAATATTATGAAGCAAGCAGCTGGAACAACGTTGAGCGACAGCGTTTTGCATGATTTATGGGTGAGCAGACTTCCTCCTTATGTTCAAGCTGCAATTATTGCCACGAACGTTGCTATTACGAAAAAAATTAAGATCGCTGACTCCATTATTGAAACCATTGGAATGCGAGATAGTCAGTTACACGAGGTATCTGCAGTTAGTGAGGTTTCTAACCTCAAACTTGAGATAGCGGAACTAGCGAAACAGGTACAAAATCTTTTAAGTAGCAAGGAGCATCGCTTTCGTCCACGCTCAAGGTCTAGGTCACGTGGGCCCTATACAGATTCAAGTAAAGCAAATAAAATTGTGTGTTGGTATCATAGTAAATTTGGCGAGAAGGCAACTAAGTGCCGAGAGCCATGCAATTTTTCATCGACAAAAAAAATCATTAAAGGTCCGCTCGGCTGCCGCGGTTTCAGATTTAGGCAAGCAGTCTGAAGCCGCAAAAACACACCGGTTGCGCATATATGATACGTCAGCAAATATGCATTTTTTAATAGATACCGGTGCTGACGTCTCAGTTATACCAAAGTGCGCTAACGCAGCTCGAGCCTCACCAAACGGTACAAAATTGTTTGCCGCAAATGGCTCGCCTATCTCAGTATTTGGCGAGGCCATTCTCAAACTTAACCTTAACCTACGACGCGAATTTTTATGGAATTTTCTTATTGCTGACGTTTCCCAAGCGATTATTGGGGCTGATTTTTTAGCTCATTTCGAACTATTAGTCGATCTAAAAAAACGGTGTCTGCTCGATCGCAAAACAGAATTAAGGTCGATTTGCGAAATTGACAGCGTTTGCACATCCAGCATTAAAACTTTCAACGCGGACATTTGTTTCTCAAACATTATCGAAGAGTACAGACATATCACCCGCTCACTTCCTCTAACTGCAACAACAAAATCGACAATAGAACATCGAATAATCACTACCGGACAACCTGTCTACGCACGACCGCGACGCCTTTCGCCCGAGAAATTGTTAGCTGCTAAAGCTGAGTTTGACGCACTACTAAAACTGGGAATTTGTCGTCCCTCCAGCAGCAACTGGGCGAGCCCTTTGCATATGGTGCGTAAGTCAGATGGTACGTGGAGGCCATGTGGTGATTATCGGGCCTTAAACGCGATAACTATTCCCGATCGATACCCGCTGCCCTTCCTACAGGATTTTTCGAATATTTTGGCCGGCAAATGCATTTTTTCTAAAATCGATTTAAAAAAAGCTTTTCACCAGGTGCGGATAAGTGAGGACGACATAGGCAAAACAGCGATAACGACTCCCTTCGGGCTCTTTGAGTTTACGCATATGACTTTCGGCCTGAGGAATGCCGCGCAAACATTCCAAAGGCTCATAAACGAAGTTCTTTACGGCTTAAACTTCGTCTTCGTTTATCTGGATGATGTTTGCATCGCATCGGCCTCAGTAGAAGAGCATGGAAACCACCTTCGTCAAGTTCTTCAGCGGCTGAGAAATAACCACCTTACTATTAACGTTAGCAAATCGGAATTTGGCGTTTCGGAGCTGCAATTTTTGGGACACTTCATCAACAAAGACGGTATACGGCCGCTGCCAACGCGAGTTGAAGCATTATGAAAGTTTAAACAGCCAATCGTTGTCAAAGAATTAAAAAGATTCTTGGCAATGCTTAATTTTTATCGCCGCTTCCTACCAAACGCTTTGGAAATTCAAGGCCCTCTATTTAACATGGTTCGCGGCAACCGTCGAAACGATACAACACCACTTGCACGGTCAGCGGAAACGATTAATTGTTTTAATGCGTGCAAAGAACAGCTATCAAATTGCACACTTCTCGCTCATCCATTGCACGATGCCGAGCTTTCTCTTTGGGTAGACGCCTCCAACTTTGCTGCTGGTGCTGTATTAAATCAAGTCGTAAATGGAACGCTGCAGCCATTAGGGTTTTTTTCGCGCAGATTTACCACCGCTGAAAGTAGATATAGCACGTATGACAGAGAGCTTACTGCTGTATACCTAGCATTACGGCATTTTAGGTACATGGTCGAAGGTCGACGTTGCCATATTTACACGGACCACAAGCCTTTGATTTATGCATTTCAGCAAAGGCTAGACAAAGCTTCCGATCGTCAAATTCAACTTGACTTCATTGCGCAAATCACTACCGATATTCGTCATGTTTGCGGTGAAGATAACGTGGTGGCTGATTTGCTTTCGCGCATACAATCCCTCACGGTCGAACCAATAAATTACGACGATTTGGCGGAGGATCAATCGAAAGATGATGAGTTACGTAGCTTATTAAATGGTAACATAAAACACTCTCTTAAGCTCAAAAGTTTTGTTCTACCTTGTAGTTCTAGGGGCTTATATTGCGACATTTCAACTGGCCATATGCGACCATTTATCACTAAAAAGTTTAGACAAGCGTTTTTACGGTCAACTCACAATTTGTCACACCCAGGTATAAGAGGAACTACTCGACTAGTCACAGAGCGCTTTGTATGGCCTGGTGTTCAGCGAGATAGCAGAAATTACCCTCGTAGCTGTCTGCAGTGCCAGCGGAACAAAACCATTCGTCACAACAAAAGTTTGTTACAGCGAAGGAGATGTCCCAGTCAACGTTTTGCGCATTTACAAATCGACTTAGTTGGGCCGTTCCCACCGTCAGAAGGAAATCGATATTGCCTCACCATTGTGGACAGATTCACTCGCTGGCCTGAAGCCCTACCTTTACCAGACATTACTGCGCCGACTGTTTCCAAGGCGTTGTTGAATGGCTGGATCTCACGTTTTGGTGTGCCAGCAACTATCACATCAGATTTAGGCCGTCAATTTGAGAGCGCTTTATTTGAACAATTGTTGCAGTTACTAGGCACTCGCCATTTTCGTACAACATCGTATAATCCACAAACAAACGGGATCGTGGAAAGGTGGCACCGTACTCTCAAAACAGCAATCCTCTGCCACAACGCTAGCCAGTGGACTTCGTATTTACCTCTCATTTTATTGGGTTTACGATGTACATACAAAAACGACTTGGGTGCAACTCCGGCGGTTCTTGTATATGGCGAAAATCTAAGACTTCCTTCCGAGTTCTTCACAGATACCATTCCAGTAAGCAGCGAAGCGGATATGGTCAAGCAACTTCGTAATTGTATGAGAGAACTGCGTCCTGTCGACACAGCTTGGCATTCAAAGCAAAAAGTGTTTGTGCACTCTGGATTAAAAACATGCGAGCAAGTTTTTATTCGCGACGATCAAATACGACCATCGCTATCACCTCCATACAAAGGGCCATACAAAGTTATTCAACGACTTCCTAAGTATTTTCTTGTAGAATTAAACAATAGCGAGGTTAAGGTTTCAATTGATCGCTTGAAGCCTGCCTTCATCGCTACCCCGGAAAGTATCTAGGAGGGGAGTATTGTGGCAACCACTTGTCATTTTGTCAGCGTTGGATTTCTAAATGCAACTATGTCAAACAGCTGATTATTAATCTTACATTACTTTTTACTATTCTAACAACAAGACATCAAATAAACTTCTTTTCCATTCCTGGACCCTGGACTCGACACACGTGTTTCGCGATATAGAAATCTGCAGGTGATACGGAGCGTCTATAAAATTTCCACAATACCATCATCATCATCAGTGTTGTGACAGTGTCACGCGTTTATTCTTATTCCGATAATACAAATTAGTTTATTTCATTAATCAATAAAAATACATTACACATTACGTGTTTCTCTACATATATACATATATAATATAAAGAATTCGAAAAAATTAAAACTTTATACTTCTATGGGATTTTTTAAATTTACGATTCTGTTATACGTTTATCCACTAATTAAATCATTTCAGATTTATGGAGATTGTTGGGAGCAGTAGTCTAATTTATAACATTGTAAGACTCTGGTCACCCTAATTCTTGTACTTGTACTTGCATTATATTAATACACATTAATATACATTCTCATATACATATATTATATACTAGCAAACCCGGCCCCCTTCGCTGGGCACACTAAAATATAATAGATATGGTTTAGAACAGAAAATATATGATTTTCGTATTATTTATTTCTTTATTCTTTATTCAAGCGCTTTGGCATAAACAATATTTTTTGTTTTTCTATTTGTTTTTGAGTAAATATAAAATATAAATTGAAAATCAGGAAAAAAGAAGATTGTTTTTAAATTTCAAATCAACGCATATGAATAAACAATCGTCTTTTTTCCTGATCATCCATGAATTTTTCGTTTCAATTTATATGTTTTGTTAAGCATTGGAGCTTTTTTAACCATTATCCATTTATATTTTTCAAAAAAAAAAAACGAAAAAAATTTTTTTTTCACGAACACATAATTTCATTCGGATTTCACATTAAATTCTCAAATTTCGTAAGAAATTATTCACTGTTCCAAAATCCACTCCAAAAAAATTAACAAACAATTTTTACATGTTGCACTTACGTTTTTTCCTTATGGCATCCAAATCAGAAAGAAATATTGACCCATTGTAACTCACACTGTCAATTTGACAGTTCAGTTCCGCCCCAAGCGTTAAAAAAGTAAGCGACATTATGGCTGGTTCAAAAGAACGCTGTACCCGTTGCCAGTGCTCCAACCAAACTTTACGAAAGCCATTTTCAATACTTACTTAACAATGTGTGTAAGTTTGGTTTAATTCGGTGCAAAGACACGGCGGGTCCACGTTTTGGCATATATTTCCAGACCCTAGTCATCAATAGGTATGAAAATTACCCCGTATTAAAGAACTTATCAACAGCTTTCATTTGATACCCATATTGTACATACACAACCAAAGGTTACCCGGGTCCACGTTTTGACCTATATCTCGAGACCCCAGTCACGGACCGGTATGAAAAATACTCTGTACTAAAGCATTCGCCAACAGCTTCAATTTGATATCCATATTGTACAAACATATTCTAGGGTCCACGTTTTGGTCTCTATCTCGAGACCCTAGTCACGGAGCGGCATGAAAAATACTCTGTACTAAAGCATTCACCAACAGCTTTCATTTGATACCCATATTGTACATACCCGTCCGAAGGTTACCCGGGCCCACGTTTTGACCTATATCTCGAGACCCTATCTACCAATAGGTATTCAAACTATACGGAAATCATCTTCATTACCTACTTAACAATGTGTGTAAGTTTGGTTTAATTCGGTTCAAAGACACGGCGGGTCCACGTTTTGGCATATATTTTGAGACCCTAGTCATCAATAGGTATGAAAATTACCCCGTATTAAAGAACTTATCAACAGCTTTCATTTGATACCCATATTGTACATACACAACCAAAGGTTACCCGGGTCCACGTTTTGACCTATATCTCGAGACCCCAGTCACGGACCGGTATGAAAAATACTCTGTACTAAAGCATTCACCAACAGCTTCAATTTGATATCCATATTGTACAAACACATTCTAGGGTCCACGTTTTGGTCTCTATCTCGAGACCCTAGTCACGGAGCGGCATGAAAAATACTCTGTACTAAAGCATTCACCAACAGCTTCAATTTGATACCCATATTGTACATACACATCCGAAGGTTACCCGGGTCCACGTTTTGACCTATATCTCGAGCCCTATCCACCAATAGGTATCCAAACTATACGGAAACCATCTTCAATACCTTCTTAACAATGTGGGTAAGTTTGGTTTAATTCGGTGCAGACGCGGCCGGTTAGCGAACACACACAAAAAGTTGACTTTATTTTATATATATGATTTTTTTCAGTTTGTGTCCGAAAAATCCAAATATCTTACGGAACCCTATTTTTTTCCAAAATAAAATGTAATCCGTGTTACTCGTGGATGATGTAGCTTTCGAATGGTGAAAGAATTTTTAAAATCGGTCCAGTAGTTTTTGAGCCTATTCGTTACAAACAAACAAACAAACAAAGTTTTCCTCTTTATAATATTAGTATAGATAAGCTGTGCTAAGCAAACATTTCGAGACTTGAATTTCGACATCAGCTGGGACCGGTGAACTTTAGTAATAATAAAAAGAATAACAAACACACGAACCCGTAAATTCTAAATCGGAAAATAAATTATAAAGTTGTATGAAAATAAAAGTGTTGCTTATTTATTTTAAAACTAATAGCTGCCAAAAAAGCTTGGTTGCCGAACAGAGATTTAACTAAATAACTAAATTTGGCGCAAAAATTTAGCGCCCGGCACAATAGTCCAGTCAAAAGAGACAAAAAAAATAGCCAACTAAGTAATTTTAGGAGTATGCGAGTTTATGGTTTTATTATGTAAAACCCATCACTGTGAACTTAAATTTGAGTTTTCGGGGTCGGGGGTTGTGTCCCGCGGCCGCCATCTTGGAAATAAGGGTGCAACTGGTTTTTGCGATTATCTCGTGAATTTCGAAAGTTACGAAAATTTTGTAAAATACTTTTTTGTAATATAGATAATAATATTATCTACAACTTTCATTCAAAACTTTTTATTGTAAAATTAATCATAAAGAAGTTATAAACAAAAATACGCGAAAAATTAAGGGATGAATTTTTTTCAAGCGTAATAACTTTTTTTTTATTGATTTTATGGAAAATATACATCAGAGCTTTTTTATAGAGCATTCTTTTGTAAATATTTTTGTCCATAAGTTTTTTTCGCTATCTCTATTTAGTCTTATGATTTTG
Source organism: Anastrepha ludens (assembly GCF_028408465.1). Lineage (NCBI taxonomy): Eukaryota > Metazoa > Arthropoda > Insecta > Diptera > Tephritidae > Anastrepha > Anastrepha ludens. The sequence goes on along the minus strand of NC_071500.1, from coordinate 128,569,792 downwards.
AGCTGCTAAGCGGAGCAACCATTACATTAGCGAAGCGCGTACATGATTACACAGGCCGACAAAATTTAACCAACATTCAGACCCAGAAACCAGACCATATATTTCCGAAGGTTTATGATGCGCTGAATCCAAATCTGGCCTCAGAATTGCTCTATCAGCTCTGGTTTTCGAGATATCCTAACCTTAAAGTGCAAAAAACACCGTTTTTGCCCATATTTGAGGTTATGTAGCCTTGCAGATGTTTTCTTTCACCAAAATTAAAGGATGGCATCTTTAAATACAAGCCTTCTTTTTTCAAATGGCGTTGAGTTTGCTCAAATATCATTTTTTTCGCTGAGATATCGCATTTTGAAATGTTCATGTTTCGAAATTTTCCTACACCTGAAAATCGATTGAGATGGCATAGACATGATATAGTCGATTACTAATTTTCTTGAATTGAGTATTATTTTTCTTAAAATTTTGCCTCACACCATAAGTGTGCTAACTCACACTATCTAACCCACGGGTACCGAGTCAGACACAGCCCTAACCCCTAGAAACCACCCCTACCATACCGCAAGCAAGTGTAGGGGTGTGGTGAGTCAGCATACTTATGGTGTGAGGCAAAATTTTAAGAAAAATAAGACTCAATTCAAGAAAATTAGTAATCGACTATATCATGTCTATGCCATCTCAATCGATTTTCAGGTGTAGGAAAATTTCGAAACATGAACATTTCAAAATGCGATATCTCAGCGAAAAAAAATGATATTTGAGCAAACTCAACGCCATTTGAAAAAAGAAGGCTTGTATTTAAAGATGCCATCCTTTAATTTTGGTGAAAGAAAACATCTGCAAGGCTACATAACCTCAAATATGGGCAAAAACGGTGTTTTTTGCACTTTAAGGTTAGGATATCTCGAAAACCAGAGCTGATAGAGCAATTCTGAGGCCAGATTTGGATTCAGCGCATCATAAACCTTCGGAATATATGGTCTGGTTTCTGGGTCTGAATGTTGGTTAAATTTTGTCGGCCTGTGTAATCATGTACGCGCTTCGCTAATGTAATGGTTGCTCCGCTTAGCAGCTCAAAATCATAAGACTAAATAGAGATAGCGAAAAAAACTTATGGACAAAAATATTTACAAAAGAATGCTCTATAAAAAAGCTCTGATGTATATTTTCCATAAAATCAATAAAAAAAAAGTTATTACGCTTGAAAAAAATTCATCCCTTAATTTTTCGCGTATTTTTGTTTATAACTTCTTTATGATTAATTTTACAATAAAAAGTTTTGAATGAAAGTTGTAGATAATATTATTATCTACAAAAAAGTATTTTACAAAATTTTCGTAACTTTCGAAATTCACGAGATAATCGCAAAAACCAGTTGCACCCTTATTTCCAAGATGGCGGCCGCGGGACACAACCCCCGACCCCGAAAACTCAAACTTAAGTTCACAGTGATGGGCTTTACATAATAAAACCATAAACTCGCATACTCCTAAAATTACTAAGTTAAATCTTCTTTTGACTGGACTACAATTCCACCGCGAAATGTACCTGACAACAATGTGTTAAAGGTAGTCAAAATTGTGAAAGGGATATACTATAAAACTCTAACCAAAGCCTTGAAAAATGGAATGCGAAAAAAGTAGACCATAAACAGCAACCGTGAGCTTGCACAATAGCACCTTGAATGAATTAATTAGGGAACATCAAATCACAAAGACCACCTTTTGTAAGAAAAAACAGATGGCGGTTGTGACGTAATTAGTACCATACATTTTTGCTTTTGGTTGTGTTTTGGTCAAGGTTGACGAAAAATTATTGAATATACTCAGCTAAATTAATAAAGCATGTTTTAATATATGTTATTCCTTGTTTTCTCCTCATAATCTTGATTGGTACCATAACCGCTTAAGCGATTTTGATTAAGTTTAGTAAAGCGCGTGGGTTTTTTCTTTCTCGTGCTAACCGATACGCCAAGTGAAGCCAAGTCCCTCTCCTTCTGATCTTTCCAACACAGAATAGTCTTTTTGCTTCTTCTGCTACCACCAGCTGATATCGCATAGATTTTTTCAGAGCCGGAGCGTTTGTATCCATTCGGACAACATGACTTAGCCAACGATGCCGCTGGATCTGTACACGCTACACTATGTCTATGCCGCAGTAAAGATCATACAGTTCATTGTTCCATCGCCTATTATGCTCGTCGTCGACAACGCAAAAATCTTCCGCAGAAATCTTCTCCCTCCAGGGGATATGTCATCCTCCAGGGTTCTGGGCCATACAGTAAGTCGGGCCTGATGATAGCGTATTAAGTGTCAGTTTTGTTCGTCGAGAGAGAACTGTATTACTCAAGACTAAGTAGGCCGTCTAAAGTAGCATTTGTTGGCAAGAGAGTTTCCTCGTTGGATTTCAAGGTTGATATTATTATCGGTGTTAATGCTACTTTCTAAATAAAGTTTCTTACAACTTCAAATTCATAAGCGTCGACAGTAGCATGGATGCCACTACACGAGTGCGCCGACTGTTTGTTTGATGACACAAGATACTTCGTCTAGCCTTCGGTCACCACCAGATCCATTAGCTTCTTGTTCCAGCTTGGAAAAGGCAGTATTCTACACTTCATCGAACAGTCACTCGTCGATTTTCCAATACGTATTTTTTACGATTTTTGGTGTTGCTGTTTTTTGACGTTCTTGACGTGCAAGGCTTCTACGACCACGTCTAAATTGAGCAACCCGTCTTTCTACAGTACTAATTGATGGCGAAAGGCCTTATACACTTTGAAAAATTTCCTTTGCTTTTAAACATTCCAAAAATTAAAATTCAATTAGAGCACGATACTTGATTTTTTCCATTAATGGCTTGCAAACAAAGAATGAAATGACAGATTGAAATGAAACTTCACATATGTTTATATGAAGAGTGTACCACAAAAAAATTTTGTATAGGAGCAATGCCGTCTCTTACCGAATCGCAAAACTTATTGAATAACATTGTATATATGCCCGCGGCTAGCAAAATTCAATTGATAAAAAATGCTGAACCTGGGAAAATTCAGAATCTCTAAAATAAATGTATATAAGTAATAAGTAAACCCAGACTTTCAGAAAAACTTGGCTTGTTCTACTTATACAGTGTAATCAGTCGATTTTTAAATGCGTTAAAATGTGTCCACTTACATGGATTCCATGTTCATAGGCATTACTTGTGCTACCGGCAATGTTATAAAATTTGTATTCCAGCACGTAAAACTTTTGGTTTCGGGACAACAACGACACACTCCTGAGGTGCATTGATTCCACTCTTGTTGACTAGCTGACGCCAAACGCCACACAGGCTGTTCTATAGATCTCAGTCGATTCTCAATTTGACGAACTCGTTTTACCAAAGACTCGTGAAGTGGTAAATTTAAAACAAATGGTGAACTAGTTTTTTCTTCCTTTTCGTGGCCATTATCTTCGATTGCTTTGACTCCTGCTACAAGCTGAGAAACATATTTTAGAACATCGCATGCATTTAGTTTACAATAATTGTTATTTTGATGCATTATGAACTCGTTTTCACTGTATACCATTCCTTTGAGAATCAATTGATCTGATGAAATATATTTTATTTTTAAAAGTACGATCAATGAAGGAATAAAAATTTGGAACATGTGTAGAATTTTTAAGCCACGAAGCTCCATACTCGCCGTCTATTCGCAAATTAATATCTGAGAATTATCTATTTTACGAATTAAACACGTATACCTACATACATATGTGGATAAATCTCTTCTAGTAATTACGACTAATTGAATGTAGCCAATTAAGTGCTTTGGCCAATATGACATACACTGAAAAATACATATACTTAAGATTTTTGTCTTAAACAAATGATATTAAAGATTGATTTTATACCTTCTTGTATATGATATTATCTAAGCTTAGAGCTTATGAGTTTTCTCTTAAAAAATTGAACTAGGTGGTATACATTTTTAACTATTGAAAAGTGACAAAATACCAAAATCTATTTCAGATCAAGTTTTTCCACACACCTTTCGAATTTTTTTTTTCGGAGCAGTTATAAGAAACGGCGGATACATTTTTAAGATTGATTTTATTAAAACAATTAAAAATCAGTAGTTACGATAGTTTTGACATATGTTATGTAATCATCTCGAATTACTGAAATTTTGTTTTTGAATAACAACCAATTGATTTGGATGAAAATTTAGATGAGATGATATATTATTAGTAAGCTTCGCCTAACAGCCTTCGAAGCCAGGATTTCAGATTGGACATAGATAGGTTAATTTTTAAATTGTTTGAGAATCGCTTGAAAAACAAAGCAGATGATTGCTTAATTTTTCATAAAAAAGTTTTGAAATTTTATTTGATCCGAATAGTTAAAGCTCTCGACCTTGAATTCAGCGGCGGAAACAGTTTGTTTTGGCAATTACTTTAAATATAAATTTTTTTCAAAAATACCACTAATTACAACCAATATTTGACGGAATTTTACAATTTGGATGCACTTATTAAAAATTCCTACATTAATTTTTATATAAAAATTTTCAAACTTAATATTGATAGTCAGAGTAGGCACTTCACGAAATCTGCAAAAGCAAAAAAAATCTTAGCAAAAGATACTAATGGGACTTGTCCATATTTCATGATTTAAAACAAAAACATAACCAAATCTAATTATTAATAGCTTCTAAACTATTTTATTAACTATGGCAGCAGTAAATAAATATGCATTTGTACTTTAAGTATATGTATTATATATACTATTGAAAGAAATCACGGAAGTTCATAAACCCCTGGCAATAACGTCTTAAAGAGCGCGTGAACGTAAAGTAAAGTGATTAAAAATTGAAATTAAATAAGTGGTGTTGCCATTATTTTGTGACTTATATTTAGAAATCCAGTGATCGAACTCAAAAGAACTCAGTGAACTGTAAATGGTCGAGGTGCTTACCCTGGAACTCGTGTCAAAATATGGAGTACCAGGTGTGAGTACAGCGTAAAGTCTAGAAATGCAGCTATAAGTCATCATCAACGGATTCCGCCAAATTCTGAAGCAGTCATATGTTCTAATGTGGAAGTAGTGTGTGGAACAGGTGAAGCGTGGGCCATAGAAGCCCCTGACGAGACAGCGAACGTAACCGTGGGAAGGACACTATTGAAGACAAAAGCATACACGAGGATTCCAGTAAAGATCCTAATGGGAAATGCCGACCTGTAGAGGACATAGTAAACTGCGATGGACAACAGAAAAGTCCCCGACTTCATAAGGAATTGGTTGCATGAAGTAAGAGGGCTAGAGAGGACGAGAGCGAAGAGATTGCGGCAGAAATAAGGCTACATATACAACGGTATTTGGGGAAATTTTATAAGAACTGTAATCGTAAAATATCGAATAGACTCAAGAAATGCCAAGCCAATTCGTCTAATTCCACGCCGACTTCCACTAGCAAAGTGCGAAGTAGCAAATTAGATAAGAAAGGTGGTAGCACCACAAAACCGGGTAGATTAAAAAAGCTGAATAAAGTCACGAAAAAGTATAGCTCTCGTTGCCGCGACACTTTATCTGGCGCGAAATGGTTACTGGCAGGTGGAAATTGAATATTGTAGCCTTTAGCATAGGATATGTGTTGTGGCAGTTCTCTGAGACGCCGTTCCGATTATGTAACGCGCCAGCAACTGTTTCTACAAATTCTTGTACGGACAGCGATTCCAGTTAAGAACATACCACTTAGCTTGCGGTGGTTACTCCAGGTTAAGCATCCAGAACGATAATTTGCACGGTGGATCGAAAGGCTGTAAAATTACGACTTCGAGATCAATCATCGAAAAGGGGAACAACATGGAAATGGAGTTGCACTATCTCGTTCTTCTCGTGCTATAGAGTGTAGACATTGTTCCAAAGTTGAGAAAATAGTTGACTTAAACTTAATACAGTCACAATAGCAAGTTAAGATATAAAAGAGAAATAAAAAAGTAAATGTTAAAATTGAATAACGTAGTCACGTGCTTGAAATTATTAAAATTCACTATAAAAATGGTGAAAATTTGGTAGAGACGGTTCGTAAAACTCGAACATTTTTGGGTCATCGTGAAGCACCTTGTCGGACCGCAATACAGAAATTGGTAAAAAAAATTGGAGCTGTTGGGTCAAATTAGTGATGTGAAGAATTAAACCCGTGCACGTCGCTCAATAACACCCGAAAATATTGCTGTTGCAGCCGAAAGTTTTGAAGAAAACCCAGGTTTGTCCATTCTTCGTTCGCTTTTGGTATTAGGCATTCCACAAACGTCATTACACCGTATTCTGCATAAAGATTTGGGTCCTAAGGCTTATAAAGTCCAATTAACAAGCCGGAAGATTATCAACAACGTCGTGTATTTGCTGATTGGGTCGTTGAAATGCATGAAAATGATCCGAAAATCCATCGAAAAATCATCTTGAGTGAAGAAAAGTTCATTTCCACCTCGGTGGCTTCATCAGCAAGCAAAATTGTCGGATCTGGGGCTCAGAAAATCCAAGAGTTATTGTTGAAAAGCCTCTTTTTCCTCAACGTGGGACTGTTTGGTACGGTTTATGATCCAGCAGAGTCATTGGACGTTACTTTTTTGAAAATGAAGCTGGAGCAACAGTTACGGTGAATGGATTGCGCTATCGAGAGATGATTAACGATTTTTTATGGCCGGAATTGGATGGTATTGATCTGGACAACGTTTATTTTCACAAGACGGTGCTACGGGCCACACAAGCAACGAAACCATTGATCTTTTACGGATTACTAATAAAATTTATACAAATGGAAAATTTATGTTTATCCCTAAAAGAAGAAAATTTTCAACTATAAAATGAATTAACTAGCAAAAATAAAAAATAAGTTAAAAGCGTGGGATGCTAGATATAGTAAATATTACAATCATTCTATTGGCAACTACCTATGTACAGAGGGTTACGAAAGTGAAGCAAAATGCATCCCACGTTTTTAACTCTAATTTGAATTACTCTATTTGTATCTTAATTTTTGTTATAATTCTGTTCTGAGGTAGTTGACTATGACTGATCGTTCGATTTGCTATTACTTCATTATAGGTCCCTTTGTCATTAAAATTTATTTTCTACTTTTTAGTTCGATTAGTAATAAAAGCGTGTTTTTTGGTTTTTTTTTTTTAACTATTTTTTATTCTTAATTTCTCCCGATCTAAAGCATTCAAAAGGAATGTAATGATGCAATTTTGTTTTAAGTGTAATTATTGTAACAGTCTAACAAATGTAAAAAAAAATATTTTCAGAAGTTACTTTAAAAAATATTCACGAAAAACCAAAAAAATGCACTGACAAAAGTGTACATACGTTATATTAGGACACTTATTCTGCTCTTCTTTTCTGCGAATACTTAACTGTAAAGTACCGTTTATTTTATTTTGTGGTTCTACTTTGCAGTCTTCTTAAAATTTATGGCATTTTGTCTTTTGAAAAAGTGTACGATCGGAATAATGTCGCTCCGCAAAGAAATCTCTACTGATTTGAGAAAATTAGTTGTTGAGTACAGAAGTAATAAGACATCCTTTGGTTAAATAGCTGATTTATTGCATTTAAGCAAGTCTACGGTACAAACTATTTGTAAAAATTTTGAAACAACCAATTCTCTGGAGATTAAGCTGCGTAGTGGCCGGACCAAGAAGCTCAACCGGAGAGATGTATTCTTTATTCGTAAAGCAGTGAATCAGAATCCGAAAATACATGCTACATGCCAGGAGGTAGCCGAGAGGTATCAAATTGTTGTCCACCCACGTACAATAAGCAGGACCCTTAATAATGAAGGTAACAACTGCCGAACTCCTCGCAAGAAGCACCTTATAAGCGAGAAAAACTGAAAGCTTCGTATGGAGTTTGCAAAAAAGCACCTTATAAGGGAATAGAATTTTGGAAACAAGTTTTATTCACTGATGAGTCCAAATACAACATATTTGGATACGACGGCAAAGCCATCCGTGGACAAACGAGGCCTGATCTTCCAGCAAGATAATGACCTGAAGCATTCTGCGCAAATCGTCAAGGACTAGCTGCTGTATTACATTTTATAATAAGTAATAAGAGGACAAAACGTTCATGGACACACGCTTTTTTCTGTAAAATGAATCCCTATTTAATAATATTTGACAACAATTTTATTAGAATTATGTTTACAGACCTGTTTTCTTTCCCGGCATCCATTTCATTTAGTTTTTATTTTGATGTTTCTCCTTACATTCGCAATAATAATTATCGATAACACAGTAAACACAGGGTTGTATGCCAAAAAATATCGTTATTATCTAGGATTATTTTATAATCTCAGATTTTGGGAGACAAATTTTGTATGGGAAATCGCGCTTTTTAATTACAGATTTTGAGTTAAGCGCGAAAAAGTAGATCATCTACTTATATGTGAACGTACTATAAGACACATTTAGTAGAAACGGTAGATGTTAGGGTTAAATACGCATAAAAGACGGATTTCATTAGAAATAAAGATTTTGCATTTTACAACCAAATTCACCTTACTTTTTGCCCACAGGTAAAAAAAGCAAATATTAATCCTAATAATAATAATAATAATCCTAATAAGGATAATGGAAAACTTTTATCAAATTATTGCATTGTCATCGGTCCTTGATAGGTGTGCAAAATTCCAAGTCGATCAGATTTTTAGAAGCCAGTGAAAATTAAGCTCAAAGATTCCGTTACATACATACATACAACCCGAGCTAATAAAAGTGTGTTAAAAAGGACAACGAGCTGCCTAAGTGCTGTAACTGTGGCCGAAATCACCCAGCGAGCTATAGAGGTTGCCAAGTTGCTAAAGAATTGCAAAAACAACGTAACAAAAGAATTGCCAGGCAAAAAGAGCCAGAAGTTAAAAAATTAGAAAACCCAGTGCGTTATTCGCGTGTCGCGAACGGTAAAACCTTCTCTGCAATTGTTGCAAAAAAGTCAACTGAACCGCAGAACGACGATATTTTGTCCCAAATAGTGCTCAAACTAAACGAACAAACATCTTTTAATACACTCTTGCTTAGCCGCATTGCAAAACTTGAAAGGGCTGTAAATGTTGACGAATAAAAATAATAATAAAATTATGGCTTGGAACGCAAACGATCTCTTGAAGCACAAACACGATCTTGAACTTTTATTGAACAAAGAGAACATTGAATATGTTTAATATCTGAAACGCACTTAAATTCCCAATCGATTACGCTTTTTCAAAACTACAGTACATACTGCTCTAATCACCCCCTTAATAATGCCAGGGGAGGTAGCGCAGTCATAGTTAAGAAAACTATAGAACACCATCAAGAAGACAAAATCTGCTCATCAGAATTTCAAGCCTCATCAATTTGCATCAATTTACTTGGAACGGATCTCTTTGTGACAGCGTTATATAGCCCGCCAAGGCATAACATTAAAGTAGAAGAATACAAACAACTTCTTAATAGACATAAAGGAAGGTTCGTCATTGGTGGCGATTTTAACGCCAAGCACGTTAATTGGGGCTCGCGCTTAACAACAACCAAGTGTCGCGAACTCTAGAAAGCCGCTGAAGATCTAGGTTGCCGAGTAGTATCTACAGGTAAACCAACATACTGGCCAACTGATCCTCATAAATCCTCCGACCTGATCGACTTCTTTATCGTCAGACAAATTCCGAGCAATATGGTTTGGATCTAAATTCAGATAACTCACCTATATTCATCACTATTAGTGGCGTAATAAAACAGAAGATAAGAAACTGTGCGCTTTTAAATAAGTGTACGGACTGGAAGTTCTTCAAACACATACTTGACACCTATGTAAATATAGATACATCAATTACCAACGCGTATGACATCGAAAAGGAAACAACAGATTTTACAATGCAAATACAGAAATCTGCTTGGTTTAGCACTCATACAATAAGCTAAATATTTAGAAAACCATAGCTAAGGCTTTAAACTTTAAAACCTGGTGGTTCAAAATAAGAAAACTACACAAAAAAAAGTGCAAAATCGTTATCGTCAGTGCAACTATTGTGTGTCATCTGTCCTCTTCTGCCAAAATACCGGGAGAATAGAGCGCTGTCACATTTCCTAAAGTGCAACAGTGCTTGCGCTATTACCCAATAGATGGCGCTCAACACACCACCTCCTGGAGGTGGACAAAATTACGATATGGGCGAATTACTAATCAAATATAAACAAATGGAAAATTTATGTTTATCCCTAAAAGAAGAAAATTTTCAACTATAAAATGAATTAACTAGCATAAAAATAAAAATGAAAAGTAGTGGCATAACTGCTGATAAACAACAAAATGAATTTTACACAGATGAAGAGGAGTTACATATAAATATATTTAATATAACACAAAGAACAAGAAAAAAACCATTACCACTATTTTTTATAGAACTGGAAACAAATACTAGGTTGAATTAGTTTTAAAGGTTTTTTTCGAAGATTTGGGGCTTTATTGTGAAAAAACGGTACAAAATATTTTATTCGAAGTATTGGCCATCGCTAGCTACAACTTTCGCCCATCTTTCGGGCAATTTCCGGATGCCGTTTCTCCAAAATTCTGGCCGCTGCTTGGCTATCCATGACTCAACCCATATTTTGGTAGCCTCGTACGAGGAGAACCGCTGGTCCGCCAAATCGAGACTCATATGCCGGAACAAATGATAATCGGAGGGAGCTATGTCTGGCCTATACGGCGGGTGGGGTAACACTTCCCAGCCAAGCGTTCCAAGGTATTTTTTGACAGGTTGAGCAACATGCGGCCGAGCGTTGTCATGTTGCAAAATAACCTTGTCGTGCCTTTTTACCGTTTCCGGCCGTTTTTCTTTCAATGCCCGGCTTAAACGCATCAATTGCAGTCGGTAACGATCCCCCGTGATTGTTTCGCCCAGTTGGAGCAGCTCAAAATATACGACGCCGACCTGATCCCACCAAATGCAGAGCATGATTTTCTTGCCGTGAATATTCTGCTTGGCCGGGCAAACCCCATGATTTTTTGCGTTTTGGGTTATCGTAGTGGATCCATTTTTCGTCGCCAGTCACCACCCGATGCAAAAAACCCTTCCGATTTTGTCGCTCGATCAGCAATTCGCACGTAAAAAGTTGCCGTTCGACGTCGCGCAGCTTCAACTCGTACGGGACCCAATGTCCTTGCTTTTGGATCATTCCCATCGCTTTTAGACGCTTGCAAACGGTTGATTTATCAACGCCCAATGATTCAGCAAGCTCTTCTTGGGTTTGGCACGAGTCCTCGTTTACCAATTCCCCCAATTCCGCGTCCTCGAACTTTTTGGGCTGGCCAAGACGCTCCTTGTCTTCGGTGTGAAAATCACCACTTTTGAATCGTCGAAACCAGTACTCACATGTTGAAATCGACGGAGTATGGTCTGGGTAGGCCTCCTGCAGCAATTCACGGGCTTGGGCTGTATTTTTTTTTCAAATTGAAGCAGAAAAGCAAAGCTTTCCGCAAATTGCGTTTCGACGGCACGAAAGTTGACATACTCGGAGCAAGAAAACACTGCGTTGTTTATACTTCAGCGAAATGACAGATACTGATAAACAAAGCCTAGGGATGAGGCTTTGTCATGAATATATATTCAGTATTGCCAACGCGATAAAGTGATAAATAGCGCCATCTGTGTGTCACCTTTAAAACTAATTCAACCTCCAATAATAACAAAGACATTTACAACATAGACAAATTAATGCACTGCATCGTATCGTTTGAGGCGCCACATCATAAACGGATAATTGCGCAATGCCCGAATTGTCAGAAGTATGGACATACAAAGAATTATTGCACAAGAGACTCAGTATGTGTAAAATGTGCAGGATAACATTTAACAAGCGAAATTCACCATTCAAGTGAAATGCGCACTATGTGGAGGTAATCATACCGCCAATTACAAAGGCTGCGAAATATATAAAGCCATAAAAATTCAACGATTCCCACCTTTACGCAAAAAGGAAGTCATAACAAACCAAAACACAAACATCACAAAATCAACAGTAATGCTCAAAGACATGATAAAAACTTTAATCACCCAAATGACTAATATGATGAACATAATTACAATGTTAATATAATAAATAACTCGAATGGACGAAAGTAATAACACAAAAATTCTTATCTGGAATGCAAATGGACTAACTCGGCAATATTTAGAGCTGAAGCGGTTTTTAATTCAAAGAAAAATTGATATTGCGTTAATTGCAGAAACACATTTCACAGACAAAAGTTATTTAACATTTCCCGGATATAAATTATATGCAACTAATCATCCCGACGGAAAAGCTCATGGAGGAACAGCCATTATCATCAAAACAAATATAAAGCATACTGAACGACTGCCCTATGTGTCACCTCACATCTAAGCAACGTCTATACAAATTGTTGACAACAATGGACCCATATCAATATCTTCTATCTACTGTCCACCACGACACTTGATGATTACTTTAAGACATTAGACAACAGATTCATTGCTGGAGCAGACTTAAACGCAAAGCATACTGACTGGGGTTCAAGGTTGACTAATAAAAAAGGTATATATTTAATTAACGCAATCCATAAAAAAAATTCCTGGTTTATAAGTACGGGTGAACCAACTTACTGACCTACGGATGTTAAAAAAATTCCAGATTTAATCGACTTCTGTATAACAAAAAATATTAACCATAACCAACTGAAGCTTAAACCAAGTTATGAACTATCTTCTGACCACTCGCCGATAATACTTAACTATACATCAAAAATTGACCCTGTAGAGATAACACCCCAAATATTTAATATTAAATACATCTCCCAACAACTCATTCTAAGTACACCTTTGAAAACACAACTTTACACTGAGCGTAGCATCATACATTTTAATGACATAGTTATTGACGCAGGATTCAGATTCACACCGCAGCAAAAATATAAAGTAATAAATATAAATAAAGAAAATTGAGAAAAAGATGGCCAACAATCAGATCTGCAGACAAACAGAGGTTAAACTTAGCTACAAAAGATTTGAAGGCTTGTTTATGTGATATAAAAAATAAGGAAATTGAAAAATATCTAAAAAATGTAACTCCTAACATGACACAAATTATTCCTTGTGGAAATGTACAAAAAAACTTAAAAACCAGATAAAGCATCAACCCCCACAAAGAAAAGATGACAGCACATGGGCTTTTACAAATGATGAAAAAGCAGCGACATTGGGAAATTATTTTGAAAATGTCCTATCGAACGATGAGCATAAACAAATTGATACGATTAGTAATGTTAATACTGATACCATCACAAAAATAAGAAAAACAGGCACACAAGAAGTGATATTATGCATCAAAACTCGAATTAAACATAAAAAAGCACCCGGATATGATATGCTGACAGGCAAAGCACTTACGGAGCTACCAATTGAGGCTTACCTATTCCTTAGAAACGTATTTAATGCAATGTTTCGGTTACAATACTTCCCAAAAGTATGGAAAGTCGCACAAATTATTGCGCTACCGAAACCGGGTAAAACCCAACAGCTTTAAATTCATATCGACCTATAAGCCTACTTCCGACTATATCTAAAATTGAAGAAAAACTTTTACATGACAAAATTACCCGAATACTTGACACGAAAAACATCATTCCAAATCATCAATTCGCTTTTCGAAAAAAAACACTCAACTATCCAACAAATATAGTACATTGAGTTACACAAAAAATAATTTCAGACATGGAAAATAAACAATACTGCGTTGCTGTATTTTTGGACGTCGCAAAAGCTTTTGACAAAGTTTGGCTCAAAGGCTTCTTGCATAAAATTAGGACAATATTACCACTGGACTATTATTTAATTATCAAGAGCTACCTTACTGACCGATGCTTCTACAACTCACATATACATCCAATAACAGCAGGAGTTTCTCAAGGCAGCGTTCTAGGACCACTGCTATATGTCTTATTTACCTCTGACATACCACTCCCAGACGAAACTAATTCTACTATAGCAACATTTGCAGACGACACAATTTTATTGTCATCTGACGAAAGCCTCTCAACCGCAACAACAAAGTTACAGATGTAAACCAACAATGTAAAGAAGTGGTTTGACAAATGGAGTTTAAAAGTAAGGGAGGACAAATCTGTACAAGTAATATTTACGACACGAACAGAGATTGCTGGTTTACCGATTAAGCTCAATAATAAAAATATACAGATTGAAACATCTGCAAAATATCTTGAAATCCATCTGGAATCAAATCATCGAATCAATCAATCGATGAAGCTCACTTTTGGTTGAATAGGTATGTCAATAAGCAAAATTGTCGTATTAGGAGTGAACATAATCCACAAGCCATTGCTGAGACGCCACGCCGTTACATCCTCAAAAAGTCACTGTTTGGTGTGCTCTATGGGCAGAGGGAATCATTGGTCCATATTTCTTTAAAAATGAAGCCGGCCATAATGTTACAGTCAATGGAGAGCGCTATAGAGCCATGATTAATGACTTTTTCGTGCCTGAATTGGACGATGTTGATGTGGACGACCTTTGGTTCCAACAAGACGGCGCTACATGCCATACAGCCAACGCAACAATCGATGTATTGAAGGAAACTTTTGGTGAGCGCATTATCTCGCGCCGTGGACCTGTGGCGTGACCTCCAAGATCGTGCGATATAACACCGCTGGACTATTTCTAGTGGGGCTATGTGAAGTCGCTTGTCTACGCAGATAAACCCAAGACGATTGACGTCTTGGAAGAAATATTCGGCGCGTTATTGCTGATATACGGCCCCAATTGCTGCAAAAAGTGGTCGAAAATTGGGCCTCTCGGCTGGAATTTATTCGAGCCAGCCGCGGTGGCCACTTGCCCGAAATCATTTTTAAAACATAATGGCAAACCCTAATCTTTATAATAAAGCTAAATTCTTGGCCATAACATTACAATAAATTATATACGTTTTATTTCATCTTGAAAACCTAACCTCTAAAAAACACCCTTTAGATGTCAGTATGACAGATGTATGATTAATGTAGGAATAACAAAATAAAAAAAATGAAAAAATAAAGACTGTAAGGAAAAGAAGTGAAAACCACTAACCACTTTTTCACATTCCCCATCAAACCCACTCATCTAACACCCCTCTCCCTCTGAACCCAACCTGTCGAAGCAGCAAGCAGAACTAGACGAAGACGACCGGTGATTACACTATACTGACAGGGCAAAGTTACTGCTACAATAAAACAACAACAGAGATATATCTATCGCCAAACCCCGAAGTAGTCATTTTCATTGAGCGAAGTTTATCAAGAAAATTTCTTTTAAGGTAAATACACGCATTGTTCCACTCACAGCATCATGAATCAGGACGAAGTGGTAAATTATCCAATATAATTCCTAAACTCCTCTGATTTTCCTGGTACATATATATATATATTATACTTCTTCATCTTCTTAATTGGCGCGGTAACCGCCTAAGCGATTTTGCCCGAGTTTAACAAAGTCGTTTCTTTCTCGTGCTAACCGGCGCCAATTGGACACACCAAGTGAAGCCAAGTTCTTCTCCACATGATCTTCCTCCTGGTATTCCTCTTTCTCTGCTACCACCTGCTGGTACCGCATCATACGCAGCATACATTCAGATCCGGAGCTTTTGTATCCATTCGGACGACATGACCCAGCCAGCGTAGCCGCTGGACCTTTATTCACTGCGCTATATCAATATCGTTGTAAAGCTCATACAGCTTATCGTTCAATCGCCTTCGCTATTCGTCGTTGCAAACGTGCAAAGGTCCAAAAACCTTCCGCAGAATCTTTCTCTCAAACACTCCAAGCGTTGCTTCGTCGGATGTTGGCATCGTCCTTCTGAGCCATACGTTAGGACGGAAATGATGAGAGCCTTGTATAGCCTTAGTTTTGTTCGTGCAGAGAGGACTTTACTACTCAATTGCCTACTTAGTCCAAAGTAGCACTTGTTGGCAAAAGAGATTCCTCGTTGGATTTGAAGGCTGACATTGATATCGGTGTTAATTCTAGTTCCTCAATAAAGAAAGTATTTTACAACCTCGAAATCATTACAGTCAGCAGTGACGTGGGTGTCGACACGCGAGTGCGCCGACTGTGTGTTTGATAACAGGTACTTCATTTTGCCATCGTTCAGCGCCAGACTTATTAGCTTTGCTTCTTTATCCAGTTTGGAAAAGGCAGAACTAGCCGCGTGGTTTTTAAGGCCGATGATGTCAATATCATCGGCATACGCCAACAATTGTACGCTCTTATAAAAAATTGTGCGGGAGCGATAAAGTTTTGCACACGAGAGCGAATCACCGTGTCTGAAACCTCGTTTGGTATCAAACGGCTCGGAAAGGTCCTTCCCAATTCTGACGGCGCTGCTGGTGTTGAGCAACGTCATCTTGCAAAGCCGTATTAGTTTTTCGGGGATACTAAATTCAGACATCGCGGCCTACAGCTTTGTCAACGAAAAGATGGTGTGTGTCGATTCTCCTTTCATGGATCTGTTCCAAGATTTGACGTATTGTGAATATTTGGTCGATGGTAGACTTTCCAGGTCTGAAGCCACACTGATAAGGTCCAATCAGTTGGTTGACGGTGGGCTTCAGCCTTTCACACAATACGCTCGCTAGAACCTTATAGGCGATATTTAGAAGACTAAGGGTATGTTCAACAATGCATTATAATGCGCAGCATACCATTTCAGAGTGAGCAGTGCGTTCAAAAACGCAAATATGGCAGTACTGCAAATGCAACGCATTCTTAAACGTCATTTTTGTATCAAAAGTCGTGCATTATTTGCAGCCCAAATTTTTAACACTGCCAATAAATACGCTAGTACAATGTCTGATGAAAAGTGGGTATTTAATTATTTATTTTAGCTTTTAATACAAAAATTGATGAAAAATACGATACTTAAACTTTATTTTATTATACTTTTCTTGGTTTTAGTGATTACTTTAGTACATCGGAGATAAAATTACTGCTCAGAGTCCGACTGAGCATGGATAACGAGTTCACGTCGGGAAGAAGGAAAAAGAGCGTGCTCTGGGCTAAGGTCGTAGATGAAGTAAAAAAAGTTAATAACATATAAGCGAATAAAAAAAAGAAACAATACATCCGGTAGAGAATCAACATCATGGCTTAACTACGAAGACTTTGATGAGGTGTATGGTACCAGGCACTCAATCAATGTGCCCACTCAAAATTTACAAAGCTCAGTTGAGCTGCCGATGTCGATATTAACGGAACCTAATGATGTTGAGCCATCAAATTCTCCACAAACTTCAAGTTGTACAACCGCACAGTCTCGAAAAACTGCAAATAGCGAAATTATGAATTTTTTAGAAGATGAGGCGATAAAAGAACAGACCCGGCACGATGAAGTCTTGGCTGTGGAGAGAGAAAAACTTGCTTTGGAGAAAGAAAGAATAAAAGCGCTTTTAGACTTAAAATCAATTTTTTGATATTAAACTTTTGTCAAGATATGTCCTTCTTTTAAGCTTTGCACGGTTTTTTTTCTTAAATTTAATAAAAGACTATCGGTTTTTTCCTCACATACATCGTCCATGACCAAACTTAGTAACAATTCCATTTTACTGCACAGCGCGTTCATAAATGCAACAAATCTATTTGCAATTTTTCAACAAATCTATCAGTTGCATGAATTGTCATATTGACAGTGCTGCCAGCGCTGCAAGTACTGCGCATTATAATGCGTTTCTGAACATAGCCTAATCCCGCGGTAATTGGTACAAATTGCAGGATCGCCCTTCTTATGGATAGGGCAGAGCACACTTAAATTCCAATCGGCAGGCATGCTTTCATCCGACCATATTTTGCATAGAAGCTGATGCATGCACCTTACCAGCTCCTCGCCGCCATGTTTGAATAGCTCTGCCGGCAGTCTGTGGGCGCCCGCAGCTTTGTTGTTCTTTATCCACATTATCGCTATTCTCTCCTCGTCATGGTCGGGTAGCGGAACGACAATTCCGTCGTCAACGATTGTGGTATCGGGATCTTCACATTCTCTCTGACATGCGTAGCTATCACTATTTATCAGGTTCGAGATGTGTTCCCTCCTCAATTTAAGTATGCTCTGGATGTCAGTCACCCCTTCCTTACTTACTATATAATATATATATATATATATAATTGGCGCGTACACCCTTTTTGGGTGTTTGGCCGAGCTCCTCCTCCTATTTGTGGTGTGCGTCTTGATGTTGTTCCGCAAATGGAGGGACCTTCAGTTTCAAGCCCACTCCGAACGGCATATATTTTTATGAGCTTTATCATGGCAGAAATACACACTGCCTTCCGAGGGACGACCGCTATTAGAAAAGGTTTTTCTTAATTTAGGTGTTTCACCGAGATTCGAACCTACGTTCTCTCTGTGAATTCCGAATGATAGTCACTAGGGCGGGTCGATTTAAAAATCGCTCATTGCTCTTTGAAAATCGTATTCTAGGGATCAAAATAAGAAACTTTGCCGAAGGAACCATGCCTCTAAAACGAATTCTGATGTCCCCCAATTTGGGTTGTTGTTGTTTTAACAGCATAGTTTGCCCTGTCAGTGTAAGTATATCATCGGTCGTCTTCGTCTAGCTCATCTAGCGGTAGGCCCAGGAAACATGCTGTTTCGACAGGTTGGGTCCAGAGGGAGAGGGGGGTTAGATGAGTCTGATTGAGGGGGCATGTGAAGAGGTGGTTAGTGTCGTGGGGGGTACCTTCACATGCCGGACATGTGTTTGGTATGTCGGGGTCGATTCTGGATAAGTAGGAGTTTAACCTGCTACAATATCCAGAACGTAATTGTGCCAATGTTACACGAGTCTCACGGGGAAGCTGGAGCTCTTCATCTGCAATAGGTGGTGGTTGGACTCCGATTACGGCATTCACAGGACAGGAGTTCATGAAGGTGGTAACGGTCTCCCGGTGAATGTCGTTTATTGACTGTCTAAATACTGTCCGGTCCAGTAGGTTTCGGTCAGTTTTGTCCTGGAGTTCGTCAGCGTAGTTGAGGAGGTGTCTTCTGACGTGCCTGGGAGGCGGCTCAGGCTCAAGCAGGTGTCTGCAGGGGTGAAACCTGCGGTAACACCCCAGCAGGAACTGCTTGCTGAGCAATTTGTTGTGCTCCGCAACTGGGAGCATTTGTGCCTCGTTGTGTAGGTGTTGTATGGGTGACATCAGGAGGCACCCGGTCGCTGTCCGAATGGCGGTATTTTGACATGTCTGAAGCTTTGTCCACTGCGAATCACTAGTACCAGGCGACCAGACAGGCGCAGCATAGTTTAGACCCCAATTTGGGTCGAACTTTTTAGTTCCTTTTCTCATGTAAAGGCCAAAAATGGTGATATTTTGAAATGGTGATGAAATTCACACACAATCCAAATTCGAAACAGCTGATTGTCAAACAACAGAAATTTCTATTTGTCTTAAAATTGAAGATTTGGGTTGAAATGAGCGCTTTCATTCTTTCTGCTTATTTAATGCATCAAAACAGTTTGAAAAATCATGAGAAATGTGAAAGACGTCTTCTAAAAGGCCACTCGTCTTCTGTGGATACTCCAGAACCTGCGCATGAGGCCGTCCGTGCAAAGTCAGAGAGATGAACCTACTGGCGCGTATCAAAGATATGTTTAGTTGAGATGCTACTATATCTTGGAAGAACACACACCAAGTTTCAGCCACATCGATATATTTCTTTGTGTTTGGCATTAGTTTGAGTCGAGGAGTCGAGTGATTTTCCTTTTCGTTCAGGACAACGCACCAGCTAACGTTTCAGAAGTTGTGGTCACATAGTGTTTACAAGAATTCAGTCATATCTAAAGGACTAAAATAGTCGCACAGGATGCTTCTTTCAAGTATTTTTTCTTCAAACCTCGCGTTGTCTATTAAAACAACTGCGAACGTAGTTAGTGGTCCCATTCTCATTTCTTATTCAAACATTTCAGAACACCAAAACCAAGGTGTATGTATAGAAGTTGGTGTGATTAGAGTAGCTGTTGTTGTGTTGTGACTACGCAAGAAGCTAATTTTATCAATTTGACATTCATTCCATTCTTCTATTATCATTCCCTTGACAGTGATTCAAAAAAAGTTGTTGTAGCTCGAATGCTTCCATCTTGAATAGATTCGCCTTGACCAAAACTGAATTCATTTTCATATAGACTTTCTCGCAGATTCCACAATCTGCCTGATTTACCTTAATTTTGACAAATTTTCGACATAATTCGAATTACGGGCCAGGCCTGCTTGTGTCAGTTGAAGAAAAAACATTTGTGAACTTTTTTCACTTTTGAAGTTATTTGTTTTACATTCTTTTTATTTTAATGTAATCGTATTTGCATTTTTGTATGTATATGAGTGTTTTTGTGTATGCTTATGTTTTGTGTTTGTGTTTACGCTAGTATTATAAAAAATACGTACTTATACAGTGTATAAAAGAAATCATAAAATAAACTTAGATCTTTCCCATATATACTCGAATCAATGATGTCAAAATCTGCGCTCGCTGCGACTATAATTTCGTTTATATTTAAACATAAATTCTAATTTGTTAACTCTTACTTTTACTTCATTTATTATTTAAATTAAATTTACATATAAAAACTAGCATTGCTTAGCCACTAATTATTTTTGTTTCAATAATTAATAATTTATATTAATTATGCATAAAAACAAATTAATTCTGCATGTTTTTTGTATTGATTTCGACTAATACAATTTTGTATAAAAAGAAGTCATTTTCAAGTTTAAACATTTTCTTATCGGAATATAAAGCTCCAGAGAAAAAATGTATCTTGTAATAATTTTTTTTACTGTATTTTTGGAATTTCCTCGAGAATTTTTATGGGGTGGGGGTTGTTTTTTTATTATCAATGGATTTCTTGGGAGCTGTTGATTTCCATTCAAGTATTTTTAGTTTGTATAAAAAAGACATTCTTATATGAATGGATATATTGTGTGTATTGTATTAAACATTGATGCACAGCTATGTTGTAATCTGCACGGCTCCCAATTCGTTCTAAATCCACAGCCACGCACACTTCTTTCATACAATTTGTCCTTCGTTATGTGTGTCTCTATTTTCGGACACCTCAATCGCTTAATCGATGCGTGCATAACGCGGGACCACATCGTGACTTATCCAGAAATTACAGTTCGGGTGATCCTGTTGTGGCAGTGGATCTTGCGCGATGTACAGTACTCGTCGACTCGGTTCGTATTGGGGCACAGTGCCTTGGGAGATATAATGGTAGAACAGCTGTTGCATTGACGAAACAAATCGTCGCTGTTCGACGGTATGTGGCTCATAACGCCCCAATATAGCGAGCACGTCTGTATCAACGGTGGCTAATTGATTTTCTCCCTCGCCTTGGTGCACCACATAGAACGGCACAGAGGGCTGCAGGCGCGCATTAGTCAGCAACGGGCAGATAGTACGTATGTCGGTAATCATGGTGACCAAGTTACGATAGTTAGTCGCGTTGTAGATTTGTATAGCTTCGTTGGTTAGATTGAGCGCACCGATTTTCGATGATGCGATGAATGCGCGCACCTCTTCTGCGGTCCAGTTGGCGTGTCGTTGACGCAGCTGTTCAGTGTGTGCCTCATGCGCTGTTGCGCCCATAACAAGTTTCGGTTTGCCGATATGTTCCTCTTTCCAAGCGTCGGCAGGATGACGTTGCAGTATATTGCCGTCCAACACCAGCCATTCATGATGCGCACTCGGTTTCTCATCTATGGCAGGTATGTCCACTGGGAAATGCAGCCAAGTATCTGGTGTGGCAGCCCATATTTGTTCGGTAGATGCCGCACGTAAGCATATGATATCTTGACAATCCAATGCTGTCATAAATTGGTTATTGCGTTTCTCCGACTCTTCCAATGACTTTCCAGGGAAAATGGCCGACGAAGAAGTAACCCAAGCGCGTGCATAAAGATCATTTATCTTGCTAGAGGTAACCAAAGCCGAAACAAGTGTACCGCCAGCACGGTGACCGAGTAAAGTTACTAATTTAGGATCGCCACCAAAGTGTGCGATATTCAATTGAATCCATTTCAATACGGCAATAATATCGGACAACGCATAGTTGCCTGAAGTGCGTGGATAGGCATCTTTAGTGAGCGCCTCTAAGGCGAGGAAACCCAACGCACCCAATCGGAAGTTTGGACGCACAAAAATGACATCGTGCGAGCGTGAATAACGCGCCGATGGACGTAGCACGCCCGGCGAAGGACCAGTCAATGTTTCTGTACCGATTAGTACAATTACCGGCACTGGACTGTTATAACGCACATGCGGTGTTACAATATCCAAATACAGGCAATCTTCATCGCCTATAATCGTGCCATTACCCAATCGTTGCGTGCAGTAGTTGCTGACATTGTGCGCCTTCAAAGTGCCATTCCAACAGTCATCAATTCCGTTAATCAATTGAGCAGGTCGCCAACGCTGATCACCTACTGGGGGTAGGGCATAGGGAATTCCACGGAAGGCAAATGCGCCATCCTCTTGTAATCCCTCAACCATGCCACATCCGGTAACAGCGTCAATGAAACGTCCTTCACGTACCGGCGGTGAAGTGAGCTTCTCATGTGAGAGTACATAGCCGATTACACCAATTAGCAATATGAAAACCATGATACCTAGCACGATGAGGCCATCATCCGCAGAACAGCGGTACGAACGCAAACGGTCGGCTAAGGACATGGGAACCTGTGGTTCTTCGGCCGATTTCTGTAGAAAAATAAAGAAGGAGAAGCAATTTTAATAGTTGTAAGGTAAACATTTTTTTTTTTTCAATTTTCTATTGAATTACATGATTTTACAAATATCCTCTATGTACTTTACTTTTCGCATTTAAGAATGTTGTAACTATATAAGAAATTTAAGGATTTAAGAACATTTTTCCTCCACCAAACAAAGCGTAATATGCAATTATACAAAAGCCAACCTATACCACCGTTTATTGGGTGTTTCGTCGACCTCCTATTTGTGGTGTGGTGTGCGTCTTGATGGGGACCTACAGTTTTAAGCCGACTCCGAACGGCAAATGGTTTTTTTGTGAGGAGCTTTTTCATGGCAGAAGTACACTCGGAGGTTTGACATTGCCTGCTATTAGAAAAAATTGTTTCTATCATTGTGTTTCATGCACGGAGATTCGAACCAGTGCACTTCCGAATGTCAGTCACGCATCAACCCTTTCGGCTACGGCAGCTGTCTGAATCAATTATTTTTGTAAAAAAATGTACTCTTGTATTGTACAATTGTCTTCCAAATTTGACGTGGGAATGTATTTCTTTTATTTCACTCAAAACATTTTGTGGCAAGAATGCTTTCCTTATTTTTAAGCACTTTGTTTGTTAAAAAATTCAATACTTTGAAATATTGTTTCATTAACCAGATAAACAATAGCAATATTGGGTCATAGTTTGTTTATATCAGAAATAGGTTAGGTTAGGTTGAAGCGGTTGTCCTGTGGGACACATTCAGGCCCATTTGATGCCGCGTGGGGAGCTAGTCCCTATCTCTCCTAAAACCAGTGTGTGCTTTTCAAAAATTTTAAAGTATCTCTGATTTCTATAGAACTGAGGTCTTCTAACTCATTAAAAAATTGTCTACAGAGAATAGTAAACCTGCGTCTGGTATCAGAAATAACTTTTATTGGAACATTTTCTATGCATACATTTATGAGTATGTATAAGAAAATTTCCGACTTTCGCTTATGCAACACGTACCGTATGTATTTGCAAACGATTACATACCTCTTCCGGCGAAGCTTGGTTGATTTCACCACTTGGCGATTTCTTCAGTTTCGTAATCTCATCGGTGCAATTGTTTTTGGCGGGCGCCTTATCAACGCAATCTTGATCTTTCAATGAATCATCGAGTGTTTCCATCGAAGCCAGACCAGCCTTACCCATGCCCAGCTCCACATCGTCATCTATCTTCTTTCTCGGTATCATGTTTGCAATTGGCAGCTTGATAGCATTCAAAAGGCCTCGTTTCTGTGGCGGTGCATCTGAGGGGTTGGCTGTGTTATTAGCCTCACCGTCAGCTGCTGCTGCCTCAGCTGTGGCCTCTACAAATCGAAGAGTAAAAATTATTTAGCCATACTTGAGATTATTTAGTTTATCATCTTTCAAACTCACCACTCTTTGCATCGGCATCTCCGTTGGCTGCTTGTTTGGTTTGCTGCTTTTCGGCGGCCGGCTTACGTACGAAAAAGTTGCGCAAACGTTCACCAAAACTAATACGTAGTTTCTCTTCCTTCTTGGGTTTGCCCGCTTCTTGGGTAGCAGCATCGGCAGGCACTTCGTCCTTATTTTCCCTTTCTAGAAGTTCACCATCAGCACCATCACCATCGGGTTTGGGTTTATTTTTCATAAAGAAACCCGGCAATTTTAAACCACCAATCGGTATCTTCTTCGGTTTTACTTCACGATCTTCAGTGGACATCTTCTTCTCATCGCCCTCTTCAGTTTTAACAGTTTCGGGAATGTCAATGATCTCTTCAGTGCTGCCACCATTTGCTTTTGCCGGTTGCGCTTCCTCAGCACCGGCGATAGCAATTTGATCAACAGATTGGGCAGGCGATTTTTTACCGCTCAAAGAAGTTGGTGTTGTCGGTTTGGAGGTGGCCGCATTTTTCTTTTCAGCGTTGAGACTTGAATTTTTAACCTTTGCTACCGTATTTTCTATTTGCTGCTCAGCCGTATCAGATTCATCCTTTTTGTCTAGCATTTTATCGGTCTCTTTGGGTTCGTTGACTACCTCTTGTTGCGGTGTGGTTTCTGATGGTCCGGTCTCCTTCTCTTCCAGTTCGCCCATGCTTTGTAATGCTGTTCGTAGATCTACGTTCGTTGTATGGGTGCTTATGTTGACACTTTATACGTTATATATATATTGATGTGTGTGTGCGTATGTTTATGTATATGCAAATTTTAGTGGGAGGTTAGTTCAAATTTGGCGGTTTTCACAAGTCTCTTGAGTGGACCCCAGTCGTAGGAAAAATATCTGAAAGGATAAACAAGAATTATTACTCATTGCTATAAAACTTATCATAGGTTTATTGTATTATTATTTTCACAAATTATTTATTTATTTTCAAATTAAATTATTTATTTTCACAAAAAAAAAATTTTTTTAATATTTTCCAAAAACGCAACTTTTCAAAGTCTTTCTTTCTTTTTTGTAATTTGGGTTTTAAACAACAGAATAAATTACGACAGTCAGTTCTGCTGCGGTTTTGGTACTACAGTAAAAACAACAACAGCAGCAACAAAAATATAGAATATAGAAATCAAATATCGTAAAAGGAGCGTAACACCGCATCTAAGACGAGCTTAATTTAGTAAGACCCTAGGCGCCTCGTTTCTTTTTCCATTAAAACTCACTGAAAGATCGCATCCTTCACAAGCTGACTATGAATTATTTCTAAATTAAACAAAAACAAACAAATAGTAATGTTATATGAACATCAATTGAATTTTCAATTTATTCTTAATCTTATTTTTAAGAACAAAATAAAAATAAAAATACTCAGTTTTTATTCGGCGTGTGTTAGCAGGAAAGGCGAATAGTTAAAGCAACTGCTATAAATAAACATTACCTGGCAGCGCTGGGATAAAACGGCGAAACTATGTAGCTTGATAACTTTGTTGTTGCTTTCAAGTAAGCCGAGCAAATAGCTCCTGGTGATGCTCAAGCATGCATGTCCTGCAGCTTATATGTGTGCGTGTCGGGTGCATGATGCTAATATCTAACATTTTTGGTTTTCATCATGCAAAAGCCGACAACAAGTATGTGTGACACGAAGCAAGTTCGTGTGTCACCCGACACGCACACATATAAGCTGCAGGACATGCATGCTTGAGCGTCACCGGGAGCTAAAAGAGGTAGTGAGCAGAGCAGTGGCGAATAGAAGAGGCCTATTATTACGTTGAGGATAATATTTGGAATCAAGTTAAGCACTAACTTTTGCTCTTATTGAGGAAGGACATTTTTTCTACAACACTTTTTCTCTACAAAAAATCATTTTTTGAGAATGCCATCTTCCGGAATAGGGGTTGTTGTTAAAAGTCCACGTTGGAAAATTGAGAAAGGGAATTTGTTCTATATCCCTTTTCCTCTACAAAAAAAAATTTTTTTCTAATATTGCTGAGAACCAACGTTAGAGATATGGCTGCGCTTAACCTCAAGTCGGTTCACCATACACGTATGGGAAAATTATAACAATTTCAATTCATCGTTGTTTTTAATAAAAAAACCTCACTCCCTTAAGGCCGGCGGGCCAATTAGATGTCCTAAATTCAGTAGTTTTCGCGAAGCGTTGTAGGATGAGAAAAAAAAACAATTAGCCAAATGAAGTTTTGGGGATAGTTTAATATATATTTGAACTAAAAAAAAAAATTTGTACAATCTCTAACAATATATTGTAAGCCTAGTTATCAATAGATTCCCAGAGCGCCTGTATCCAACTTTTGTACAAGATACAACTTGCAATTTTCATCTGAAAACAAAAAAAAAAAGATTATTAATTTTGATGTAATTATCTTCTATGTGAACTAAAAAAAACATCCAAAAACTTTTTTAAGCGACTTTTTACCCAGTTGAAGAGTTTTTTTTCCTTGAAAAAACACTTTTTTTTCTACCTTCCCCAAAAATTCGAATTTTACGTGTTTCTCCCAATTTTCTTAGTTCACATAGAAGATAATTACATCAAAATTAATAATCTTTTTTTTTTTTTTGTTTTCAGATGAAAATTGCAAGTTGTATCTTGTACAAAAGTTGGATACAGGCGCTCTGGAAATCTATTGATAACTAGGCTTACAATATATTGTTAGAGATTGTACAAATTTTTTTTTTTTAGTTCAAATAATGGACTATGAATAAGTTCGTGCGGTTTTTTTTCGAAATTTGAAACTTTATTGACGTAAAATGGTTACAAATTTAATATTCAAAATATTGTCCATCGCTTACTACTACTTTTTCCCACCTTTCTGGCAATTCACGGATTCCCTTTGTGAAAAATTCGGTCGGTTTTGCCGCAATCCACGAATCGATCCATTTTTTGACTTCATCGTAATTACGGAAGTGCTGGTCAGCCAGGCCATGTTGCATCGATCGGAAGAGATAGTAATCGGATGGCGCAAGGTCTGGACTATACAGCGGGTGGGGTAGGACATCCCATTTGAGCGTTTCTAAGTATGTTTTGACCACTTGTGCAACATGTGGCCGAGCATTGTCATGTTGCAAAATAACTTTGTCGTGTCTATCGGCGTATTGCGGCCGTTTTTCTCGCAGTGCTCGGCTCAAACGCATCAATTGTCGTCGGTAGACATCCCCCGTAATCGTTTCATTCGGTTTCAGTAGCTCATAATAAACAACACCCAGCTGGTCCCACCAGATACACAGCATAACCTTCAGGCCATGAATATTCTGCGCCGACGTCGATGTTGAAGCATGGCCAGGGTATCCATACGTTGCCCGACGTTTTGGATTGTCGTAATGGACCCACTTTTCATCGCCAGTCACAATTCGATGCAAAAAACCCTTTCTTTTGTGCCGTTGAAGCAGTTGTTCGCATGCCCTAAAACGGCGTTCAACGTCTCTTGGCTTCAATTCATACGGCACCCAATGGCCTACCTTTCGGATCATTCCCATGGCTTTTAAACGTTTGGAAATGGTTGATTGATCAACTCCCAAAGTTTTTGCAACCTCTTCTTGCGTTTGAGCCGGATCTTGATCGAGCAATTCCTCCAATTCGGTATCCATGAACTTTGGCGGCGCACCCTCGCGTTCTTCGTCTTCCAAGCCAAAATCACCACTTTTAAAGCGTGCAAACCACTTCTGGCACGTTCGCTCAGATAGAGCATGCTCACCATAAACTTCCACCAAGATACGATGACTTTCGGCTGCTTTTTTCTTCATATTAAAATAATGAAGAAGAATTCCCCGCAAAAACACATTATTTGGCACGAAATTCGACATTTTCAAGTGTGGTAAAAATATTGTTGTTTACGCTTCAAATAAAAAACTTATACTGACGTTTGTGCCTTACGACAGTAGCTCTCCAATGAATGTTTGGAAATGTGGATCGATGGAATAATAATCAAGTTACGCCATCTGTTGTAAAACCGCACGAACTTATAAATAGACCTATTATATATTAAACTATCCCCAAAACTTCATTTGGCTAATTGTTTTTTTTTCTCATCCTACAACGCTTCGCGAAAACTACTGAATTTAGGACATCTAATTGGCCCGCCGGCCTTAAAAAGGTTCCACTGGAGCAACACTATACCAAATGTTTACATCCGGGAAACGCCAGAGTATCTTATTTTGTTGCTGTCTTGCAGTTCTTCGACTGTCGCACATTCTCGAACACTTTTGCATATTTACATAATTATACAATATATTTCTAACAAAATACGAGCATACACATAATTAATTCACCTTTCCACGCACCTTTTTCTCGCCTTTATCCAGATAGGGGATTTATTAAAAATATTGTATTTTCTATTAGATTTAAAAAGTGCAAAAATCTACCAAACCAAATTAACTCTAATGGCGACTCATCGACGCAGGCAACCTCAATTCACAGAGGGTTTAGCAAAACTGCTAAACATGTTTGCTATATCCTTTTAAATTTCCCTGAAAAGAGCGCTACTTATTTTCACTCCTCTCCGTGCTCTTTATTTTACTCTTAATGTCAATGCAATTCTCCACTAGCATGCCGAATTGTTTTTGCAATTAGTTGACTTCTTTTAAGATATACAGTTGTTACACAATTATTCGTACACTTGGCACAGCAAATAAAAATCTAACTCTACTCCAAATGTTTGAAATGATACTTGTGGCTTACTCTAAGAATGAATATATTCTTAATACATTGCCACAAAATAAAACTCCCCATTAACTACAATTACAGTCTGGATATTGTGGCAGGTTAAACTCCTATTTATCAAGAATCGACCCCGATATACTCAATATATGTATGTGCATCATGTGAAGGTATCCCGTACAAAACGACCTATTCACACGCCCTCTTAATCCCACTTAAGACGCTATATCTCTGGACCCAACCTGTCGCAACAGCCCGTTTTCTGGCCTACTGTTAGATAAGTTAGACGATGACGATAGGTGACTATACCTCACTGGCAGGGCCTAGTGAACTGCTGCAACAACAACAACCGCTCTAAGTGTTGATAAAAAGTATGCGTCGACGTTTAGAAGCAGTTATTAAATCCAAAGACGGCCTAACAAAGTACTGAATAAACGATTTTTTAATTATTTTTAATGAAATATTCTTAGTTTGTTTATGCTCAAATAATATTTTTGCCAAAAACTGTGCCCTATTTTCATACTTCCTTAGTTTTTCTAATTCCAAAAATTGAACTAAAAGTTTTTTTGTAAAATATTGAGTAAATGATTTATAATTTTTTTTTCTGTAAATCATGCTGTATTTACTTCAAAATTATGTGTGTACGAATAAATTTTGTAATCACGGTATGTTGAATGATATATGTATATCTATTTAAATGTGAACTTGCTATACAAAATACTAAAGTTTCTTTCCCAGTGCAATTACAATTCGCACCACATTACAAAATTTACTTCTAGGTCACTTTGACATTCAAACTATCTGAAAAATCTGAGAGAAAAAAATGGCAGCTGCTCTAGTAATAACACCTTCTTTGAACTCGCCTTAGAAAATGCATACAAAGCCGATTTCCTTTCACCGAGAGCGTAAAAAATATCTCTCTTTCCTGTCAATTTATCCTTAGCACAGGTAGGAAATATACGAAATAGGCTTAGTAGAAGAAGCCACAAACAACAGCGCATCGTTTTTCTTTGTAAAAACTTCGAATGTGACAAAATACTTTACACTTCTAATATTTGCTAAGGTTTTACCAATTGGTGAACCAAACCTGAAAAT
The DNA here is from genome assembly GCF_028408465.1 of Anastrepha ludens. Lineage (NCBI taxonomy): Eukaryota > Metazoa > Arthropoda > Insecta > Diptera > Tephritidae > Anastrepha > Anastrepha ludens. The sequence goes on along the minus strand of NC_071500.1, from coordinate 128,539,816 downwards.
AAGAATTAGGTATCGAGCTTAGCATACAATGACGGGACATCAAAACGGCAAGCAGCCGTTAGCCGTTATAGCAACAACAATCATCAACTTCGAATTCACTTTATGACTGCGATGCTCAAGGGTAGAACTGCCACAAAAATCACGAGCATGAATTTTTTGAATTATTTCAGAATAGCAACAAATAAAGACAAAAGACTTGCATCGTTTTCAGGATTGGGAATTCTTTCTTTTACATACACATATGTATGCGTGTATGCGTGCATGTTTTAAATTTTCCCAATCCGTACAGAGTTTCATATTTTATAATTCTTCCGCATACATTCTGTCAAAAAAATCAGGAATTGTATGTCTAAGTTTTATTTACTGGAATGTTGGTACACCTGTCCTCTAGTGTCGCAGAGTTTGAGCGTGATCTGTCAATTAGCTAGTTTTTGGATTATATCAGTCAACCGCAGGTGTGCTATGCGATTTTCACTATGGATAAAAATATCGAACAAAGAATTTGTCTTAAATTTTGTGTGTTTGAACGGGATTTCGTGTGCCGAATCGTTGAAAATGTTGCAGAAAGCCTATGACGAGTGTGCTTATGAAAAACACGGGTCTACAAGTGGTATAAGGCTTTTGCAGAGCGCCGAGAAGTCGTGGAAGATATGCCCCGATCTGGTCGCCCATCAACGTCTTCAACGGATGAAAACGTCGCCGAAGTCAAGGAAATGGTGCTGGAAATTTGAGAGAGGTAGCTCTTGACCTGAGCGTGTCTCACGAATCAATTCGCAACATTTTGCATCATCAATTGGACATGAGACGCGCGGCTGCTGGACTCGTTCCAGGAGAGTTGAATTTCTTCCAAAAAATTCATCTGAAGAAGGTGCCTGAAGACATGCTTGAGCAAGTGAATTCAGACCCAACCTTTATCCAGCACATCATAACAGGTGATGAGATGTGGGTATATGAGTTTGACATGAAACCCAGTCAACAGGCGTCTGCATGGCGCTATCTACATAAGCCGAAACCCAAAAAACCATGTCAAAGTCGGTCAAAAGTCATGAAAGTCATGCTACTGGTTTTCTTTAATTATCATGGTGTTGTGCACTGGGAATTCGTTCCAAAGGGCTCTACGGTAAATAAAGAATATTATTTTGAAGTCATGCGACGTTTGAGAGATAATGTGCGCAGGAAATTGCCCAATTCGTGGAAAGAAAACTCATGAATCTTGACCATGATAACGCACCTCCAATTGTTTATTACTAGGAGTAAATTGCGCAAATCCATTGCTTCGTTTTGCCTTTTCATCATATCGTTAATAATAATTATGGTAAACAAACAATAAAATATTCCACCAAACCAACTCCTATTAAGAAAAACCTTTCAAAATAATCTGGACAGCTAATTGTCAACTTTGCAGCTAATCTGCCGTATGTGAACGGGTGGATTAATTTTTGTAGATTTATTGCCAATCACCGGCGGCCGCCGTAGCCGAATGGGTTGGTGCGTGATTACCATTCGGAATTCACAGAGAGAACGTTGGTTCGAATCTCGGTGAAACACCAAAATTAAGAAAAACATTTTTCTAATAGCGGCCGCCCCTCGGTAGGCAATGGCAAACCTCCGACTGTATGTATTGTATTTCTGCCATGAAAAAGCTCCTCCTAAAATATCTGCCGTTCGGAGTCGGCTTGAAACTGTAGGCCCCTCCATTTGTGGAGCAACATCAAGACGCACACCACATATAGGAGGAGGAGCTCGGCTAAACACCCAAAAAGGGTGTACGCGCCAATTATTTATATGTGTATATATTAGGCCGGGTCGATTTGTTGGGAGGCAAAAAAATCGCCCATTGCTGTGTGAAAATCATATTCTAAGGATCAAAATAAGAAACTTTGCCGAAGGAACCATACCTCTAAAACGAATTCTGATGTCCCCCAAGGTCATCAGACGAGCAGAGGAGGGCAGTGGAAAGGAAGTGGAAGCGAGTGCGCCACAACTGGACTCGGAAGGAAAAAGGCAACGCTCCCAGGAGGAGGATGTCTCCCAAGAAAAGAGACCCAGGATTGGTGGTGGACCGTCGGTGGTGATGAACAGCGGTAGAGAAGACGGCGCCATCTTTAGAGAGGAGTGGAAGAGGGCCTGTCATCTCCGCAGTTTTCATGAGGGTAGTGAGGGAAAACCCTGGACACCCCCCCAAGCTGTGAAAGTGCCGGATTGCACTATGGTTCTTACAGGAGAATCGTCTGCGCTGACGAAAGGTCAGCCTCAATGTATAGGGCGGCAGTGGCCTTGGTGGGAGAGGTATGGGAGGGAGCTAAGCTAAAGGTAGTGGACAGAAGGGATCTACCTGTGCGTCCAAGTAAGTGTCTGGCTCCCCTCCGAACCCTCTGCTTCGAAGGAGATGGAGGAAATCCTCCGCTATTACAATCCCAAACTTCCCACGCACAACTGGAGGGTGGTTAAGATAGAGAAGACTGAGGGATCCTATCGGCAAGCGTTGATTCTGCTGAATGCAGAGTCTCTCGGTCCTCTCGCTGAAGCGAAGGGCTATGGCTTCGATAAAGTAGTTCTTAAGGTCTACCAAACCGATGCCAGAGGAGATGCCTCTGCACATCCGGAAGCGCTGGGAGAAGTAAGGCCCATAGTAGAGGAAGCTCCTGTAGACATGGAAGTGGAATCCGTCACGTCGGAGGGTGACAATGCTGATGACGTCCGCTCTTTACCGGGGTCTGTCATAAAAATCGGGTCGTTCTTCGACAGAGCGGAGGAGGAGAGGATTCTGGCCGCGGAGAGCGACGACGCCGCCCTTGGTGTGATGGAGGGGATCTTGGAGGATGAATATTCTTCAGATAAATCTTCAGCACTCTGAGGCGGCGTCCGCCAACTTACTTATCCACATTGAGCAAGGTGGAGCTGATATAGTCCTGATCCAGGAGCCGTGGCTGAGCAGCAACGGCATTTCTGGGCTCAGAACGAAAAGCTACAAACTGGTGGTGTATAGCACACGGGTAAACCACAGTAATTTCAGCAATGCAGACATTGTAACGGTGAGCCTGCAGGGCCCTGCTGGAAAGCAATGGCTGATGTCCGTCTATATGGCACACGACGACGAAGTGGAACCACCTCCGGCGCTGCTAAGGGAAACCCTGGCTGAAGAAAAACGCAGGATAATCGGCGTTATTATAGGCACTAACGCAAACTCCGATCACACCTGCTGGGGAAGTTCAAACATCAATGCCCTAGGTGAGTTACTTTTCGATTATATTTTAAACGAGGACTTGATTATCTGTAACAGGGGTAATGACCCCACTTTTATTACCGCAGCCAGAGAAGAGGTGCGTGACCTCACTCTGGCTTCTTCTTCACTGATAAACCTCTTGTCCAATAAAAGCTTTTTCCAGGAAGGAAAATCGCCTTGATGGACAAAGAAGCTATCTGAGCTTAGGGCTTCATGCAGACGCCTTTTTAACAGGGTTAAAAAAATTAAGTCTCCCTCGGGTTGGGAGCTGTATAAAGCAGGGCTAGGAATATTTAAGTCCGAAATTAGGAAGGCTAAGGACTCTTGGAGAAGCTTTAGACGAGTACTCACGAGGAGTTCCGGTCCCTTGGGGTACTTAAGAGACGAATTGGGACGATGGGCGGCGAAGAGTCAATGAAGTTACTTCTCGACGCCCATTTTCCGACGAACCCAGCACCTAGCAGCACCGGCCTGGATAGCATTTCAACTTGCATTCCGGACCGGGGCTGGTTGCTGGATAGGTGTCGCCTGGCTTGGGCCATTGACTCCTTTAGACCCTTCAAGTCGGCTGGTCCTGACGGCATCATCCTGCCCAACTGCAGAAATCTGTGGAGGTATTATGCCGTTGGTTGAGCCTTATCTATGCGAGCTGCGTAGCCAGGGGCTATATACTGAGAACATGGAGGGCCGTGAGGGTTGTCTTTATACCAAAGACAGGCAAGAGCTCGCATGTTTCCCCTAAGGACTTCAGGCCAATCAGTCTCTCATCTTTCTTACTGAAAACCCTTGAGAGACTGATTGACCTGCACATAAGAAGCGAAATTCCTCGGGATCGGTTGCTGCATACCCAACATGCTTATTGCAAGGGTATATCGGTGGAATCTGCCCTACATACAATTGTGAAGGAGATTGACGAGTCTCTTTTTCAGAAGGAGTTTGCGGTAGGCGGATTTGTCGACATTGAAGGGGCTTTTAACACCGTCCTCCCGGAGGCAATTACCACGTAAACTGGGTTAGAGGAAAATTTGTGGATACTCTCTACAACTTGATGCAGGGATATCTAAACGCTGTTCTTAGATGGGCGACGGATTGCGGCCTGTCGGTGAATCCTCTTAAAACGGAGCTCGTCTTATTTACGAGGATATATAAAATATAAAGAGCTCAAGTTGTCTCACTATGGGGCGCTCCTCTGATGCTTTCTGAGAAGGTGAGATACATAGGTATTATCCTTGATAGCAAGCTTACATGGAAGCCCAATATTGCGGAAGGCAACAATAGCCTTGTATGGGTGCAAGGGCGCAATTGGCAAAAGATGGGGCCTTTCGCCTAGAGTTGTTTTTTGGCTATATAATACTATTGTAAAGCCTATCTTGTTTTATGGAGTCATAGTCTGGTGGAACTCACTAGAGAGGACGACATTGGTTAAGAAGCTGGAGAGAGTTTCAGAGGTCGGCACTCATTGGAATCAGACGGGCGCTTCGAACGACTCCTATATATATAGGCGCGTATATATATATAATTGGCGCGTACACCCTTTCTGGGTGTTTGGCCGTAGAAACTTCAAGTTCATCCCCCTCTCAACGGATCAGTGTATACCCTCGCTTAGTCCAACCGGAACCTTCTCCACTCATATTCCATCAAGGGAAGAGTGGACGGGGGGCTACACTTGGGGCAGGGTCTGGTGAACTTGTTCATGGATGGATCGAAGTTGCAAGGAAAGGTTGACACTGGAAATTCTCTTTTCATGCTTCATTCGCGGTCACACGGGCAAAATTGTTTTCGGCAACATTTTGGTGTTTATTATTTTATCATGATGTTATTGTTGTTGTAGCAGCATAAACATTTACCCGCAATATGCGGGAAATGCTGCTGCAGTGATAGTCCTTGGTCGAATATAAATCCGGGTCGTCCCGGTTACGTAAAACCGACTGTCGTGGGAACGTCTACTTTACCATCTTCTGGTTCGGATATATTCTACAACCCGCTAACATGTTAGGCGGTGAACGTCCGCAACAGTTTCTTAAATATTTCAATGAAGAATGCAAACAGGTTGAATAATAAATAATTTGTTGTTTTTTTTTATTTACATTCGGGTATATATATATATAAATTATTGCACTTGAATAAACAAAAAAAAATTAATTTTAAAATATTTCATATATGCAAAAATAATTAACTTAAAATAAACTTGTGTATCTAGAAATGGGGGGATATTCAACATAAAACAAATAGTTTTTTTAATTATACCTACTTTACTAGCAAAAATAAGCCTGTCAAAAATTTCTTTAAGATTGGAAATATGAATAAGATGTGCAAAGCGTGTTGCCAGTACGGGATACAAATTCCCCTCTCTCTTCCACGTCCGTCCTTCTCCCTCGAACAAAATGTTTCCTTTCCAAATGTTTCCCCTGTATAATTGGGCACTTTGAATTCAAATCGAACACACATTAATAAATTTAAAATCGAATATATGTTGTGGGAACGTTATCCAATGAAAGGGACGCAAGCAATACATTATATTGTCTTAGTCGTTATGAAATATAACAACAACAATTATACTTTTTTTACGCAGCCAGCATAATTGCAAATAAAAGACTATGAAGCATTACAAGTAAATTCAAAAACAAGGTTCATGATGTCACCCGGCACTATTGTGCCACTTCTAAGTTCCTAAGGCTGGTGTAATAGCCGCGGACCATAAACTCTGCTTGAGGCGCTGTCATCACCCGAATCAGTCGCGCTTGGCAAATGCCATTAAATTTGAACTTAAAGTTCAGTCTCTAGTGTCTTAATCTGCATTTTAATCTTACTTGATGGCCCATTCGGGTGAGTGTATCATAAACCAAACTGTTCGTGTGTGTGCAATGAGGAAACAAAAAGAGAAATATGTAATTGTGTATATGCTCGTATATACATGTTTGAATTAGTGCGCAGCTAAGTTCTCGCTGTTTTTTTTTTATGAAAATACAACTTTATTCTCAAAAAATGGTTACAAGTGAATCATTGAAAGTATTGCCTCCCTGGCTACTACTTTTTCCCATCTTTCTGGTAGATCTCGTATACCGTCGTGGTAAAACTGTTCATCTTTTGAGGCTATCCATGGATCAAGCCATTTTTTGATGCCTTCATATGAATGGAACTGCTGGTCAGCTAGACCATGTGCCATCGGATCGGAACAGGTGATAATCGGACGGCGCAATATCTGGAGAATATGGCGGGTGGGATAGGATTTCCTATTTCAGTGTTTCCAGGTAGGTTTTAACGTGTTTGGCAACGTGAGGCCGAGCGTTTTCATGCTGTAGAATAAATTTTTCATACCTCTCCGCGTATTGTGGCCGCTTCTCGCGCAGTACTCGGCTCCATCGCATATTGAAGTCGATACCGATCCCCAGTGATGGCTTCGCTTGGTTTTAACAGTTCATAATAAATAACACCAACTTGCGTGCCACCAAATACATAACATAACCTTCGCAGCGTGAATATTTGGCCGAGGCGACGACGTAGAAGCATGATCGGGCAGTCTTCATTACTTTCTTTTCTTTGTATTGCTGTAATGAATCAATTTTTCATCACCCGCCACGATGCGATGAAGAAAATCCTTCATTTTTTGCCGCTGGAGCAGTTGTTCACAGGGGAAAAACGACGTTCAACATCCCTTGGTTTTAACTCATAAGGAACCAAAGTCCCCTGTTTCTGAATCATTCCCAAAGCATGTAATCGCTTGGAAAAGGATTGGCGGGTAACTCCTAATACTGAAGCAAGCACTTCTTCCGTTTGACACGGATTTGGCCTTCCTTCACGCGGACGTCAACATTAAAATCACCGTCTTTGAAGCGACGGAATCAATCTCGGAACATTGTTTCACTTATAGCAACATCTCCATAAACTTTATGTAGCTCTCGATGCGCTTCAGCCGCCGTTTTTTTTCGAATGAAAGAGGTAAATCAACACTTTCCGCAAATGACGATTATTCGGCACAAAATGAGACATTTTCACAAAACCAAAAGCATATGATACCAAAACAAAATCACTAATGTGTCGAAGCAGTTTGTTTACCACATGGCTTGGTTTATGACGTTTAGGTTATGTTAGAATCGACTGGCACACACTGCTGGCGGCATCTATTGACAAACAGTGGGAACTTAGTTGCGCACCTAATATATATATTATATTAGAAAATGCGTATGCGGAGTATTAGTGCGTGGCGCGGACATACGACACTGGCAGACATTAGGAGCATCTCCAGCGTTAATTGCGCCACTTCTGTGTGTTCAATATGGAAGCCGATTCATGGCACATTAACTAAGACATAAAGCAACAAATAATTACTATGAGCAGGCGCACATCACGAAGAGTGGCACAACGGGCCAGTGCGTTTGCAGCAACAAAAGGAATTACTTGCGTAGGAGTTAAAAGTGCACGAATTTCTTTTGTTGCTATTTTAATTACAAGCATCAACAATTTGCATGCAATTCTGTTTCTGTTCTTATTTTTCATATTATTGCCATTGCGACTGTTGCCGTTGTTGATTTAACTGATATACTCATATTTTGTCCAACACTGCAAAAGCACGAGTATTTGGAGAGTGATTAGGGTCAGAGTAATTATGCAACATGCGCATTGAATGTGACACATTGCAACAACATAAAACGGTATGGTAAAAGCAAAAAAGTGTTCATGTGCAGCTAAAACAGCAACAGAGTCATCATCCAGGCGTGCAACGGCTATGGTGCAAGGCTGACGCATCTATCGTCAGTAAACATGGCACAGCAAAAATAAATGTAACGATTGCAATGATATAAATGTATACTTACGCAGCCTAAAAAAGAATGTTGTACATTATTGCTACACGTCTACAGTAGATCGCCAAAAAGTTAGAAGAATTTGATTATTTGAAGTAAATAGAGATAGGTACTGAACGGTCTATCACTGCTCATGAGCAGCCGTATGACACATTTTTTTTTTGGTATGTGATCACTGAATTTCGATTAGAACTAGATAAAACTACAACACTGGGGTGTGACCCTGCAGATATTTCCTTAAGCCTGAGCCACTCTCTTTAATTTTTTAGTGTGGGCAGCAAAGGTGCTCATATAAGCAATACAAAAGTAAGCGCAGACGAAAATCTTCAGCATCCTCGCGAGACCCGTGTAACTTTGGCTCATTTGCGATAAAATTAAATTGCAGGCTTACTCCTTCCTTTCCAGAATCGACCCCAACATACCCAATATATGTCCACAATGTGAAGGCACAGCGGACGACACTAATCAACTCTTCACATGCCCTATCAAACCTACTCACCTAACACCCCTCTCCCTTTGGACCCAACCTGTCGAAACAGTACCATTTCTGGGTCTATCGTTAGATGAGTTGACGAAGACGACCGATAACTACATCGTACAGACAGAGTTTAATAAGCAGCTACAACAACAACAACAACAACAACAACATCATCAGCGTCATTAGGGTGCATAATTATTACTCCCGTGTTAAACCCAAGTTAAACTGGGTTTATTTTCCTTACTACAATAGTTAATTTAATACTACGGTGTAGTAAGAATCAGCTTTTTTTTTTTTTTTTTTTTTTTTTTTTTTAACTTTTTATTTGTTTATTGAATCTGCCTTTTCAAAGGCCTCACAATAAGTATTCAAATCTTAGAACTAAAAAGAAAAATTTTATTTTATCTCATTTTCTACAATAAATAATTATCAAATGGCCCTCTACTCATCGGGGTGGTAGGTCATTTCTTCGAAGCCTGGTCGTATGTTGCGTACTCAGGAGTTGACGTGCGAACGGGTTCGGGTGATCTTGCAATTTCAACTGATAGTTTTCACGAACTTTTTTGAATACTTCCTTCACCATCGGTACATCTAGGTCCCTATGGATGTTGTCGTTTCTTATATACCACGGCGCTCCAGTTATGGTTCTTAAAATTTTCGACTGTGCTCTCTGTATAAGATCGATACTGGAACTGCTGGCCGTTCCCCACAATTGGATTCCATAAGTCCAAATTGGTTTCAAAATTGCCTTGTACAAGAGGACTTTACAGTCAAGGCTCAATCTTGATTGCTCATTAATTAGCCAGTGAAGGTTTGAAGCTTTGATTCTCATATTAAGCCGCTTTGCCTCGATGTGGCGTCTCCATGTTAAACGCCTATCTAGGTGAACGCCAAGATATGTGACGTGATCAGACTGTGGTATGCATACGTTGTTAAGGGTAACCGAGGGACAGTCTCCTCTTCTAAGCGAAAATGTGACATGTTTACTTTTTATTTCGTTCACTTTTATTCTCCATTTTTTCAGCCACTTTTCTAAAAGTCTGAGATATTTATTTAGCTCTCCAGATGCCAGAGACGGATCATTTTGAGAACTAAGCACAGCGGTGTCGTCAGCGAATGTAGATATAGTCAAACTATCGCCCTCGGGCAGATCAGAAGTATAAATTAAATACAAAATTGGGCCTAGTACACTGCCTTGAGGGACACCAGCTTCAATTTCATATTCATGAGACACATAATCGTTGCATTTTACTCTGAATTGTCTGTTTGTTAAGTACGATTCCAGAACTTTGTGTGTAATAGGTGGCAAACAGCGTTTTATTTTATGTATGAGACCCTCATGCCAAACTTTGTCAAATGCCTGTGCCACATCTATAAAAATTGCTGAACAGTATTTTTTAAGTTCAAAACATTTTCTTATTTCCGCAGTTAACCGATTTACTTGCTCGATTGTCCCATGTTGTTCTCGAAAACCAAACTGATGTGGAGGGATTATATTACGTTCGTTTAAAATCGGCATCATTTTGTTTCTCAAAACTTTTTCAAATAATTTTGACAAACACGGCAACAAACTGATTGGTCGATAGGACGATGGCACATTTAAGTCTTTGCCCGGCTTAGGAATCATTATTATTAAAGACGTTTTCCAGCTCTTTGGAAAAATGCCTACCTCGATGATTGCATTAAATATTACAGACAGCACAATTATAGCGACTTGTGGTATATTTTTTATCATTAATGGTGTTATTGCGTCATAACCTGGCGCCTTTTTCACCTTAAGATTCTTGTTAATAACTGCCTGAATATCTTCAGGAGCTATGTTGATTGGTTCTGAGTTTAACGATGCGTTGCCACTACTTTCTTCTAGTATTTGTTCATTTGCAGAAGAATTTGGTTGGAAAACATTACTCAGATGATCGGCGAATATCGACGCTTTATCTTCAGCGCTACGAGCCCATGTACCGTCAGGTTTTCTTAGGGGGCTTTGTACTTCTACTGGCGTCTTAATGGTCTTAGCTGCTTTCCATATAGAAAAATTTGTGTGCTTTGTATTGGATAAGCTCTCAATATAGTTTTTGTTTTTACGATCTTCGTCCAAGTGAAGTGCACATCGCAGTTTTCTATTTGCAGCAGACAGCCTTTGCTTAGCACCAGGGGATCTGTTTTGTTGCCATTCTCTTCTTAACCTTCTTTTTTCCAGTAGTAGTCCTTCAATTTCAGAGTTGGAAACATTTGTGGCAAATTTTGGACTTAATTGGTATTTAGAGTGATCTAAAGCTGATGTCATCACAAACGTGAAGTCATCAACAGATTTTTCAATTTCAGCCTCGCTATGAACTACAGGATTTGTGTTAATGTGGCTGCTAATAAATTTTTTGTACTTCAACCAGTTTGTTTTATATTTAGAGTCAATTGCAGAGCCAAGTATATTAGCGTAATAGGTTAATATTACTGGGGAATGATCTGATGATAAATCATACGACGTTTCTGTAGTGACTGAGTTTCGATTTATATTTCTCGATATAGCAAAATCTATGAGGTCAGGAACTTTTTTGGGATCAGAGGGCCAATAGGTGGGATGTCCGGGAGATATGACATCCAATTCGTTTTTTCGATCAATTAAAGTCTTATATAACTGCCTACCTTTGGGATTCACTAATCGAGAGCCCCAATACGTGTGTTTTGCATTATAGTCTCCACAAGCTAGAAAACGTTTCCCCAATCTGCTAAAATATTCCTCAAACTGCTCTTTTGTAACAGCAAATCTTGGTGGACAATAAACTGAGCTAATTGTTAAATCACCATATCCGACCTCAAGGTGAATGGATATTGCCTGCAGATAGTCTTTTGCAAATGCATCTAAAACGTAGTGTCGTATTCTATTCTTTATTAGGATGCCTGTACCGCCATGTGCTTTACCATCGGGGTGATTTGTAAAATGGAACATATATCCAGGAATATTAAAATTATATCTATTTGTGAGATGAGTCTCAGATATCAACATTATGTCAATACAATTTTTTTGTAAAAAATGGCAAACTTCTATTTTATTTTGGTTTAAGCCATTTGCGTTCCAAAAAGCCATTTTTAAATAACTCATTTCTTTGCCAATAGTATTTGAAGCATTTGGTTCTGCGTTCTCACAAGCTCTTGAAGAGTATTTTGCATGGAAGACATAATGCTGGTAATATTCTGGTTAAAAGCGTTCATATTTTGGGTAAGTGTATACATTATACCCTCCAAACCTCCAAAATTCTGGGGAGCACTAGCTTGTTGGGTACCTGATTTTACAATATTGGCATATGAGATGGCTCCTGACTGGAGTGGAATTTCTTGATTTTGTTGCTGAATTTTTCCTCCGATACCAGAAACTGTAACGCTTGTAGGTCTGGTAGATGTTGCTACTTCTGTGTTTCTAAATTCAACAATTTCTCCTCTCGCTTGCTGCTTTCTCTCGTTTAACCTTTTCAACAAGTCTTTATAAACGGGGCACCCTCGATAGTTTGCAGTGTGATCACCACCGCAGTTTCCGCATTTTCTACTTAGGCCTTCTTTAGCTGCAGTGCATTCGTTAGAACCATGCTGATCACCACATGCAACACACACTACAGGTAGTGTACAGTAATTCTTTGTATGGCCAAATTCTTGGCAATTTCCGCACTGTACAGGCCCATTACGCTTGAGGGGCTCCTCCACGTGTATTCTTCGATTTAATAAATATCTCAAGGAATAAATGGGATGCGTTTCATTCCCTTTCAACTTCCTTGTGTCAGGCTCCAACTCAACCTTGAACATTGGTTGTGGAATTTTATTTTTGTTAAAAATGTTAACGACGCTCTTGGTTTTATACCCGAGCTCTTCCAGGGCCTCTTTGATTTCTTTGGAGTCCACAGTGTGCTCAATACCTTTAAAAACAACTGAAAGTCCCTTGCTACTTTTCAATTGGTAAGTATAAAAATTTTTATTGCTTTCCTCCAAAAGTTTCGAAATTTTCCTATAGTCAACCTCGTTGTATATGACTATTTTAGTTTCATGGATATGACCTTTTCTTATCGGAACAATGTGGAAATTATTTTTCCCAACTGTATCAATAATTTGTTTCACCAAATTATTAGAACTATGTTCACGAAGGAATATTGGCGGTGGTTTAAGTGATTTTTTATTTTCATTCACATCTACAACTTTATCCTTGTTGTCTTCACTTAAAATAGCAAACCTGTTGCTATTATTATTGGTGCTGCCTTCGACTACCTTTTGTTTTTTCATAGTTGGAACTTGTTTTTCAGGGCTTAGATTTCTTTTATTTATGTTGATGTAACGAAGTATACCAGATTGAACCTTTGGTAATGCACCCTTTGATTTATTGGTATTATCGATACTTAATTTCTCACTTGTTATGCACTTCTCTGTTTTTTGCTGTATATTTATTTCTTTATTTTTAGACACCGTTGTTGTTGTTGTTTGTGTGTTTTTATTCTCATTGATTTGGGTAATGTCCAAACACTGTTTTTGCATGATTTCGTGCGTTGATTGTAATTCTGTTTCTTTTTCACATAACAGTAACGCGGGAGAACAAGAGCGTGTTCTAGCTGGTTTTACCGTTAAATAATTTTTATTGATATTCGTATCACTTTGATTTTTTTGCAATTCTTGAGAATTTAGAAATATATATGCATTTCTGCCGTTCGTACTGAGCCTAGTAGTCTCCTCTTGAGAAGACATATGCTCCACTTTTCACTATATATTTGTTTTTTTTTTTTTTTTTTTTTTTTTTTTTTTTTTGTTTTTTTTTTTTTTTTTTTTTTTGTAGTAATATATGAACAATTGTTTAATTTTATTTATTCGCTGATAACTTTATCCGGCCACTCTAATTAACTATAATGTGCAGGAGTTCACAAAACTTTTGCATATTTTTAGGCCGAGCTTATTAAGCTGGCTGAGTTCAGAAAGTAACTGCGTTTTGTGACTCAGCTGCTTTCTTCTTTGTTGATTTTATTATTTATTTTGTTGTTGTTGTATCTGCTTCACTTCAAGCGCCAAATGATTAAGACAGCAAGAAATGCTTGTCTATTCGATATTTTCACCAAACTTCACACACTACCGAATGAGGATTCTTTCACCATTCGAATTAGTACAAACTTTGTGAAATTTTCACTTTAGACACAGTGATTTTAAAATGTTTAATTATTCGCTTAAATGTTCACTTGCTCGACGTTCTAAGGTTGCCACATGTAAGAATCAGCTTTAACACAAAAATATTCTAATGTCATCTGACAAATATAGGTTTATAAATTTACATTAGTTGTGTTCGAGAAAAAAATGAGCCATCATCAGCCACCAACACAAATCAAGAGCATTAGCGAAAATTCTCTTCCAAATAGAAGAAAAAACGAATGGAAAATTTGCCATCACTGATAGAAGAAGGCACATGGTAAAAAGAACTCAGAAGGTTTGACCAACATCAGACCATTCATCGGCTCTCAGCGATTTTGAAGGAATCACCTGATTTGTTGACGTAAGGAGGAGTTATGACAGCGCCTTTTTTTACCACAAAACTGAGATTGTGTTAGGGATATAAAACAATCAACGCAGCCATTATCTAGAGCGCTGACAAAACTGGCATTTTCTATAACTTTAGCCAATGATGCCACTTTGACACTTTGCCTTGTTATTAATCGTTGAAAATCATTTATCTGTTCGTAAACGTTCAAGTAAGTATAATAATAAAAGCTAGTTATTTTGTAAATTAAAGCCGTTTTTCACTATTTAGGTCGATTATGTCTTTCATATGGTGGTAGTCTATTATTTGAAGTTGGCTTTCTGCTGCAGAAAACAACCGGTTTGTGAATTTTCGTATACGTAAGTCCAGATCAGACATTTGCAAAAATTCTTCTTAAACTTTATCATTCATAGTTTTTTTAGAACAGCGTTTTTACAAATATAATAGTGACCACCTTACATATGATACAATACATAAACTATAGTTAGTAAGTTCTGTTAGAATATTTACTAATAAATTGTTTATAAAGTTTTTATTTGTAGGACTTCACAGACGAGTAAGTGCAGTGGAAGGAGTGTGTTGAAGAGCTAGGTGGCACAACAATTGTGGTTTTTAGAAACGAAGGCAAGTATGCGCGTATTTCTACCAACGTCACATGTGGTGCTACGGACAATTTCATAGATGACATTGAGCGTGCTGTGTATGATGGTGCATGTGACGGTCATTATGTGCCTAGTGCTGCTACCACTGAAATAAATTTGGCTTCCGAACTGGCTGCGCACGTCGATACCTTACCCGGTCTAGAACAATACCCTGTACGTAGATGCATGCGCAACACCTACGCGAGCAAGTCCTCGTGTTTTACGCCTACAATTACACGTAAGTTGTAGTGATATATTTGTGAGTTAACAATTTTTAAGATTTTTGGTTTACAGGTTTTTGATGTCTGCCCGAATAAGTGCAGGGTTCCAACACCTATACGAGCAAGTGCACCCACTTTTCTCATATTTCCGCTCCGATTCATTACTGCGTCGCGTTGTATTGATATACGAAAATTTGCAAACAATCACAATTTCTAAAAGTGATTTCTTATGTTTAGAAATGATCGACTGAACTTCTGCTTTCGCAATGTCTTTACGGTAACATATGTGCATGTATTGTTATGCACAAAATACGAAATTAAACATTCTGTTTTATCCCATTCCAGACGTTTAAGTACACCAAAGGTCAAAATATATATATATTTGAAGAACAATATCGTGATCGCTAAGCTGGGCTATTTGCGATGTAGTCGGTGATATAGGCAAGTGAAGCTTATTGCCACTGCGGTATGCGCAGTGGCTGCATTCCAAGAATCAAGCTACTATGATCCAAACCTGTACATCTAAGAAGATAAAAAATATCACACCAGCGGCAAAATCCAATTAAACAGATGAACTAAAAATTAAGAACAGTACTACCTTTTCGCGAGTACATTGGCTGCTCTATATCCATTATATTGTTGTTTTGTTGCTGGAAATAAATGTAAATGAAGCCAAATCGGACCAACCATACTTCACTCTTGCACTGAGAATCGCTTATAGCCCACAGACCACTTCGTGTTTTTCCAAGTGAGATCTAAACATTTAACTAATGCCACAGCAGTAAGCATGGTGGACTTATTCACTAAAAAATTGCCGTAGTAGTGGACACTCAAACAAAGATCAGATGAAGCTCTCAAAATCCGTCGGGACCGAATCGAAGTTAATAAAATAATTTCGGAGAAAACTGAATATTTTCTGTGGTCCGCTCAAAATAATGTCAAGGGAATGAAGAAACGGAGAGTTATATGTATGTACATATTTAATTGGCGCTTACACTCTTTTTGGGTATTTGGCCGAGCTCCTCCTGCCGTTTTTGGTGCGTAGTTTGCCATTGCCTGCCGAGGGGCGACCGCTTTCTAACGAAAAAGCATTTATATCATTTAGAATTTCTTGCCCGAGGTTTCGAACATGGGCACTGTCGAATAGTAGTCACGCACCAACACATTCGCTAAGGTACCTACTATGGTAATAGGAGGTCGAATAGTATTGAGACTCACTGAATACTGCCTTCATTTTGTTCAGAGAACGAAAGAAGAATCAAGAAGCTACTAAGATATGCGAAATAGAATTTTCAAGTTAACGAGATACTGGACTAATGGATATATGATGCTTAAGCTCTGAACCGCGTACAATAATTTCTCTAAGAACTGGAGAATTTCGGATAAGGCAGAGCATATCCTAAGCACATGTGTAGCACGGCGAGAAAATGATTATTACCCTTGACATCAGTATGGTGATTCGCAAAATTGTATTCCCCCATGTCGGCTATGCCTGGTCTACAGTAAGATGATGCAGTCTTCCATAACACAATCACTTTTAGGAATGACTAATTTAACTCCTTTTTGTCGAATTATGTCAAGTATAACCTGATAAATATAATCAGGACGTACTATGAGTGAGATAAAATCGGTTTCGCCAGAAAAAGTGGTATAAAATTGGTACATATGTACATATGTATGAAACGCGTTTATGGTTGTCACATACATACTTCAAATTATTTTTGAAACTAAGTTCCATAAAATTTGCAAGCTAATCAAAAGCAAGCAAATCAATTAGTATTTGACTTCATTAAAATAAAAGAAGTGTTACAATTCCTGATGAGAAGACCTAAGAAGCACTGGCTTGTTGGAGATATGAACGCCAGGTTTGTAACCGCGCAAAATTAATTCGTTGCAGTCTGAACGACTGATTAGATAAGTGTGTTCGTACGTGTGGGCACAATTCTGTACCGAGTATCTTATGAGGTGGCAGCCGAAGTTACTCTTACAATTTTGCTTCGGATGTTGTTGCTCGGTTAATCTATAATCCGTGATAATGTTACAGATAAAGCAGAGTACATTCATTATGCCCTAAGAAAATTTCCAACACTACAAAACTGCTGCTTCATTCATTTTTAAATATTATGCGAGGACTTGAAAACCTAGTTACACTCTAGTTGGAGGATTTACTACATTTGTCCAATCAAGAGGAGTTACTATATTTGTTCAATTTTAAGAAAGGGAGCAGTAGAATTGAGAAACTCCTTTTTATCTGGGCATCATAACGAACTCTTGTGATTTTCTGGTACTCTTCCATATAACAGCATGCCTAGCTAATCTTTTCGGTTGGCTATTTTCAGGTGTCCTTTTATTTTATGTGCAATCATAGACGCGGACATAAAAAATATGTTGTGTGACTATTGGTAGCTACTAAATGGTGGACACTGGCTAATTTTCTCTTGCATTATTATTAAATGTAGTCGATTAGTGCGAGTCAATACTACGAGTATAATTGTCAGCATAAATCTTCTATTTTTACCTTAGCACCATCCAGTGGAACTCTCAGCTAACATAAGTTTTGTGATTCGATTTGTTAAACATATTTATGAGCTTCCTTTACTTACGCACGTACATGTGCCTTTTAATCGAGGGAGCATACAATTTTTTTTCGCTTATACTCGTACACTCCACCGGTTTTCTGGAAGAATGCCATACATAACTTAAAAACAAAACTTCCAGAAAAACGGCTTCTAAATTTTTAGTTTCATTTACCTCATTAAGTAAGTAAAAGTAAATGCCTGTCTTCATTTTGGGTATGCAGTTCTATATCCCATTAAATTTTAGTATAACAAAGTGAACTTTTCAAGTGAGAGATGTGCCACGTTTTATTCCGTACAAAATAAATGCTCGAGTTTTTTCATTCATTGAGAGAAAAAGCCTAGGCCATTATATGGTTTTAGTTGAAGTATGAAATATATCTACTTACATATAAATGCAAAATACAATATTTTTATTTTTTAATAAAAAAAAATAATGGTGTATACAATTTTTGGGCGGGGTGTATGGGAAAATCGTAAGGGTACAAACTAATAGTGGTTAGGGTAATTATATATGTACATATACATACATATGTTAAGCCTTAAAATCTCCCGAAATTACAGATACTCACTTACCTCTTGTTGAAAAAATATTAATCGATTATTGGAAATATTTGTTTTTATTTTTATTATAATTGAAAAAGTGATTAAAGAGGGAACTGTATATTTGTGGTATGTTGTAAAAACTTATTTTAACTGGCATTGACAGGGAAAGTTGAAGAAGCCTTTAAATAACTTGATAACTCAAACTTTTTCTCTTTGACGTTTTTCAGGACTTTAAACCGAGGAGTCTCTCCAAGGACTATAAACCTAACAATGTGCAACGGCAGCTGGTTGCATCATTAGTGGTGCAGGCATGAATGCAGATATGCATGAAAAGTGGCGGCATCAAAGAATTGAGAAGCCCTTGGGTATCTCACGGAATGGCACTTGACAGCGAAGTGTGTAGAAGGCAACTCCCTAGAAAAATCAAAACAACAATTATGACAGATAACAACAATGATAATGGCCCTCAGTCTCCAGCATTAAGAGGGTGCTAAAAATAACCGGAGGTAAAACAATCAAAAAATCAAATATCGGTACCTGGAATATAAGAAGTTTATATGAAGCTGGAACGCTAGCCAATGTCAGACAAGAAATGAGAAGATCATAAATAGACATTTTAGGTGGCCTAGCAAGTTGAAAAAGCTGGGACATTGGAAGTAGAGTACCTCACATGGGTTTTCAATATGTCCGAGGCCAATCTCGTAATTCCTGACAAGTGGAAATCAGGCGAGTGGTCCCACTACTGAAACCTGGGAAACCCGCCAATCAAGGGGATTCTTATCGGCCGATAACTCTTGGGGCAAAGACACGGAAATGTTGCTATCGACATTTACGGCAACTGGCCGGCCGGTTCTAAACCATGCTATACCTGTCTGTTCGCCTGGAACTAGTGATTCGCAGTGGATGAAGCTTCAGACTTGTTAAAACACTGTCATTCGGGCAGAGACGGGATGTCTACTAATGCCCTCACTTCGACACCTACACATCGAGGCTCAGATGCTCCCTGTGAAGGAGCACAACAAACTGCTCAGCAAGCAGTTCCTGGTAAGGGTGCTACCGTAGGTCCCGCTCATGTAGACAACTGATTGAGCCTCAGCCGGCTCCTAGGCACGTCAGGAGGCACCTCCTCAATTACGCCAACGAGATCCAAGACAAATTACGTGAGGTGTTTTTTCAATTTTCTGTACCTCCCTCCCCCCCTGATGAGATGGCGTGAAATTTTATTCAACCCCCTCCCCCATCCCCCAATCTAACGTGAGATTTTTCAAAATGTGGGTTTCTTATGTAAACGCTTTAGATTGTTATTGTAAAAAGAAAAAAAATTGCTTCGTGCTTTTATTTACGACTAGTAATCAATATTGCTGAGAGTTATAAGTGTAATAAAAATTTAACAATAGAAGACTTAAATTGTAACTACTGCGATTAAAAAAAGAAAATCTACTCTAATTCAGTCCATGGAGAATCATGCGCGGTTTCAAGAGAGACTATTGGGACCAACATGTCCATATGATTTTCAGTAAAATTATCTGCTCCTTCAACTTCGTTCTGATCTAGCCACTCTAAGCCGTTGACGCTTGCGCACAGTAACTCATTAGCTCGTCTTGCGACAATCCGTGAGGGTCGCACTTTGTGGTACATACGCGCTTGCTTAGCTGGTGCAATGTGAGCTGCTCGCCTGTGCTCTGCAGCTCTTGTGATAGATGCGAAGTAAATACCGCATGTACTGCAGCATATTTTCTCTAAATCATCACGTATACTTGGGCAATAGAGATCATAAGGCGTGCTGATAAAGGCATTCAGCGGTTGAATCGGTAGGCGTATTAGAACTGGAGCAAATGACTTTCCGTCATGTTCTTTAAAGTCCGGAATTATCAAATGTCAATCAACCTAAGTGATAGGGTATGGAGGTGGCAGAAAACGGTCGTGAAGAATCATATGCAGATCACTCCGGCGTGGGCTGCAGCAGTTCTGATCATCGCATTTCACAACCTAAAAAAAAATTAAAAACAATTTCCCTTTGTAAGTCTTAATAAAAATTTGTTGACATTCGCGCTCGTTAAAAAACTAAAAAAAAAAACCTAAAACAGGCATGCATAAAAATTTGATATGAATCAACTGCAATGTACCTGGAGTAAATATTGGCTCTCTCTAAACAAAGAAGGTTGGAACCTGTCCGTGTGTTGCTGCCACTCAACTCATAGTGGCGCGAAAACAAACAACGGGCTACACTGTAGCGTAAATTCAGATTAAATTGAGCTATTTGGTATACAACAAATATGGTGGTTTGACAGCAGTAATGTATAACGTCGAAGTATGAATGAAATTATTTTCTTTCGAACGAATTAGGGAATGATCTTAATCATACTACGATTACGCTTAAGATTAAATCTTAAGCATATACAATCTGGATAATGGACCGAAATAGTATAATTTTTTTTTTGTTTCAATCAGAAAAAAAATTGCGTGATATTTGCCGAGACCGCCCCCTCTCTCCAACGTAAGATTAGATGAGATTTGACTCGACCCCCTCCCCCCTTAAACATCTCACGTAATTTATGGACGCCCCTTACTGAACCACACAGTGTTTAGACAGACAATAAACGACATTCATTGGGAGACACTTAACACTTTCTTAAGTTCGCGATCCCTGGAATGCCGTTGTCAGAGTTAAACCACCACCCATTGCAGACGAAGAGCTCCAACTTCCCCGAGAGTTCCGCCTAACCTTGGCACAATTACGTTCTGGATATTGTAGCAGGCTAAACTCCTACTTATCCAGAATTGACCCCGACATACTAAACATATGTCCAGCATGTGAAGGCACCCCGCACGGTACCAACCACATTTTCAGATGTCCCATCAAATCCACGCATCTAACACCACTC
The DNA here is from genome assembly GCF_028408465.1 of Anastrepha ludens. Taxonomy (NCBI): domain Eukaryota; kingdom Metazoa; phylum Arthropoda; class Insecta; order Diptera; family Tephritidae; genus Anastrepha; species Anastrepha ludens. The sequence continues at coordinate 128,518,941 of NC_071500.1, read as the reverse complement.
TCCCTCTGGACCCAACCTGTCGAAACAGCAAGTTTCCTGAGGCTACCGTTAGATGAGCTAGTCGAAGACGCCGGTGATTTACACTACACTGGCAGCAAAGTATGCTGCTACAACAACAACGTACACAATTTGGTTTCAAACAACGATGACAAACATCCGAGCGCTGCTTGAGAAATGCACTATTATTTTTGCTAGTAAAGTAGGTTTAATTTAAAATAGTTATGCGACATGTTTATGTTGATTTCTAATTTTTTCCCGCATTTTTAGATACTAAAGTTAATTTCAAGTTAATTATTTATATATGAAGTATTTTTAGTTTAATTTTTTTTATTCAAGTACAACAATTTATAAATATTTTAAATAAAAAATGAACAAATTATTTGTTTTTTACCAGTTTGCATTCTTCATGGATATATTCAAGAAACTGTTGACGAGCGTTTTTCTCTTTACATGTTAGTGGGTTGTAGAGCTTTTGCTCAAATATGAACGAGACGGTATCAATAAAACGGTCCGCGGATAACAGATGGCAAAAATAATTTTTTTGTTTTTTGGTGGGACTGTTATAAGCTTACATGGCAAATTTCAGCGTGATATGTCACATAGCTTGTTTTCTGTGCTACTGTAAACAAGTCAAGCTCGAGTGTGTTCTTCGAATTCTCTTTTATGACTTCAATTGTCTCAAAATGTTTTCCACGGAGCGGCAACTTGAGCTTGGGAAACAGGAAAAAGTCACATGGAGCCATATCAGGCGAATACGGTGCTTTCGGAACGATATTAACATTATGACGTGATGTGTGAGCTGGTGCATTATCGTGATGCAAGAACCATGACTTGTTGTCCCACAATTCCTTCCTCTTAAGACGAATGTTCTCGCGCAAACGCTTTAAAACGTCTAAATAATATTCAGCGTTAACCGATTTTGCGATTTGTGCGATTTTCAATCACAATTTCCTTTACTTTTCCGATGTTTTCGTCGTTTACTGATGTTGCTGGACGACGTTCATGAGGTAAGTTTTCAACCGATGTACGGCCCTCTCTGAACGATTTGTACCACTGGAAAACACGTGCACGCAGAGTCCCCATAGGTTGTCTGCAACATTTTTAAGGCGTCTGAAGCCGAAATTTTGGTGGAATAAACAAGAAATTGATTTTTGCCATATGTCATCCGCGGACCGTTTTATTGATACCGTCTCGTTCATATTTGAGCAGAAGGGTATTCGAACCAGAAGATGCTAAAGTAGTAAACGTCAAAATGTCGCCGAAAACAATTTTGCCCGTGTGGCCGCGAATGAGACATGAAAAGAGAATTTCCAGTGTCTCCCTTCCAGATGTCTCCGTGTGTAAATCCGGTGGTAGTTACGCTCCAACTCATCGGCTACAGCGGCCACCAGCACAAAATTTCAACATAATTATAATACCTTTGTGCAAAAGTGCGCAGGTATAAAAGTACTATGCGACAGAGGCAAAATGAAGTTGAAAAAAAAATTTATTTTGGACCACGCACTTGGACATTATAAATAAAATTTGATTGGCTCAAATGAAAATCCAAATATTTTTTAGAAATGTGACCACACTTATTTTGCACAAATAAATTTTCATAAATACTGATTTACATACATAAATACGTTGGTAAGCAATACGTACATTTCATTTAATATTTATCCAAATTTAATTGTATAGTCCCTAGGTTTGCACAATCCACAGCATCAATCTGGTTGAATAACTTATTTTGTATTTTTGTTTTATCTGAGTTTAAGAGTATTATTTCGCTAATGTATAGTAATTGAACACCAATAAAATGCACTAAATTAGTTTTGTATCCTTTTAGCTCCAATGGTAATTTTTTTATTTTTTTATCGTTTCTGTAAACTTTTATTGCTACAACTTTTGTTCAATAGCAAATGGACTTTATTCATTTTTTTGAACTCAGAAACTTGTGTATGTATTTTTAATTTTCGTTTATCACCTCACAAGCAATTTTAATAAGATTCCGGCAAAAATGAACGAATCATTAACTTCAAATCCACTCAATCAAAATAACTCAGCTGTACTAGTAGCGCGTTTGCCCAAACGAGCTCTTTGCTTATCATCCGTCGAACGAAACACGATGCCACAAAGCGTTTTTCAAACTGCACGCCGGGACGCGAAAAATATGGAGAACAGGGAAGAGCACCGGAGTTCATCATCCAGCAGAGAAGTAGAAGCACTTAACAGATGGGAAGCGAGAGTGACGAGAGCAAGAGAACGTACGCAGTAAACGGCATCCGTTGGAGAACACTTTCCAATTTTTGTGTCATACAATTCCACAAGCCGTATCTATAAAAGGTGATAGCAGTTGTACAAAAACAAAAAGTTACACAAGTGTCAAAATAATTATTTCCGAGGCGAATTGATTTGTGAATAGTAAATAAACGCAAACAAAGTTTTTCGAGTGTCGCTTTAAATTGTTCGGAGTACATTTGTGTTATTAATAGCAAAAATAATTAACAACTAGGATAATTATTTACTCTTGAGCAAGAAGTTACCACATTCGTAAAAGGAAAGTGTTCCATTTTATTATTAAATGAAAATGGAGAGCGGGTAAACCGAAATTAGCGGAGACATACATAGGTATAAAAGTATATTTTGAATTTTATTAATATCTTGCAAACACAAAATATGCATGTGAATCAATATCATCAACATTTGTGGATCTGCGTTTTGGAGATGTGCATGTAAATGCAAGTAAGCAATTTCCACCTACATATATGCAGCGCCTGCTATGAGGATTTCATAACTCCAAATTGAAAACCTGCCGAAAAGCTAGTGAATAAAAGGATGCTATAAAAATTCCCGACAAATGTTATTTATAGAAATACAGATTAAAAATTAAATAGATTTTGTTTTCTATATCAGCTGTAAAATTCTTTATAACGTTATAAAATATCGTTAGACCCAAGAACAAAATACATGTAACTTTTGGTTTTTGTACAACTGCTATCCCCTTGTATAGATACACCTTGGGCGGTAGTTAGAGCACGTTCATATAGGGAAACTTTTGTTGCTTCAACTTTATGAATTCTCTTTTGATGTTGAGGAGAACGAGCACAGAAAGTAACCGAGCAGGAACAGCTTTTCTCGTCTCACCCTGTTCCAAAAGTTACGAGATGAAGCAAAACAAGTTGTCCTGTATGAACGCAATCTGAAGGTGAATCTATACATGTAAGTTGATTTTAAACCTGGTGGTTTGAATATAAAAAGTTCAACCAGAATGAAAAAATAAAACAAGAAAAGCAACAACAACAAAATGAGCTGCTCTCGTATCAACACTTCGTATAGATTCGACTTGGCAGTAGTAAACAACACACAATTGAAAAATCTTGATCATAATTAGGTGCACGTCGACCAATCTAGTATTAAGGGATGGACGCCAAGTACAAAGAGATTTGATTAATTAAAGGTGAGTGCGCTCTCCGAAAGTTGTTTGACTGAATCGACAAAGGATAGAGAGAGCGAATAACCAGTTGAGAGAAATTGTTTATATCGAAATATATATATGCACGTACTCTCCGTTGGAAGCCACCATAATTACACCCGATTTACACACGGAGACATCTGGAAGGGAGACACTGGAAATTCTCTTTTCATGTCTCATTCGCGGCCACACGGGCAAAATTGTTTTCGGCAACATTTTGACATTTAATGCTTTAGCATCGTCTGGTTCGGATGTATTCTCATACGCGCTTACATGTAAAGCGGAAAACGTTCGTCAACAATTTCTTAAATATATGAATGAAAAATGCAAACTGGTTAAATAAGAAATAATTTGTTGTTTTTTTATTTAAATATATTTATAAATTGTTGTACTTGAATAAAAAAAATTAAATTAAAAATACTTCATACATAAATAATTAACTTGAGTATCTAGAAATGCGGGGAAAATTAGAATTCAACATAAACATGTCCCATAATATATTTTAAATTATACCTACTTTACTAGCAAACATAATCGTGCATTTCCCAAGCAGTGAAGCAACTGTCAAAAATTGCTTTAAGATTGGAAATCCGAATAAGAAGCACAAAGCGTGTCGCCACTACAGGAGGCAAATTCCCTTCTCTCTTCCGCGGCCGTCCTTCACCCGCGAACAAAATGTTTCCCTTCCAGATGTCTCCTCGTGTAAATGGGCACGTACTGGCGACACGCTTTGCTCTTCTTATTCGTATTTCCAATCTTAAAGCAATTTTTGACAGTTGCTTCATTTATTTTCTTCTCTTGTGGGAGAAAGTTCTAAGATATGTGTTGGTTTTCAATCAAACGAAAGATAAGAACGATGACAAACATCCGAACGCTGTTTGGGAAATGTACGATTATTTTTGCTAGTAAAGTACAATAGGTATAATTTAAAATAGTTATGGAACATGTTTATGTTGATTTCTAATTTTTCTCCGCATTTCTAGATACTCATTTTAATTTTAAGTGAATTATTTGCATATGAAGTATTTTTAATTTAATTTTTTTTATTCAAGTATAAGAATTTATAAATATATTTCAATAAAAAAAACAACAAATTATTTATTATTTAACCAGTTTGCATTTTTCATTCATATATTTAAGAAACTGTTGTCGAACGCCCTCTGCTTTACATGTAAGCGCGTGCGAAAATATATCCGAACCAGACGATGCTAAAGCATTAAATGTCAAAATGTTCCCGAAAACAATTTTGCCCGTGTGGCCGCGAATGAGACATGAAAAGAGAATTTCCAGTGTCTCCCTTCCAGATGTCTCCGTGTGCATGATGCAAAGAATAATGAGATGGCGCCCATCGTGGTCCCGTTACTTTGCGCTCAGCGAATTTGACAACTAGTTACGTGATTTTAGCTCCAGTATGGCTAGATTACCATTTTCGTAACTTGATTTAGCATTTTTTTTTGTTATTTTTATTATTTTTTGTCTCGGAGTTTTAGTTCTTTCTTCATGACATTTTTCTAGCTGTTCTAATTAAAATGTCATGTTTATAATTTTGTGAAATATACATTTTTTAATAATTATTTAAATAATTCACTCAGTTTTATTTAGCTTTACTTTTTTTTAACATCTGGTGGCATTGCCCGCGATTGCCGGTGTTGTTGGTGTTCTTCTGCTTTCGGCAGTCAAATCTCTCTCTCGCTACTGCAGAGTTGCCTAGCTTTGGATATAAAAACGCACTAAATGCCCATTTAAAGAAAATAAAAGACGAAATTTTTATTGTGTTACTTAAAGAACTTTGTATGCGTGACAAATTGTCTGTAGAATGTGCGTTTTTTTTAAATAAATGTGTTATGCTTATGTTCAATTTAATTTATGAGTTTTTTTTGTTAAGCGAAATTCTTTTGTTAAAGAAACGACTTTTTTGCTATATTTGAAGTTATGTAACTAGATAAGGTACTCTTTTTGTAAAAATGTCAGTATGGTTTCTTTAGTATTTTCTGGTATTTTGTTAGTTATTTTTACTATGAATACACCTCTTGATGCTCTATGTCTCACTAAGGATTGATGACCGGAAGAAACGATTACACCTCTATGGTTTCAATTCGCATTCAATAAATTCAAAGGCTTTTTAAAATGTGTAAAAAGGTTTTCAATCTTAAGAAGAGTTGAGAGAGGGGCATTTAATATTTTTGCATAGCCTTAAATGGAGCCAAAAATTAAATTTGCACTTTCAAATTATCAAATTTTATAAGAGTAAAAAACTTTTCATTAGCACTAAAATCTTCTCAGAGTGGCCTTTTTTAAACTTCTTTTGTATAATAATTAATACAGTTTTTTTTCAACTTAAGTCTCGGTAGCGTTAAATTAAAAACAAAAAGAAACAAACACCAAACTTAAAAATTGTCGCATTTTGGGTATAAAAAAGCCCTAAATTTATTGCGAAGAGCAAATGGTTGGCAATACTGCACAACTCTGCAAACTTGACGTCACGTACGCTCTGATGGGCGCAATCTTCTTTCTATCATTCTTGTCCGTGTGTAAATCGGGTGTAGCATTGCATTTCCAATATTCCATTGAGACCATTTGCAGCAAACTCACACATACACATATATTGTATATCTACATGCAATCAATTGTAGTGGTACAGAAGGAGGGCCGTCATATTCCCGTTACTTTGAAGAAGCATTTTCGCATCTGTAGCTAGTAGCTACACACAATTCACTAGGTTGCCAAACAGATTGCTCCTGTTTTTGTTTTTTTGCTACTTGCGTAGTACAGTAGTGAAATGGGGAGTAATGAAATATGTGCATATGTATGAATTTACACTCAGCAGTAAAACTCTACGGCCTAGGAGTATTCAAGTCTGCATATTGATACTTAGGACACACAACCAAAAACAACTTTTAGATACTTTAATAAATATCAATGCGAATAATATATGTACATACTATACATATACTCATATTTTCCAATGCACAAAACGAATAATACGAAATTCTCTTTTATTTATTTTCATCAAGCTCATAAAAGTATACCTCTCTATTGTAATTCCTTTACATTTACAAAGCGATATGTCCGCGTTTTCTTGATTTAAATTCGGCTGCCCCTCAATATACTAACAATACTCGTATACTAAAAACTTCTCAGAAAATGTGCGAAAAGTCTTGGTTAGTCACAAATCGAAATGAAAATCTCTTGGCATAATAAAGTTGCGGAAACTTTCAATTTGTCAAAACTATGCACTAAATAATAATACTTATAAATATCACAAAAATTACTAGATGGACATGTACAGGCGTGATTTGCGAAAATCGAGTAAAAATTTTCAACTTTTTGATTAGAAGTATTTATTTAGCAAATGAATCAAGGAATAAAAATTGGCATATGATTTGACAGCACTTTATTATTTTGGTTTTCACAAATTTGTGTGTAATAGCATTGCTTTTCAAAGCATTCCGCCTGAAAGTATGATGAAAATTATTTGATCCGTTCATAAGATGGTTAAAGACAGACGACCTGATCCTTATCACATGTCGCCACTGCAAATATGGTCAGACCTCATAAGGCTGGTATAACCCACTGCATACTATAGATATAGGCAATGCTGCTAACTCTCTTTTCTGATTTAGGCAAACTCCATCACTATTACTCATTAAGTGCTTCCAAGAAAATGACAATTTTACGATGCTGCCAACGTCAGCTTGTTTATACCAGTTGTTTCATCTATTCCCCTCTGGCTAACGCATGGCGAATCGAAGACGGCTAATGGAAAAAACGTCCCTATCTAACGACCCTAGCATATCGGTCGTTAACTAATAATACGTTCACATATATGTCAGTAGAGATCTACTTTTTCGTGCACAAAAATTTCTCTCCCAATATCTGAGATTATAAAATAATCCTAAATAATAACGATACTTTTTGACATACAACCCTGTGTTTTCTGTGTTATTGATAATTATTAAAAACTAAATGAAATGGATGTCTTTGCCGGCAGGTCTGTAAACATAATTCTAATAAAATTTGTGTTAAATATTACAAACATTACAAACGCAATTAGAGGTGCTGGATGAATCTCACCTAAATGACGACTATCGTGTGACTTTTGAAGATACTTACATCGAAGCAAAAGCCGCAATACTGGACCAATTAGAAGAACTGCAAAGAGTCCAACCGCTTAGTCACATGAGCAGCACATAAGTGGAGCGGCAATCTACACATCGCACCAATTTGCCTAAATTGCAGTTAACGAAATTCAGCGGGGAACAGTCGCAGTGGTTGGACCTCTATACTATCTTTACCACTCTTGTGCACAACAACAAAGACTTGACAGAGTTTGAAAAATTTCAGTACCTCAGGTCGTGTCTCACTGACGAATCCTCGTGACTAATACAATCACTCGAAGTGACAAGCAAAAACTATAATACGGCGCTGGACCTCATAGTCAGTCGTTTGAACAATAGCCGTTTAATCTTCCAGTCACACAAGCAGCAAATTTGTGACGTCACGAATTTGTCGTCATCGAGTTGTGGTTCGCAACTTCATCGACACAATCAACGTCAATCTTCGGGCAATGCAGTCACTAGCAACTTCGGAACAAATCGGGGAAGCAATTTTATTACACGTCATAATAAGCAAGTTAGATTCAGCAACTCGAACAAAATGGGAAGAAGAAGTGGCCAGCAACTGGAATTGCAGAAGTTTATCACCTTTAAAAATACCAACTTGGGCAGACCTTGCTGCATTTCTTGAGCGTCGCTGCCAAACATTCAACATGCTTGAAATCAACAAGGCAGCCAATCAATTGTCAACCCTGATGAAAAAACCTTCGCCTAAAACCAGCAACAAATACGCGTTGGCAGTTGCGAATTCACACAAAAGGTGCCTGTTATGTGATTCAAGCCGTCACCATAGCCCTTTCAGTTGTAAAAGGTTCATTAACATGGACCCATTTCATAGTTATTTTCTTGTGAAGCGCTTTAGCCTGTGTTTGAATTGCCTGGGTAAGAACCACACTTCAAGCAATTGTCTGTCCAACCGTAGGTGTCAGCAATGTAACGATAGTTACCATACACTGCTAGACAGAAATAATGAAAGTGGTGCTATACCGAATATTCGCAACAACAACACCAGTAGTCCGAAAAGCGAGAATGGCAATCAAGTCAAAGCAGAGCAGATCCACTGCGATGTCATTCTTGCTACAGCTCGTATTCACTTGTGCAATTCATCGGGATCGTCACTTATTGTTCATGCACTTTTTCAGGATCACAGCTCAATTTCATAACAGAACATATCGCACAACATCTTCGCCTTCCACGGATCAAACGAAGCATTGGAGTTACAGGCATAGGTGCCACCAGGACAAAAACACATCAGCTTTGTTATGTAACTATGAAGTCAAGACATCAGATATCCCATCCTTCAAAAGACCAAACTAGGGTAGATCGTTTCCGGCACAGCTCCATCAGACTCATCGCATACTACAAATTCATCATCATCGCTCACATCGTTGCCCACATATAAAACATTTATAACTGTGGAAAACCAAATACCCTTAGACAATTTGGTGGAAAAGTTTTGGACAATTGAAGGCTACAACAATCCACACAAACTGTTTTCCGATAACGAATTGGCCTGTGAAGTTCTTCAAGCACACTACGACAAGGTGCCAGACAAGCGGAAGGTTCACCGTCCACCTACCATTCAAGTAAAAGCCAGTCGCATTAGGACAGTCACACTTGAATATAAATTCTCAAAGAATCCTTCTCTCTTAAAGAGTTATCGTGAGTTCATACACGAGTGTGAGCAGATGCAGAACATGAAGGTTATCGAAAACGTCAAACAGGGCCAAAATTTCATTCCACACCACTGCGTTATGAAGACTGACAGCAGCACCACAAAATTACAATTTGTTTTTGATACGTGATGCCAAACTTCAAATGGAAAATCCCTGAATGACGTGCTTCGAGTAGGTCCTACACTTCAAGAAGACATTTTCACGATTCTCACTCGATTCCGAAGTCACAGATAGGTCTTGATAGCCGATATCGAGCCAAAGATGTACAGACAGGTGCTCGTTAACGACGCTGATGCTCCATGGCAATGTATTTTATGGAGCGATTCATTACAAGCTCCAGTAAAACTGTACCAAATGCAGACCGTTACATATGGGACAAGCTGTGCTCCCTACCTTGCAAGAAAATGCCTCCTGGAAGCAGCTAAAATGGAGTCTGAAGAGTTTCCGATTGGCTCAGCCATTACACTCAAGGACTTTTACGTTGATAATTTGTTGACGGGTGCCTCTGCTGTGAGCATGGTCATTGAAATCATGTGGCAAGTCACGGTCTTGTTTAAACGACCTGGTTTTCCTCTACGCAAGTTTGCTGCAAACAACGTGAAAATCATCGACGACATACCTTTAGATGACAGAGAAGAAATAATTACACTAGGCGACTCAGATTACGTTAAAACTCTCGGTCTGAGATGGTCACCTTCTAAAGATGTTTTTTTCTTCAGCTACGATGAACCAGCAGTATCGCGTAAACCAACCAAACGTTCTATATTATCACAAATAGCTGCCTTGTTTGATACTCTTGGGTTGCTGAACCCTTTCATCGCCCCCGGCAAAATCCTGATGCAACAACTCTGGGAACTGCAGTTAGATTGGGACGAAAGCGTACCTTAAGATATTTACACACAGTGGCGTGCATTTCAGGAACATCTGGGCGTTATTAACAACATTCAAATACCAAGATATGTTCCCATGGATAGCACAACTGAAATCCCCGCCTTTGCAGATGCCAGTACTAGAACGTTTGGCGCGTTCATTTACCTTGTGATGTGTATGGAGAAAGAAATGTCGTCCGCATTGCTTTGCGCAAAATCTCGTGTGGCTCCAAGAAAGCAAATTAGCTTACCACGGCTTGAGTTGTGTGCAACAATGTTATTGCCCGAGCTTCTACAAACCGTTGATGCAATATTTTCACCGAACTGGAATAATATTCACTGCTGGGCCGACTCAACGATTGTATTGTGTTGGATTCAAGGGGAACCAAATCGGTGGACAGTATTTGTGGCCAACCACGTCTCCAAAATCCAACAGTTAACATCTAAGTACAAATGGCATCATGTACCATCCGAACTCAACCCTGGTGATCTTGTTTCTCGTGGCACAACAGTGGCTGGCATCCGGGAAAATCAACTTTGGTTTCAAGGCCCACAATTTCTGAAGCTTGGTCAAGAAAAGTGGCCCAGATCCTCATTCGACACTGTTCCAGATGTACCTGAGCAACGCAGGCAACGAGTAGCTTTAATCAACGAAAGAGAAGAGATATCATTGCTGAAAACAAATACATAAATAGGTTCAACAAATTTCTGCGTATCTTCACGTATGCAAGATGCTTCATCACAAAGGTACGTGGCCTTCGTTCACCCCTGAGAGAATAACCCAAACACTTGAACTAGTATGTAGGAGAATTCAGCAAATGTGTTTTCGCGATGAATATTCTAAACTTTTGAACAATCAGCTCATTAATAAAAATTCTAGACTTGCTTCGTTGTCACCTTTAACGCATAATCAACTAATACGAGTTGGAGAAAGACTAAGGAACTCGACCCTAAGTTTCAATGCTAAATATCCGATCGTGCTGCCATATTCGCACCCTTTCGTATGCTCATGGGAGCTTTCCCAACAAGCTGTGTTACCCCATCGCATTGTTGACTACTGTGGACCCTTATTAGTAACTCAAAAAATTAGAGGTCGTTCACCAATAAGGGTTTACATTTCAGTTTTCGTCTGCTTTACTACAAAGGCTGTGCACTTAGAGATTGCTTCATCGCGACACTCAAGCGCTTCATTGCCAGACGTGGAAAGTTGCGTTATTGTCTTAGAAAACGCAACAAACTTCATTGGAGCTAACCAGGAGTTACGAAAACTTCTTCAATTATTCGTAGCACAAGCACAAGCGTTGAAGAATTTTGCAGAAACTAGGGAATCGAATGGAAATTTATTCCTCCAAGGTCACCGCACTTTGGAGGTTTGTGGGTGAGCACTGTGAAACTTGCTAAATACCATTTGCGTCGCGCTATCGGCTGCAACGTGCTATCACACGACGAACTTCACACCATCGTTTGGCAAGCTGAGCCCATAGTAAATAGTAGGCCACTAACTTCAATATCTAGTGTCCCTAATGCATTGACGTAACAATAGGGTGGCAAAATGCCACGGGCCCCCGACCCAAGAGGGCCCCGGGCCAACAGGCCGCGAGCTCAAGAATTTTTTTTATATTGGGCATGAGTCATTTATTTTATGTGAAAAGTATATTTTTATAAATTCTGTTTAAAATCCAATCAATAAATCGTTAAGCATTTCAACCGAACTTAACAAAAAGATGTTTATTCATTTTTAGAGAAGCACGCGTGACGAGTAATATTACTTACTTATGACCGTCAATAAAAATACCGATAATTGCAGGTTCTTATTCATTTTAAAATGCATCCATTGGTTTCTACATATTTTGGAGCGGAACGTTGGCAGCACGGGTGGGCATTAATAATCGGGGAATTTCCCATTTAGTTTTTTTTTCGTCTCGCTACTGCGGGGGTGAAGTTGGCCACACTATGTTAGGGGAATCCCGGATTTGATATTTCTTTATGAGGGCTTCACTGACTGCGAATTCTTTGTGCGAGTATTTTAACGATTGGTGATTTGTATGTTTGATTTTGTTATTTTATTGAATATGAAAATGGTGGCAAAGTAAAGTTTATTGTGAAAGTTAAATATTAAAATGTCTAGTTCCAGAAAATAATAAGTGGGAGCGAAGAACGAAAGAGAAAGAAGGAAACTGAAGAAAAAATGATTTGAAAAATGTTGATTTAAATATTGTAATAAAAAATCGATTGTATCTTCGCCATATGTTACTGATAAGGGCAATTTTAAAGAGGTAACTAATCAAGTGAAAATATTCGTGATTGAAAACGGACATTGTAGACCTAATGGCCCTTTTTTAAAAGATAGTAACAATATATCTTTTATAGAAAAAACATTACTATATGTTTCCAAGTCTGGCGTCAAGCTTGAGCGTAGGCTTTCCTATTCTTTAATACTTCAGAGTGCGTATTGTGAATCGTGTTGGTTATTCGCAAATCGGGCATCACAAAATGTTTGGATTGAGGGCTATGACGACTGGAAATATATTGTAGATGGCATACAAAGACACAAGACATCAAAAATTCATCTGGATTCCTGTCTTACATATCAACGGTGGCGACTACATGGAACACTCGATGAAGATCAAGAGTCTATGATCAAAAAAGAAAAATCCTTTTGGCGACAAGTCTTTCTAGGCTCCTTGATGTTACTTTCACACTTTCAATATGTAATTTAGCCTTTCGTGGCCACAGAGAAAACGCAGATAGCGGTAATCCAAGCTCCAAAGGACTCTTTTTGAGTATTGTTGAGTTATTTGGAAAATACGATCCGATTTTGCAAGAGTTGTTAAATAAACCAAAGGGCCAAATAAAATACTTAAATCTGAAAATACAAAATGATCTAATTTCTGTCCTAAAAAATTGATCAAATGTGTGAACTTTACTGTTATTGTATGATCGAAAAAGATTGTAATGGGTTCGCTAAGGCACTTGTCATTAAAGAAACATTTTTGGGATTTCATGAAGCTAAGGATCAAACTGCCTTAGCAATGTCCAAGCAAATTATTAAATCATAAATGACAAAAACATTCCTCTAAATAAGTGTCGAGGACAAGGATATGATGGTGCTAACACAATGAAAGGGACTTATGGTGGAGTTCAAAAACTCATAAAAGATGTTGAGCCAAATGCCGTATATGCTCCCTGTGCTGCTCATAATTTAAATCTCGTACTCAATGATGCAGTGAGAGAGGTTATTGATATGGTCAATTTTTTTGAAACAATTCAACAAATTTATAATTTTTTTGGGCATAGTATCAAAAGATGGAATATTTTATCAAGTTTGATATCTAATGAAGAAAGTGAGTATTCAAATTCAATAACATTGAAAACATTCAACTCTACTAGATGGACAGGACGTTATGATGCCGTTTTTGCTTTAAAAGTTCGGTTTGTTGAAGTGCAAAAAGCGTTAACGAAAACAATCCTGTTAAATTGCAAATCAGATGAAAGAAATGAAGCTTTTTCACTCAAAAAGAAGATCGATAACTAAAATTTTGTTATGTTACAGGTTTTCCATTGCAAGATCCTACTTACTATCGATGTAGCCTCTAAAGCACTTCAGTCTAAAGCCACCGATCTTTCAAATGCCGTAAAACGTTTGAAAATCGGCCTAGAAGTATTGGAAAGGTATCGACATGAATTTGAAAATTTGAAGATGGAAGCAAATAGTGTAGCTGAAAAATGGTCCATCACCCCTGAATTTTTTAATACTCGTCAGAGGAAGGTAAAACGCCATTTTGACGAACTCTGCGAAGATCCGTAAATTTGTTCAGAGTGAATATATTTTATCGAGTATTGGAATGAAATTGTTTCAAATTTCAATGTTTTACAGCCTTCCACGTTAAAAGTTTTAAATGACACTGATCTATTAAAAAATGCTCTAGAATTTGTTGAGATTTATAAAAAAGACATATCTGAATCATTTGGCAGAGAAATTCAAAGTTTTCGATCCACCTTCAGAGACTAAATAGAAAAATTGTCGTCTATTAGAGACCTTGCTGACTTATTAATAATAAACAATTATTTTATGTCTTGCAGTTTTCCTGAAGTATGCATTGCATTAATGTTATTTCTCACAATTCCTGTGACTACAGCTAGTGGCGAACGATCATAACTTCGATGATGTTATAGACACTTTTGCGGAACAGAAATCTCGAAAAAGAGAGTTTTCTTAATAAATAACTTATTGAAATTATATTGTTGTTTTGTTTATTAAAATCATCTGTTGAAATAAAATTTGTTTCTTTTAATCAAACTGAGTACAACGTGACGATTTTTATTGATAGGGCCCCATCATAAGAATTTGCCACGGGACCCAGATGTTGTAGTTACGCCACTGCCCTAATGATCTTCGTTCGCTTACACCGGTCCATTTCCTTATTAGCCGATCTATTCTAACCGTTCCTGAACCAACAATAGCCAGTTCAACTATGTTAGGCCGCTATCAAATCATCCAATATATTCAGCAGCAGTTCTGGCGTCGTTGGCAGCAAGATTATTTAAAGGAGCTGCAAAAATGTTCAAAGTGGAATACTGCCTTATCAGATCTTAAGGTGATTGACTTAGTGCTACTAAAGGACGAGCTTTTACCACCACTCAAATAGGCCATGGGTCGCATTACAGCTACTTTGCCAGGCACTGATGGTAAGGTTAGAGTAGTAAAAGTGAAAACAGTCAATGGCGTTTACAGATGGGCCATCGCAAAGGTATGCAAACTACCAATTGAAAATACAACTCCACTTGCGTAACATTGAAAGCCATGCTTTCAAGGGGGGAGTATGTTCGCGCCCCTCTTCATAATTCATCGTCGCCGCCCCTTTACTTCCAATTGTCGTTACAGCTATCAAATTTACATTCACACTCTCTCATCACTGCAGTTGTTGTTGTCACCGCTAACGTCGCTATTGCCTTCGCTGGAGCTCACGTTTACTTAGTTCCACTATCTTCGCACCTTTTTTATGCCTTGTTCTTGCCCAATAAATAACAGCATTAGTCATTTGTCAAACTATTTTCGCTCATTGTATTTTTTTCCTGCTATTTCAGAAAATCATACTCATTCATCATCATCCTTATATTGTCAGAGCTCAATAAATAAACGTCGCGGAATTTTTAAGCGCTTGTTTTTTTTTATATTTAAAATCATGAAAAAGGCTTCACGATTCACCAATAGTCGATCCTGCTTTTTGAATGAAGGACAATATCGTGATCGCTAAGCTGGGGTATTTGCGATGTAGTCGGTGATAAGGGCAAGTGAAGCTTATTGCCATTATTGCTTATTGCGCAGTGGCTGCATTCCAAGAATCAAGCTACTATGATCCAAACTTGTACATCTAAGAAGATAAAAAATATCACACCCGCGGCAAAATCCAATTAAACAGATGAACTAAAAATTAATAACAGTACTACCTTTTCGCGAGTAAATTGGCTGCTTTATATCCATTATATCGTTGTTTTGTTGCTGGAAATAAATGTAAATGAAGCCAAATCGGACCAACCATACTTCACTCTTGCACTGAGAATCGCTTATAGCCCACAGACCACTTCGTGTTTTTCCAACTGAGATCAAAACATTTAACTAATGCCACAGTAGTAAGCATGGTGGACTCTATTCACTTAAGAATTGTCGTAGTAGTCAGATGAAGCTCTAAAAATCTGTCGGGACCCAATTGAAGTTAATAAAATAATTTCGGAGAAAACTGAATATTTTCTGTGGTCCGCTCAAAATAATGTCAAGGAAATCAAGTTAACGAGATACTGGAGTACACTACGTACAATAATTTCTCTAAGAACTGGAGAATTTCGGATAAGGCAGAGCATATCCTAAGCACATGTGTAGCACGGCGAGAAAATGATTATTACCCTTGACATCAGTATGGTGATTCGCAAAATTGTATTCCCCCATGTCGGCTATGCCTGGTCTACAGTAAGATGATGCAGTCTTCCATAACACAATCACTTTTAGGAATGACTAATTTAACTACTTTTTGTCGAATTATGTCAAGTATAACCTGATAAATATAATCAGGACGTACTATGAGTGAGATAAAATCGGTTTCGCCAGAAAAAGTGGTATAAAATTGGTTCGAATGTACATATGTATGAAACGCGTTTATGGTTGTCACATACTTCAAATTATTTTTGAAACTAAGTTCCATAAAATTTGCAAGCTAATCAAAAGCAAGCAAATCAATTAGTATTTGACTTCATTAAAATAAAAGAAGTGTTACAATTCCTGATGAGAAGACCTAAGAAGCACTGGCTTGTTGGAGATATGAACGCCAGGTTTGTAACCGCGCAAAATTAATTCGTTGCAGTCTGAACGACTGATTAGATAAGTGTGTTCGTACGTGTGGGCACAATTCTGTACCGAGTATCTTATGAGGTGGCAGCCGAAGTTACTCTTACAATTTTGCTTCGGATGTTGTTGCTCGGTTAATCTATAATCCGTGATAATGTTACAGATAAAGCAGAGTACATTCATTATGCCCTAAGCAAATTTCCAACACTACAAAACTGCTGCTTCATTCATTTTTAAATATTATGCGAGGACTTGAAAACCTAGTTACACTCTAGTTGGAGGATTTACTACATTTGTCCAATCAAGAGGAGTTACTATATTTGTTCAATTTTAAGAAAGGCAGCAGTAGAATTGAGAAACTCCTTTTTATCTGGGCATCATAACGAACTCTTGTGATTTTCTGGTACTCTTCCATATAACAGCATGCCTAGCTAATCTTTTCGGTTGGCTATTTTCAGGTGGACATAAAAAATATGTTGTGTGACTATTGGTAGCTACTAAATGGTGGACACTGGCTAATTTTCTCTTTTATTATTATTAAATGTAGTCGATTAGTGCGAGTCAATACTACGAGTATAATTGTCAGCATAAATCTTCTATTTTTACCTTAGCACCATCCAGTGGAACTCTCAGCTAACATAAGTTTTGTGATTCGATTTGTTAAACATATTTATGAGCTTCCTTTACTTACGCACGTACATGTGCCTTTTAATTTTCCCATTCGAATATACAAACTAATCGCAAATGATCATCTCCAGAACTTGTATCACCAAAATTCTACCTACAGACAGGAAACAATGGAAAATTTTCAATGCTAATACAAGCACATAAATTCATACTTTCATAATTGAGTTTTCCAATTACATACATACATTCACACAAACCGATTGTTAGTGACCACTGCAGTTTGACCAGCCACCAAGAGTCCTCCCTACATACATATGTACATACTCGTACATATGTATGTTTATACTTGTACATCATTCGTAGTCACAAAAATTAATGTCGTAAATCAGTTCTAGGCTGTTTGTTAACAGCTGCTCAACTCAACCGCCAACAAAGCAAAACTTAGCTGCCACTAGTCTGTTGTTATGAGCTACTTCATAGCATGGAAGTATCTCAAGTGGTTAAAGGGAACGAGTAGGCCGGTGTTGATGGCCGAAAAAGTGGCTTTTGGTGGCGGCTCACTGATGATCGCAGTGGCCATATCACCGCAGTGGTGGTGATTTCGTTCGTTACCGGCCTCTACCTTCGCAGATAAAAGTACGCGCTGGACAAATTGAATTCATTAGAATTTGCTAAAGAAAAAATGAAAAATAAAAATACTATTTCCCTAGAATTTGTATGCGGTTTGAACTAGCGCAGCACTCATTGGTAGGTTCGTTAGAAAATTGTAGTTTTTCTTGTTTTATTAATTGAAGTTTAGTTTAAGTTTATCGATGTTTTTTTGTTGTTGTTGGTACGAGTACGACTACCCGTATTTATGAATTTAAATCTTCATATAGACGCAAAATACAATTTAACGAGAAGTAACAAAAAATACTAGCAGCCCTAAACTTTAATTGTTGATTGTTACCGAGTTTGAAGAGGTGTTACCACGCTAACGATGAAGTGTTCTAGCGCCTACAAACTTTTTTGAAAGTATTTTAGTTAATAGAATGCTTATTTTCTGTCTTCGGTGAACCAAAGAACAAAAAAAGGAATTGCTTTAGGGCATACAACAAGGAGCTGATGATTTCATTTTACTTCTCTTTTTCCTTCAAAAAATGGTACTCTATACATGTATAACACATGGGCTGAAAAGTCCCGGGCCCAACAAAGAAAAACGTTTTTTTTGTTCAAAATTCATGAACGTAATTACCATCAAGAGCAACGAAATCATTCGAGCGCCGCTTTAACATATCAATACGGTGGATGTGGACGCAATTCGAAGTTCAATTCATGTAGTTTTTCCATTGTTATGATTGACTTGTAATACGTTGCGTTGTCTTAAAAGTGAGCAAATGGCACCTACTTTCAACAGAGCTTCTCGTAGTCAAATGCTCATGTAATATAAAGCTAACACGTTCTTTTGATATCTTCAAGATGTCAACTAATTCACACAACTTCTCTTTTCGATCATTCAAAACGATTTTGCGGATTTTTTTTATGTTTTCTGGTGTTGCCGCCTCATTTGGACGTCCACTTCGTTGTGCATTATCGGTGTCTCTACGACCATGTTTGAGGTCAGCAAAACATCTTTTTATTGTTGTTTCTGATGGAACGGAGTCCCCATAACACTTTCCAGACATTATTTCACTTGAACGATATTTTTTCTATCAAGAAGTAGTATAAAATTAAAACACGATTTGTTTTTTTTTATCCAGTATTTTGAAAATAACAAAAATAGTGTCACTCTTAGCACAATAACTAACAATCTAATGAATAGAACATAATGAAATTTCAACAGCTGTCTTTTTAAAGTTAGTAATAACTGAAAAAAGGTGAATGCAATAAAACTAGTGCCATCTATGTGTTAGGTTCGAGACTTTCCAGCCAATGTGTTACATTGTTGGCAAGAGATTGCTGTTACCAAGTGAGAGCAGAGTTTCCGTACATACATAATGTAATACATAGAAATAAAGCATTTTTGAAAAAATCTGTAAGATACGATGCAATTTTAAAATTTTTATTAGTTGGTGATACCGTATTACGTTCCCATTTCAAAATTTATCGCAATCTGTAACTGAGTATATACATTTATTGTGATTGTTAAATAAATAAAGCCTACTTTCAAATACTCTGAGATTTGTTTTTCATTTAGTTTCGTTTCGTTAATCATCTCTCTCCCTTAACTTAAAAGCTATAGCTATCAAACACACGCGCAAGAAGAGAGGGGTTTGGGGTAAAAAAAAGTGTTTTTTGTGATGTAATGTTTTTATAGAACATTAGAGGCCTTTATACAAATTCCATTGTTACAACATCAAAACCATTTTGTTTTAACCGAATTGGTTACGAAAACGGTAATATTATAAGAAATATACCAGTAAAACTAATTAAGTATCGAAATCAATAATATGTATATCCCATTTAAAAAAAATGCATGGCAACTCTCAAAATTTGTGCACTACGTTCGATCCGCCGTTCTGAATTTTTCGAAATCACAGCGAATCATGATTCAGAATTAAATATTGAAACTCAGATGTAATTGCCCCGTTCCCGCTTTGTTTGTAATTCGTTTACATAATTCTAAACAAAATTAAAGGATTTGCCTTTTTTATTATTTAGAAAGAGTAAAAAATATTCCCTTCTACTCCGTTCTCCCGCAGTAAAATATAAGAAGTTCATAAACATTTCGAATAAATCAATGTCAATTAGTCCAGTTTGCTTCTTATGACATCTTCTAATCCAGTATAGCATAGATTTTCAATTTCGAGAGAATTGACAAAAAATGTATAAAATTAACTTTGATTCAAATCTATCAAGGTTGTGAAAAGGGTAAGCCTGCTCGATATGTCCAAAACGAGTTTTTAAAATGATAGGGAGCATACAATTTTTTTTCGCTTATACTCGTACACTCCACCGGTTTTCTGGAAGAATGCCATACATAACTTAAAAACAAAACTTCCAGAAAACGGGTTCTAAATTTTTAGTTTCATTTACCTCATTAAGTAAGTAAAAGTAAATGCCTGTTTTCATTTTGGGTACGCAGTTCTATATCCCATTAAATTTTAGTATAACAAAGTGAACTTTTCAAGTGAGAGATGTGCCACGTTTTATTCCATACAAAATAAATGCTCGAGTTGTTTCATTCATTGAGAGAAAAAGCCTAGGCCATTATATGGTTTTAGTTGAAGTATGAAATATATCTACTTACATATAAATGCAAAATACAATATTTTTATTTTTTAATAAAAAAAAATAATGGTATATACAATTTTTGGGCGGGGTGTATGGGAAAATCGTAAGGGTACAAACTAATAGTGGTTAGGGTAATTATATATGTACATATACATACATATGTTAAGCCTTAAAATCTCCCGAAATTACAGATACTCACTTACCTCTTGTTGAAAAAATATTAATCGATTATTGGAAATATTTGTATTTATTTTTATTATAATTGAAAAAGTGATTAAAGAGGGAACTGTATATTTGTGGTATGTTGTAAAAACTTATTTTAACTGGCATTGACAGGGAAAGTTGAAGAAGCCTTTAAATAACTTGATAACTCAAACTTTTTCTCTTTGACGTTTTTCAGGACTTTAAACCGAGGAGTCTCTCCAAGGACTATACACCTAAGAATGTGCAACGGCAGCTGGTTGCATCATTAGTGGTGCAGGCATGAATGCAGATATGCATGAAAAGAGGCGGCATCAAAGAATTGAGGAGCCCTTGGGTATCTCACGGAATGGCACTTGACAGCGAAGTGTGTAGAAGGCAACTCCCTAGAAAAATCAAAACAACAATTATGACAGATAACAACAATGATAACGGCCCTCAGTCCCCAGCATTAAGAGGGTGCTAAAAATACCCGGAGGTAAAACAATCAAAAAATCAAATATCGGTACCTGGAATATAAGAAGTTTATATGAAGCTGGAACGCTAGCCAATGTCAGACAAGAAATGAAAAGATCATAAATAGACATTTTAGGTGGCCTAGCAAGGGACAATGCAATACGCACGGTGCGAAAATGTACTACTCTGGACATGAGACCAACCGACACAGAAATGGAGTGGGAATAATTGTATTTGCAAAATTAGCCAACACAATAATGGATTTCATTCCAATATCTGATAGACCCATGTTCGTTAAATTTAACTCCAAGTCAGTTAACCTTAACATAATCCAGTGTATGCTCCGACTTTGGAAAAACCGGATGCAACAGTAGACACTACTAAAATGAACTAAGGCACAAGAAATGACTTTGGTAATGGGTGCCTTAAACGCCAAACATATGGAAGGAGGAAAGAGAACGTTTAATACAATATTGTCAAGAATAAAACCTCAGGTTCTGCCTACCTAAAACACGGATATGTGAAGGCACCCCGAACGACACTAACCACCTTTTCACATGCCCCTTAAAACCCACTCATCTAACACCACTGTCCCTCTGGACCCAACCTGTCGAAACAGAATGTTTCCTGGGCCTACCTTTTGATGAGCACGACGAAGATTCCCACAGTGCCGCGGCTCGCTTCATACCTGCTGGAAGAATCCGGAACATACGACCTAATTTCCCAGGCCGATCTCGGTGATCCTCGCATAAAGAATCTCAATTTGGAGATGAAGCAACTGGTAACCCAACACAAGCGGACCAAATGGGGAGAGCACTTGAAGTCCTGCAACTTCACCTCTGGTGTGAGAAAGCTCTGGTCCACCGTCCCTATTGAACCCGACGAAGCACAACGACAAGGGGGATATTACCTATATGCACTTCGTCGGACCCGAAGAGATGCCCCAGCTATTTTAGCCGGCAATTCATACTGCATCCTCCGGCCTATTGATCCAAGGGTCGTACCTCCCGACGGCTGCACAAACTTACGGACAACAGTGCGCGACATGCTTTCTTTAGGGATGAGGTTCAGGGGGCCATCAACAAAATAAAATCATTAAAAGCCATTAGCCCTGTCGGACTAAACATGCTGACGTTGAAAAAGCTGGGACATTGGAAGTAGAGTACCTCACATGGGTTTTCAATATGTCCGAGGCCAATCTCGTAATTCCTGACAAGTGGAAATCAGGCGAGTGGTCCCACTACTGAAACCTGGGAAACCCGCCAATCAAGGGGATTCTTATCGGCCGATAACTCTTGGGGCAAAGACACGGAAATGTTGCTATCGACATTTACGGCAACTGGCCGGCCGGTTCTAAACCATGCTACACCTGTCTTCGCAGTTGATTCGCAGTGGATGAAGCTTCAGACTTGTTAAAATACTGTCATTCGGACAGCGACGGGATTTCTACTGA
Organism: Anastrepha ludens; assembly: GCF_028408465.1. Taxonomy (NCBI): domain Eukaryota; kingdom Metazoa; phylum Arthropoda; class Insecta; order Diptera; family Tephritidae; genus Anastrepha; species Anastrepha ludens. The sequence continues at coordinate 128,496,534 of NC_071500.1, read as the reverse complement.
TGCCCTCACTTCGATACCTACATATCGAGGCTCAGATGCTCCCTGTAAGGGTGCTACCGTAGGTCCCGCTCATGTAGACAACGGCTCCTAGGCACGTCAGGAGGCACCTCCTCAATTACGCCAACGAGATCCAAGACAAAACAGACCGACAATTACTGAGCCACACAGTGTTTAGACAGACAATAAACGACATTCATTGGGCGACTCTTACCACTTTCTTAAGTTCACGATCCCTGGAATGCCGTTATCAGAGTTAAACCACCACCCATCGCAGACGAAGAGCTCCAACTTCCCCGAGAGTCCCGCCTAACCTTGGCACAATTACGTTCTGGATATTGTAGCAGGTTAAACTATAAGTAGGAATTGACCCCGACATACTAAACATATGTCCAGCATGTGAGGGCACCTCGCACGGTACTAACCACATTTTCAGATGTCCCATCAAACCCACGCATCTAACACCACTATCTCTTTGGACCCAACCTGTATGTATATTTGAGAAAGCTGTAACTTAAAAATATATGGGCATCAAAGTAAATGGAGAATTCATAAACAAATAAGATTTGCTGATAAACTATAACTATAGGTGGCTGATAACATAGCTGATCTTCAAACCCTACTACAAGCTGTCAGTGAAATAAGTCTCTAATATGGCCTAGGTCTCTAATACGGCCGCCGTAGCCGAATGGGTTGGTGTGAGACTAGCACTCGGAATTCACAGAGAGAACGTATGTTCGAATCTCGGTGAAACACCAAAATTAAGAAAAACATTTTTCTAATAGTGGTCGCCCCTCGGCAGGCAATGGCAAACCTCCGAGTGTATTTCTGGAGCCACGCGTGGAGCCAAATACGAATTGTTGCAACTCATTGTGCAAGGCAAAATTTGGGGCAAACGTGGTATAGGAAGGAAGCAAATGTCTTGGTTAAGGAACGTAAGAGAATGAATTAAACTTCGAACAATTGGGCAACCCGTACATGCAGCGCGTAACCGTGAAGATTATCGTGATATGCTGTGCCTGACAGCTTATTTGATGAAGCCAAACAAAATTATTAAAATATCAAATATTATATAATTTATGGTATTTCCATTACAGAAAAAAAATCTCATTTTTTGTTTTTATTTAATAACAAAAAATGTTTCTTTATAAGAAAAATATAACAAATTAAAAAAATTCAGTTACAGTTTTCAGGCCACAGCTTAAATGATGCACTAAATTAAAAGTATTCAAAAAACCTAAACTCATTAATATCTCGATTTCATAATTACGGCTAATACTTAATGAGTTATCCCATTTGATTTAGAACAGCTTTTAATCGGGAATTCATAGATCCTACAATCCTGCTGTATGATCGGAACTCATTTTTTCCCATTCTTCTTGTAGTGCCCGTTTCAGATCAGAAGCATTAGAAATAATTGTGGTTTCTTATTATATTTTCCAGCACTGACCATAAATTCTCAATAACGTTGAGATATAGACTCCAGATAAGGCAAGTTTTTACAATACCAGACGTATGCTTGAGATCGTTGTCTTGGTAGAATCTAAACGATTCCCTAATGCCCATTTTATCGGCACTTTGTACTAAATTATCTTTTAGCAGATCCAGATACTTCTCTTTATTTATGTTTTCTTTGATATATTCCGACGCCTCAATAGGACATCACACCGCCCTGCCCCGCCGTGTTTAACTGTAGAGCGCAAATTACATGGTTGAAGCGCAGTTTTCGGACAGTCCTTCCCTGAAAATTTTCTTCGCGCAGAGCTCCATGAACAGTTTCAGGGTTACATATCTTGCTTAAGTATTTTTCGACTTCGTTCGTTAATTTTGGAGCGCTTAAATCGGGATTAACTTTGCGAACAATCCACTTCTTCACTCTATCATTAAGTATTTTATTTGGCGCTTATCTGCCTTTATCTTCTATCCTGTTTTCGTGGCGAAACCTTTCTATAATGTGCTGGACAGTTGTGGAAGTAATAGCAACAATTTCTGCAATTTTTCGTTGGCTTTTGCCGGTTTTTTTTTAATAAATTTAATAAATATCGAGTAATTTTCTTTTTTCTAAAGCATCAAATATGCTGTGAGTCACTGTAGTATTAAGAATAAATTATTAATTACGTACTCACAAATTTTTAAAATTTTGCATAATACTATAATATAATGTTGTGATCGCTAGCATTCTGTAAATTGAATAGGCAAATAAAGAAGAAGAATCTCTTAAAATGAATCATTTGTATGAAAAATATATCTAATGAAGTTTATTGTTGAAAATGTAAAAAAATAGTTGAAAATATTTTTTTGTTTTTTAAGTGTTTGACTCTTTCTGAGAAGACTTCTCTAGTACCATAAAACGCCAACAAGGTATGACCTTCTTTTTCGCGGTAAATCGTCGAAAAAATTTTATTGCATCAAAAACGCAACACGAAAACAGTATAATGGAAGTTATGCAGGATGCACGTGCTTGTAAAGGTGAGATAAAAAATGTAAACAAAGAAAGCAATCAATACTTTCATAATAAATACTTAAAAATGTACATCTCACACAAACATATGTACGTATGATAAAAATTGGTAGCATACAGCAATACCAACAATATCCCATCTATCAATGTCGAAGTCAATAATGTTAAGTGGCTCTAGCGGGCAACAGTAACAGTAAACAAATATGTAGATGGCTGGCGGGTAAAGCGCTTGCAACATAACAACATAAAAGGCACGCACTGTAAAAATAGTAAATTATGCGTGATACCAAAAAGAGATAGGAGCAGCTGGGCCTCCTCAACATGCTAGTGCAGACAGACCTAAGCATACACTACATGTGTAAGAAGATGTCACGCTACCATAGCCAATAGATGTAAAAAGAGTTTACATTTGTATGTACATGTAAGCGCGTTTCATAAGTATGTACGTCGACTGATCAAAATTGAAGTTCTCTCCGATTGTTGCAACATATAATTCCTGCTAGCGGAGACATATGTATCCATTTAAGGGGTTATACGCAGTTATGAAGCAAATAAAAGACGGGTTGTCAAGGATTTATCCTGAAGAAACTTCAGAATATTTTAATTTGAAAATTTTTGGCGGTTATAAAAGCATCCTTCAAGAACGTAACAAAATTTTTTATTTATGAAAATGTTGATTATAGAGCGCGCTGCAGGCGATTTCTGGAACCTCCTTTAAAAAAAGACGATTTACGGTGTACATCGTAACTCAGGATTGGATTATCTGAAATCAAAAAACCAAACAAATTTTGTTAATATATTAGATTATCTAGTAATTAATCGTTCGGCTAATCAAAATAGTGAATTTTCACAAAATGGCAGCTTTTAAAAGAAATGATTTCGATTTTTACGTTAAAATTTGGCCGTAAATTGATTATAAAATGGAAAATAAGTATCAGATTTACAAAAGGAACGATTAATTACTAGAAAATGTATCTTTAAAGATTGAGTTAAAACGGTTGACCGATCAAACAAGCCGTTTTCGAGATATCGTGTACACCGACTTGAAAAATGCCGTTTTGAAAAAAAACACGTTTAAAGTTTCAATACCTACCTTAAAACGTGCCGAGGCATCTCTACATATTTAGGTATAACTCCGAAAGTATTGCTTAGATCTACTTCAAATTTCGTGCGTATACTTTTGAATATATGTACATTACAAAAATGCAATAAAAAAAATCGATTTTTTTGAAAGTCATAACTGCGTATAACCCCTTAAAGCTTTATAGAGGAAATGTAGCGAACGAATTGAAATTAAACATTTGACCGAGACCAAGAAAATTTTAAAGAGACAACACATACTATACAAAAAAACTCAAGCAGAAAAACTATGCTAAGGTACGGCCGAGGCCATGCTATTGTAATGTCAATGTAAGACAAACATTTAAGGTATGGTCAGACATCGCAGATAAAATGCTTTTTAAACCTCAAAATTTTTACTATCCAAAGAGTATGTATAATTGCAATTTCGTTTAAACTTTTCAATTATAATTTGCGAAAACTAATTACTTTCAGTTACTTTCATTATCGTTCTAGAAATTAGTAAACGCGTTTTAATATGGATTGAAGACGTATTTAAATTCTATATTTAAATGTAAACTGCAATAAAAGACCGAAGAGTGTCAATCATTCTCAATATCTGATAGACCGCCTAATCAGAATATAATCGGTAGCCCTCTGTTTTCCCAATGTTTGGCTAGCGAAAAACTGTCAATTTACTTGAGATGAAGTTTATCGGAAGATTAGCTGTGCTTTTGTTGCTAACCGAAACAAAAACTGGCAGCCGACAGTACTGAAAATAAAAAATAACATTTCGTTTTGCATCATTTGCAAGGCGAGAATGCATCTTCTATCTTTTAATTATTTCATCTAAATTGTATGAAAAAGCCCCTCAGAAAACCATTTGCCGTTCGGAGTCGGTACGTCACTCCGTTTGTGGAAAAATAACAACGCACACCACAAATAGGAGGGGGAACTCGCCAAACACTTTACTGAAGTGTACGCGCCAATTAGTTATTAATTTCATTTTTTAATTTCTATGAAGTAAATGTGGCAATCTCAACCCACGTAATTAATAATGTGTTGAGAGATATTGCAAGACGTTCTAAAGATTTTATTGAAATGCCCTCTCGCTTTTTCTTCCGAGAAACAGCTTCCAACCTTTTACTTTCTATAATATTGGAGTAACTTCCGATGAATCACAAAATTTTATCAATAAATTATAAATTAGGTTGACGATTTTTTGTTTTATCTTCTATTGTTATTAAATTATATTAGGAATAAAGATGGCATAGATAAACACGCTCTGTGGGATAAATTACATATGTATAATAATTGTAAACCAATCTCAGCCGATTTGGAATTTTCGAGTGTTCACAATAGGCTTTTTGTGCATTTTTTGTAAAATATTCCAAATATCAAAATAATCCGCCCTCAGCTAACCAGACTTTTGAAGTCATTATTCAGTGATCAGCCATCGGTCATTTTCCACACGGGGAAAAGCAATAATAACAGGGTATGGAGATAACGGTCCTTAATTGCACACTAAAACTTTATCAGTTTCTTAAAATCACTTGCCAAAACGTATTTAAGCACTTGTAATTTTGCCTTTTTCTCTAATTCCTCTGCTCACTCTCACTATATTTACTGGAGTCAATGTTGCAACTATAATGACAACAGTTTCTTAGTTTTTCTGACAATCCACAAATGATAGACTCGGTTATCGCGGTCACGCGCTTATAATCTGAGGATCAGCGATCTTATGAATGTAAAGCATAGGTAACTTACGCGGGTAATTTTTCAGACAATTTATCTTTTAGTTCTCGTCATTTTCACTTTTTACCAATACACTTAAACTTTTGCATACAATTTGTTTTTCGGGACTAGAGGCAATTTCTCATTCAATTTTAACAGCTACCACAGCTTTGATGAGCAACATTTGCAAGGAAGTGATAATTTGTGGTTGCTTCCTTGACGACGGTATCTTAAAAATTAAATTGATTATCAAATGACTCGTTATTGCAGCATACATACGTCACCACTGCCTATTCCAATGATTTTTGACAATCCCTATGTGTGAGTAAATTTAAAGACAACACTTAAACCGTTCACACGACAGTCGGTTCTACATTACCGGAACACCCGGTCAAGGACTGTCACTCCAGCAGCATTTCCTATATATAATATATTGGGAAATATCCATGGTGCTACAGAACCAACAACAAACCTTTAACGTATTATATTACACACAGAGAACGTAAATTCATAGAGAAGGCTTAGGATCGAATAAGCAGGATAAATTTCAAATGCTAACAAAACGCGGCTAAGGATTTTTTATTATTTCACCACGGAGCCTAGTCAACAGAATTAAATATAGCGTTTACATTGAAATGTAAAATGCCATGATTAGGTGTTAGGCAAAATAAAATAACAGTAGACTTGTAAATTTCTCTTTCATGCTTATTTGCCGTCGGCATTTTGCATGCGCAAATGAATTATTTCTTGTGAGGTGATTAAATTAATTCTAAGTACATATATGTATGCATGAATGTGAAATTTTAAGTACCTAATTAAATAATTGTATTGATATTTATTAAGTGTATTATCAAAATTATTTCAAAATATTCACATATAAAAATAACTTTGTGAACCATTCATTTACATCAAGGGTTAATATTTAACAATAGACAAACTTTTTAAATTATTATGTATATTCATTTACTACAAAGTGTTGAATATATATAACATCTACCATTCATATTTGAGTGGACAGAAAAAAATCTTGACCTGCCTCATAACACAGCTCATATGCATATGGGCATTTCTCCAATGTCAAATGCGACATTCGTACGCATTCAAAGTGAAAAAAAAACATATACCAAAACATTATTTTATTTTGACAAAAGGCGAAAGCTATAGCACTTGATGAGCACTATGATTGGTGCTAAGGTTGATTTTGGGAAATTGTTCGTTTTCAAGATAATTACAAAAAACCAAGCCATTCGCACGCGACAAAAACAGAAGTCGCTTTCAAAGCAAAAAACTCAAACACTTTTTTCAGCGAAACCTAAAGAAATATATTAATGCGACTAATTTTTAAATGTTATGCATTGATGTATCTTAATAATGCTTTTTATTTTATTCAAAAATATTAAGTAGTTTATTTTTTATTTAATTTTAATCACTGTCGCACGCGACATGTCGCATGCGACATTTTGTTCCATCATACTTTTTATGTTTATTTTTTTACTTTTTATGTAATTAGACATGAAAAAGATGATTATAAATGATTTTTAATATATTCAATATATTTATTTTCACAACCAAAATTATAAACTTAACAAAATATCTTCAATAAAGAAAAACAAAAATAAGTATATTAATCTTATATACTATGTAAAAACAAAGAACGGAAACTAACTTAACTGAGAATAGTATTACTATTGTCAAATAAAGTTCTTTTAGTGGAATATGCAGTCCTAGCTGCTTCTAACTGTTGACCATCGCAACAAAACGAATGCAACTGGGATATACCTGGAATATTTTTCACTTCCTTCCATTTTTCGTCCAACTTATATTATAATGAAGAGACAAATTTTCAATTTGAGCAGATGGCATAAAATACATTTTAATTCCATTTGTGTTGTTTTGTGCACATTGATAAAACGATAGTGCATCTGGTAAAACAACGTTTTTAGATTTTGTTATTTGCCAAACTTTTCTTTTAATGACGGCTCCAACTCCATCAACGGCTCCCTTTCCGTGAGAACTAGCAAACAAATTCCATTCCATATATATACATCCAATTTGTTTAATAATGTCATTCAAGCTTGTCAAAATGTATTTATTTTTAAATTGAGCGCAGCTTCCATCAGAAAATATTAAAATTTTTGAAAAATGCCCATAATTCTTTTTAATTTCGATTAAAAGGTTTAAAACAAAAACAAATACGTCGTGTTTATTATGCGTAAGTTTATCGCTTATAACTGCAAACGACTGAGAAGCACCAGTGAACCAAGCTACGCAAGTAAAAATTGTTACCTGGCGGTAGCTGAAATGAGCACTTTGTATTTCGTTTTGGTACGTCAACCTATAATTCTCGGCAAAATCATCACCCTTTAACCTTTCTCTCCACCGTTTACAGTTCGCCTTATTTTTCTCGCCGCCGTTTTTACTCATCTACATTCAAAAATTTTATATTTTGTATTTACATATACTAATAAAGATATTTTCGAACGAAAATTTATTTTGAATCTGTACATTTTACACTTACGATGTCGCACGCTACAAACTTTAAATAAGTAAAAAGAGCAAAGCGCTGATTATTTTCCAGCAAAGTTTGGTTTATTTAATTAGCAATAAAAATATCTATTTGCTACTAATATTTGATGCAAATTGTACAAATACCTTCGACTCACTGATAACAAATGTTCTTTTTCAATGTCGCACGCGACATCGAGTTATATGGTAAATCAAAGAAAAAATTTACCGTAATTGGCAATCGCATCGTTCCTTTTACATTTTTCTTACATTCTTTACATATAAACCGAGATTTAAAAAAGCAAATGTCACGGCATAATATATCTCATCAAGATCATTAATTAAAACAAAACATGCAACAGAAATCTTTAAAACGGAACTTTTGCACTGGTTCGACTTTGCATTCGAATATTTCAAAATGTGGTATGTACAAGTGTAAAATTTGTTTACTTTATTTACATTTGATATATTCCCTATAAAAATATGTTAAAACAACATAATTTTATAGACTTTGAATTTTTTGGCTTCGGTTGACATTTCTGTGGAAATGCCCATATCTAAATATAAAAAAATTCAGCAAATAGAACAAAATGTGCAAAAAAAATTCCTGACATATGCAAAAAAACTCATCTAAACCGTATGCGTTTCCAGATATGTATGTACATATGTATGTATGCACATATGAATACATACATATGTTTGGACAATGTATGTACGTAGATGTTTCTATAATAAGCAAAACAATGCATATTCGTATATACGTACATATGTATGCACATATAACCGCACACACTCACTTTATGCCTCTACATGCGTACGTTTCCAAAACTAAATTCTAAACCTAGCGACTACAAAAACAACATGCATTCAAAGGCGCAGCTGTAGCGGCCATGATTATTTACCCGCGACGGCGCTGAACAATTTCAAATATTAAAAAGCACAACAAAAACAAATTCATTGATAAGTTCGAACTCATATTTCTACGAGCAAAATACTTTCATTCATAAAACGAGCCGCCTATATGCCAATTGTCTCGACAATATTGGAATATTTCGCGTTGAATTATTTGCCAATATTTGGTAAATCTTGAATTTTTGTGATGTCGAATGGTGGCGGCTCCGTACATACATATGTATGTAAATATGTCTTCTAAATGCTCGACCACCGCAGTAAGCATACAGTAAGTTGCAGAAAACAGCACAAGTAGCTTATAAAAAAGTTCTGTGTCGGACATTTCAATACTCAGAGAAAATCTCGAAACAATTGTTTTATGTTCTCTGATAGTAGGTAAATAGTTAATTAGTATATTACTTTACGTATCTGTATGTATGTATATATCTGCAAGGTTAGAAACTTACTCTGAAATCAGAGTATTTGAAGGTTACTGTGCCTCTGAATGTGCACTGGATGTCTTGAGAAGTTTTAGGGAATCGTAATATTTTTTTTCTGTGGCAAGTGCACATAGGTACGTACACACAGCATAAATATGTACATATATATATATATATAATTGGCGCGTATACCCTTTTTGGGTGTTTGGCCGAGCTCCTCCTCCTATTTGTGGTGTGCGCCTTGATATTGTTCCACAAATGGAGGGACATACAGTTTCAAGCCGACTCCGAACGGCAGATATTTTTATGAGGAGCTTTTTCATGGCAGAAATACACTCGGAGGTTTGCCATTGCCTGCCGAGGGGCGACCGCTATTAAAAAAATGTTTTTCTTAATTTTGGTGTTTCACCGAGATTCAAACCTGCATTCTCTCTGTGAATTCCGAATGGTAGTCACGCACCAACCCATTCGGCTACGGCGGCCGTACATATATACACATTCAAATATAAATTCACATATTTGTATTTGCATATGCCATCTTTCTGTGTGCCTGAATCATTTCTCTATGAGGATTATTAATTTGATATTCTTGAAGAATTTAAAATAAAACCTAATACACATAGATTGTGCTATGCTAATATATGTACATATATAAACATGCATACATACAATTTCGCGCAATTTTCATTAAAAAAAACCAAAAAGAACAAATCTAATATGTAAACATGCATACAAATCATATGGACATACAAATGCAACATGCAAATGTAAGCTACATTTTTTCACACTTGCGTATCACTCTCTCCCTCTCATTTCTCTTCAGCAGCCATATTAATTAATTTCTTACTTTGTGGTGAAGTAATTTTTCTGAGTTAAATTTCTTACCCGGGTTTTGCTAGAGCCCAAAATGAAGAACGGGCCGGGACTGAACCTGCTAAAAAATTGTTTACATTAAATTTTTTGTTGGCGTTTGCAGCTTCATCGACCTTCGGGAAAGTGTTGAAATTTGTTTATCAGTAAGCCGACGATCACATTTTCCATATTGAATTCACCGAAAATTACAAAAAATGTGTTTAAAATTTTGTTGCCTTATGACACTATGCATCGATGTGAATGCAAGAATAACAGATTTCCGAGCAGAAAAAGAAAAGTTACACGCTTCGCTGTCAAAGGCAAAGTGCACTTCTTTGTTTACCAATCTTTTTCTGCGCTTTGTATAAATTTCAGTTGAAGTAAAAAGTGAAAAGAACAGGAAAGCCTATTAATTAAACAAACACATATGTATTCACATAAATATATTCACACAAAAATTGTCGAGCGTTTTGTTGTTGAGTTTGGATGGTGTGAAAGTAGCGTTTTCCTTAAGCCACTTCATGTGTATGTAAACAAAGGAAAACTAAAAAGCGCACTTGGGGTGCAGAGTTCTGCAATTTGTTCGATTGTTTTCCATGTATAATATATACATAATAAATCATGGAAATTCAGAACAAAAATGGGCGTTTTTGTTGTTTTACTTGTTAATGTTGGTAGTAGTTGGCTAAGCGGAAGTCGCTTCGAGCGTGCAGCTGCGTGCAACAGTTGCTACTAAAGTATGTATATAACCATGTCATTAATGCGACTTTACGGTTGTTAAATTTTTACCTACACGATAAGTGACCAGATAATAAATTTAAATTTTCTAGACAGTGAACGTTCATTTCGCTCTTTGTTAGATCAAAATTGATGATTTGCACTGAGGGTAACGCTTCACTTCATACTGAGGCCTATCCGTAAAATTTGTTTTCTTCCTAACCTGGACCCTTCCAAATTAACGGAAGATAGGATTGTTGAAGGCAGCAGCAATACGGCTGTGAGTCGGGGCACAGCCATTCAACCTGGCGATAAACCAATTACCTCCAACGGCTCTGCTGGAAACAATTCTAAATTCTCCGTTCAGTGAAGTACTGTCGTCTTTGGGCCCGGGAATGTTCATGTCACAACATATTATAAAACTATCTCCTCTGAACGAGATGTTGTAACATGTGAACGAGGTTAATATTGAACAACAGCAGCTAACTTATGTTAGAAAAATAAACTTTTATTCCTGGAGGACTGCAGTATTTATTTGATTTAAATTAACAATTTTGGAAATAAACGATAAGTGGGGATTATTATCTCTCACTAAACAATTTTCTCATCTAAGAGAAAGAGTTTTCTTTCCTTTTCCATTTTTTGGCCTTCGTACATATGTAAAGTTTGAAAGTTAGTTTACAAACAAAAGCTTAAAAATATAACTACACACACTTGAGTATTTACATATATACATACTTGCATGCATGTACAATACATACATGTGGGAACGAGGAGTAGTAGAGAGAGTGAGCAAAACTTGTCAGCAGTTGAATTCTAGCCGTGGATGTGGACGCAACGATCGTTTTTTCATTCCGCCTTCGACTTTTCTTAAGTTTCGCATTACAATACTTCGTTTCTTTTATTTTCGTTTTTTACTAATATTATAAATGATCTATAACTTTATATATCTAAAATAAAATAAACATTAAAATATAAGAAAAGCCAAAAAAACTAAACCATGTATATATAATGTAAATTGTTATTATGGAGAGCAGACTTAATAGTAATTGACGCCTGAAGATACCTTGGTGTATGATACATAGCTACTACCTTGATTCGGCTAATTAGGGTTGCGTTAAGGGGGGAAGTACCTTTAGACGTTTCAAAAAATCGATTTTTTTTTTTATTGTCTTAACCGATAGGTATATGCTCTAAGAATATTATTGCAAAATTTCAAAAGCCGATCTTGAAAATTATGGAAGATATGCCACTTGAAAGTGGCGCGCGCCGAGCCGACCGAGCGCGCCTGGCGTCAAGGATCCCCGTTGCGCGCGTAATCCGGAATACCGTGTTGTTTTATTTTCCAAGAATTTAGTGTAAAGAATGCGAAAAGTCTTTACACTAAACTCACATTCTTAAAATACTCTTCTCCCTTCCCTTTCTTCTTCACGCATCTTTTTCGTCAGTTTCTCGGGCTAGTTTCAGTGTTGCCTCGACTCTTGGCGAGTAAAGATGTATCCCAAAGGCAAAAAAGACTCCGCGACGCGTAGTTCGATTTCGAGAAAACGTAAATTTTATGGAAATCGATTTACGAAAAATGTTAAGGACGATCCGAATGCAAGTCAGCTGATTAGCGTCCAACTTCGGTAAGTTTCTTTTTCCTTGACCGCGAACGTTAAACGGCGTTTTCTCGAAACCATGTTTTTCAAATTGGCGTAAGTGATTACGGAAAAAGTATTGAACCAATTTTCTTCATCAAGGTTTCATTTTAAAGGGCATAAAAAGCTACTCTAGGTAGACTACGGACGAAAAGAAAAAATAATTTTTAGATACTTTTTAACACAAAAATGTTTGAAAATTTTTGCAAAAAAAACCAAAAGTTTTTTTTGAAGCCTCATTTTAATGGTTAATCTTCGAATTTGCTAGAGATTGTAGTCTATCTAGGATAAAAAACCCTCCTGAGTAAAATAATGTTTGATTTTATGATTTCAGATGAAAGTTGCGGTCAGGATCGCTTTCGCCGAATTCGATGTCAGCGGCGACACGATTTACGTGAACCGCCATAACTCAATTAATTGCTTATTTATAATAATGTTAAATACGCTTTTTTCTTCTTAGAGCATTGCCCTTAATATATATCATATTATTTTCATGTGCACTGTTTTCATTTTCCCAAAAATAAATCACGAAAAACTGGTTTTTTTCGGCCCTCTAAAGGTACTTCCCCCCTTAATGTTTTTTTGAATCAATTATGTAATGGCAAATGTTAAGATTTTTTAAATTTAAATCAATCAAAAGTAACAAATGAGCACAATAATTAAAGTTAAAAAGTTTACAAAAACTATATAGTGGGTCTCAACATTTGCCATGTCCCAGCAATTAATCCCCCCAACGGATCTTACATAAGGAAGATACATAAGATGTTCAAACTGCTCTCCTTCCATTTCCAGGATGACACCTCTGCCTTTAGGATATTCGAATTATTTCTAAAACCCCTCAGTGGTTCGAATTTGTTGGCATTTTCGATTAATTTGTGCCTAACACTTTTCAAAGGTAGCACAAAATTAATCATCAAATTTTGTTCTTATATAACATTTAAAGTTCAAATTTTGAACTAAAAAAAAATAAAATTTTGAGTGATGGAAACCTTTATTTGTGCCTTTACTCACTCCGCTGCTCGACTGTTTGTTCCAAATATGATTGGCGTACGTAGGGCGCTTAGGTTCGGTAGATATTTTAAGTTTTAATTTTTTCGTTTTTTTTTAACAATTTCATTCAAGTTTTAATTTTTTTGTAAACATTTTTTTGTTTTAGTTTTATTTCATTCTTATGTTTCAAAAGATGAAATCTATTTTGGCTGTAAAACCGTGCCTAATGAATGACGTTTTTCACTACTTAAAAGTTCCACGGTTAATTTTAGAAATATAGTGAATAACAATGAAAGAAGTCAACAAAAGTGTTAAAGTTAAATTTTTGAAGTGAAAACTTCTTTAGAATCGTTGGGAGTGATTTGAGACTCGATGAAACGAAAAAGCGACACTCTTGGCTACGAAGCGTTATATGTTGATATACGTATATGTGTGTGGCTGCGTACTGCTGAGCCACGCTAGTATAGTGAGTATTGTAGTATGTATACTACACTGCCTATTACTTGCTTTGGTGTTTAGTTTAAGCGTCATACGTATGTATGTTTGTATGTATGCTAGTACGTATGTGTGCGCGCCTGCGTATTACGGAGCCACGGTGAGGGAGAAGGCATTATGTATACATATACTATACTACCTAATACTTGCTTAAACCAAGCGTCCTACGAATGTGTGTTACGACGATCATAATAGCAACCGCGTGTGCTGTATTTACCGCAATTATGCCGAAAAATAATGCAGAAAAGTGTCGTGAATATCGACAGAAAAAAACAACAATTGACGCGGTATTTCAAAGATATGTTGACAACATCGAAACCAAAGCATTTGTATCATATTTTAGCTATCATAAGCCACTCGTATTATTTGTTGAAATTGAAAACATTGAGGATGAATAATAATAAAATGAAGAAAATAAAATATGTACTTTAAGCAATATTATAATGAACCTATAATTATCCCGCTCCTAATGCTGCTTTCGTCTCATTCTCTCTCAGTTTGTTTTACGGAAGGTTTCACTTCTATCGCGTCTAACCGTTAGAATGATATTTTTTTGGCATATTTTTGTGTGAATTATTGATACACTCAAATGAATATGTAAATATGTAAAAAGTTCACAGTGAAATAATAATCCAAAATTATTATTTATTTCGTTGACTTTTTTGCTTCGGACAGTTTCGTATCGATTAGACCAGTTTACTCGGAGCTAATTTTTAACCATTCTAACCGAAGAGTACTTCTTGAGAACATGTTTTTTTAATCAATAAACATAGATTTTTATTTCTAAAATGGGACGCTAGTTAATTTCGACATAGAGGTCTGGCCTTTGAGCGATTATGGTATAGCTTTGAGAGAGTGGGGTAACCGAGGATTGAGGGTGTTACCAGTGGTTCTTGTTGTGCATTGCATGGCTCTACTAGACAGTCTACTAGACATTTCAGAAGTCCTTTGAAAGACGCAGCAATCAGCACGGCAAATGAAATGATAAAAACAAGCACAACTTGCTGCAATACTTACAGGCGGGAAGGATATTAAGCGGAAATCACTTCAACAAGCCACTATCACACAACAGGGACAGAAAGCTTATGTTAATTATACGAACAAGCGTGAAACTTTTGCCGCATAGCCAAATTAGTATTATATTCATGTACATTCTGATAATATCGAAGTACATTCACATATTCATATTTTTCTCATTGAAATGCAATTTCCAACTACTGAGCTGGCATGCTTTCCCTAACCATGACCATGACTTGTCCACCACCGAGTTTCCCCCGTTGGCATAAAAAATTGTAAATTTAATTTATAGCTGTAGGTTTCCATGTATTCCGAAAATACTAAAGTTTTCTGTCGTCACTAAAAACCGTGAAGTCAAAATCTTAAGTTTTAAAATTTTTTGTCAAAGTAAATAGCATATTTTTTATTAAGATATGGCTTTTTATGTACAACCCGATATGGCTTTTTATGGACATTGAAACCATTCGTATGGAGGATATGATGTTGTTTCTACATTCGATTTCTTTTCTTAACATTATTCAGCTTTAAAAGCTAATTTTCATGCGCTTCATTTCAGGTTATCAATTACTTTTCGAAAAAACCAACATTCATCCACCATTATGGAAAATTCCCAGCTTTTTTGGTAAAAATGTGTATTTATGGTTAATATGGAAATCATAGTAGATTGAAAACTTTGAAGCTATTTCTCTCGAATTTTTAATTACAAATTAACTGTATTAATATACCCGGCAGAGATTCATTTAGCCTTAAGCTACACGGCCAAGTATATTACCAAATAGGATCTTTACAGCCATCTGACGGTGAGGCACCGCTCATAAAGGTCTTTTTTTATTTTAGAAAATGATGAGGGTTTGCATTATCGTACTAAGCACCAGGCTAATAAAAAGTGTTGCCAATTTCTTATGGACAAATTGCAAACAATGCTTATTATGTAAAATCCATATGCAAGTTTATTCAAATGTGCGTTCACATGCTTCATATTTATGCTGGTATGCAAATACAATTTACCACGGAAAATGCCTTCCCTCCCGGAAGATTTAATGCATCTACCGTATGTGAAGTGGTAACAATTTTTTGTGGGCCAAGATGGCGTTCCACATGTCATATTTGACTTTCCGGTTTCTTATAAACCAAATGGTTCGCTAAGTAAAATATCGTATTTAAATCCGCCTTCAAACCCGATGTGCTATCCCCTGCTTTTTCCCTGTGGAGACGCAGGATAGAAACCAGGTATGCCAAATGTTGACGTCCACGCAACTTTCGTACGAAGTCCTACTACCCAATTGCAATATTATGGTTACCGTTTAGCCATAAGGGCGGACTTTAATATAATACAAGCTTCAGGGAAATTATTTCAGCAATACGTTGTAGACAGTTATGCAAAATTAGAGGGCTCTAGAATTGCGTATATTAGATCGCATCAAAAAGAACTTAGAGAGAAAGTTACTCGTATAAAGGCTTAATTTATTTTCTTCACGCAGACGCTCAACAGAGAGGTGCAGTTGGAGGACTTCCTGTAATACTTCCCTCTTCATTCATTGGTAGACCGAGAAATATGCTTCAAAATTATCAAGATTCCATGATAATTTATCTTCAATCCTAAATGGATTCAAATAACACCAGAACTGAAACCGTATGAAAGGGCAGAGAACAGGCCTGATTGCCACACGTACATATTCTTCTAGTTCTTCGAGAAGTCGATAAGCTCCGTTCGATTAAAGATCTTGACTCTTTAATTTCTACGGAGATTCCAAATCAAGAAGTGGGCCCACACCTTTTTCCAGTTTTAAAACAAAATATGGTACACGGCCCTTGCGGCATTTTCAATCCAAACAGCCCATGCACGAAAGATGGTCAGTGTAGCAAAGATGTTTCCAAACAATTCCAGAATGGAATAAACATAAACGTAAATGGTGACTCCTTCTATAGGCGTTGTGATAATTACCTTACAATGACAATTGGGAACCAATAAGTCGACAATCGTTGGATTGTGCCATATAATAGATATTTAAGTCGAAAATATCAGGCCCATATTAATGTAGAACATTGTTATAAGGGCTATGACTGCGCTTCATTAAAATTGAGCGCTAATTCTGATGCACAAAAAGAAGTAAGTGTAGACGAAGTTAATATTTTCTTAGATTGTCGCTATGTTAATCCTCCGGAGGCTATGTGGCGACTAGATGATACAATAGCGCCAACTCTTTCATCGTTCACATTCTAATGAGCGGTTACCTGTCCATTTGCCAGAAGAGCAGATGATTTACTTTCAAGCTGGTCGCCAAGCTGAAGTCAGTATTTTATTTAAAATTTATTTACTCAAATGTTTGTCTCGTTTAGGTATCAGTGCCTGGTATGGTGCTAGCGCATATACCTCAAAGTCTTGAACTCGCTTTCAACGTCACCGTTTACTTCACTTGTGAAGTGACCTATACATCTGCCGCTACATCATCCGATATTTTATTTATTTATTTAAGTCTATTAATTACAATCCTAGACTATGGTACACAGTTTCTTAGACTAAACTACAGATATATTATATATATTTAAAAACAATTATAATAAAGAAATCAAGAGATTTAAAAATACTTGAAAGCGAAAAATCGAGAACAACATCATTATGAACGGAATTTAATTCCGGTAAAGCACGAGTAATGGGAGCATTACTGGCATACTTAGTTTTAAAGTTTCCCCCATAAAAAGGGTAGAAGTTCCTAAGAGATCGCTGGGGAACATTAAATCGAATCCTTTCCAACAAGTAGGGACAATCAACTACTCCAGTCATAATATTATGAGAAAAATACAGACACAGTATAGCCCTACGAATTTCTAAGAACTTGAGACCTATAAGCATGAGACGAGCAGAATATGACGGCATGGGATCAATAAAATTCAGAGACCGAAGGGCATGTTTGAGAAATTTGCACACGTTCGATTCTATTGATAGCTTGCTGACTTCAAAGTATCCAAATAAAAACAGCATATTCTAAATGAGCTCTAATAAAAGATGTATAGAGTAACTTAATGGTGTATGGATCAGAGAACTTAAAGGCGTTCCGTCTGACGAAGCCCAACATCGAAAAAGATTTTGAAGTAATATAATTTATATGGTTGTTAAAAGAGAATTTGTTCTCAAAGATAACGCCAAGGTCCTTTAACTCGCGAACACATGACGAGATACAGAAAATGTTAGATGTTTTCGAGTAAGATATTTGAAAGCAGTTCGATAAGTTCAGCGAAAGTCGTGAATTCTGGCACCAAAAGTAAAGCTGGTTATCTTAAGGTCATCAGCATAAAGCAAAAGCATTAATAAGCACACCAAATAAAAGCGGTCACAAGATACTTCCTTGCGGAACACCAGAGGTGGCAGCAAAGGGGTAGATGAAATACCATCAATTGTTCCAACACAACGACTATTGCTCAAAGAAGAGTTTATCCATTGAAGATATGCAGAATAAAAGCCAAACCAAGCTAACTTTTTAACTAAGATTATATGAGAAACTTTGTCGAAGGCTTTCGAAAAGTCGGTGTAAATACAGTCGATACTGTAGATCTGTTAGCAATAAACCCATGCTGATTAGGGCAAATTAAAGATTTAATCGCAAAGCTCAGCTTTGCATTGACCGCGTGCTCAAAAATTTTGGAAATAGTTTACAGCTTTGAAATAGGCCTATAATTTCTACCGTCATTTTTATTGATACTTTTAAAGGAGGGCGTAATGAAAGAAAGCTTCCATGCGTCAATGAAGCGCCCCGACGATGAAGATTTATTGAAAATAATTTTCAGAGGATATACCAAGGCCGTACAATTTTTTATCAAAACTGCTGAAAATCCAACAACAACAGTTTGAGAGGATGATTTCCATTTAATTAAAGCGTTACTAATATACTCAGGAGAGAGGCAAAAACCTCCAAAGTTCAGGGCATAAAGTAAGTCAGAAGAAAAGTCGAACGGAGGATCAAGTTCTTCGTCAACAAATTTATTAATAAGGACTCCAAACTGTCAACGTCAATATTTGTACCATGAAATCCCCAAGCACTACATATGGTGCAACGGGAACTGGTGCACAAGAAAGAAGAACAGTTAACGCATTGTACGGGTGTACACTGTAAATCCAATAGACTATGAAAGGTATTTCCTTCGCCTTTTAGTTCTCCATATAAAAGGGTCCAAGTCATACACAGAAATACACACTGTTAATGATGTAGTATTGTTGTACTGTTAATGATGTAGCTTTCAAGAAACTCCGGAAAAATTTCATTTAGTGGGTAACAACGCTGAGTGGAAGGAATGTTTGCAGGGAGCTGTAGGTTACCAAATGCCAACACATTTGAGATCCCTCTTTGCGATTATTTGCATTTTTTGTTCTCCAACTAACATACTAGAGCTTTGACATATATTTCGTGAAGCATTATCCGAAGATTATCAGACCCCGTACCAGTCTGAAGAGTCATACAATCTTGTTTTAATAGATTTAGAAAGCATTTTTAAAATGCATGGAAGAACGAGTCAAGTCTTTTGTTTACGCCAACCAACTGTGGTAGCCCAGTCTAACAATCACTATAACGTTGCATATGAATGTGAAAAAGGTCAAGATGCATTTAACAAACTTAATCAAGAGCAAAAGTCTATTTACACCACATTTTGTCACATCTTGCGAGGGGAAGGTAAAGTTGTTTTACCAGTAGCATGGACAGTCTAGATCAACATTTAACCTCAGCTACTCGGCAGGAAATTGGGAATTGTACAGAGAGAATCGGAGACAGTACAAGTAGGCAATTAGGGCCGCCAAGAAGGCTGTGGCCTAGGTTTAAACCCGCGTAAAACATAATTTATCCTTTTCACCACAAGATATAAGGTACCAACTTTTATTACCAAATATTAACGGACAAGCTCTCTCACTATCACCCAGCGTAAAGTACCTATTTTATAGTATGGTTCGGTAGTTTGGTAGAAAGCTCTAGAGAGAGAGTACAATACCAAATTATTCGGCAGAATACAAAGATCAGCCTGTGCAATAACGGTCGGTGCAATCAGATCATGTCCTAGAGAGGCTCTCAATGCACTGACACACGTTATTCCAATAAAACTACATATTAAGAAGACGGCAACCATGAGTGCATTTAGGTTAAATGAAGCGGGTCACTGGATAGAAAAAACTTTTGGTCATGCTAGTCTATTATTGCGACAAACTCAGTTAATCTCGGTGAGAACTGACTACATCGTCCCGACGGTAACATTCAATACGAATTTTGCCACTCTCTTTCCATCTAAGAAAGAATGGAATAAGGGATTCTCTCTAAACAACTTCGACACTACAGTCTATACGGATGGCAGTAAAATGGGCAACGGTGTTGGAGCTGTGATATATTCTCACAGACTTAAAATTGAGAAATCTGTGCGCCTCCCTAATACCAGTAGTACTGGCAATTGGGGAAGCCTGTAGGCTACTAATCACAGATTTCTCAGAGCAATATCGCTATTCTTTCGGATAGCCAAGCTGCAATCCAGGCACTGGGTTCGGCTACTACAATCTCGAAAGTGGTGGAACAAAGCTGGAATAGCCTCACCATCTTGAGTGAAAACCATAAAGTTACCTTAATCTGGGTCCCGGGACATCGGAATATTGAAGGTAACGAAAAAGCAGATGAACTGGCAAGAGGGGGATCTGCCATGCATAAAGATCTTGCAGAATCGGTATTCACACCATTAGGTGCAGTCAAAAATACAATTTCCCTAAAATACCTCCGAATCGACGATTGTAGGTGGAAAGACCAGACGAAATGCAGAATTATCAGAACGTTATGGCCCTCAAGTAATCGTCGGCATTCATAAGAATGAAATGACGGGACGCCTGAAGACTAACGGCAGTCATAACTGGCTTTTGGTATATCGGAGAACAAGCAGCCTAAATGGGTATCCCTCACAATACATACTGTCACAGTTGTAAACAACCGGAGAAAAAGGAGATAATCTTCCTCTGTGAATGCCTTGCCCTATGGAAGGACAGAATGTTAACCCTAGGCCAACCGCTGTTCGAGAGTCCCGAACAACTGTCTGGCTTAGACGCCAACAACCTAATATAATAACGCTCACCGTGTTGGCAAAAATTCGACGGTTGATACAAAATATGCGAACAAATAATGACCATGATTTTAAAAACTGGCTACTCAAACTAGGAAATGGTGATTTCGAAATTAAGTCAAATATATCTGAAGATAAGATCAAAATACCTCGAACATGCTATATTTATCATAATGACCTAACTGCTTAAGTCTTTGGAACAAATGAAATTAAAGAGAGAAACATTTCTTAATTTCATTCAAAAGCTATCTTATGTCCAAAATATGGCTATGGCTTAACTTTTAATGAAAGTAATGAGATCGACATTATTGCCAGTGAGAGTAAGTTGTATCTTAGTTGCGAAACAGTTGAGCAAGATGAAACTCATAATGCTCAGTGTTATCCAACGGAGTTTCTTAATAGTAGGTTCTTTAATATGAATGTGTAAGCTGCTGTTATACATACCTATATAAAATATAAATGTGTATCGTTGCATAAGTCACAACTATGTTTTGTATTTTGTTACACAGGGTGCGCACGAGTCCGCCTAGTTATTTATATATGAAGTATTTTTAATTTAATTTGTTTTTTATTCAAGTACAAAAATTTATATCTTCATATATACTCGTATTTAAATAAAACAAAACACAGCAATCGCCAACCCAGCAAGCAATTAATTTAGGTTTTATAATTCATACTATTTATGAAAATGTTGTTTTAACGTAAAATTAATAAGTGTCGCTGGCTAAAGTTTGGGCTAAAAATTGTCCGATTTTGCACTATTTCACTATGTATAGAATTTTTTTTTTTGTAAGATGTATGTGTGTGTATTTGAAAACAAAAATCGCGCGATTTTTATTCCAAATTTTCAGTATTTGTAAATATATTTGTTTTTGTAATATGCATGTAAATATATTCGAAATCAAGGAAGGGCACCTATAAATAATAAAAATAATAATAAAAGAATTGTTCCCTTTTTGGTTGACTGTGCTTTTCTTATTTCGCTTTGTTCTTCTCTCTCTAATCGTTTAGAAGAACATTTGTAATATTAGAATTTGGAGTATTATTTAATATAGTAAAAATAGCTTTAAATCGAATCTTCATTTAATAAAGAATGTTTATAAGTGAATATTGTTACTTTTCTGTGTTTGTATTTAATTGAAATACGTGCCTGTAATAGGGCATTTTTTCAAGCTTATGCAAAAAAGAAGTATTTTTAACGTTAAATATTGCTATTAATTCTTAATTGTAATTAATAAAAAGTACTATAAATCAAAATCCTGATATAGTGACTACATACATTTGCGTGTTATAATGTTTAAATTCGGTCCACGCACTTAGATATTATCCGCAAATTTATCGTGGTAGCAATGGAAAGCCCCGTCAAAATATTTAATAAACTGTTAAGGAACGTTCACCATTTTAGATGTTAGCGTTAGGTTGTGGAATATATCCGAACCAGAAGATGCTGAAGTAGTAAACGTCGAAATGTTGCCGGAAGCAATTTTGCTCGTGTGACCGGGAATGAAACATTAAAAGAGAATTTCCCGTCTCCCTTCCAGATGTCACCGTGTGCTAATCGGCACTTTGGTGTTTCATGCACGGAGATTTGAACCTAAACTTCCGAATGATAGTTACGCTCCAACTATCGGCTACGGCGGACACCAGCACAAAATTTCCACACAATTATAATACCTTTGTGCAAAAGTGCGCGGGTATAAAAGTACTATGCGACAGAGGCAAAATGAAGTTGAAAAAAAATTTTAATTTGGACCACGCACTTGGACATTATAAAAAAAATTTGAGCGGCTCAAATGAATATTCAAATATTTTTTAGAAATGTGACCACACTTATTTTGCACAAATAAATTTTCATAAATACTGATTTACATACATAAATACGTTGGTAAGCAATACGTACATTTCATTTAATATTTATCCAAATTTAATTGTATAGTCCCTAGGTTTGCACAATCCACAGCATCAATCTGGTTGAATAATTTATTTTGTATTTTTGTTTTATCTGAGTTTAAGAGTATTATTTCGCTAATGTATAGTAATTGAACACCAATAAAATGCACTAAATTAGTTTTGTATCCTTTTTAGCTCCAATGGTAATTTTTTTATTTTTTTATCGTTTCTGTAAACTTTTATTGCTACAACTTTTGTTCAATAGCAAATGGACTTTATTCATTTTTTTGAACTCAGAAACTTGTGTATGTATTTTTAATTTTCGTTTATCACCTCACAAGCAATTTTAATAAGATTCCGGCAAAAATGAACGAATCATTAACTTCAAATCCACTCAATCAAAATAACTCAGCTGTACTAGCAGCGCGTTTGCCCAAACGAGCTCTTTGCTTATCATCCGTCGAACGAAACACGATGCAACAAAGCGTTTTTCAAACTGCACGCCGGGACGCGAAAAATATGGAGAACAGGGAAGAGCACCGGAGTTCATCATCCAGCAGAGAAGTAGAAGCACTTAACAGATGGGAAGCGAGAGTGACGGGAGCAAGAGAACGTACGCAGTAAACGGCATCCGTTGGAGAACACTTTCCAATTTTTGTGTCATACAATTCCACAAGGCTTATCTATAGAAGGTGATAGCAGTTGTACAAAAACAAAAAGTTACACAAGTGTCAAAATTATTATTTCCGAGGCGAATTGAATTGTGAATAGTAAATAAACGCAAACAAAGTTTTTCGAGTGTCGCTTTAAATTGTTCGGAGTACATTTGTGTTATTAATAGCAAAAATAATTAACAACTAGGATAATTATTTGCTCCTGAGCAAGAAGTTACCTCATTCGTAAAAACAAAGAGTTCAATTTTATTATTAAATGAAAATGGAGAGCGGGTAAACCGAAATTAGCGGAGACATACATAGGTATAAAAGTATATTTTGAATTTTATTAATATCTTGCAAACACAAAATATGCATGTGAATCAATATCATCAACATTTGTGGGTCTGCGTTTTGGAGATGTGCATGTAAATGCAAGTAAGCAATTTCCACCTACATATATGCAGCGCCTGCTATGAGGATTTCATAACTCCAAATTGAAAACCTGCCGAAAAGCTAGTGAATAAAAGGATGCTATAAAAATTCCCGACAAATGTTATTTATATAAATACAGATTAAAAATTAAATAGATTTTGTTTTCTATATCAGCTGTAAAATTCTTTATAACGTTATAAAATATCGTTAGACCCAAGAACAAAATACATGTAACTTTTGGTTTTTGTACAACTGCTATCCCCTTGTATAGATACACCTTGGGCGGTAGTTAGAGCACGTTCATATAGGGAAACTTTTGTTGCTCCAACTTTATGAATTCTCTTTTGATGTTGAGCAGAACGAGCACAGAAAGTTCTCGGAGAACGAGCACAGAAAATAACCGAGCAGGAACAGCTTTTCTTGTCTTACCCTGTCCCAAAAGTTACGAGATGAAGCAAAACAAGTTGTCCTGTATGAACGCAATCTTTAGGTGTATATATTTTGATTTTAAACCTGGTGGTTTGAATATAAAAAGTTCAACCAGAATGAAAAAATAAAACAAGAAAAGCAACAACAACAAAATGAGCCGCTCTCGTATCAACACTTTGTATAGATTCGACTTGGCAGTAGTAAACAACACACAATTAAAAAATCTTGATCATAATTAGGTGCACGTCGACCAATCTAGTATTAAGGGATGGACGCCAAGTACAAAGAGATTTGATTAATTAAAGGTGAGTGCGCTCTCCGAAAGTTGTTTGACTGAATCGACAAATATAATTGGCGCGTACACTTCTGTTATGTGTTTGGCCGAGCTCCTCCTCCTATTTGTGGTGTGCGTCTTGATGTTGTTCCAGAAATGGAGGGACCTACAGTTTCAAGCCGATTCCGAACGGCAGATATTTTTATGAGGAGCTTTTTCATGGCAGAAATACACTCGGAGGTTTACCATTGCCTGCCGAAGGGCGACCGATATTAGAAAAATGTTTTTATTAATTTTGCTTTCACCGAGATTCGAACCAACGTTCTCTCTGTGAATTCCGAATGGTAGTCACGCACCAAGCATTCGGCTACGGCGACCGCCAAAGGATAGAGAGAAATTGTTTATATCGAAATATACATGATGCACGTACTCACCGTTGGAAGCCACCATAATGGTGTTGGTATGGTATTGGTGCGGTAGCATTGCATTTCCAATATTCCATTGAGACCATTTGCAGCAAACTCACACATACACATATATTGTATATCTACATGCAATCAATCGTATTGGTACAGAAGGAGGACCGTCATATTCCCGTTACTTTGAAGAAGCATTTTCGCATCTGTAGCTAGTAGCTACACACAATTCACTAGGTTGCCAAACAGATTGCTGCTGTTTTTGTTTTTTGCTACTTGCGTAGTACAGTAGTCAAATGGGGGGTAATGAAATATGTGCATATGTATGAATTTACACTCAGCAGTGAAACTCTACGGCCTAGGAGTATTCAAGTCTGCATATTGATACTTAGGACACACAACCAAAAACAACTTTTAGATACTTTAATAAATATCAATGCGAATAATATATGTACATACTATACATATACTCATATTTTCCAATGCACAAAACGAATAATACGAAATTCTCTTTTATTTATCTTCATCAAGCTCATAAAAGTATACCTCTCTATTGTAATTCCTTTACATTTACAAAGCGATATGTCCGCGTTTTCTTGATTTAAATTCGGCTGCCCCTCAATATACTAACAATACTCGTATACTAAAAACTTCTCAGAAAATGTGCGAAAAGTCTTGGTTAGTCACAAATCGAAATGAAAATCTCTTGGCATAATAAAGTTGCGGAAACTTTCAATTTGTCAAAACTATGCACTAAATAATAATACTTATACATAAATATCACAAAAATTACTAGATGGACATGTACAGGCGTGATTTGCGAAAATCGAATCAAAATTTTCAACTTTTTGATTAGAAGTATTTATTTAGCAAATGAATCAAGGAATAAAAATTGGCATATGATTTGACAGCACTTTATTATTTTGGTTTTCACAAATTTGTGTGTAATAGCATTGCTTTTCAAAGCATTCCGCCTGAAAGTATGATGAAAATTATTTGATCCGTTCATAAGATGGTTAAAGACAGACGACCTGATCCTTAGCATATGTCGCCACTGCTAATATAGTCAGAGCTCATAAGACTGGTATAACCCACTGCATACTATAGATATAGGCAATGCTGCTAACTCTCTTTTCTGACTTAGGCAAACTCCATCACTATTACTCATTAAGTGCTTCCAAGAAAATGACAATTTTACGATGCTGCCAACGTCAGCTTGTTTATACCAGTTGTTTCATCTATTCCCCTCTGGCTAACGCATGGCGAATCGAAGACGGCTAATGGAAAAAATGTCCCTATCTAACGACCCTAGCATATCGGTCGTTAACTAATAATACGTTCACATATATGTCAGTAGAGATCTACTTTTTCGTGCTTAACTGAAAATCCGTAATTAAAAAGCGCGATTTCCCATACAAAATTTCTCTCCCAAAATCTGAGATTATAAAATAATCCTAAATAATAGCGATACTTTTTGACATACAACCCTGTGTTTTCTGTGTTATTGATAATTATTATTACGAATGTAAGGAGAAACCTAAAATAAAAACTAAATGAAATGGATGCCGGCAAAGAAACCAGGTCTGTAAACATAATTCTAATAAAATTTGTGTTAAATATTATTTATTATGAATTCGTTTTACAGAAAAAAGCGTGTGTCCATAAACGTTTTGTCCTCTTATTACTTATTATAAAATGTTATATAAAATGTCACATGCGTTGTCGTTCCCACGACAGTCGGTTCTACGTTACCGAAATGACCCGGATTTATATCCAGCCAAGGATTGTCACTTCGGCATCATTCCCCATATATGTATGGGGAATGTTTATGCTGTTACAAACAACAGCAACATCCCATGCGCTTTGCTGCCATAATTTTTTGCAACCTCAGTAAACGTCGCATACGGATTTCCTCCAAATGTTTATTATTAGCAGCCAATTGTGCAATTAAATTAGCGATTCCTTGCATTTTCTTCATATCGTTAATAAAAATTAAAGAAACCAAAAACCCCGAAATATTCCACCAAAATAATTTCTATGAAGAAAAACCTCTCAAAGCAGTATTGACAGCTGATTGTCAATTTTGCAGGTAATCTGCCATATGTAAACGGGTAGATTCATTTGGTGGATTTGTAGGTGATTAATACATAGGTGAACGTATTATAAGTAGCTATATACTTTAGTGGAAAATATTACGGCCCCTATTATGAGTTGGTTTCGATCTTCGCTGGTTGTCGAAGATCGAAAATCCAATGTCAATTTAGTATTACGAGCGAAATTTTCGTTATTTACCGAATTTAGAGTCGAATGCAATTTTGCTTTCGATTGTGTAGCGTATTGTGGGAAAATTTGTTAAAATGTAAGTTATTTCCGATTATTTATTGTTTTATAGTAACCAAATAATAAACATGTACTAATTTTATTAATTTTATGCAGGTCGAAAGTCGTGAGTACCAAACAGCAATTAGAAAGGCTGGTTGCATTAATGGAAGAGAATCCCTAATTCGCAAAAGGGATATGCACAATTCAATAATTTGTGTTACTTTGTTTGCAGAATAGTGGAGAGTTCTTTCCTGCAACAAACATCTAAATGGATTTTTCAAGACTTCAATTGTTCCCTCAATGATACTTCTCGCTTTAGAATGTTGTTTGTTGTATGGCCTTTGTGGAGACCCTTCTTCAGAGTTTCTGAACGGCGTCATTAAATATGGTTTTAGAGCGTATCCAGCATCACCGGAGACAGACAAAAATTATTAAAAACGGAATTTCAATTGGTGTTTATTACATATCGAGGAACCAAGTATTGCGACGGCCATTGAGACCTTCCTCCTCTAAATGCGCTTTCAATGGCGACATGTTGAAAGCCATAAAATCATGAGTGGATTTTTCGCATTTATGTAAGTTATTTTCATTGTATGATCACAAACCTAAAACTTACATTATTCGCATTGAGATAAATCGTCGACCCACAACTCCGTTGTACTCATTTTTACAAAAAATACAATACTTTTTTTAACTTTTAAAAATGTTGTTAACAAAGAATTTCTTTTATTTTGATTTGCTGTATCAGCTGAGAAAAAATTATCTATTGTGAATGCGTTGAGCGATCGAAATTCACAATAGTCTAATTCTTCAGCGAATGAGCACCATAATACCAAATGAAAATTCGTTCGATCAGCACTTTCGACTACAGTCGAAGCCACAAATGTGGTATTGAGTACAAAATATTTGTGGGCGGATAAATTTTGATACGAAAAACTTATTTTTGATATCTATTAAAGATATCTATAAATGTTAAAAATATTTTGTTTTTGCTTTGGTTTATATATAAAAAAATTTACATGCAATTTCTTTTCCTTACAATCTTCCGATTCTTTGAGTAGAAATAAATAGATATCAAAGTTCTTTATATCGAAAAATCTCAAGTACATATTTGTATATATAAAATAACACAATAATCATAGTACACTAGTAAATATTAATCTTTGTGTTAACTTCGTATTAATTATAGATGGCTTCTCTTTTTTATTATAACTTTTTATAGAATCTGCTAGGAACGATGTCGAAAAAATTGTTAAATAGAGAAGGGTCCATACATACATTTATTTTCGCGCATTTCCATAAAAATATCGACGTGCTGTAATTAGGGCAGATGGACAGGATTATTAATTTTTTAATTTTATAGGTACCCTTATTGAGAATATATAATGAAAAAACAAGAGAAATCCGGAAGAAGGCACGAAATTTGAGAGCAATGGGAATGTTCAGCTAAAACCAAAATTTTAAGAAAAATATAAATTAATTTGCCTTGTATAGAGCAAAGCTCATAGTACGGTTATATTCAATTTTTTGTATCCATATTCATATTCTGAGTGTGATGGAAATGGATTAAAAGTTTTCAATTTACTATGCCTCCCTAGGCAAAAAGAAAGACACACATACATACATATTTGAATCAAATGATATCCCCATAAAGTTTTTACACAGCATAAAGCAAAAGCTGGTGGTCATTTCTGCGTACCTTGGTATTTGAATTTTTTTTTTGTATGCTGACACCCTACTCCCTACAACCAATGTAGTAAATGTAGTATAGGGTATATAAATTATGAATGACAATGTACATACTTAGTCTTGCCATAAATTCTGTTACAAATTCTATGGAGCATACGGCGAGAACAAATTCGCAGAAAAAGTTCCGTTATTTTTGCTTTTGTACGTATGCATTGTCTACTCATAAATTACACGGTGCAACACTGAAAATACACCTGATAAATTACACACTGTAGGCTGTTTATATGGTCGAATAATGCATACAAATATTTTTGTTATATTTTTTGTACCCTCCAATTTTTATTTATTTATAAAAAACCGTTTTTTCAGACTTTGCGCGGTAATCTACGGATATCTCAGTCATTTTTTCACCGATTTTCAATATTTTATATGTTTTGAAAATGATATTGTCAGACCTTTCAAATGATTACAACAAGTAATTATTCAAACTAGTTAGTTGTGATTTTTATTTGATTAAACCTGGAGAAAGTGCTTTTTTTTATCATTTTTTGAACTTTAACAATTTTTTATTGCATAATTTTACAACAAAATTAAAGATGTTTGTTAATATTCTTTGAGTGCATTTATTAACGAAGAAATTAATGTATTACTTTCAAAAATCGGATAAAAATTGCGTAAACTACGCTAGTTTTCCGTAAATAGAAAAAAATGCTTTGAAAATCTATCCATTTGTGGAACCATAGTTTTTGTCTTTAATGATTATTTACTTGGAAAAATCACTGCATTCTTTATGTATTGACAATAAATGTTTGACAATGACAATTTATCATAAATTACAAATGAAAGGTTTACGTGTTTCTACATAATTTTGCGACATAATTTTCGCGCGATTTCTGAGGCGCAGAGACCCTCCTCCTCCCACGCAGTAATTTTACCTCTCTCTAATTCGGTAAGTTTTGAACCGCGTGGCATATAATATATTTATTTACTTAAAAAACGATTTAAATTAAAAGTTGTACTCAGCGAACACATAAATGCACTTTAAAGCTTCAATTCCTAATGCGTTCTATAGTTATGAAACGGCAAAAGTAGTAACGACTCGTGCTCAAAGTAACGGTACAAACAAACACAAAAACACCACGATGAAAAGTTGTTGTTCATTGATACTAAGAAGAATAACGGTATTATTCCATATATTCATTTATTTTTACAGAGTACCTACATATTTTTGGAGTAAAGATTAAATATTCATGTTATGTGTCCTATAGTTATTAAACGCACCTTAGTCTGAAACAGCTATTAGACCAGTCTTTGGTTGGCAGTGCCTTTTTATCTCCTTCTTCCAAAATCGCGTTTTTCTCAAGTGTGTTTTTTTGTTAAAATTGTTTATAAGTTAGTTAAAGATGAACAAGGGAAAAGGTTTCATCAAGAAATTGCGTCAATTGAAAAACGTTTCCTCGGAAAAAACAAAATACATATGTTGGCGGATTACTGTTGGTCGCTCAAACGCGAGACGAGCGATTCTTCTTTAAAACGACGAAGGTCGGGTAAACATCTTTAGAAAAAGTTAGGTATGTATGTAAAATCAACAAAAAAATTTATATAAAAAACAGTATGATTGTTCTTTTTACTCCAAGTCTGAACAACTTCATCCCAAATTTCAAAGTTGACAAAAAATGTATGACCAATACATTGTACACACTGCAATACACATGATGGCCCATATTTTCTATTAACGAAAAACTAGCGTAGTTTACGCAATTTTTGTCCGATTATTGAAAGTGTGTGTTAACAATGGAGTGGGGGGCTAAGGAAAATCGAATTGTAGTGATTGCATTACAAAAGTGTGGTAAAAGTACAAGTGAGATTTACGAATTGCTGAAAAAACTTAATATTTCGAGAAAGTTTGTTTAGAGCACGATCAATCGTTTTTCCCAAACGTCTGAAGTGACAGACAGAAAAAGAAGTGATCGCATGGTTCGAACCAGTGCAGCCATAAACGCCTTTCAAAAAATCATGTAAAGGGAAATAAATGTATCGACCAGATCTATGTCGAGACTAATTAGTCCACATAAAAGCATTCTGTAGCTCAACTAGTCATCTTTTGACAACGCGCTTGAAGCAAATTCGACTCGACAGATGCGAAAAGCTTCTCGAAGACCTCACAGAAATTTGGAGAGTCTCAAACAATCTTTGGTTCGAGCAGCGACTTCAATATCCACGAACCGTGCGTGCTTCAATAGTTGAATGGCATAATCGTTTGAAGGCTTGTGTAAAAGTAAATGCTGACCATTTCGAAAGAAAATTAACAATTTTGTTTTAATATTTACATTATTAAACAAAATTAACTTCATTACAAAAGTATTATAATTTCATATCTATAACGGACTTAACTTGTGATAGAACTTATGACAGGACTAGGTATTTACCAAATGCTCGCCCGCATACACTTAAAGATATTGGCCCTTTAAGTGAAATGTGAAACGTTCGATGATATTTAGACGTAATTGGGGGCTTTATCAGGGCGATTTCGAGTCCAATGTTGTATTTCAAAGCTTCGGTTCTTTCTGATTTACTCACATAAATCATATTTAAGGGATGGTTCCATAGGAAATAGTGCAAAGGTGATGTCGAATATTCTGTGTGACATTATAATTGAAAATGGTTTTGTTTTTCAAAATCATCATGGACTTTTGCATGCGTTTGAACCAATTTTCGAAGCAATGTGTTCAGTCGCGTTTCCAGGACGTTTTTTAAATTCTGTGGCATGCAACGCGAACACAACTTTTTACCATAAAATGGTCATGGGAAATCTTAATGATGCTCGTCATACTAATGCCGAAGGATGACGCAATCTTACGGTCTGTGACATGCCGATCTTGCTCAATCATTTTGTGCACAGAACAGTCGTCTTCGAGCTCGGCCATGGGTTTAATCGCCAATTATGTAGTATATATAAGTATCAGGTCAGTCCATAAGTTCGTGCGTTTTTTAAAGGTGGTTTTAAAATTTATAAAAAAAGATGTTTAAAGCATTCATTAATCAATAATATATTTTCCTTCATTATTTACAATGTCTTCCCGACGTTTAGGCAAATTTTGAATTTACTGCTCAAAAATTTGTTTGTCCTTCGAGCCAAAATACGCTTCGATATCCCTTTTTATAGCTTCTTTTGAGGAGTAGTTCTTGTTACTCATATGGGATTGAAGTCCACGGAAAAGGTGGTAATCACAAGGTGCAATATCCGAAGAGTATGGTGGATGCGGCATTAGCTCCCATCCGAGCTCGTTCAGCTTGCCTAATGTTTGCCTTGCGGTTTGAGATCTTGCGTTGTCGTGGTGAAACAAAACTTTGCGTCTATTCACTAAAGACGGTCGATTTTTGTGAAGTGCCTCATTCAGGTTTGATAGCTGATGGGAATAATAATTAGCAGTTATCGTCTGGTTTGGTTCCAGAAGTTCATAATAAACAATACCGGCCACATCCCACCAAATAGACAGGAGAATCCTCTTGGGGTGAAGGTCATCTCTAGGGGTCGGTTCTGGTATTTCATCTTCATCTAACCATTGACGTTTGCGAACACCATTATTGTAAAGGGCCCATTTTTCATCAGCTGAGAACGCACATTCACTCTCTGCTGAAGGTTGGCGACGGAAAGTCTATGCGGAACTCATTTTCCCAGCTTTGAAACCTTTCCCAACTGAACCAGGTGCCTGTGAACTGTTCCATGCGATGAATTTAACCTCTGAGCTATCATATCGACTGTCAAATTTGGCTCAGCTTCCACGAGTTCGATCAAGGCGTCGGAGTTAAAGACTTCAGGACAACCAGCGCGCGGGGCATCCTCCACATCGCAGTTACCACTTCGGAATTTTAAAAACCACTTTTGGGCAGTTCTTACACTCACGGTATCCTCTCGGCATCTGCAGCAGCAATTGATGATTTTTACTACAATACTTTTATAAAAAAAATACAAAATATGCCTCTTATACGCGTTCGAAGATTCCATTTATTCCATTATTTTTTAACAACTCGTGCTTCTATTCGCGATTAAAATCACTTGTTGAAAGCACGATATATCAAAGAAAATATCAATAGTTCCGTTATATTCCGCGAATAATTTGTTGTATGCAAAAATCGTACAAAAGTGAAATTATGGGTAAAATACGCACGAACTTATGGACTGATGTGATATCACAACATAATATATTATAAAACAAAGTCGCTTTTTCTGTCCCTATGTCCCCTTATACGCTTAAATCTTTAAAACTACGCAACGGATTTTGATGCGGTTTTTTTTTAAAGATAGATTGATTGAAGAGGAAGGTTTATATCTATATAATGTGAAGAAATATATAAAGGGGGCGTGGCAATCGGTCAAAATGTGGCAAAAAAACATAATTTTTTGTTTTCACGGCCATAAATCATAAACGAATCAACCAATTAAAATGAAACTTTCTTGAAGTTTAACTTTGAAATATTTACTTTCGTTCTGCATCAAAAAAAAATAATTGATTTATTTGTTATTTAACCAAAAGTGTTTAAACAAAAGCAGCTCCTTTTCCAAAAAAAGCTGTTTGTGTGTGTGTTCGCTGTCAACCGAATGAAGCAATAGGCGTTAAGCGATAATCTCACCACACCTAATTAATGTTGAATTACATCGTATGGTGACGTATGTATGTATGTATTTACGAATCGCTCGCATTATTTCATTTCGGACATATGTACATATGTATCTATGTATGTACTGAATTCCATGTAATTATATGTACATACAATTTTACAGCGAAATAAAACGCTATTTTCAGGTTCTATATTAGTAAATCGCACATAATTAAAATACAGTTTTTGAATAGTTTTTATTGATTCGGAGCGCGTTTAGTTTGCTATCAATTCCATACAATAACATTTTTTGTCATTTACTTTTTACGACAACTAATAGCTTATTTTCGAAGCGATTTCAACAAATGGGTACAACATTAATCCTTATCCAATTAAATACCTTAAATACATTGTTGTTTTCATATAGATCTATGTATATGGCTCTTTACAGCATATAATTAAAAACAATATTTTTCAAGATATTACAACAGTAATTAGTAATTGAGATCTACCGGAAAAATTGCGTTAGCTGTTGCGTCATCCGGCATTGCTGACGAAATACATAAATGCTTCGCTAAAAAGATCCCACCTTTAGTCGTATGTCAATAAATTAGAGCTTAAAACTAATATGAGGATTTCGTCATCTTCACGTGAGAACAGGCTATTTCCAGAGATGCTGCTAAAAGTTGGCAATGGAGAATTAACACAAAGTGAGAGAAGGATTAACCTAGAAAACCTTTGGGCTTTGATAGACAACATCCAAGAGTTAGTCAACAATGTCTATCCAGACATTGATAACATAAGTTATAAGACAATATCTTGGTTTAAAGAAAGAGCTATTCTGTCACTAACTAACGAACAAGTAGATAAAGTAAATAACTTGATTATTTCAAAGATTGGAGCTGAAAATAGGTTGTCCTGTTATTTTATTAAGAAACCTAAGTCCACCTAAACTTTGCAATGGCACGCGTTTGATGGTAAAATCACTGAAAACTTTCATAATAGAGTGCACAATACTCACAGGATGTGGTACCGGAGAAGATGTATTGATTCCCCGAATCCCTCTGATACCATCGGATCTACCATTCCAATTTAAACGCTTACAATTTCCGGTAAAGACATCTTTTGCAATGACCATTAATAAATCTCAGGGTCAAACCTTCAACGTTGCAGGCTTAGATTTGAGTGTTGACTGTTTTTCACATGGCCAACTGTATGTCGCTCTTTCAAGAGTAACCTCTAGAGAAAACATGTTTGCTTTGTCTAATGACAAGAAGGCTATGAACGTTGTATATAAAGACATTCTGTAATATAGTAATTGTTGTAAAAATAAAATAAATACATATGTAAAAATGTAAAAAGTTAATATGCAAAAATGTAGGGTATGAATTTAGATATCCCAAAGATAGCAGGAAATCTTCATGCTATAAAGAAAGGAGAATTGTTTTTTAACGTTAGCGTTTTAGCGTTTTTTAACGCGTGCGGGCCACGGGCAATAATGAATAATTTTAGTTCATCGATGCATTCTTGTCTTTTTAATTAACGTCGAAAAGTTTCGTCGTGCGATTACGAAAATGTTCACGCTCTAGTTTTTAACATCAAAACGTTCTGAGTGTGTTTGTGTTATTAAGAGCGTTCTTCGAGAAATTGTATTACCTAAAACTTCCCAAAAACACGCTTGTTTCCCCGAATTGAACTTAACCTTAATTGAAGCATGACAAGCAATAATATTTGCACTAAGTTTCAATGAAATACAAATATAAATTATTTTTCGAGATATCGTGCGCTCGGGCGGGCAAACATAATTAAATGCGAATTTTCTCATCATTCTGAGCTTTTTGATATATGCCTATATCTATTTGGATTCCTTTATGCTATTACATATCCCACGGAATTTTGCGTGGGCTCTTTTCGCGGTTAATTCGTTTTTTTACGTTATTAAATTCATTAAATATATATTTTTGACTGCTAACCTCTTTATCAAGATTTTTTGCGCACTTCCATCTTTCCGCTCATGCCAACTGGTTTATTTTCTATTTCCTGCTTGTCGTTACGGCTGCTCCTTTAAGATATGCGTGAGCGGGCATAAATGATATCGATGATGACGTTTGTGTATGAATCGCCAGTCAGTCAGGCGCTGGTTGAACGTATGTATGTAAATATGAATGTATATTTGCATACTTATTCTTCCTGTTCGGCACACTTTGCACAACAACGAAAAGCAGACTCAGCTCTTACATGGACGGACGAACAAACATGACATTAATCCGTCATGTACGAGTATGTATGCCTCATTTGTCAATCAAATGATTTGTCTTCTGTGGTTGTTATTATTGTTTGAATAAGTTTGTTTGTAGATAATGTACACTCATGTGAAAAATAATAGGGGCACTTTACTTAATTGTAACTTTACTTGGATTCTTATAAATTGGTTTTAACGAATTATTTAATTTCTTGCTGGAATGCCATTGAAACTAAGAACAGTTATCAAATCCCAAATATTGTACATACTATATTTTGACTATTTCATAATTGTTGTGCGAAATAATTGGGTCTCGAAAATTAAATTAATATTTATTTTGAAAACTAGGTACTAGATTTTAAAGAACTATAATCGATAAAGGTAAAAATTGTATTATATATAAGATAGAATATAGGTATATATTAGACAAAGAACATTGTAATATAACACTGTGCGACAGTGATTTTATACTTTTATGGAGGCCTAGCAAAACTTATGGGTATAGAAAAACTAAGAAAAATGGTATAGCAGAAATTTCCAATACACCCCCAAAATCTCATTTTATGGCCATAAATCCGTTTTTCAGTAGGTTGATGTGAAGAATCACTCCTAACTTCGCCAATTTCCATCCGATTTCGAATTTGTTTTTTTAGTTCGAAAGAACAAAAACAAGCCTTTTTGACAGTGTGTTGACAATTTTTCTGAAATGACAACTGACGAGACTGTAGACGGAAGTATTTGGAATTTTTTTTATTTTTTCTCTATTTTTTCAACTTTGACATAATTTTAACGATATTATCCGATATTGAGGATTTTTTAGTACACTACTGTTATAGTAAATTTAATTTTGCGTCGAATGAGCTATATTTGACTGTAATTGAATTAAAATTAAAAGAGTTGTGTGAGTTTTAAGATTTTATTTGTTTTTTTTTTACTAATTTGGTATGTAGGTATAACTTACGCTAAATGGGAATAAGGACGTGTTTTGATGCGTTATTATAGACACGTAATATTTATTGGAGTATATATGTATACATAAGAGTACATTGTACTGCATACAACAGAACTGGTTAGAACTTACGAAAATATCTGACATATTATAGCACATTTTTTTTCAATAGAAATATGGAAAAGCTCCCAAGTGTACCAAAGTTCACACTGTACATTGATTAACAAAAGAAGTTTGTTATTATAATTTAACCTTATTAAAACGTCAAAGTTTTATTGTTTGTTTCATTGAAATTCAAGAGATATAAATCAAAACGTTGCCAGAAAAGTCGAATTTCTCAATATTCTCCGATGATGTGGCATCATCAGCCTTATCATAAACCAGATGATTGTTATTTTTGTAAAACGGACGTAAACGGTCATCATTATAAAACTCATAAAGTATGCTGATGTTGCAACTGTTAAGAACCCCGTAGTCTTGGATGATATGATTGACTCAACTGCAGGTCATGAACTGAAGGAAGTTCAATTCATTGCTGATGATGATCAAACTGATAACAATAAACCTGATGATGAAGAGTACTTTCCGTCTGGTTCTAAGTCTTCAGGACGACACATTGTATCAAATTCAGATTTTCAGGATCTTTCTCGTGATTTACTTCTATCGGGAAGACAATCTGAAACGCTCGCTTCTCGATCTAAACAATGGAATTTAGTTGATGACGACTTAAGATGAATGATGATGATCGAATTTCTTACAGAGAAGTATTCAAAACTGATGAAGAGAATGACAAGTGTACCGTACCATACTAAACTCCAAAGGGCCATTTCCAATACATTTTTAAGTTGGGAACCAGTTCCGTTATGTACTGCACCCTACCATACCGTACAATGCTGCACTGCACAATACTACAATAAATATTATGTGTTTATAATGACACTTGTTATAATTTTCATGCTTCGATGCCTACATACCAAATTAACAAAAAAAAAAAAAAAAATCTTAAAACTCACACAACTCTATTAATTTTAATTCAATTACAGTCAAATATAGCTCATTCGGCGCAAAATTAAATTTACTATAACAGTAGTGTACTAAAAAAAATCCTCAATATCGGATAATATCGTAAAAATTATGTCAAAGTTGAAAAAATAGAGAAAAAATAAAAAAATTTCAAATACTTCCGTCTACAGTCTCGCCAATTGTCATTTCAGAAAAATTGTCAACACATTGTCAAAAAGGCTTGTTCTTGTTCTTTCGAACTAAAAAAAACAAATTCGAAATCGGATGGAAATTGGCGAAGTTAGGAGTGATTCTTCACATCAACCTACTGAAAAACGGATTTATGGCCATAAAATGAGATTTTGGGGGTGTATTGGAAATTTCTGCTATACCATTTTGTTTAGTTTTTCTATACCCATAAGTTGTGCTAGGTCTCCATAAAAGTATATTTAATTTTTTTTTTTTGTCACACAGTGTAATTTATGTAAATCACAATGGAAAAACGAGAGCATTGTAGTGTCCAGCTTCGAGAGGAGAATAAAGCATTTAGATATAAAGGATTTTCATTCTGAAAAATAGTCGAAAGGTTGAATTGTTTTAGGAGAATGGTAGAAACTGCAACAACTGCGTAAAAAATATAGTGCGATTTGTGAAAAATAACATGATTGCATCTTAAGTGGCATTAAAAGTGAATTTTTTTTGAACGTCTACTATTCTTAAAAGGCTAATCAATAAAAATATTGAATAAAAAAAACCAACCAAAGTATCTATTCTGTTGAAACAAAATATTTCCCAAAGGATTTGTATGTTAACGACTTTTTCCAACAGTTCGGTGGAAAAATGGCGCAATATCCAGTGGTCGGGTGAGTACAAATTTAATATGCTTCATCATGATTGAGGTACGCGACTAATGAGGGCCGATTTCAAACCACAACATCCAATTAAAACTATTAAACATGGGAACGATCGATATAAATCGTTCGATATATCAAATTGAAGAGGTAATGACGATTGCGACTTAATGCACTATTTTAAATCAGGTAAAGCTACCATATATATATATATAATTGGCGCGTACACCCTTTTTGGGTATTTGCCCAAACTCCTCCTCCTATTTGTGGTGTGCGTCTTGATGTTGTTCCACAAATGGAGGGACCTACAGTTTCAAGCCGACTCCGAACGGCAAATATTTTTATGAGGATCTTTTTCATGGCAGAAATACATTCGGAGTTTTGACATTGCCTTTCGAGGGGCGACCGCTATTAGAAAAATGTTTTCTTAAATCAACCAATCTATTTATTTCCTCATAATATCAAAATACTGTATGTAAGTCGTCTTCAGGCAGAATTCTTTGCGATCCTGCAGACATGCATAAAGCTTAGAGAATGTGGGAACGAGGGAGATATTAACATTTTGTCCGATAGTCAAGCTGCGATCAAGACTCTGCTGACGCCATGGTGTAGATTCAACTAGTGAACTCTTGCAAGGAGGAAATTAAATATCTTGGGTATACAGGTGACATTTCTCTGATGTACGTTCCAGGGCATAGCAACATAGAGGGAAATGAAATACCTGATGAATTGATCTCAGAGACACGGTCATCACCACGCCTCTGACTATTTTTAAAGGGAAATTGCACAACTTATTTCTCAGAAAAGCGCAGAAAAGATGGAGCACTATTTCGAAAGTTATTTGGCCCACAATAGACGGAGGACTCAGAAAGTCCTGGAGACTCCACGCCATTCAAATTCGCAACTCGTAGTTATGTTTACCGGTCATTGAACGACCGGCACATACGCGGAAAAGTTATGTTTACTATTTAACCCCCATTGCAGAAGCCGACTGTCTTTCTTTGACAACCTGCGACAGTTCGACAACCTTAATCCCATCAGTCTTCTCTATTACATCCACAGCTCTGGCTGGCTGTAGATACATATCTGTTGACTCCATGCTTCAGCGATGCATGTATAACTGTTATACAAAGCAAATGCTATGCAACGTAATATTAAAGATTTAAAACACTTAAATCAGGTGAAATAAAAATTAATTTAATTTTTTTATTGCCCCCATTTTTTAAGAGCGTAAAAGTAAATACAGCGGCAGCCGTAGCTGAATGGGTTGGTGAATACCATTCGTAGTACCTAAGTTCCAATCTCTGTGAAACACCAAAATGAGGAATAAGTGATTTCTAATAGTAGTCTCCCCTCGGCAGAAAGAAAAACTCGTCATAAAAAACATTTGTCGTTCGGAGTCGGCCTAAAAAACTGTAGATCCCTCCATTTGTGAAACAACCTCAAGACGCACCCCACAAATAGGAAGAGGAGTTCGGCCAAACACCCAAAAAGGGTGTAAGTGCCAATTATATATATCAATATAATATAAAATGAGCCTTCGTATTGTTTGTTTTGCATTAAATTTGAGTGTTTTCTTGCATTATTTTAAAGAAATATCAGGACAGTTCATAAGTTCGTGCGTTTTTTAAAAGTGGTTTTAAAATTAATAAAAAAGATGTTTAAAGTATTTATTAATCAATAATATATTTTATTTCATTATTTAGAATGTCTTTCCAACGATTAGGCAAATTTTTAATTCCCTGCTCAAAAATTTGATTGTCCTTGGAGCCAAAATACGCTTCGATATCCCTTTTCATAGCTTCTTTTGAGCAGTTGTTCTTGTTACTCATATGAGATTGAAGTCCACGGAAAAGGTGATAATCACAAGGTGCAATATCCGGAGAGTATGGTGGATGCGGCACTAGCTCCCATCCGAGCTCGTTCAGCTTGCCTAATGTTTGCCTTGCGGTATGAGGTCAGGTTTGATAGCTGATGGGAATAATAATTAGCAGTTATCGTCTGCTTTG
Organism: Anastrepha ludens; assembly: GCF_028408465.1. Taxonomy (NCBI): domain Eukaryota; kingdom Metazoa; phylum Arthropoda; class Insecta; order Diptera; family Tephritidae; genus Anastrepha; species Anastrepha ludens. The sequence goes on along the minus strand of NC_071500.1, from coordinate 128,455,889 downwards.
GTTCCAGAAGTTTATAATAAACAATACCGGCCATATCCCACCAAATAGACAGGAGAATCTTCTTGGGGTGAAGGTCATTTCTAGGGGTTGGTTCTGGTGTTTCATCTTTATCTAACCATTGGCGTTTGCGAACAGGATTATTGTAAAGGACCCATGCTTCATCACCAGTAATGAAACGGTTCAAAAAACTTTCATTTTCAAGCCGTTGCAGCAGCTGAGAACACATATTCACGCTCTGCTGAAGGTTGGCGACGGAAAGTTTATGCGGAACTCTTTTTCCCAGCTTTGACACCTTTCCCAACTGAACCAGGTGCCTGTGAACTGTTTCATGCGATGAATTTAACCTCTGAGCTATCATATCGACTGTCACGTTTGGCTCAGCTTCCACGAGCTCGAGCAAGGCGTCGGAGTTAAAGACTTCAGGACGACCAGCGCGCGGGGCATCCTCCATGTCCCAGTTACCACTTCGGAATTTTGAAAAGCACTTTTGCGCGGTGTCCCTACACTCACGGTATCCTATCCGTGAACAATGTTTATTTTTGCAGCAGCAGTTGTTGCATTTTTACCACTTTTATACAAAAAAAATACAAATTATGCCTCTTATACGCGTTCGAAGATTCCATTTATTCCATTATTTTTTAACAACACGAGCTTCTATCCGCGATTAAAATCACTTGTTGAATGCACAATATATCAAAGAAAATATAAATAGTTCCGTTATATTCCGCGAATAGTTTTTTGTATGCAAAAATCGTACAAAAGCGAAATTATGGGTAAAATACGCACGAACTTATGGAATGGCCTGATACCTAAAAATGAGCATCGATTTCAATTTTTGCGCTATTTGTATTTAAGTAAATCCTGTATCTACCTTCTTCAATTTGTACTTTGAATCCGTAACCCGTCTAAAGATGTGGGTACTTTTTTTATAAAGACGTAAGTATGTATACATTTTTTTGTGACACTCTGAATTGTACATATGTATGTATGCATGTAAATAAAAAGTACGTAAGTTTTTAAATGCACAAGTACCCATAAAAGTAATGCACAGAATATCCTAATTCACTGTTAGTTCACATAGTTTTACCACATTTCCTGTTTTATGTTTTGAGGTATGTTTTCCGGTCTACATTTTAGTTTCTTCATCATCACAAATTCTCATCGCTTTCGTGTATTTCTGCACAGCATAAAGTATATACATACATAAATATTTCTGTCTGCTCTTCTTTTCTTTTTTGTTTGTTGCGGATTGTTTTACTCCTTCGTAGGGGCGGGGTATACGCTCTCAAAGCACTTACTGTGCTGTTCCAAATTTCTTTTGCAACTATTTTTACATAAATTCCTAGGTATTCTGTGCATTCAAATGTATACAAGAACGAGTAGGTGTTACTTGAATGCAGTGTTGCCACAAAAAATACGTTGAAAAAAAAAACAAAAAAAAAGTTTCTGAAATTTAAGATAAATTAAGACTTGTCCTGTGGAACGCTAATGGGCTAAGCCAATATGCACTGAAACTAAAAACATTCCTAAACAAAAAAAAAAAAGTAACATAGACGCAGCTCTAATATTGAAGCCTGAGTACATCGTTTGAGTTTCTTATTACGTCAAAGATTTTGTAATCTTAAGCGTATAATAGGTGCCTAGCAAATAAAGAGCTTCAGCTAGTATTTCCCTGAGGTAAAACACCTTGGCCCTCTAATAAATTTACTCAAGTTACATAATTTGAAACACAATAAGTCTGTACCACATACCTCTCAAGTGTTCTTTGTTTGAGGAGACTCTCTAATTTGGGTGTTGCTATGATCGGAAACCCACGATATAAAAAATTCAAAGTTGGCACCGATCTTGTACCACTGTTTCGCTCTCAGTATTTTACATTCTTCTTCGCATTTTCACATATCTCTCTCGCGAATGCACCGGTGTGACGCCGCGTCTCTCTGCTGGGCGCAAACACAAACAAAGTTTGACTGAATATTGAACTTAATCCCATTTTACATATCTTTAATAGTTGTCAATAAGGTTACAAATATTCCACTGCTTGTCTTTCAGAAAATATTGCTGTTTTTTTTCTATTCCTATTTATTTCTTAACATCTTGTAGGCTTAGAAGCTTAGGTTAAGTTGCGGTGGTTGCCACTCTTAATGATAATGCAAAGGGGCCTACTTGGAGAAAGTGTTCAACACTCTCCTCGTTCATGCAGCTATGACAGAAGCCATTACAGGGAGACTCCATACACTTACCATGTATTAGGTAGTGATAGGTGATTATACCAACCACTGTGCTAGTAGAAGGCCGGTATAGATTAATTAGGGACCCAGTTCTATGGCCATTCCTTCTAGGTGAGATCTGTCTAGTTACTTCACATGTATGGAGCGTGTAGCTAAATCTTAGACAGCTCATTTGGAATAGCTCTACATTCAATTGCCTTTTTCGAAGAAGTTTTGTTGCGCTGTAGAGATTTGATGACAACTCGCATGGTTGATATTCCCATAGTTGATAGTGATCATTTGTGCTACAAGGGACGATTTTCTGACCCATAATGCAGCCTTCTTTATAGCTATTAACTCAACTTGAATCACACCACAGTAGTCAGGTAGTCGTAGGCTTAGGTTCAGCTCCAACACTTCTGAGTGGATGCAACTCTCGACCCTATTTATTTAGTCTTTAACCGTCCTCAGCGCTATCGGGTTCGCCTTCTTCAAAACAGAATTGGCAATGTAATCTATTTGCTTATGTGTTTCCAGAAGACTTCCCAGAAATTTCGAATGCCAGAATCTGAAATCTTTCAAGGATGCGTGCCTACCATGTCTGATTGCGTAGCAATAAGTCTGAAGTTTGACATAGATATCTATGGGGAGATGGTCCCATAGAGTCTCAAGAGCCTTGGTGGAAATAGAGGGTAGCTCTTGTGATAAGCATGGATGCTGACCTTTGAACCCTTTCAAGTTTGCTCTTGAAAAAAATCCCTTCCACCAAATATTGGCTAAAAAACATTGACCCCATAGAAGAAATAAACCTCACAGGCGAAATATACAGCCAGTGGACGGTACGCAATTTAAAGTCCCATCTTTAACTTATAGCCATTTTACATTCATATAGAGCAATGACCGCTTACTGTCCAAGGGATCTGTCTTCAACGCTTCTGTTCCGGTTGAGTTTATGGCCTATAATTATTCCTAAATACTTTAACTTGCTAACAAGTGTGATTCCCTAAGCTTAGTAAATACTTAGCACTTCATTTTGGATTATGTTCGCGAGGTTTTCCAGCCGGATTGACTGAGTGATAGCAAATACATCAGTGTAAAGAGCCGCCGGCTCGGATGGGTTGGTGCGTGACTATCATTCGGAATGGTTCGCAGGTTCGAATCTTTATGAAACACCAAAATGAAGAAAAACTTTTTCTAATAGCGCTCGCCCCTCGGCAGATAAAGGCAAACCTCCAAGTGTATAACTGCCATGAAAAAGCTCCACGAAAAAAAAAACCTGCCACTTGGAGTCGGCGTAAGCCCAAGTATCCTCTGGGTAGTTTCCGAACACCCGTTCGAGAGCGAGCCAACGTGAAAAGGCGAAGCATTCCAGGATAGCTGCTTGTGCGCTGGGTTTGGGACCCGCCACATAAAAACCTCCCCCAAAGAAAACACAAACAAAGCCTCGAATGAGAACTAGACGGGCCAAGGCAGGAAAAACTTAGGACCTTACGACGTCTACTACAGCCGCCATGTAAAGAAGCGCAAATTCGATGTTGGATTTGTTGTGGGAGAGAGACTTTGTCTTCAAGTCCTGTCATTCACTGTGGTGGACGAGCGTCTCGCAATAATCCGCAACAAAGCCCGATTTTTTAATATCTCGCTCATTTGTGCCCACGCCCCGACGGAAGAGAAAGTGCTTGGCGACTTCAACGCCAGGGTGGTCCCGCCGTCGCAAAATTCAGCCTGCACAACGAAATATCTGGTAACGGACAGAGCCTTATCAACTTCGCCGGAGCCCGAAGCACCAGATTCTAGTATAGAAGATACAACAAGTTACCTGGCTGTCTCCTGAAAACACGAAACCAGATCGATCATGTTGTGATAGATGAAAGACACGCTTCTAGTGTATTAGATATACGTACGATCCGAGGACCCAACATCGACTCGGATCATTACCTCGTTGCAGCCAAATTGCGCAAACGCCTCTGTGCAGCAAAAAACGTACATGAACCTCGAAAAGCTGCGATCACAACAGATAACCATAAGATTCGCCACTCAACTCTCACTCCCGCTCTCAGAGAGTACTGCCCAAAAATCCGGCATGCAGGAGCAAATGCAGGAGCAATGGAGCAACATTTCTCGTTCTCTACGTACCGCCGCCGAAGAAGAAATCGGATTCCGGCGAGCCTGAAAAAACAGTTGGTACGACGAGGAATGTCATGCTGCCGCAGAAATAAAAGATGATGCCTATAGAGCCACGCTGCGACCTTGCGCAGCGCAAGCCATGTGGGATCGCTACTGAGAGCTGAAAAAGGAAGGGAGACGTATTATCAGACAGAAAAAACGCTTGAGATGTTGGCTTATAGGAATAACACCCGAAATGCTACCAGAAAGTTTGGCGACTTACAGCCAATTATCGCGGAATTAGTCTTCTAAATATCGCCTATAAGGTTCTAGCGAGATTATTGTTTGAAACGCTGAAGCCCACCATCAACTAACTAAATGGACCTTATCCTTAAAGCCACATTTTATATATATATATATAATTGGCGCGTATACCCTTTTTGGGTGTTTGGCCGAGCTCCTCCTCCTATTTGTGGTGTGCGTCTTGATGTTTTTCCACAAATGGAGGGATCTACAGTTCTAAGCTGACTCCGAACGGCAGATATTTTTATGAGGAGCTTTTTCATGGCAGAAATACACTCGGAGGTTTGCCATTGCCTGCCGAGGGGCGACCGCTATTAGAAAAATGTTTTTCTTAATTTTGGTGTTTCACCGAGATTCGAACCAACGTTCTCTCTGTGAGTTCCGAATGGTAATCACGCACCAAACCATTCGGCTATGGCGGCCGCCTGCCACAATGGCAGGACAATCGCCCAAATATTCACAATGCTCCAAATCTTAGAAAAACCCATGAAAGGAGAATCTACACACACCATCTTTTTGCCTACTTCAACGCTGCAATCGACAGTACGAAAAAAGTTACCTATATGCCGCGATGTCTGAATTTGGTATCCCCGCAAAACTAATACGGCTATACAAGATCACGTTGCTCAATATCAGCAGCGCCATCAGAATTGGGAAGGACCTCTCCGAGCCGTTTGATACCAAACGAGGTTTCAGACAGGGTGACTCGCTATCGTGTGACTTCTTTAACCTGATGTTGGAGAGGATCGTACGAGCCGCAAAACTTAATCGCTCAGGCACAATATTTTATAGGAGCGTACAATTGCTGGCGAATATCGATGATATTGACAGCATTGCCCTTAACAACCGCGGTGTTAGTTCTGTCTTCTCCAATCTGGATAAAGAGGCAAAGCGAATGGGTCTGGAAGTGAACGAGGATAAAACATGGTACCTCCTGTAATCAAACAAATAGTCGGCGCACTCCCGTATCGGCACCCACGACACTGTTACAGTTATAATTTCGAGGTTGTAAAAGACTTCGTTTATTTAGGAACCAGCATTAACATCGAGAACAATGTCTCCCTAGAAATCCAACGTAGAATCTATCTTTCCAAAAAGTGCTACTTTGGACTAAGTAGGCAACTGAGGAGTAAAGTCCTCTCTTGACGAACAAAACTAACACTCTACAAGGCTCTCATTACGCCCGTCCTAACGTATGGCGCAGAAGCGTGGACGATGGCAACATCCGATGAAGCAACGCATGGAGTGTTTGAGCGGCGAATATCGCAGGCGATGGAATGATGAGCAGTGTGAGCTTTACGACGACATAGACATAGCGCAGTGAATAAAGATCCAGCGGCTACGTTGACTGGGTCATGTCTTCGGAAGGGATACAAATGCTCCGGCTCTGGACGTATTCGATGCGGTACTAGCTGGTGGTAGCAGAAAAAGAGGAAGACCTGGAAGGACTTGGCGCCGGTTAGCACGAGAAAGAAACGACTTGCGCGCTTTGTTAAACTCGGGCAAAATCGCGTAAGCGGATATCGCGGCAATTAAGCAGAAGAAGAAGCTTAGTCTCGATATGATAACTTACTTCGTCTGAAATATTATAATTGTCATAACAAAAATTTACTCTTTTTAATCCGTTTCTTTGTGGAGCAAAGCATTTACTGTAAGAAGCATGTCTCAGAAGCTGAGAATGAATGTGAGTACTAAAGTTGAGCCATATCCAATTCTTTCATTGAATTAGATCAGGGATGTGTGAATAAATTGAACTTATTAAAATTGGGCTTAACGCATCAGAGGATTATCTACTCTGTTTGTTCATAAAGCTTAAACAAGATTATCAGAGTGTTAAATCCTGTCTTGAGATCAACTGACTAGGTAAGCCAATATTGAAAAACTTAAACTTAAATTTAAAACCATTAGACTTTGCTAACATTGCTAAAGTAACAGAAATATAGAGAAAAAGTACCTCCCGTAACACAGAGCTTGAGACGGCGGAGCTCCTTCTTTCGGTAGCTAAAGATGCTACTAATAGTCCGAACCGGGTAGGAAATGTCGTTTTCAAATAAGCCTACTCCCCTGATTCCAGATCGCAGCAGTGATCGGCGCGATAGCAATTAATCATCATCGGCTGTCCCAAACAGAATCTTTAATGAATAATGAATGCGCGTTCTGTTAAGCAGACAAGAATAACAGTAACAAGAAGAAACAAATAAAACGTTTAAAATAAAAATAAAATAATACAAGGCAAGTAGGAGAGCAATAAAGTTCAACGACAATAGTAAAATGCATTTGTGGCACCAAATGACAGAGTAGCGACTTTCCAATATGAGAGTACAAAAAAAATATTATAATAATGTGAAGTGTAGGCACCAACTGGTGAAACAGCAGCCAACTAAGGAACAAACTTTCTCTCTCTTATACGTAAATATCTATGTGTATGCACAAGAAGGTAAATGCATTCACACCCACAATACCAGCAAATCAGTAAACATCTCAAGGGGGAGTAGCAAGAGCGAGCAACAATTGCAGAACAGTGGAACAGCAGCAGCACAACATTCGCGTTGTTGCATTCGAACAATGGATGAATGCACACACTTCACTTCAGTCAAAAAGATTGGAACATACATAAAAACCAACAACAAAAACGTAGAATAATAGAAGAAGAAAAGCCATATAAAAGAGAGGAAACCAGCGATGACAAAGCAAATGCAGTCTGCCTTAAAAGTGACAACAACAAGCAATTGGTGAAGAAAAGAAAGCGGTATTAGCGTAACCATAATAAAGAAGAAAGTCTGCCACAAAGCGAGATAGGAACAAAAAATCGTATTTTGAGAACTGAAAAAAAATTGTAGAAGGAAGTGGGGGGTGCAAAAGAAGGTTTAAATATTCAAAGCAAAAAAAAAAATAGAAAAACATTTGGCACTGACGCTTAAAATTCACCAGCCTGCCGTCTAACATTTTGTCAAAGTTTTCTATTGGTACCATCTCAAGTAGAAGCAGCTGTTCTTATTTTCAATCCAGAGTTGGTCGCTGTTTTCTAATGTTCTATTAAGATTTAATTTCGAAAAATACCGCGAAATGATAAACGGATGTGTATAATAGCCATGAAGGTTCAAATAGTTCTCTTCTTTCTAGCATTTTGGACTTTTTGGGTGTGTCCAACTAATATCCATTTCTTTTATTTAGAAGACCTCATCAAGCGCCGACAAGAAACGAGCGGTAAGCCTAACCTCTTTCAAATCGGTATAAGTAGTACACTTTCTAGCTAGCTTGTCTACATGCTCGTTACCTGGTATGCTACCTGGTGACCCGGCATTCAGCAATGGATGAAATGAGAGCTGCCCTGCTTTTGTACTATATTATGCGGCAGTTAGCTTCTGTTTTTTAATTCATCTCGGTGATGCCTTACCTCCGCGAAGGCAGGCACCTTGTCCTGGTATGGCGGCTTAGTGGAATCACTAAAGGGACCTTATTAGTGGATGGTAGTTTGGTCGCATAAATACATTCCAGTATTGAGCGAATGTACTCCACTCCTTTGGTTCGGGCTGCTTAACCGGGTAAACCGGCCTCCAATCGGTCGAGAGCAGGAGGTAAGGAGTCAACTCCGCTGAGGGCGAACAATCCGCATCTCATCTCAACCTCTTATAGGGAGCGACGATCGGCACCTGCTTCTAGGTTTAACCGGCAGGCTTCCATAGAGGGTCTAGTACCTCTAGGCGGATTACAAGAGTAGAACGGGGGGACTGGCTAAACATGTCGGTCACTCCAAACAAAATTACTACGAGAAAAAGGCGGCCGACAGGGTCTTATTTTTAGACTGGGAGAGGTATCAACAGACCAGCTAACCGAAGACCAGGGTAAATAGCTAGAATGGGCAAATGGAGTAATATTCGACTTGGGAAAATCAGCGGGTGCTACTGCGATCTGCAGAAAAAACGATAGAAAGGGTCACCAAAAAAAAAACAAAAGGTAGGTGGCCATAACTATCCAACCTTTAGTGATGTTGTAAAGGGCGGCGGTGAGATACTGGCCCTCATTGACAAGGGAAAAGAGGAAGGGGTAATTCCCAAGGAAAAATGGAGGTGGATTGAGGAGTCTATTGTCAAAGTTTACCTCCAGGTCCTAGAGGATCACCCCGGACCTCCGTCCCTTTATCATACCGCGGGCTGGTATCAGGATAGAGCTAAACTCATCGCCTGGGAAGTCAATAGGTCAGCCACATTCTCCAGGTTTTGCCGTAGGTAAGGTAGGAGAGGTTTGGCCAGGAGCCAAGCTCGAAGCGGTTAGTAAGGAAGAAATTTCAAGCAGACCTCGTGTTTGGATTCCGCCCAAGCCGGTAGAGCCGAAGGAAATTGAACAAATTTTCAAATCCTGCCATAGAGACCTGTCAACCCATAACTGGATGGTAGCAAGAATAGAAGAGCCAGTAGAAGGTAGGAGACAGGTGATGCTCATGATAAAGTCGGCTTGCGCAGCGATACAGAAGAAGGGTTGGCCAGCAGACAATGTTCAACCGACTCTGAGAGGCTGATCATTGTGGTGCCGCTTTTCAACGACGAAGATCTCCTCGCTGACCCTGAGTGTGGGGAGATCTCCGAGAAGGACGTCGATGTCACGATGGTGGAGATGAAATGGACAAATTCACAAGAAGCTGATCCAAATTAATGCCCACCACTCCAAACTTGCGTCCGCGCACCTTTTACATAGCCCTCATCCAAGAGCAGTGGATATGTGGTAATAAAATCTGCGATCTTGGAGTGAAGCGCTTCAAACTGATTATCGTACAACACACAGGTAAGATTCGTAGCTTCATCCTAGCAAAAAATTATATCAACATTTTCCTGCTTCAACAGTTTAGTAGCGGCGACATGGTGGCGGCAAGCATCGATCTTGGGAAAACCGGCTTTTGGCTAGCCGGATAAGGTTCGTACGCTTGCGCAAGAGGCAGCTCGGAAAAACAAAGACCTCGTTGTCTCCTGTGACGCAAATGCTCACAACATCCTGTGAGGGAGCAGCGATACTAACGCTAGAGGTGAGTCACTACTTGACTTTATTCTAGAAAAAAATTAGTGTTTTGAATTTAGGCTCAGAGCTGATTTTTGTTACTATGAACAGGGAGGAAGTTCTGGATATCACCCTGGCTTCCGACATGTTTTCTAACCACGTTAAAAGATGGCGAGTTTCAAACGAAAATTCGTTCTCAGACAATCGGTATATTGAATTTGAAATCAACACTAGACAAATGGGGAGTTTACAATAATAAATTAAGAGCTTTACTGCCAAACAAATCCCCCAAAGTCCCCGCCACATGTGGGGAGCTGGATAAATTGGTTAATCAATTAACTAAAGCAATGAATAGCTCCTTAACAGCTAGTTGTCCGGTTGTCTGACTCAGAGGGAAGTCTAAACTACATTGGTAAGCCTAGTTTCTTGTCTCGCTACGAGAATCCCATAGAACATTATTTAATCTGGACAAGGCCACGAGAAGGTCAGAGGATTGGCAGGCCTATAAGGCTGAATTGAAAATTTATAAAAAAGCAGTCAGAACTGCGCAGCGTGAATCTTAGCAAAATTATTGCAAAGGAATTGAAGAAATTTCAGAGGCGGCCAGATTAAGAAAAATTCTTTCACAGACATCATGCAACCTAGGCTATCTACAAGGTCAAGGGAATACTTGGACTACGTCAAGTAAAGAATCATTAAGTCTTCTCCTAGGTAAACACTTTCCAGGAAACAAGCCGGTGGAACAAAATGACTCCGCTAATAATGAAAGGCAATCTGACCTTAGAAGCCTAGGAAGCTATTAACACTTTTGGTCCTTATACATCGCCAGAACTAGACAATATCTATTCTGCTGAACTGCAGCAATCACGGGACATTGTCTCGACGTTTATTAAAATTATCATCAGAAGTTGTCTTACCATGGGCCATATTCCGCTAGGCTGGAGAGAGACAAAAGTCTCCTTCATACTTAAGGCAGGTAGGTCCTCACAATCTAACCCCAAATACTTCAGGCCCATTAGTCTTACGCATTTTCTCCTCAAGATCCTAGAGAAAATAATGGATGAATATATACGGGGCGCTGTGCCTATAAATAGGCTCTCCTCGTCACAACATCCCTATACAATGGAGAAATCCACAGAAACCGCCTTACCGCCATGGTGGAAAAAAGTTCATTGGACAAAGAGTTTGCATTGGTTGCTTTTGTAGACATAGAAGGCGCGTTCAACAACATAAACGCAAACTCTATTGTAGATGCTTTAGAAGATTTTGCAGTTGAACCACACGTTGTTGCCCTGATAGAAGCTCTATTCGTTAGAAGAAAGGTAACGGCTAAATTAGGCAGCACTACTCTAAGCAGACAGGTCTGCAGAGGCACACCACAAGATGGAGTCTTCTCCCCTCTGGAAAGAGGGGGTTGTCACGTCACTGCTTACGCAGATGACCTAGCCATTGCCGTTAAAGGCAAATATCCTAACATCCTTATGGATATTCTGCGTTCTAACATGGCCACACTTAGAAGCTGGACTGAAAGAAGGGGACTCGGTATAAACCCCGCAAAAACTGAAACAATTCGCTTTACACAGAAACATAGGCTCCCTATAATCTCTCCGATGATTTTTAAGGATGTGGAGATTTCTTTCAGAGAAAATGTTAAGTACTTCGGACTCATATTAGACAGGAAACGTGGAAACCTAATATTGAGGAAAGAGTAAAGAAAAAGGCCAACGTTGCATTATGTACTTGCAAATAAGCGGTCGGTATTAAATGGGGACTAACACCTCGTGTTACACATTGGCTCTATACTTCTGTAGTTAGGTCAATCTTAATATAATATATGGAATACTTGTATGGTAGCCATCTGCTCAAAAGGCGAGTTACGCAAAAATCATGAGTAAGGTCAAAAAAACAGCTATTTTATGCATCTCTGGTGCTTTAAGGACTACCCCAAAGAAAGCCACTGGAATTGCTGATCGGTTTGCCTGCCGTAAATTCGGTAGGGAAACACGTGGCCGCCACTCAAATGTATGGTGCTATGCAGGGACCGGTAGTTTGGCCACGCCTGTATGTATTTTGCACACTCTGAATAGTCACAAACAAGAAACGAGCTACTCTATTCCTAGACTCACCTTCGTCAGGCTCTTCAAGATGAGTATACCGTCAGGAAGGGAGTGGCAAGCACCAAGGACCTAGAGAAAGGGGGGATCAAATTCTTATACAGATGGTTCCAAGCCAGACGATATGGTTGGCTATGGAGTATTTTCGAAGGAATTAGAACTGGAACTATCCGTTCGACTCTCAGACTACTACACGTTGATCAGGCAGGGGTTCTAGCTATAAAAGAAGTGACTACATATGCTATAACAAAAACGCCTATAAATATATTCTCGGATAGCCAGGCGGCCATTAAATCAATGAATGTGGCTGTGATAAGATCGACGGGTGCACAGGAATGCAGGGCAGCCCTAAATTATATTAAATTATATTTGGGTTCCGGGGCACAGAGATATTGAGGGAAATTGTAAAGCCGATGAGCTAGCCAGGAAAGGCTAAAAGTACCATTGGAATACCTTTGACCACGAGTAAACTAATAACCAAAAACAACATTATCCATTAGGCGATTAGGTCATGGAGAGATGAAGATACATGCGTAACAGCTAAGCTACTATTGCCGCAAATGAACAAGAAAAAGACAAAGGAATAACTTAGCCTCACAAGAGATGATATCTCGAAGGTCGTGGCTTGTATAACCGGTCATTGGCTATTTGGAAGGCATTCCTTGAGACTAGGAGTTTTCTCCCATGAATATTGTAGAAGTTGTAGGGATGAGGAAGAGGAAGAAACATTTGAGCACTTCCTTTGCAATTGTCCAGCTCTAGCTAAAATCAGAGCAGGTTCTCTAGGTAAATACTTTTTCAATTCTCGTACAGAGCTGCCTGGCGTGGGGATGGGACCAATCCTGCGTTTCATAAGAGCCACAAAATGGTCGTATCAAACAGTCGTATCACAACGGACCTGTAAGGTCTAAGTGAGTTGGTCGTACAGACCGACTACCACCATAACCTAACCTAACTTGGCGATGCCTTGAGAGTAGTTTGGCCATCTTAGTATTTCTAGATTCCATTTATTGTTGCAGCAACTATTCTCAAACTTTCGAGTGCGGCCTGAAAAATATTGAAGGGGAAGATCAAGTAATGTCAAATATTTTTTGTAAAGAAAGGAGCGCTGGCAAGTGGTAGAACGTTGTATTCTCTAGGTCTATATTATGTGGCAGTGTGACCAATTCGAGCTACAGCCCGCGAAAAAAGTATTGTACCTCAACTTTTCCAAATGTTACGGTTTTTGTTTATTTTTGATTTTTAAATATTAAATATTTTTTTATAGAAGTATAGCTCGTTGTCTAGCAAAAACCAAAATTTTAAAAATTACGCACAGTTTCCATCACTAAACCACGATTTTTAATTAGAGTTTCCAGAAAAATTTTTGGTATGTATATTAGTTTTATAAATTATTAAGTTTCAGTAGTTAGTAGTGGTTAGGGGAGTAGTTACGAGTAGTTTCTCGATTATAATTGATGTTGGGTAAGATAATCTTCAGACATTTCAACCACAACAACAACATGTACAATAAAATTAGCTCTGAGCGGAACCTCAGAGAGCCTAAATTGTTGATTGGCAATCCGAATAATATAAAAAATTACATTGGCCAACAGCCCATTGAATGCTTCTTTGAAGGCGACTATTTTTTCCTGAGGGAAATTTCAGAACCGTAGACAAAATCTGATGTCCAAACTCAATAGCTTGTGAAAGTATGATAATAATAAAATATTTACGGGACGAGCCTTATAGAAAATTGAACAGATGTACATATGTTACATACACATGTGGAGCGCAAGATCCCATGTTGCTTGTAGATAAAAATACATATAATACACCTATATATAACTCACAACAAACTAATAACTCTACTACTAAATGGCATCTACTCGAATAAAAATAGTAAGACTTTTGTAAGCTCGTATGGCTCTACAACCGTTAGTCAATTTGAGTCGAGACGAAGTTACTTCTCTTCTTTGAGAAATTGCGCCAGTTATTCACACTGAATCATATTCTTTTGAATTATTTCCAAATGGAGGATCTTATCACCGGAACGTCTTCGTTCGTACACATAATAAGACAAAGTCAACGCACTTGTGTTTAGAATACCCAGGCCATTATGAAGCTCATATAGGTAGTTCATAATTCTATTTATTATCTTCGCAATTTCTCCGCGTACGAACACTCCTAGTGGTTTCACATATTTTATTGACGTCGTCCGCGTTTCTTCGTATTACACAATGAAAAAATTAAGAATGTTGACAGACTTGTAGAGTGTGGTTTCTGCTAGTCGAAAAACAGTTCCAAACAGTTGCCAAATGTTATTCTTTCCTTGATCGCACAGCTGGTATTGTTGGTGCTGCTTCTTAAGCATACTCTGGACAATAACTTCGAAGATATAGAGTAGCTTTGGTAACTGGACCTTCGTCCCTTGAATACTAGCCAGGAATTCAATCTCTAGGTTTCATTATGAAAGTTTTTCGAGTGGCTCATTCATGGCCTGGTTACAAATCCAAAGATCAGAAGTCATAGCAGATCGGTTTACATCTTTGACAAAGAAAAACTTCCTTAAGCCATTTAAAAGCACTTACTTATTTTCCGACAACGATTCAGAAGTGCATAATTGCCACTATCGTCTAAGTGGTTTGCCCATTAGGACAATTATTTAGTATTGGAAGTAAATTCCGTGAACGTACTAGAAAATAGGTAATCATTACACTTAATTTTTAAAGCAGGCAGTAGTGTATTCAATTGCTCAAAATTAAGTCGGTTGAATTGCTTCAATTCAGAATTTGTCCAAAATTAGCTGGATCTATAACTTAGGTGACAAGGTGAGAAATTATATTTCCTTTTATTCTACATTTAAATCAGGTTGCTATTATTAAAAGCCATGAATGATCCCCAGATGAAATTCCAGCCTTAACAATACCAAGATTAATATATTGTAAAAAATATTTCAAGGATTGTCGCGCACTACTCTGCTGACATTAATTCGGCCGTACAGCACAATTAAGCTTTTTCAAAGAGTCTCAATATAATTTCTGTACTCAGGGTTAGGAAATTCCGGAAAGTTTTCGCGATGCAAGAATTCTATCTTTGTGTGCTTATAACGTTTCCTAACCGGAATTACCCCCAATCTAAGTTTATAGGGGCTCTAAATATGTTTGTTTGGGTATTCAGAATTCGGAACAGTCTGTCGGTATAAAAAAGATCTTTAACTTTGTAATGTCCCTCGAATAAAAGAGAACAATTTACTCTCCAAATCTGTAAGTGTACCCTATACAAATTTAGGCTTCCAAAACCAAACTTATGTGAATCCCTGGACACGGAAATGAGTATGCCGATCCAGCGGCTAAGTCCGTAACCTGTTGGTTGGTTTAAGTGGTGATTTTTCCAGAATCCAACTAGCGTTTCCGCACCATTTTGTTGCCACATTCTCGATACCAACTTGTTTACCAGTTATTTACAGCATGACTATATCCAGTCTGTGTGGTTCAGGACCTTACCCAGGGTTAACATTCTGTCCTTCCATAGGGCAGGGCATTCGCAGAGGAAATGGAAAATTGTTTCCTTTTTCTCCGGTTGTTTACAACTGTGACAGTATGTGTTGTGAGGGATGCCAATTTTGGCTGCTTGTTCTCCCACAGACCAAAAGCCAGTTATGACTGCCGTTAGTCTCCAGGCGTCCCGTCGTTTCATGTTTATCAATGTTGACGATTGCTTAAGGTTGTAGGTGAGCCATAACGTTCTGCTAATTTTGCATTTAGTCTGGCCTCTCCACCTACAATCGTCGATTCGGAGGTATTTTAGGGAAATTGTATTTTTGACTGCACCTAATGGTGTGAATACCGATTCTGCAAGAGCGTTATTTATGGCAGATCCCCTTCTTGCCAGTTTATCTGCTTTTTCATTACCTTCAAAGCTCCGATATCCCGGGACCCAAATTAAGGTAACTTTATGGTTTTCGCTCAAGGTAGTATAAGCTTCCCCAATTGCCAGTACTTCCGCCTGAAAGACACTGCAAGCAATAGGAGACGCACAGATCTTTCAATTTTAAATCTATGAGAATATATACCATGCCAACACCACAATCCATTTTAGAACCATCTGTATAGACTGTAATATCGAACTTGTTTAGTGAGAATACCTTATTCCATTCTTTCCGAGATGGAAAGAGAGTGACAAAATTTCTACTGAATGTTACCGTCCGGACGATGTAGTCAGTCCTCTTCGAGATATACAGGGTTTGTCGCAGTATTAGACTGTCATGGCCATGAGCTTTTTCTATCCACCGACCCGCTTCATTTAACCTAAATGCACTCATTGTTGCCATCTTCTTGATATGTAAATCTACCGGAATAATGTGTGTTAGAGCGTTCAGGGCCTCTCTAGGACATGGTCTGATTGCACCGACTGTTATTGCACAGGCTGATCTTTGCATTCTACTAAGTAATTCGAAGTTGTATTCTCTTTCTAGAGCTTTCCACCAAACTACCGAGCCATACGTTAAAATTGGTCGTATAAAGGCCTTATACAACCATAATGTATACTTGGGTTGAAGACCCCAACTTCTTCCAAGCATACGTTTACAGGCATATGAAGCAATTTCTGCCTTCCTTATCCGTTCTTCAACATTTAATTTCCAGCTTAGTTTAGAGTCCAGAACTACCCCTAAGTACTTTGCACTGGGTGAAAGTGAGAGGGTTTGTTCCTTAATGTTTGGTAGAGTAAAGATTGGTGCTTTATATCTGGTCGTAAATAGCATGAGTTCTGTTTTACGCGGGTTTAAGCCTAGGCCACAGCCTGTAGCCCAAGAGTTAAGCTCGCCTAATGCCCTTTGGATGATCCCACTGATTGTATTAGGACACAGTCCTGACGCCATTAACACCACATCATCAGCGTACGCGACCACTTTTACCCCACCTTCATTAAGTTTTATAAATATTTTACTAATAACACATAACCAGAGGAGTGGAGATAATACTCCCCCCTGTGGAGTGCCCCTGTGGACTCTTTTTGTTATGTTGATATTACCCATATTTGCTCTAATTATCCTGGTTTCGAACACAGAGATGATCCAATTGCTGATATAATTGTCCACCCCTAAGTCTATTAACGCCCGTTGGATAGCTAACGTTATTAAATGCGCCTTCTATGTTAAGAAAAACTGCCATGGTGTACTGTTTGCTTGTTCCTCTATTGTTCGGATTACCTCGTGAAGCGCTGTCTCCGTCGATTTGCCTTTGAGGTAAGCATGTTGTGCAATTGATATACTAGAGCCCTCCAGCGAGCCGAATTCTACCAACATCGCCATCGTGAGTGCTACATCCCGGAAAATGAGTACTTAAGAGAAGTTCTATAGACTCTTCTGCCGTAGAAGTCCAAGTGCCATTTGGCTTCTTGACCCAAGAAGCTATTGAATAATCTTTGGACAAAATACGGCTGAGCCTCGCAGAATCCCTGGTAAATACGATCGAAGAACAAAAATCTCTCCAGCTCTCGCTCTTGGTGGCCCTAGTTGCCTTTTTGTACTGTCTCCGACTATCTCTGTACAGTTGTCAATTACCTGTTGAGTAGATGAGATTAAAATTTGATCTGGCTTTTTCCCTTAATTTCGAGAGCTCATTGCTCCACCAGGGAGGATATGTTTTTTTGCTATATTTAATTGGACACGACGTCTTGTAGGCCCTACTGAATGCCTTCTCCAATGTTGTAACCCTACTCTCAAGGTTTTCCGTGAGAGTGATTTGGCTGATCGGAATTCCTCCTAACCTATTGTTCACTACATTTTTGAACTTTTTCCAATTAGTTCTTAGTGGGTTTCGGTACGGTAAGGGGCTATCTCCCCTCAGATCCAGCTCGTAAAGGATCAAGCTGTGATCCGAGAAAGAATTTTTGTTGGAAACCCTCCATTGTCTACCCTAACTGAACTGTTTTCGGACAGTAAAGTAACATCAATCTCTTCCGCCAATCCCCTAGAGTACTCCGTACTAGGAAAGGTGAAAGTGGGGGTGTTACCTCTGTTACACACCGTCAGGTTAGAATTAATATTAATTCCTGGATTAATGCGATGTCGACGTCCTCCCCCGCCAGGATAACGGTTAGGTTGTCCGTTGCAGTCCGCGAGTGCTGCAGGTTTATTTGGACAACCCTGAGACCCAGGGTCGTTTTACAATTTGACGGCGTCGCCAAGCTGCACTCCCGGGTTCTGTTCGTTAGCGCCATCGTTTTTGGTAGAAGCGGCGTCGTCAAGTTGCATGCCCGTGAGAAACTCGTTGGCGCCGTCAACCTGGTCCTGTTCATCCTCCGGATTTGCAGAGCGGAATATCTTCAGTTGCGTTTTCCTGACGCCGAACCGAAGTTTGTTGTCCACTTTTCCCTAAACTGCATTAGTAAATATACATTAATACTTTTCTTTACTAGTATGCACGACCTGGGTTTACCTTTGTCAGTGACATAGACCAATTTGTATTCTTTATTGCTCAAACCGTAAACCCTATCTTTTACGACTCATGGTTCTTGGATGAGCACGATATTCTCTTCTCTTTCTGCGAGACTGAGGATGAGTGCGCATGAGGCCGCCTTACTGTGCTGAAGATTGATTTGTACAACACTCACCATGGATTATTGAAGGACAGCCAACCACGGTTTGGTCAGCGTTTTTTACATCGGATGTAGGGGGAGAGACTCCTCATCATCCATAGCAGAGAGTCCTCCATGTCCTCTAAGGTAATCCTTTCGAAGAGTCGTGTCATCGTTGTCTGTAACAACCTCGTTCGCCTCTGCTGATGCAGTAGTATTTTCTGCGGAGGTGTTCTTGCTAGCTACATCAAGGCTGTAAGGTGGATGACTAATTAATTTGATCTTTTGAGTGCATAAAAATTCTATTGTGAGATCTTGCATTGTCTTGGGCAAAGAACGATTCGTGTGCGGCGGTTGGTTTTTCTTAATTCTGTGAAAACTTCTGTCAAACAAATATTATGCACCAGTCAAAATTAATTGTTTTATCACAAATTTCTCTAGTGGTACCAGATTTCCGAAAAAACAGCGGACAATTTGCGGTGTTTCTTCCGCCAACTATTCGTGAAAAACTTTTATGCATAGATTTAAGATTCTTTATCTGTTACGATGCTATAGGCAAGCTTTGAAAGTTGATCAATGCTCTCCTGTCTCAATAATCCTCGTTAAAAATCGCAATAAATCATCGCACGAAAATTATCACGAGTTAATTCCATAATTTCAATATGTAAAAAAAACTAAAAGTTTCGATAAAAATATCAAATTACACGCAGTCTTGCAGAGGCGCAAAATATAAAAGGTAACACTTGTATAATTTACAAAGTTTTTAGCATGCCTAATCTAAAATGATATATTTAAACTTACTTTTATAAATTAAATTTCAATTAATATTGTAATAAATTTTATAAAAATTGTATTGTAAGCCTTTAATTTCTCGTGCGTTGTAATATTTATTTTAAATTAGTTTATAATAAATAATTTTTGATAATAATAATAATATTGAAGTATTTTGCAGATTTCGTGGATTGATTACAAGTATTATATGCAATTAGGACGACGAGCTTCAGGTTAAAGAAATGGGCACCACTCATGGCGTGGCGCGTAAGCGCTAGTTGGATTCTGGACGAATCACCATTTAATCCATGTTGTGGCATTAATTTCACTCATTTGTTGAACTATGTATATAAATTGGCTTCACTTGTCGGTTTCTGACTACTTGTCCGGGGAAGTAAAAGCAATTGCCGCGACAGAGCCGAATTCGCTTTAACCGTTTTCACCGCCATTCACAAAAACAGCATTAATGCATATTTCAAACTGAATTTAGTAACTTAAAATACCTTTACCTTAAAGTATTTTACCAAAATTAAGTTAGTCCGAAAAATAATGAAAAATTTAGATAGGTTCATAAAATATCGAATGTTTACCGAATATTTTGATGTTCGTAATAAAATATACGACTAAGTATGTACGTACATTTAATAATGTTATTAAAACCTCAAGTAACCCACATCTGGCACGCTTTCAATTTTGGAAACCTAATAAAAATTCCAGTAACTGACAAAAGAAGTAATGTATGGTACATAAAAATTGTAGTTGCTCACTTTAGTATATGACGGCTTGCATATTAACCATTGCAGGGAGTAACGGCGTTTTTTAACATTTACTTTCGCTGCATTTTTTCATCATCAGCTGCAGCTACATACACACAATATTAGTGCTTTTTTGGTTATTTTCGAGACTAGCTATTGATTTCTACACCACACAATAGTATACAACTATTGGAAACAATTCTTTTGTTGCATGCAACAATTCGAATTGTATGGAACTTGTCTGCTTTGATGGCAGTAACTATGCTTTAGAGCCACATCACTTTATTTAACATTTCATTGTGTACCTTTGCTTTAACTTTCGCCTTTTCAGTTTTACTAAGTTGGAAGCATTGCCTTGCTGTTGTGCATACGAGGAAACCCTTCAATTTTTTGTTTTTTTTTGGTTTCCTTTTCGCACAATTGTAGCAGTTTGTTGCACCTCTGAACCCCTAAAATCATACATACAGCCGAGCATGCGGGAAAAAATTCTCTTTTCGCGTTAATTCGCTCGCGTTGGAAAAACTTTCGCCGCCAGCCTGCATTGCTTTGCATTTTACGCCTCAGTTATCGGACTAGAATGTTTTTTTATGGGAGCTGAAGTAACAACCTAAAAAATTTTTTTTAAATTACGACTACCAGTATGTAGCAGCGTGTGCTTTTGTAATCCCATCAAGTGGTGTTGCAGTGACAGTAAAACTGACCCAGAGTGTGTCCAAGTGTATATGTATGTATGCATGTAAATAGACTTCCGATCAATGCTGCAACTTTCGCCCGAGAGGAGAGTGTAGGAGACAAAAAAAATTTCACTCCACAACAATAGAGGTATAAATGCATATGTATGTGCATATGCAGTGACGACTACTCATGTTTATACGGCTTAAAAAATAGCTTCAGAATGGCCAACACTTTGGTGATGGTGACGCTGGAGGTGGTGAGTGTGGCGGTGCCGTATGTGCTTGTTCGGGCTGTGGCTGAATTTAAGTGGCCATTGCATTCAAATATGCATATACAGTATTGACGAACATTTTGGCACCTCTTTAATCCATTTTTTATTGTAAATCTTTCTCGAGGTGTGGCTAATGTAACGATATTGATGCCTTAAATTATTTTGTCATGATTTCTTGCTTATGCAAGTATTTATGTATTTAGTATCATCTTCAATATAATACTGCTTGCTTCTTTTCTTCCTTATTATTATTTCCTTAAATATTTTTCATTCTTTTTTAACACCCTATATAAATCACTATCGATGGTAATGGAAACCAACGATCGCTTCGCAATACTCAAAACACATTCATTCATTATCAGACCTCTGTTCCCATTTATGTACAATAGTATGCATTGCAAGCTATTTTGAAAGTAAGAAGAAGAAACTAAACAATTTCCTAAAAAAATGTCAATTGGTTAGGTCATTTCGACCTCGGCACAAAATTTCGCGGCACGAATGCTCCTTAAATGCTAATTAAAAGGACCATAGACAAAGGGTTTCGCTTAGAAGTTAAGAAAAACAAGAACAGGATAAGGTAGTTAAAGCAGGATTATTCAGTGTACGAAAAGAAAAATGTCTTGAGATTCTCTCAAAACCCATTACAACTTGAGTGTTTAAAACTAGAAGGCTGCGTTGTTCTCTGGCTAATCCAACATTAAATGTTCTTAAATCTGATAAAAACGAGAAATATTATGCGTATTGCAAAGCTACTGTAAAACTCGGAGAATGTAAAGGGTGATTTTTAAGAACTATAGGAAAGTTTTTCAAAAAACCACACGCAAAATTCAGAAAAATACATAAAATTTCTATTTAAATCGATAGTACAGTCCATATAATAGGACTATGAATAAGTTCGTTTCGGTTTTACAACAGATGGCGTAACTTGATTATTATTCCATCGATCCACATTTCCAAACATTCATTGGAGAGCTACTGTCGTAAGGCACAAACGTCAGTATAAGTTTTTTATTTGAAGCGTAAACAACAATATTTTTACCACACTTGAAAATGTCGAATTTCGTGCCAAATAATGTGTTTTTGCGGGGAATTCTTCTTCATTATTTTAATATGAAGAAAAAAGCAGCCGAAAGTCATCGTATCTTGGTGGAAGTTTATGGTGAGCATGCTCTATCTGAGCGAACGTGCCAGAAGTGGTTTGCACGCTTTAAAAGTGGTGATTTTGGCTTGGAAGACGAAGAACGCGAGGGTGCGCCGCCAAAGTTCATGGATACCGAATTGGAGGAATTGCTCGATCAAGATCCGGCTCAAACGCAAGAAGAGGTTGCAAAAACTTTGGGAGTTGATCAATCAACCATTTCCAAACGTTTAAAAGCCATGGGAATGATCCGAAAGGTAGGCCATTGGGTGCCGTATGAATTGAAGCCAAGAGACGTTGAACGCCGTTTTATGGCATGCGAACAACTGCTTCAACGGCACAAAAGAAAGGGTTTTTTGCATCGAATTGTGACTGGCGATGAAAAGTGGGTCCATTACGACAATCCAAAACGTCGGGCAACGTATGGATACCCTGGCCATGCTTCAACATCGACGTCGGCGCAGAATATTCATGGCCTGAAGGTTATGCTGTGTATCTGGTGGGACCAGCTGGGTGTTGTGTATTATGAGCTACTGAAACCGAATGAAACGATTACGGGGGATGTCTACCGACGACAATTGATGCGTTTGAGCCGAGCACTGCGAGAAAAACGGCCGCAATACGCCGATAGACACGACAAAGTTATTTTGCAACATGACAATGCTCGGCCACATGTTGCACAAGTGGTCAAAACATACTTAGAAACGCTCAAATGGGATGTCCTACCCCACCCGCCGTATAGTCCAGACCTTGCGCCATCCGATTACTATCTCTTCCGATCGATGCAACATGGCCTGGCTGACCAGCACTTCCGTAATTACGATGAAGTCAAAAAATGGATCGATTCGTGGATTGCGGCAAAACCGACCGAATTTTTCACAAAGGGAATCCGTGAATTGCCAGAAAGATGGGAAAAAGTAGTAGTAAGCGATGGACAATATTTTGAATATTAAATTTGTAACCATTTTACGTCAATAAAGTTTCAAATTTCGAAAAAAAAACCGCACGAACTTATTCATAGTCCTATTAATATAATGTTTGAAGATTATTTCATGCCGCTTAGTCCAATTTTGGCATTCTCTTTCCAATGCTTCGGCTGGTATTTCACATATAAATGCTTTAGTGTTGTCTTCCAATGCGTTAATTGAAGCAGGCTTGTCTGAATAGACATAAGATTTAACATAGCTCCACAAAAAATAATCTAAAGGCGTTATATCGCACGATCTGGGTGGCCCATTAACAGTTCTCGAACTTGAAATAAAATGTTCACCGAACTCTCCTCTCAACAAGTCCATTGTTACGCGTATTGTGTGGCCTGTGGCACCGTCTTGCTGAAACCACATGTCATGCAAGTCAAACTCTTGCATTTTGGGTAAAAAAAATTTGGATATCATTTCACGGTAGCGTTCACCATTCACAGTTACGTTACGATTCGCAGAATCTTTGAAGAAGTACGGTCCAAAGTATGGTTGCAATTCTCCTGGCTGATCTTCACTCCGAAATCGACAATTCTGTTTATTTACGTACCCATTGATCCAAAAATGAGCTTCGTCGCTGAAGACAATTTTTCGATAAAAAAGTGGATCTTCGGCCAACTTTCCAAGACCCCATTCACCAAAAATTCTGCGTTGCGGTAGGTCGTTCGGCTTCAATTCTTGCACCGGCTGTATTTTGAAAGGCTTCACACCTAAATCCTTTCGCAAAATTTTCCACGCTGTTGAGTAACAGAGGCCCAATTGCTGCGAACGGCGACGAATCGATAATTGGAGGTCATCATTAACACTGGCCGATACAGCTGCGATATTTTCTTCAGTTCGCACTCTACGTAAGCGTGTTGGTGGTTTGATGTCCAATAATGTAAATTTGGTTCTAAATTTAGTCCCAATAGCTCGAAGAGCCGCTTCAGTGGGTCGATTAAACTGACCATAAAATGGAAGAAGCGCGCGATAAACTTTCTTAACAGAACACGCATTTTTATAATAAAATTCAATGATTTGCAAGCGTTGTTCGTTTGTAAGACGATTCATGGTTAAATTATAGACCAAACTGAAGATGTTTGACAATGAAACAAAACACGAAACGTGCGTCAGCTGTTTAAACCAACTGTTTAAAAAGGTAATAGCTAAAAAATCACCCCCGTTATTATAAATTCTAGGGTTGCTCCTCTTGTTAAATGTTTAAGCTAATTGATATGGTCGAGGCAATTATGTTTCGCTTCATCTTCAACGTTGTCATATGCCGATGAAGATATGTTACGTAAACGAAGATTCTGGCAGGAGGACCCAATTAGCACAAAAGATGACATTTTGATACACCACTTGTAGAACCACTGCTTTTTATAAGTGAAACCAAGTCAATTTGCCTTTGAATCTACTTATGTGGTCTATTTCCTTTACTGCAATTTTTTTCAAGCTAACGATCGAGAATTCCCCCAGCATTCTATGTCGTAGAGCACCAGACTTGGGCACTCACATAGATAGTGAAATACTGTTTCCTTAAATTCTTCTTGACTGCATGTTCTACTATATATCGTTGTACGGCCTCTCTCTTTTCCTGGCATGGTCTCCCCAAGGCCAGGACTGGTTATTGTTGACGTAATTCTAAGTATGTCTGCTGGTGGCTTTCTTAACAGCTCTTCAATTCTGGATTTGCTAAAATTTTGAAAAGTTTGTTTAGTTATTTGCTGCCAATGATATCAACTGCAACATTTACAGCCGCCCTTTACTCAAGGGAAATTGGATACATTTAGCAGAGCCGAACTTTCGATCCAGGAATAAACAAATAGTAGGGAGAGCGATGAAGGAGCGCTTTCATCTCTCCTATTACTGAAGTGTGTTGGAGCCTGATTTGTCGGTTATCAACAAAGCCGTAATGTTGTTAAAGTGTAATGCGGTAGTTGGAGATGATATGATATCTAGATTTTCACTGCTAATTAACTAGTAAGGAGTTTAACAAAACAATCGACAACCTTGAGATAGCCATGCAATTCCACATACCTTGTAACGAAAATTACTAAGCCATTTCATCCAAGAATAGTCTCTAGGTCAAAGCGACATAGAGGGGCATTACAAGGCTGTTGCATTTACACGATTCGACACCAAACTTCCTTCCAGGAACGTACTAAACGGAACGTATTTATATTTAAAAAACAAAACTTATCGATTTAATGAATGATAGGTAATGAGTTGAGTCTACCTGCCGCTTGTGGCCAGTACTTAGTGCTAAATAAACTGATCTGATACTAAACCTGTATGAAGGATGATCAGATTGGAGGTTTTTTCCAATAGGGGGGTTTTTGGCAAGTCGCGCGTGGTTATTGTCAAACAAAATACATAATTGTTTTCTATATTCATTGACATTTCATCACTTAAAGAATTACGCATCAACAGCGTTTATAAATCGTTCAATTGACGCTCTGACAAATCGACGCTCTGTGCAAAGTGTTTATAGCGCCCTTAGGCCAACTAATGGCTACGTCAATAAGCAAAATTGCCATATTTGGGCTGAAGAGCAACCCGAAGCCATCCAGGAGCAGCCATTACATCCATTGGAAACAACCGTTTGGTGCGGCCTATGACAAATCATCGGCCCATATTTCTTCAAAGACGAGGCCGGCGCCAATGTAACTGTGAATGGCGAACTTTACCGCGCCATGATAAGCTACTTTTTGATGCCGGAAATTAAAGCCCGTCGTCGTTTCAGTGAGCAATTAATCTATGGTCCAGTGGATTGGCCACCAAGTCTAAATGCTTTGAGGATAAAACAAAAATTGATATTTACGGATGGCCGAATCACGGCGCAGTTGCGACCAACATTTCAAAGGGATTATCTTTTAAAAATAAAAGTCATGAATGGTTCTGCACAAAAATAATAAAGATGGCCCAATCAATTTGAATTTTCGTTGTTTTATTTCATTTAAAAATCGATACCTCTAAATTGATCACCCTGTTGAAGCAATATTAGCTTAATAACATCTGTTATTGCTGTTATTGTTATGGACATTGCATGGTGGGGAGAGATGTCTACCAGCTAAGTATGCAGGCATATGACTTTTAAGAATTTACCTAGGCGAAGAAGAAGAGAAGACATGTTATTGCTGGTTAAAGACTTCTTACTCTAATGGAAAATAGTTTAGTAATTTGGATTTGAATATTTACAAAGTTCAAATTAATTTTGGGAGAAATCGGAAGCTACTTTTCTCCATGCGGTATAACAAGAGATGTGTTCCACTATAGGCAACCGAGATGGGCTACCCATATATAAAATTAAGCACAGAATTCCAAAAATTGTGTTTGTCATAAAAAGTTTAGTTTTGTTTATTAAATTTTCTTATTCATAATATCTTTTTTAATGTGATTTATGTATGTATGTATATTTTTGAGGCGCGGAATCTTAAAATTCTTAGCCAATAATAAAGGCATATCTTCACACCTACATACTTACTCTAACCACTACTCTTATTAGTTCGTATCCCCACGAACTATAAAACTGCATAGAAAAATTCTTAAAATTTCGGTTAAAAAGTTGAAAGTTTTAAGGATGCGAATTTGTAGTGGTTGAGGTGAGTATAATATAATTTTCATAAAAGGGCGTGCCTAAGTTGTGGGCCAATGCTGTATATATGAAGATTTCTCCGCAGAGGCAAACGACTGTGTGCATTTATTGCCGGCGCAAACGTATGTTTGCCATTTTGAAGTACACATTTTATTATACAGGGCCCGCCATCTATCGTTACGGATTTGAACTAGGTATTATTTGAAGAATGGTAACACTTAGCTGTCATCTGATTTGACAGGTTGTGTATACGCTCAAAGAACGCTGGGAAATATTGCGACATTACTTTGAAAATCATGGTAATGTTGCAGAATGTGTACGAAAATTACGTACGGCAATGGGAAGGCGGCCGCCGTAGCCGAATGGGTTGGTGCGTGATTACCATTCGGAATTCACCGAGAGGTCGTTAGTTCGAATCTCGGTGAAGGCAAAATTAATAAAAACATTTTTCTAATAGCGGTCGCCCCTCGGCAGGCAATGGCAAACCTCCGAGTGTATTTCTGCCATGAAAAAGCTCCTCATAAAAATATCTGCCGTTCGGAGTCGGCTTGAAACTGTAGGGCCCTCCATTTGTGGAACAACATCAAGACGCACACCACAAATAGGAGGAGGAGCTCGGCCAAACACCTAACAGAAGTGTACGCGCCAATTATTTATTTATTTTTAATGGGAAGAAGATCGCACTGTCTTCGAAGATCGCCTTATCAGCCGAATTTCTGATATCGTTTGGCCGCCTCGGAGCTGCGATTTGACGCCGTTGGATTATTATCTTTGGGGTGCCGTCAAAGACCAGTGTTATGCCAACAAACCAGTAACAATTGATGCACTGAAGACCAACATACGCGATGTCATAGCGGAAATACAGCCGCATACAATCGAAAATGTGTTGAAAAATTGGACCGATCGTATGGGATGGTGCATGGCTAGCCTAGGCAGCCATATGAATGAAGTTGTGTTCCATCATTAACCGGAAGGATTGTATTTCAAAATAAAAAAAACAGTTTGGAAAAATATTGAGTAGTTTTTTTTTTATAGCATTTTTAATTCCCTAAAGTTATATGGCGGACCCTTTATTTTAATTGATTTCACTGGATCACAAATTTCAACTTTTTTTCTGCACCAGAGACGCCGTTATGAAATTCCTATGTAAAATCACCGTCTGATTCCGAAAATCAAGGTTATTTTTTATTCTATGGTAACGTTTTCGAGATATTTACGAATTACCGTTATTACAAAAAAAAAAAAAAAAATTCGGCCCACTTAATCATATATATCTCGAAAACGAATTGAGGGATTCCAAAACCGTTTAAAGCTTTTAAAAGGTAATAAAATTTGCTATAAACTGTGCGTAAAACACTTTTTGCTAGGCCTTGCAGATTCAAAGATAACGAACTATCATAACGGATTTTTTAAATTTTTTTTGTAAAAATATAAAAAAAATTGTATATTACTTTCAGAGAAAGGATCTTTAAAACTTTTTATTTTTTCGTATATTTTATGTTTTCACTCTAAGCTCTGTTTTATTACAAAAAAAATAAACTTTGATTCAATAAAATCGATGAACTAATACAAAAGTTACAAATATTCTAGTAAATATATCCATTTAATACTTAAGTACCCTACTGGTAATATGTGTTAGTATTCGCATGTCAGTTAGTCACATGTAGATTTTGGAAGGGTTATTAGATACAAAAAATTGTTAGTGTCGTTATCTCAAACACAGATACATTTCAAGCAAGTTCATATGTTTAAGGCAGGTAGTGTTTTCTATGTATAACTAGGGAACCTTTTTGTATAGGTAGGCTTGCATTTTTAGCTGAATTATACTTACCTAGGTATAAATAATAGTACATGTGCCTCGTTCCTTCATAATTTCTGCAAGGATCGCCGGATACTGTTCACTTTATAATTACAGTTTATAATCCGTCATTTACTTAAAAATATAATATGAATAAAAGGGCGTGAGAGTTTGAGTGTAAAAATGATCCAGATATGTTCTGTTTCATCTGCGGGGAATTTATCGTTAAAAGGATGCGACGTGTGTTTTCAAATCCTTTGAAATTTGCATACCATAAGTGTTATGGAATTGAGCCTAGAAACAATGAAAAACCATGGATACCGAATACTGTGTGCACCACATGTCGAGTCGAATTGATATTTTCGGAAATCGGAACCAAAAGGTACATCGTAAAAATTAGGAGTTTTCTCTCTTTTAATGCATATCTGACTAATTTCTTAAACTATCTATTTAGGCGACATATGAAATTTATTACACCAATGGAGTGGACGGAACCAACTTGCCATTCAACGGACTGCTATATTTGTACTACAAAAGTATTTGGGGTTGGAAAGTCAAGAAAAGTAACCTATGCGAGCGTATCTACAGTGTCATTACCAGAAGCCAATACCATTACGGAAGCTACATTGCCAGAATCAAATTTAACTTTAGTTCCGGCTCCAGTTTCATTTGTCAAGGCTTTGGACAAAGAAGACGAAGCTTTTCATTATTTGAAAACAATCTTTCCACAGATTTCAGAAGCAAAAATAAAGGAAGGGATTTTTGTGGGGCCGTAAATAAGGAAAATAATGGCCAATACCCATTTCAAAGAACTATTGTCACCAGTGGAGGCAGCGGCGTGGGACTCTTTTGAAAAGGTCGTTACTTCTTTTTTAGGCAAACACAAAAGTCCTAACTTCGAGCTGATAGTGAACGATTTAATCAAAAACTATGCGGAAATGGGTAAATAAAAAACACATATAAGACCGTTTTCTCAGTTAACTTTAAAACTAAACAAAAAATTTGAAAGCAGAATATATAGCCCTTAATCTGAATTTATTGCCCTGCTCCGAACAAACAAGAACGACCAAAATTTGTTCTGAATTGGAAGATTAATCCAGCCTAAGAAAGTTATATGCTAATGTGTCACTTATGTATATTATTTATCTAATTCCCTTTTTAATTTTCTTTCAGGAGTAGATATGTCTTTAAAAATTCATTTTCTGCACTCCCATTTAAATTTTTTCCCGCAAAATCTTGGCAACGAAAGTGACAAGCATGGCGAAAGGTTTCACCAGCAAATGAAAATGATTGAAAGTCGGTATCAAGGATTCTGGGATGTCGCTATGATGGGTGACTACTGTTGGTTTCTCATAAGAGAAACCGATCCTTATATAAATAAACGTCAAAACAAGGCACATTACTTTTTCAATTATAAAATAAGATCATAGAGTTAAGACAGAATCATATGTACATATGCTATTATTTGTAGGGAACTTAAGTTTTACTATATGGATATATTTACTTGAATGCTTGTAACTTTTGTATTAGTTCATCGATTTTGTTGAATCAAAGTTTATTTTTTTTGTAATAAAACAGAGCTTAGAGTGAAAACATAAAATATACGAAAAAATAAAAAGTTTTAAAGATCCTTTCTCTCAAAGAACAAATTTTTTTATATTTTTACAAAAAAAATTTAAAAAATCCGTTATGATAGTTCGTTATCTTTGAATCTGCAAGGCCTAGCAAAAAGTGTTTTACACACAGTTTATAGCAAATTTTATTACCTTTTAAAAGCTTTAAACGGCTTTGGAATCCCTCAATTCGTTTTCGAGATATATATGATTAAGTGGGCCGAATTTTTTTTTTTTTTAAATAACGGTAATTCGTAAATATCTCGAAAACGTTACCATAGAATAAAAAATAACCTTGATTTTCGGAATCAGACGGTGATTTTACATAGGAATTTCATAACGGCGTCTCTGGTGCATTTTGGCTGTAAACCAGTGTTTTTAAATGAGCATTCGCTGGTATTGTTCGTTTTTATATAGGACTTTTTATATGCAATTCATGAAATATTTTCTTGTTTCTTGCCTAAACATTTGTAATGCTCGTCGGACATTAAGACATGTAAGTGTATAATATGTGTGTATGCATTTTTAAAGGCATGCCCAAATGAATGTAGTATGAATATGTTAAGTCCTATATGTATCATACTTATAGAGAAATTTATGTGAGAATTGGTGATGGCGTTAGTGCGATTATGATTTGTGGTGGATGATGAGGTTATTAAGAGATGAAAATCATGGGGATGTGTGCTATTTTATGTAAATGTAAATGAGCATACACTTTTCATAAAAACGAATTACGCCGGGATGAGATTATATGCTGGACTGGGAATTAAGTCTCATGAACAAAACAAACACGGGAAAGTATGAAATGTCTCAAATGAAATGAAATTGAATCCACTCGTTGACTGATTTTCTCAGATCAAAAATCCATGGACGATCATTCATCAGATGCCGCTTAAGGCCAAATGACAATAGCCCATTGCGTAAATAATACAAAGGTACAGCCAACATCAGACCATTAACAAGCTCTCAGCGATTTTGAAGCAATCAACTGATTTGCTGCCGTAGCGTATGACCAGGGTTGGTACCACTAAATTGCACTACCACTGACTATTCACTGATAGTTAAAATGTAAAATCCATTATCACTGAAAATTTAGTAAATAGTGAAAAAAATTAACTATCAATAAACTTTTAGTGATAGTGAAAAAAAAATTGCATTTTCACTAAACCTTTAGTGATAGTTAATGTTTTTTTTTCAATCACTAAATTTTCAGGGAAACATGATCTTTACTAAATACATTTAAATTTATATTTTATGTCCGATAATAGTTATCATCTAGTTTGTTGACAAAAAATGCTTCATGATATATAGGCGGTGTAATTAAACGCCGTTTAAGTCAATCTGCGAAAATAAATCATTTATAACCATTTATTTGGCACTCTCGAAATTATAGTAGTCAAAAACTGGAAAGGTTTGAAAAATATTTTCGTTTGCAATCATGACTCATATAGTATGACAGGGGTTTGTTTATGAAAATTGTTAAGACTATGTTGGTGATGTACGAAAAAAATCAACTCAGCCATTGACTTCGTTGCCATCTGATTGGACGGCAGTGTGGATGCATGTGAAATGAGCAGGCACTGTTCTGCTACCGATACCCATGTTACTTGGTAGCCGAAGTTATTCTAACAGTTTTTATTCGGTTTACTAAACTTTTCAATTTATCCTTGCAATTGATATCTAAATGGTTCGAATTTAGAACAGTTCTTGTTGTTCAAGAGATACTTCATCGTTCTTCTTTTTCTTGATTAGCGTGATAATCGCTTACGCGTTTTTACCGAGGTTAATAAAGCGCACCAGTGGTTTCTTTCTCATGTTAATCAGTGCCAGTTAGACACACCACATGAAGCCAATTTCTTCCTCACCTGGTGTTTCCAACGCAGAGGAGGCTTTCCTCTTCCTCTGCTACCACCAGCTAATACCGCATCGAATACTTTCAGAGCCGGAGCGTTTGTATCCATTCGATCGACATGACCCAGTCAACGAAGCCGCTGGAACTTTATTCGCTACGTTATCGTAAATATCGCCATCTCCAGGTCCGAAAATCTTCCCCAGAATCTTTCTCTTAAACACTCCAAAGGATACCTCATTGGATATTGTCATCGTCCAAGCTTCTGCGCCATATGTTAGGACGGGCATGATGAGAGCTTGGTGGAGTGTTAGTTTTGTTTGATACTTCAACGTAAATGAGAGATTTTCCAAATTCGATCGTTCGAGCTCACATCCGATTGTAACATTAGAATGATGAGGTAAATTCAACTTCTATTAGCACTTGATTATACTTACTATGTGAGTTATTTCTGTCGCGATAACAAAATCGTGCCTCCCGACTTCAAAGTTTGGGTGGAAGAGGATTCCAAACAAATTCAGAAATGAAATCAATCCCACCAAGGTAGCCATCTTTCCAGTGCTTGGAATGTGTATATGGTTCCAGGACCTAATATTGACTTGAACAACAATATTTATTCAACTAGATCACCATCCATATGCCTTTGTGTGGCAAAGAATTCGCATAAAATTAAACAAGAATAGCAGCGTTTGGAAAAAAATACAATTGCAAGCATTTTTGCCATACCATTCTCAGCCCTACAATAATTCTACATATTATATTTATATGCATCGTTAGACAATGCCACCCCATACCATCTGACAAGAAAAGAAAAGTTTGCCGTATGCAACTTCGAAAAAAAAAAAACTTTTTTTTGACGTGATAACGTCTTATAATTCGATGTAGCCGGCTGCACGCACCAAAAAATGCGTAATTCTCTTGCTCATGCGTCGTTACCTTGCTTGAACTGCAAGCGAAAGCGCGGATCGAACGACGACGAGGCACATTCGGCCCGCGCGTTCGGCAACGTTCGACATCTGACTCTCTCCTACTTGAGTGAGCATATATATCTACATATGTAAATGCGCATTTGTATATAAATTCACATATTTGTGTTTGCATATGCCTTCTTCCTGTGTGCATGGTAATGTACCATTTCTCTGTTGAGAATAGGACGATGATAGGAAAAGTAGGAAATGAAAGGGAGTGTTTCGAGTGTAATGTGTCTTGAAAAAGTCAAATCGATGATGGTACCTCTTAATGTTGTTGACTTATTAACGTCTGATGCACAATCGAAATTGAACATATCTTTTATGAATTTGATAAATGTTTCGTAATTTTTCACGTTTGTGTAAATGAAACTTGATCAATTCCATTACGATTCCATTTACCTCCTTCCCTATATCCATACAAAATATCTATCAAACAAATAAAATTAAAATTTTGTTTTGAGAAATGCAACCATTCCATCAGTATTTTCTTATGACGTTGTCACGTTAAACTATCGTCAGTAAACCGACTTTGCAGACAATCTCTTTTTTTGGCTGAACGTACATATCGTCTTTTTCATTTCTCATCATATCTTCGGCATTTACACTCGGATATTAAAGTGTGATGTATGCATGCGTTTTTGTATCAAGGAGGTAATTTTGTTTACTACAAAGTCCGTTGACCACAAGTAATTCGTAGTAGTACTTACTCACCAGATCTCAGTTCCTACCACCCTAACGTACAATCCTATTTCTTCTCGATTGGCGACTTTGACCAAGTTCAAAAAAGTGCACCCGTCGTTTTTTTCATGCTAACCCACACAAGTGAAGCCAAGTCCTTCTCCCCCTGATCTTTCCAGTGCAAATGAGGCTTTATTCTTCGTTCCAGATTTGGAGCATTTGTTCCCATTCGAACGACATGACCATCGTAGCCGCAGGATCTTATTCGCTACACTCTGAAATCAAAGCTCGCCAAAAAACCTTAAACTTTTGCTTAGGAAGCTTTCGACTCGAAGGCAATTTTAATGGCAAATTTTGCCGACCATAGCTGTTCTCTTTTTACATTTTCCCTTGTATCGTGCGCATTTCCAGTTGAATTTTAATGTGTGCAATTTTGATGTTTTTGTCTCAAGGAGAAAATTGTTTTCCTTCGTTGTATATTGTTTAGATCTCCAATAAACGGCTCTGTCAAATGTCTCAGAAAATGGAAGGAAGAGCTCTCTCTATGAAGATAAAATTTATAGAACTAAGTTCAGAGGTCTTTGTTAAACAAAATATTCCTGCATTTAGAGTATTCGTACCGTCGTCAAATTCGTCAAAGCTTTCCGATGTCGTTTTTTCAGTGACTAGTTCGTGGCATACATTTTTAACTTTTCGCTTCATTTACTTTGCGCTTATTCTCGCCTTTGGCTTTTGTGTTTCATTTTCACATTAGACACACTTGTTATAACGTTTATATAAAAAATCAGAAATAAGCATAGTAATGGCGCCGGGACCTCCAGATGGAACAAAGAATCGCTTTTCTTCATTAGCAGACTTTCTGGATAACCCCACAAGAAGAAAAAGAAACCTAACCCAAAACATTTTTCCCGAACTCCCTAAAAAGTGCCCCACAGCTCTAAAATTTAAATTTAGTATATTGATATCTTTCTATCTAAAAATAGTTTACCTCTTTCTTAACGGCTAAGCTCTTATGCTATTGCCACAAAAATCTCTCACCCACAGATAATATCGCTTCAGTAAATATAAATAATAAAAAACACACTTAAACATTTTTTTCCCACAAATTCTTCTACATCGTTAATACAAATTAATCCTACCGAAAAACAAAACTTTACTAATCAAAGCGTAATACCCACTTCTAGAAGCGATTCTAACGCTGCTCCTACTATATATGTATATACATAATTGGCGCGTACACCCTTTTTGGGTGTTTGGCCGAGATCCTCCTCCTATTTGTGGTGTGCGTCTTGATGTTCTTCCACAAATGGAGGGACCTACAGTTTCAAGTCGACCCCGAACGGCAAATATTTTTTTTATGAGGAGCTTTTTCATGAGAGAAATACACCCGGAGGTTTGCCATTGCCTGCCGAGGGGCGACCGCTATTAAAAAAATGTTTTTTTCTCTACTACTCCTACTAAAAATTTTTCCTCCCCACAACAAAGTTCAACTTCAGATACCAACACTTTGGCATTCCAATCATCAATATCCATTTTTACTCAAAACTTACTAAAAAATAACGACTACTATTTAAAAAAAAAGGCGCCAGTACTAGAAAAGATTTTTCAACAGATAATTGCTTCGAAGAATTATAAATCTTTCAACATTTTTCGTTTCTATAAAGGCACCTTTATAAAAGACTGAGAATTTTCCTTTTTTTTCATGAACCTGAATATTCTACAATGGAAAAGAAGAGGTTTTTATAACAATTTCTCCGAACTGTAATTCCACCCAAGCATTACTTCTATCCAAGAAACCCATTGCTGCCACAATGCTACCCCAGCCTACCTAAACAATTACTCCTCCTACTTCGTAAATGGTGGATGGTGTAAAACAAAATCGTTTATTTTAATTTGTAAACAAGTAATTTAAAAAAACAAAATTGATGATTAATATTGTGCCACCTTGTACAATATCAAGGGACCTACATATGCTTCTCTGCCGCTTCCGAACAACAAACGGGTTTTTGTGAGACACATTTTCATGGCAGAAATACATTCAGGAAAAACTTTTTGAAGTGCTACTGCCTTTTGAAAGTATCCTCCCTAGGTTGGTGTTTCATAGCCAAATTGGGTATCGAAACTACGCCGTATCGAAGGGTAGTCACGCACAGATCCATTTGGCTGTGGCGGCCGCCAAAAATTTATATTGGTTACTCGCGCATATTACATACTGAAATGTTAACTGTTTGCTAAAGATCACTAGGCACTTTTAATAAAGAGGCTTATTTAGCTATACAGATACTAAAAACTGTTTCTTCAAATCACGGCAACCTTAAGAGTGTTGAACTACTTACTGATCTTCAAATAGATCTTCAAGATATTGAAATAAAAAGCAAAACTCGCCCAGCTAAAATGTCTGACTTTTTAAGTCATTTTGAATATCTTGTATACAAAATTTAAATTTTTAATTCTTTAAAAAAAATTTGAGGAAAATCCTGACTTTGTCTAATATGTATGTATAAACAATATTTTTTACAAATTTTCATTAACTCTTTTTCTACTTTTTTCATAAGCGGACAAATTTGTCAGTCCCTTAGGTGTCCGCTTAGTATATATGTATGTATGTAGAGCAAGTTCGATTCGAAGTATGATAAGTTTAAAGCAAAACCCACTTCGAGGGAAAATTTATTTTCCACCAATCGCCTTGACAGGCTTATACCATTTACACCATTGCAAGTATTTTACCTTTTCAAAGTAAAATAAATGGCTTGAGGGCTGGAGATTTGAATCGAATGAAAGGTAATCGCTGAAAAAACGACCATTTTAATAGTAATTTTTGGAGGGAAATGCTTTAATGGGAAACATCGAAGTATATCTTCATTTCGTATACATAAATGGACACTATATCGAAAAGTAAAACATCTTTTTCTTGATCAGAGTGCTTCTTATATAAATTTTCACTTACGCTATATACCTTACCCTTAACAAAGCGGGCGCCCGGATTCCAGTATTGAGTGGAGTCGACGTAGTATATTTAGATGAAGAGAAAGTTAAAACAAGTAAAATAGTAAAACTGCAACTTTTTATTTATCACCTTCGTAAGCTTAACTGTGCACATACATATATTTATTCAATCTTTAAAGGTAAGTGGACATTAATAGGAAACTCAATTCTATTGTAATTTTTATTGTAAGAGATAAAAGCAAAAATGTATTGAATTTCAACATCAGAAATTTGCTTTAACACAGCCACTATTTTACTTAATCTGCCATTAAGGACTATAACGATTTTTACCTAATCAAGCAAACAATTATTGTGAAAGTTTGAAAGTGAAACAAAACGTCAAACGAATCTAGTAGTACGTGTATTGAAGCCCTTTGGTGTGGAATATTTCAACTGAAGCTGCTTACGCAAAAATGTATTGTATAACCAATAAATTGGAAATAATTGTCGTGTTTTTTGTATTTTTGTTATTAATGAAAATGATGGGAGGCAATTATGAACACAAAATGAATTATCATTGCTGCAAGTGAGGACTGAAATTTGCTGCGAAAGCAAGTATGTATATACGAGAGTGTTCAAAAAGTATCACGAAATTAAGTGCGCGGATGCATTCCGAATGCTGACTGTATCATACGGAGAAGCTACTTCGTACCAAAGTAACGTTTGTCGGTGGCACAAAATGTTCTCAGAAGGCCGAGAAGATGCGAACGACGAAAAGCGTGCCGGACGCCCGAGCACTTCAACAACAGACGAAAAAATTGATGAAGTGAAGAAAATGGTATTGGCCAATCGTACCCAAACTGCTCAATTTCAACCAAAAGCAGCATCGCATGAACATTGCTAATGAGATGTTGAACTCTGTCCGCGACGACCCAAATTTGCTCCAAAGGGTCATAACTGGAAGCTGCCGCACGAACCAAGACCGAAAAAAGCGCGCCAAGTTCGGTCGAATGTAAAAGTTTTGCGTACCGTTTTCTTCGACTGCAGGGGCGCTGTGCATCATGAATTCTTGCCACACGGTAATTTGCGCGATTGCGCGCAGCAATCCGCCAGAAACGCCCGGATGTGTGGAAGAACAAAAATTGGCTCTTGCATCACGATAACGCCCCTGCTCACACATCGTTGCTTGTGCGCGACTTTTTGGCCAAAAACAACATACTTATGATGCCACAGCCACCGTATTCCCCAGATCTGGCCCCCCTGTGACTTTTTCTTGTTCCCGAAACTGAAGAGGCCCATGAAAGGACGACGTTACGCTACGATTGACGATAGAAAAATACGGCGTTGTTGTTGTTTTAGCAGTAATAGAAGCCCCGTCTGGGGTATATCACCGGTCGTCTTCGTTTGGCTCATCGAAAGGTAGGCCCAGGAAACATAGTGTTTCGTCGGATTGGGTCCAGAGGGAGAGGGGTGTTAGATGAGTAGGTTTTAGAGGGCATGTGAAAAGGTGGTTAGTGTCGTTCGGGGAATCTTCACATGCCGGACATATATTTGGTATATCGGGGTCAATTCTGGATAAGTAGGAGTTTAACCTGCTACAGTATCCAGAACGTAGTTATGCCAGTGTTACGAGTGCCTCACGGGGAAGCTGGAGCTCTTCGTTTGCGATGGGTGGTGATTGGTCTCCGATTACGGCATTCGCTGGACGGGAGCTTAAAAAGGTGGTCACGGTCTCCCAGTGAATGTCGTTTATTGACTGTCTAAATACTGTCGGGTCCAGTAGATTTATGTCAGTTTTGTCCTGGATCTCGTCGGCATAGTTTAAAAGGTGTCTCCTGATGTGCCTAGGAGGCGGATCTGGCTCAAGCAGGTGTCTGCTAGGGTGAAACCTACGATAGCACCCCAGCACGAGCTGCTTGCTGAGCAGTTTATTGTGCTCCATTACAGGGAGGTGTTGAATATGGGACATCAGGAGGCAACCGGTCGCTGTCCGAATGGCAGTATTTTGGCATGTCTGTAGTTTTATCCACTGCGTGTCACTAGTTCCAGGCGACCAGACAGGCGCAGCATAGTCGATAGCAACAGTTCTTTGACTTTGCCCCAAGTGCTGCCGGCAAGCGACTTGAGGACCTTGTTGCGATTTCGGACCTTAGTGGCAATTGCGGTTGTATGCGCTGAGCAAACTGTCAAAGGTCACATCTAAAATTTTGAGATTTTTTACCGTCGTTTCGTCACAATGAAAAAGCGAGAAAGGTCGGTGAGGTAGCTGTTCACTTTGGAGCACAGACCCCCTTGCGGTACACCTTGCTTAAACTTCCTCTGCTTTGACATTTGGTCTCGAAAAATCACTGACGAGTGACGACCGCTCAGGTAGTTTGCGGACACCTCTTCAGCCCTGGCGGGAGTGTCGACTGATAAATATCATCTAGTAACGTGTAATGGCTGACTGTGTCGAAAGCTTTCTTCAGGTTCAACGCTACTAGCAGTCCTCTCGCAGGGGCGGTTTTGGTTAAGCCTGCGGTTTATCCGGGCGTTTATGGCGGTGAGTGCAGTGGTGGTGAAGAGTGGGAGTAGGAGGGCTTCAAGTGTCTTCACTACTGGGGAAAGGAGAGTTATCGGACAATAAGATTCCCTTTGTTTGGCGGGTTCCCGGTTTCAGTAGTGGGACCACTCTCCCTGCTTTGCACTTGTCAGGGATGATGAGAGTGGCAAAGGGCAAATTGAAAACCTTTGTGAGAAATTCTACTCACAATGGTCGCAGGTGCTTCAACAACAGCGCGTTCAACCTGTCAGGGCCAATGGCTTTTGAGGATTTTGATTTATTGATGCCCCCCTGAACCTCATCACAGGAGAAAGCAAGTGGCGCACTGTCGTTCGCTAGTTTGTGCAGCCTTCTGGAGGCACGACGCTTAGTCCTGTCGACCGGAGGATGCAGTATAAAGAGTCGGCTGAAATAGCTCGCGCATCTCTTCGGGTCCGAGTTGTGAGGTTGCAGGTCTTCAGGTGCTCAACCCATTTAGTCCTCTTATGTTGATCTACCAGTTGCCGGATCTTCAAATTGAGATCCCTTATACGGGGATCCCCGGGATCGACCTGGCGTAGGTGGTTACTTCGCCAAGCTGGCTGCTTCGGCTGGGAAATTAGGACGAATGTCTTTGAGCCTTCCAGCAGAGATGAAACGCAGCAGCTGTGAGCATCTTGCGGAATGCGCGTTCGCCTGCGCGCACATCGTGCGAGATGTGAAGAGCGGCGAAGGTATCTTCAGTGTAATACACGAAGCCAGCTCAATTAGCTTTTTTAAAGTTAAAATAGGACCGGTGATTCGCGGAAACGAAGTCGGCAGGTCTCTCAATCGAGACGATAATGGGGAAGTTGTCTGATGCAAGCGATATCATAGGTCGTCACGTTATGCTATTTATCATCGCATTGAAGGAGGAGCTGAACAAAAAAATGATTTTTTGAAGTGCTTCGAAGATTGTAAAAAAACTTTGGCACAAGTGCATAATATCTCATGGGGATTAATTTGAAGGGGCAAAATATATAGTAATGAATAAATAAATAATTTTTGAAAAAACATAAAATCCGCGATACTTTTTGAACACACTTCGTACATATCCATGTTCAAGCAAAGGCGCCTCAATTGGAAATTAAAAAATTCACACAACCATATCTAGAAATTTGTTCATATATGTATATGTGTCTTCAAAACCACTAATTTTTATGTAAAGCACGTTTGGTGAATAAAAAATTATTCAAATATCCCCTATAATTTGTACTATTGTACAGCGAAACCTACTGCGTGCATCGTTAACTGCCACAGAGCAATTGAGTCAGCAAAAATTTGCGTCATTTATTTCCACAGTTTTTTTATGGCTGTTATCACTTTAAGCTGCAAAATGCACAGACGCTGGTCAGACGCGTTGCTGCACTTCATCATTGATATAGGGTCTTAGCTGTGGACGTGGGGTATAGAAGCTAGCGGTGAATACAATTCTACTTCAAACAATTTAAATTGCAGAAAAAGTATCGAAAACGATTATCCATTTGATGTTAGCTATAATTGAACGGACATACATACAGACATCCATAGATATTTATGCACTGTCGGAAGCAGATTTTTTATATAGAGGATTTGTTTTTGATTTTGAGTATTTTTTCCAGTTAATAAAAAAAATTATTTTTACGCAAGTAAAGTTTTAAAGTTGATTCCAATTACATTGAGCAACAGCTTTTTTGGGGCCGCAATAATTGCAACTCTGTATGACAGACCTAGACCCCTATAGTATAACTGAAAATCGTTTGCTCCCTTTTTAGGAAGTCCTAATAAAATAGCATATTGAAGGTCGCTAGTGGGTTAAGATGTTCTAGAAAATGTTTTGCCATAACTCATACAAAATCTTTGCACAAATAATATTTAAGTTCACAGGAAATAAAAATATGCAACAACTTTCCTTTTTCTCACTTTTTGATACATTTTTACGACAACAAAAGGTGTTAATGTCTGAATTGCACGCTTATATTTTACTTTTTCAACAAAATGAGTCTGATCCATACTATACAAAGATTACACAGGCCGACAAAATTTAACCAACATTCAGACCCAGAAACCAGACTATATATTTCCGAAGGTTTATGATGCGCTGAATCCAAATCTGGCCTCAGAACTGCTCTATCAGCTCTGGTTTTCGAGATATCCTAACCTAAAAGTGCAAAAAACCCCATTTTTGCCCATATTTGAGGTTATGTAGCCTTGCAGATGTTTTCTTTCACCAAAATTAAAGGATGGAATCTTTAAATACAATCCTTCTTTTTTCAAATGGCGTTTTGTTTGCTCAAATATCATTTTTTTTCGCAGAGATATCGCATTTTGAAATTTTCATGTTTCGAAATTTTCCTACACCTGAAAATCGATTAAGATAACATAGACATGATATATTCGATTACTAATTTTCTTGAATTGAGTCTTATTTTTCTTAAAATTTTGTCTCACACCATAAGTGTGCTGACTCACCACATCCCTACACTATCTAACCTTTGGGTACCGAGTCACACACAGCCCTAACCCCTAGAAACCACCCCTATCATACCGCGAGCAGGCTAACCCACATAACCGCAAGCAGGCTTTCCCACAAACTCCAAATTTACATACTATTAATCCATATATTTCAGGCCCTCAAACCCAAGAAAATTAGTAAGCGACTATATCATGTCTATGTTATCTTAATCGATTTTCAGGTGTAGGAAAATTTCGAAACATGAAAATTTCAAAATGCGATATCTCTGCGAAAAAAAATGATATTTGAGCAAACAAAACGCCATTTGAAAAAAGAAGGATTGTACTTAAAGATGCCATCCTTTAATTTTGGTGAAAGAAAACATCTGCAAGGCTACATAACCTCAAATATGGGCAAAAATGGTGTTTTTTGCACTTTTAGGTTAGGATATCTCGAAAACCAGAGCTGAAAGAGCAGTTCTGAGGCCAGATTTGGATTCAGCGCATCATAAACCTTCGGAAATATATAGTCTGGTTTCTGGGTCTG
Organism: Anastrepha ludens; assembly: GCF_028408465.1. NCBI lineage: Eukaryota > Metazoa > Arthropoda > Insecta > Diptera > Tephritidae > Anastrepha > Anastrepha ludens. The sequence continues at coordinate 128,414,068 of NC_071500.1, read as the reverse complement.
AATGTTGGTTAAATTTTGTCGGCCTAGTTCCATTAAACACGAAAGATACGATTATCGTAAAAACTCAAACTAATAAATTAATTTTAGTTATCAATCCGAATTTTGCATGGACAGAGAAGCAGATATTAGTTTAAATTATTTCGGATAGTTTTCCTTGTAGACTAGTGTTATTTACACTTCGGTTACTTACACAATTGGAGCTACATACATAAATACATATATATATGAACAATATAGCTGTATGAAATAAAGCATAATATTTTGTTTTTGCATATTTCAACGGGATATGTTCTTTTAATTTCTAAGGACTTACAAATTCTTTATACAAAGATTTTATCATATGCACCTTAACAATATATTCCAATATGTATTTTAATTCTTTTTTTCATTTATTCTAGAAACACTCAAGCAAAATATTGCAAATTTAAAATGGCCATAGAAAAGAAATTTCACTAAAGAATTCAAAGTGATTTTGAGGTTAGAATCAGCCAGAGTTTACAATAATATTACGAGTATAATAATTTTATAAAATGTCTGTAAATATTCTCCGAAAGCTCAGTAACAATTTTTCTACTGCTTTTTCTCTCAATTATAAGCGAAGCGGCACTTTCCGAACAACTTTTCCATATGTAATTCTTCATGTAAATTGAGAAATATGAATCCTTTCGAGAAGTCTACATGTTTTTTTCACGCTAAGTCAATCTTGAATCATCAGAAACAATATTGGAGGTCCTTTACCGGGTTCATATTGAACGCTGGCACAGCCCCTTTTAAACTGCAAAGCTCATCGATACACAGTTGGAAATGAAGGACCAGTTCCTTAAGCCATTTTTTTTTAATTTCTGTTGCTGATAAACCTTCCATAACAAAGAATTTTATTACTGTACGTTATTCGGGTTTCATCAATATAAGCAAAAAATGCACTGACGAGTTAAGGGTGGTTAAATTTCAAGGGCCGATGTTGAATGTGAACCACACCTAAACGTCAACGACGCCGTTGGACTTCTTTCTTTGGGGTTATTTGAAAGAAAAGGTGTACGTCGATAAGCCAGCAACAATTCAACAGCTGAAGGATGAGAAAATTTGGCACATTAACGGCCTAGAACCTCAATTATGTCTCAGCGTCATCGAAAATTTGGCCCATCCGGCCCTTGAAACTTAAAGACCCTATTCAAATGGCTTGAATGCTTGAAAGAACGAATTTACACATAAACATATGGCAACCTCCGCTTAAATTCATTCGCGTCTGCAAGTAAGCAGCAGGGTAAATAGTTGGGAGAAGACTCAAAGAATTGCCCATAGGGGAATCACACAGTAACTCCGTTAAGGGGTTACATGGGTTTCGTGGGTTCAAAAAATCGATTTTTTTTGGCTTATTCATTTCTACAACATCGCAAGAATATTATCCTAAATTTTGAAGTCGATCCGAATAATAGTTTCGGATATACAGCCTTCATAATGTGTGCGCTCCAAGTCACTTTTATTGTTACTCAAAACTTTAAACCCGTTTTTCTCGGAATCGTGTTTTCAAAGTCGGTAGTCAAATGTTCTCGAAAACTACTCAACCGATCTTGATGAAATTTTACACAGGTGTTCAAGATACAACTTACTCGTGCTTGAACGAAGGATTTTGTTTTTTTTTTTTTTCAATTACAACTATTTAAAAAAAACAAAATGTCAAGCAAATTTGACCGAAATTTTAATTTTTTTGGAAAAATGTCTGCCAAAATTCCAATTTTTATTTTCTTTTTCTTTCCTTCGTTCAAGCACGAGTTTATGGTCTTAACTAAAGAACTTATTTTTGTTTTTTCATTTTTAATGATCCCGTCAGGAGTTATGCTGACAACGCGGACGCACCTTTTTTTCGAGGGGTCACCGGAAATGACGTCACAATGGAGGAGTTTTAAGTTTTTTTTTTGAAAATTTCAGAAATTATTCTTTAAATATGTATCTATAAGACAGAAGAAAGTTTGAATTAAATAAATAATTTTTTACATAGAAAAATAAATATTGAAAATAGGCGGTTTTTTACCCGACGAAACCCATGTAACCCCTAAAGCCAAGTTAAGACCTTTTACCTACAATAGTGAAAATTGCATAACATGTGTAAAGTCATCAATGTATCAAGAATTAGTAGGATTTATGGCAGGTCACTATAACTTAAATTACTATCTCTCAAAAATTCAGATTGGGAATTAAACAGAGTGTAGAGGATGATGAAACCATAGAGCATATCTTGCGCAACTGTATTGCCTTGGCAATGACAAGATTGCACATCTTTCAACGAGATTAAATGGATCCGAATGAAATCAAGAATGTTCCTATTACAGATAGCCTAAAACTTGTGCGGAAGGCGGAAAGTTCACTAAAAGAATTTTCGAAACAAAGTTTTGTGTGCGTTTATAAAAAAGATAAGGTAATAAAATGGTGTATAAATTTCAATTTCTCTACTGATACCTTAAACGGTCTGTAGGATTCTATGTCGGCCTTATGTAATCAGTGCATTGTCTGATGGTAGAGGATAAAAGATAGATAATGTTGGCATGCCCTTTGTCTTTTCCTTCCATAAGCCCATCTCTGCATCATGGTGAGAAGATTCAGAAAATGTGTCCAACATCAGACCATTAACCTCAGCTCTCAGCGATTTTGAGGAAATCAACTGATTTGTTTACGCAACCGGAATTATGATAGCGTTTTACTTTCGACAAAACTGAGTATGTGTTGGTGATTTAAAAAAGGCATCAATACATCCATCTGAGCAACGAAGTTAAAGATTGTATACTTAAGTTTTAAAAAATTTATATATATGTCTTTATTTAGAACAACTTAACAACTACTTTACACGAAGACTGTAAAAAGAATCAGAATAGAATGAATTAAGACTAATGTTACATTATTATTTATAGCCTAATTTTGTCTACATATGTTGCATATTAGCACGGTTAATAATTCTTTGGAATTGTTTACCGTTTATTTGGCAAGTGCCGGAAATGCAAATTCGGCAAAAAGATAAATTTATGTTCAATAAAAAATATAAATTGCAATATTGCACTTTGAATTAGGCAAATCTTTGGAATTGCTTAATTCCAGACGGCACGTGGCGGAAATGAATAAGAGATTATGTATGTATTAAGGGGTTTAACTATGGCACAACGACACTTTGGAAGAGCTTAACAATACTTGTGAAATGAGCAGGTACAATTCTGCAACCGAATCCCCGAAGTGACAGCTGAAGTGACTATCACAATTTTTCTTCGAATGCCTAGGTCTTGCCATCCTTGGGTTTTACTGGACCATTTCAATTAATAACACATTTAAGTAGGTTTAGAACTAATTGTTTTTCACATGCAAGGGTTTATAAGTGGTATACTATATGTGATTTGAAAACCGTCGTGAACACCTACTTCAGATATTAGCAAAACAATTTGGCAGTATTGTAGCGGTAAAGCATGTAATAATATAATATTATAGACATTTTGAAATTATTAGAAGATGAAGAGATAGGAGAAATAATTACAGAGACTTTTAAATGATTTATATATGGAAACCGAGCCGCAGCCTGGAACCTCTAAAAAAGCAGAACATTGATAATCTCAAAGTCAGCAGTTAGTGAATTAGGCTTATGGAGGACATCACATAAAAAGCCGCTGAAGACTCAACTTACAAGTTGTGTGGAAAGGAGTATAATAAAATTTTATAATCGTATAAATAAAGAAAAAATATATGAAAAAAATAATTTAATTTATTGTTCTTTTGCTTTCGGGTTCAGAAAAACACCTCAAGTTATAATAAAAACTCTGCATATGAATAATACAAAATTGTTGTTAAAAATCGTTATAAGAGATCTCTAAAGACATTTTTTATCAAATCCATAAAGAATAGAGTTATTGCGTTTTAGAGTAGAGTATTTGCGTTTATTTTCAAAATGGTGATTTGTTTTATGGTATTAAAAAAATAAATAAAATTGCATCCGATAAAATTGCTACAGATAGTGGAAATTTCTGAACATATATCGGGATTTTCTTAAGAGCTTAAGAACTTAAAATGTTAATACAAAATAGAAATATTGGTGGAAAGATTTTTTTATTATAATCTGGAAGAAAATTTCATGGCATTTGTTGTTTGAATATGTTATCCGTCATGCCCTCCGCGGCTGCAAGTTACATGGTCCATTCAATTATTTTAACTTTTGACTACTTTTTCCAACAACGCAACGCAAAAGACAATTCTTGCACAAGCTGTATTTTAAAGGTACAAAAGTCAAGATGTTTACGAAAAATGTTCCACGTAGTCATAGAACGAAGGCCAAGAAGTTGAAAACGACGACAGATTGACATTTCGCCGTCTTCTTCGAATAAATTTTTTTAAAATAAATTTCCACAATTTGGAATGTTCTTCTGGTGTTAAACGATTCATGATGACGTGCTAAATCTTATTAAACAGAAATGTCAACGCACTTTGCCATTCTCAGCTGCACATAGGGTTGCCAGATATATATTGGCCTGAGCCTGGACATATGAACAATATATCTGGACAAAGTTAATTGAAATCGCTTGATTTATCTGCACAAAAATTTTCATTTATTCTGCTTTAAATATATTGCGTACAACAGTTAGTTTCTTTTTTGATACGACTTTTTTCTGTAACATATAAAGCAAAAGAGAGATACATACATACGTTCGGTAAGGTACGACAAATAAAAAATAAATAAAAACATACAAGCATTTCAAAGCTTTAGTAAACCATTTTTAAAAATATTTTTCCAGTTCTCGATTTTTTAAAATAAGTGGTTTTTATATTTATTTTAAATATACAGGATTTTCAAAAGTTCCTTGTGTTTCTGCTTTCAGCTTCTCTCACAAATTAAACATTAACAGAAGTTTAAATAATTTCAAATAAGCCCGTCTAAGAAACGGATAAAGTTTTTTCGACCTTCTTAAAGGATAAGACATTTGAAGAATTAAATATTAATTATACCAAGAGTAGATGAGAGTACCAAGCTTACTATAATTCCGCATATCTTTGATATTGTTACTGACAGCTTGCACCATGTTTTTACCACTTGGGGTATTTAATAAATCAATAAACGAGCTACAGTCGTTATCAAAATTAAGCCTTAATACAAGTTCTGCTTTTATGAGATCTAAATGCATACGATTTCTTTCCTTCGTATAAAGGCTATTGAATAAGCTAAATACCTTCTCGCAATAAGCATTACTTACTGATATCGAAAAGACAAAAGACACTACTTTTTTTAAATTTTTCATCTCGCCGTTTGATATTTTGAAAAAAAATTACAATATTTTGTCATTTGATAGGGTTTTTGGTAATTGATCATACACTGTACGCAAGCAACGAAATTCTGAATAGATATCATCCATGTTGATATTGTCATTATAATCATAGTGTGATTCCAAATATTTCACAGCACTCTTTAAAAAATTTTAAACTTCGGCTTTAAAATCTTTATGGCAATCTTGTTCTGGAAGATTTTTTAAAATAGATCTAGCTCTGTTTCTACTTTTCAAACTGTCTAATAATTTTCGCATTACACGGTCAACGTCAACTATAGTGCATTAATCACTTTCCAACATTAATACTGCTGTCTGAAACGCTTGGATTCCATTGTGAACAAAAAATAAATAAGCCTCTGAAATGCTATCTACAAAACATTCTTCATTTTCTTGGATTATGTCATCCACCACTTGTCCGCTGGTAACAAAATCCCATAATTCCTTTCGAGTGTTTTGTTCTCCTTTTAATAAAAAATACCTTTTTACCGGCCAGTTATAAATTAACCGTTCTAAAGCGGTGACAATGAAAACCAACGAGTGGGCACATGGCGTAATAGGCTTTTATATTCAAGGTTCGCGAACTCGAAACAAGTTTATTGGAAGTAATAGCTGAGGAACTAAATTCATTAGAAATCTTTATTACTATGTTTTCAATATCGACAGATAAAGAATTAATAGCGTGCTTTAAACAATTATTAATTACATGACAGTTGCAGTTTGCTTTTAAAACATTATTATTGAGCTGTAACGGTTTTGATAAACGGAATTGTGCACACCGTAATTGACTGCCGCGTTATCTGCACTAAACGACGAAACCTGTCTCAGATGCTGATTATTGGATTCTTTGATCCGTTTAATATTTCCAAAAATATCTTTAGATGAACCATTAAAATCTTCATAGAAATATAGTAGTATTTTACGAGTCCCAACGTTAGGATTAAAGTACTGAACTCTGTATGCATAAACCTTTTGGTTTCCAATGCTGGCTAAATCATTACCGATCGAAAAGTAATAACTGTTTTGGATATCGGCCACTATTTGAGCGTATGGGGCTAAAGCGTTTCGTGCAATTGCCTCAGCTTTTGTGTGACCACATGAAATATTCCCTGCTATTCTACTATAAAAAAAAAATACTTTGGCAAAGTTTAAAAAGACAATCCATGCTATTATAACTTAAACCAAGAATAACGCTGTGAAATACCGATATGAGTTCAGCTTGTGATGTTGATACTGTGTCTGTACTTTCTTTGCCCTTCACAATATATTTATCCAGGCAGCCAGCCTTCTTTTGAGATATCTGAATTAGCTGATAGAATTTAACGCCGGAAAATATCACTTGTTAATTCACTGGCAAATTTTTATAAAGTTTTTTGCCTCAATGTGCATACACAGCAAAAACAAAAAGGTCTACTTTATATTTTCTAATTTTTTTCCTTAGAAAAAGGTGCAAATTTGTATGATTTTTCATGTCAAAAACAAGTTCCAAAAATGTTAAATTTAATTTTTTTGACGAAAAAAGATGTGTTGCTAGCATTTTAAAACCAAATACATATTTTTTGTTTTTTCTGTATATTGATTTCGTCTGGACATGATTTAAAAAATCTGGAATCTGGACATGAAGGGAAATATCTGGACAATCTGGACAATCCAGCCAAGTCCAGATCATCTGCAACCCTAGCTGCACAACTATAGTTATTGGTATCAATATTTCTCATGTAGCTAAAAAACAGTCGATATATTGTAAATATTGAGAATAGATTTACATATATGTTATGACAGGAATTTAGAAAATAATCTCGAGCTAGAAAATATTTTTATTGTACCGCATTTGGTCAAAATGGTCCGCGTCCCCCAAAACAATCTCCCTCTTCTCATAGGTGATGCGCCCTTGTATGCAAGTACTCATATAAACGTATATATTTATAGCAGCAACAATGCACTAAAGTAGCTGTAAATTGCAACTTGAAAGCTATTGCGGCGAAAAGTGTGGCAGCTGGGCAGATCCGCTTTGATCCGATGTAATGCGATGGAATGCAATGGACTGTTGGCCTGTGGCAATATGGTGCATTGAACTTTATACTCGACCACAACCAACACATACACCTACGTATGTACATAAATACATACCCACCTAAAGGTAATGACAAATAAGAGTGTTGCAAGCTTATTTCGTATGAAGAAAATTACAGTACATGCCACTTGGGCTTGGAATTTTGCTGACACCAATAACAAAAAGAAATCTGCAACATCAATTTCTACTGCAGATTCACACTAACACACATTTGCACATTTACAATAAATGTGTATATTATCTAGCCGTCCATAATGCGATTATACGTCTGCAGAGCAACAAATAAATATTTCAATGGAAATGGCGTCGAAATGGCATATCCACCCAGTACAGCGCCAACTTAGCCCAACGGATGGATATTTCATTTATGAGCCAACAACAAGAAGAACGGAAATGTATCAGCACTCGATATTGCAGCCGCTAATCTCTTTTGCTTGTGTGTGAATGTGTATGAGATTTCGATTTGTGGCAAGGCTTTGCAGCTGCGCAGCGATTGAAGAGATTCAGCTGGCAGCAACAAACAGACTACAAAACAAAAACATCCGTAAAAAAAAGAGACAAATGTGGCCTATAGTTGCATTAGCAAAGTCAAAGTGCCTTTTTACTATTCAAATATAAATATACGTCGTACAATGTGAAAATATTCGCCCACATCTATTTCCCACGACAAATAAAAAAACGCAATAAAAGTGTAATAAAAATTAAAGTAATTTACATATTCACTCGTACATACAAGTATGGGCATATAAATAATAACTCCTTCAGCTGACAGCAGATATTGGAATGTTTGAATGCTGAACCCTTAACGCTGCAGTCTGTAAAACTTGAATGAACCTTTTCACTTATAAATTAAATATAAGAAATAGAACTATGCAAAGATGTTGTGTACACAAAAGTTCCCTTTCCTTTTAAAAAATGTAACTTAACTATCTAAGTGATTTTGGTAGATTTTAAAAATATAGACCAAGTAGTTTTTTTTCTAAATAATTTATTTTTGCTCGGGTGTACTGACCCCCTTCTGGCCTCCTACCATGCTATTCACACTTTGCCATGGTCGAGTAATTCCTGGCCATTCCTATATTTGTATATTTACAGGGCATTTCTTAATTATTGCACAGATTCTCTACGTAATGAATGATCGAAATTTTGTATTGTGGAGGAAAACTCCCTACACCAAATAAAAAATTTAACTTAATATTTAAAATAATTATACCAAACTTAATTATTTATATCAAAAATCAATGGGTTATAAAACTGCATACTCGATTTTTTTTTTAATTCTGATTAAAAAGTATGAAATTGTGATGAAAATGTGTTGAATTTTTTTTTTAAATTTTTAGTTAGTATAAAGTTAGCCAACAGTCTTTCAGGCTTCCTAACCACTGCAGCATATTTCAAGCTGTTATCTATGCTGCAACCAAAGCAGCTGAATTAGTGTTGGAATTTGCTCCCCGCGATACTCTCACAAACATCTTCATCGATAGTCAAGCTGATGTTAAAGCGAGGAACTAACTCTGTAAGCACAGTCTATAGGCACTTTACACTTTTTATTTAAAATTAATGAAAATGTAGTTCCAACTCGTTTCACACCCCCTCTATTATCCAGACTTGGCTCCCCTCCCTCTTTTATAAATAAAGAAACAACAAAATTTGTCGAGATGATTTTTTTTATTTCATCATATTTTTTAGTCAATGGGATTTATGCATGAAACACAATATCCATTAAGGACCACCCACGACTCATTTGACAATACGGAATGTGCGTATTAAAATTTTCCAAGACTTTTGGCAAATTTCAATCATAATTTTGTTTTTCAGCACTGAACTCGTTTCAGGTTTATTGGCATTACCCATATTTCTGACTTGACCCGAGAGAAAGAATCCCAATGGTGTCGAAATGCAAGACCTCAGCGGCAATTTGGCCTCGTGCTTCATGAGATAATTCATCCTCGGAGCCTTATTCGCACAAGGGTGCCGAGAATTCCAACAGCAAAAAAAAGATGCTTATTCTATTTAAAAATTGTCAAAAAAATCTTTGCATAACTGATGAAAACAACAAAAAATTTGGGTTTTTTGGCAAATGGTATGGAATGTGAAAGGGGTAAGAAATTATTTAGCTGATTTAATTAGTTTCGGAATATCATATTCCAATGGAATTTTTCCCCACTCTTCTCTAATGAATCTTATTAATTCAGTTTTACTAGTTGGCGATCTTTTTCCTACTTTTATTTTTAAATGAACCCACAAATTTTCGATTGGGTTAATGTCGGTACTGTCGGCGGGAGTATCAATAACTTTGGTGTAGTTGTAGAGTACCTAACCAGGACCTGCATTAATAAGATTTATGTTTGGGATCATTATCTTGATAGTATTTGTATTTCAATTTGTTCGAGCTTTCCGGGTCAACAAAGCCGAATTTATAATACTGGAAGTCAATTCGTTTTTTAAAATATCAAGATATACTTAATTGGTCATTATTTCGTCCAAAATTTTGATTTCATCCACTCCCGTTGTTGATATACAACCCCAAACCACTACTAACAGTTTTCCAATCATTACGGTAGGAATAATATTTTTGTTTTGTAGTGCTGTGAGAGGGTTAGGCCTAACTCTCTGGGGTCCATCAAGGTAGTAGAGCATCATTTTCGTCTCATCTGAGAAAATAACGTCATCCCAGTACTCTGTGGGAAGTGATATGTTCTCGGTGGCAAATCGCAATCTTTTATCAACGTTTTGTGCTGATAACAGGGGTTTTTTCCTAGCCACTCTTGAAGAATTTTTGTGTGTTTTGCAACACTTTTCGAACAATTTCATGAGGAACTCTTAATCCGTATCTTTTTCCGCTTGACGAGCTAATCCTCTTGCACTGCTTTGCGGGCTATTATAAATAGTTTTAATAATTTTACGTTAAATTCGCGCCACTTTTTTTGGTCTGCCTGTAGACCCTTTCAACTCGAGTCTTTCTTCATTTTCAGCACGGTTTTTTATATTATATACAGTTCTAATTTCGAGGGAAAACCTGTCGGCGCTTTCTTTGCAGTGATTGAAATACACTAATTGAATAATATTTTTTGGAACTCGTTTTCCTGGCATTTTTTTTTATTCAAATCTGAGATCACTTGAAGCACTGAAGACAATCACTTTATAACTAAATAATTTCTTACCCCTTTCACATTCCATATATATATATATATATATATATGGCTCAAAATCACCAAGGTGCAGAATTGGCTTTGCTAGCAATTTAATGTCTTAAATCTTGACTTATTTGAGAAAAAAAATTAATAAATTACTTCAACTAACCTGTTTTGTGTGTACATCAAACAATATAACTAATTAATAAAGCAAATTTTAAATAAAATCAATATACATGCATGGATAATCATTTCGGGAACGCGTCCTAATGTACAATCTTCAGCAACAAGTCCAAAATTTAATATAAAAATTTGAGGTAAGTTACCCATTTCATTACTTAATACATCGTATTTTTTATACAAAATTTAGTTTTAGAAAGGATACTAAAAGATTATTTATTTTTAACTATAAAAATGTCCAATATAGTTTGTCCGATACCGCACAAGTCATTTCAGTGAACGTATCGATAATAGATCAAAAATAATTTTAAGTGAATGCAGCCATTCGGTGTCTAACGTCAGTCGAGGAAGAAAACAAAAACAAAGCGGGCTGTCAGAGTATTTATCGTGAAATAAAATAAATCTAAATGGTAAGTACCTTTCAATTCATTATTCGTAGAGCGCACATCAATAGTCCGTCAATTCGTGAACGAAATTATTACATTTAATTATTGATGAAATTCTTTTTTACGACACGAAATAACAAAGTAAACTCACATATTTTCCTATTGGCAAACCCAGATCGCATTTAAGATGGCCGCCGTCTAATCAAAGCGCGCGCTTATTTGAAATCGTCATTTCGTGAACGGTCATTTCGGGAACGTTCCCGGACATGATGACACGTTCCCGAAATGACTGTTGCGTTCTCGGAATGATGATTATTATTTCTAAGGGCGAATAATTTTCAATTTTTTAATAAATTTATTTTAAATTTTTTTTTCTTTATAATAACAGCATAATGGAAACTCCTGATAAAGAAAAAAATAAAAAAAAAATCTCAAAAAGGCTTAAAAAGGATAGTGCAGCGCAAGTAACTAAAGATAAAAAGTGAATGCTAGAAGAAGAAAGTTTTTGGATAAGATGACTGAAGAGCAGAAAGAAATTAAACGGTCTAAGGAGAGAGAATATTATAGAAAAAAAGGCGAGGCTGGTCATGGTAAAGGCCCAATGGATGGTGTAGGAGGATACCTAAAAAGAACAGCTGACAGACATGTCTTGATGGGTAATGATGTTAGAACAGCCTCAGAATTCGCCGATTTGTTCAAAAATGCTGCTATCGAAGTAAAAGTAATCCCAGAAGACAACGTGATTGAGGAGAAAAACCGCGTTCCAAAGTCTCTGGATGGTATTCCAGGTATAATGGATATCACAAAAGTGTACTGGCAAAAACGACTAGACGTTTTAATACAATTATATCGATACGAACATTTTCATAAAGAGCTAAAACTATCGAAGCTTTCTAGCCTTTGTAATATGAGTGCAGTTGAACCTGAAGAATTTTTATGCCTGCAATTGATTTCATTATTGCTTATTCAATATAGATACGTAATATACCCATGTTTTTAAACAAAGCTCAAATTCTGCGCTTTGTTTGGTTTTTGCGGATTTTATGAAACTTAGGAAAACGTTCCCGAAATGATGGTTTTCTACAAGATATTTACTACTAAGCAATATTACTAAAAAAATAAAGAATTCTGTGCGCTGCCCTGTAAAGGTTTAAAAATATACAAATTAAGCAACAGTATAAACTAATAGTCATCATTACAGCTTGCAATTTTTTTTGTCATAAAACCGGTTTTGAAATTCGCAACTTTGGTGATTTTGAGGCATATATAATTAGCGCGTACACCCTTTTTGGGTGCTTGGCCGAGCTCCTCCTTCTCCTATTTGTGGTGTGCGTCTTGATGTTGTACCACAAATGGAGGGCAAAACGGCAGATATTTTTATGAGGAGCTTTTTCATGACAGAAATACCCTCGGAGATTTGCCATTGCCGACCGAGGGGCGACCGCTATTAGAAAAATGGTTTTCTTAATTTTGGTGTTTCACCGAGATTCGAACCTACGTTCTCTCTGTGAATTCCGAATGGTAGTCACGCACCAACCCATTCGGCTACCGCGGCCGCCACATTCACATTCCATACCATTTGCAAAAAAACCCAAATGAATGAAATTCGCAGAAAATAACTGCATTTATTGTTGTTTCCATCAGTTATGCAACGATTTTTTTGACACCTTGGAAATAGAGTAAACATGTTTTTTGTTGTTGTTTTAGTAATGTGTGTGTTTATTTTATAACTGTTGGCGCCTAATAGTCGTAGCCAAGTACAGTAATGGAATGTGTGTATACATTTTTTGTTTGATTTTTTATTTGTTGTTGGAATTCCCGATCAAAGCTAAAATTTTATATTTTTCTTCACTATGCAAATATATTCTTGACAAACTGTATGTAGTTTTTTCTTGAATGGCCAGTGCATTTAAAGTATCCCAAACGCTCTAAATGTTGACTCATCTGCTCGGTTATATGGACCGAAAAAATCACGCAATGCGCGAAAATCCTTTCTAGCAAAATAACATTTTATAAAACGTTTAGATCAGTTTTTCGCGTGTTCAACTAAGCATCGTTCCATGATTAAATTTGCCAAAGCCTATAGTAAGAATTCTCTGAAAAAAGTTAATATATCACAAATTATTGCTATGAAATATATGCATCCCCTTGCCGAAGTAAAGTTATGCTTGGATGTCCCTGACCTTTTATTCACATTGAAGAGATAACTCTGAGACGATCAACTATGTTGGTGCTTAGTGTATTCAATTTATATACAAGTAGATCATGTAATTCGTAAATATAATACATTTATGCCAGCGCTTTTCCAATCCTAGAAGCACTTTACATATCCGCGATACGGTCTACTCTACTCTCTATCCTTGCACGGTTATTTTCGGTTTTGGGAAAAAGAAAAGTCGTAGTGAATAAAGTCCGGTAAATATGTTGGCTGAGGTTTGTTTTGTGGCCCAAAAAGTTGATCCATTCTATTATAGCAAAAAAATCGCCACGGAAAATAAAAATAAAGATGCAAGGCAACTGATAATGTCAACATGGAAAGTCTGTTATAAAAGCTTCCGGATTGGTGCAAAATTAAGAAACTATTATATGAATTTTGTCAAAGTCAGAATTGAGAAGGACCTCTCCGAGCCGTTTGATACCAAACGAGGTTTCAGACAGGGTGACTTGCTGTCGTGTGACTTCTTTAACCTGATGTTGGAGAGGATCGTACGAGCCGCAGAACTTAATCGCTCAGGCACAATTTTTTATAAGAGCGTACAATTATTGGCGTATGCCGATGATATTGACACCATCGCCCTTAACAACCGCGCTGTTTGTTCTGCCTTCTCCAATCTGGATAAAGAGGCAAAGCGAATGGGTCTGGTGGTGAACGAGAATAAAACGAAGTACCTCCTGTCTTCAAACAAACAGTCGGCGCACTCGCGTATCGGCACCCACGTCACTGTTGACAGTTAGAATTTCGAAGTTGTTAAAGACTTCGTGTATTTAGGAACCAGCATTAACACCTATAATAATGTCAGCCTGGAAATCCAACGTAGAAAGATCCAGCGGCTACGCTGGCTGGGTCATGTCGCTCGAATGAATACAAGCGGTCCGGCTCTGAAAGTATTTGATGCGGAAGGCCTCCTTTGCGTTGGCGATATCAGGGGAGAAGAACTTGACTTCACTTGGTGTGTCCAACTGGCGCCGGTTAGCCCGAGAAAGAAACGACTGGCGCGCTTTGTTAAACTCGGCCAAAATCGCGTAAGCGGTTATCGCGCCAATTAAGAAGAAGAAAAAGATATACGAACATAACAAACAAATTTGAGAGTCAAATAAAGTCAAAATCTTCCGCAGAGTCCTTATCTCAAACTCCCTTCATCATACAACGGAACGAGCGCGATGAAAACTTATTAATTGTCTTCATTGCCTTCTTAGACCACTTGATGGCAAAGTCATTCTGCGTTTGATTTCAAATCTAGTGTTAATGCTAGTTCTCGCGAGCATCGTAGATGAATTTAAGCACTATTATGCGGTTAGTCCAGGTTACCCACGGCAGGCAATAATGCACCTCCGATGGAATTTCGGTCAGCTTTCATAAAAATCATCTGCCAGTAGAAGGCGGCATACGTCTTATGCGCTTAACGCATCACCAAAGTGACTCATTTTTATGTAAAAACTCCCTGGTCAGTCCGTTCTAATCTGGTTTCAGGCGTAACAAAATATTCTTTACGTTTCAGAAGATGGTCGAATAAGAGTCCAACTTTCTCTCCATATCGAGAGGAGTCCCTCAAGGGTCGATTCTTGGTCCCCTACTGTTTTTTGTTTGTATATTAACGCTGAAGCACAATTAAGTTAAGATATACGCTGATGACGTCCCTTAAGCTCAGAATTATTAAAGATACATTGCACTTTAAAATAACATTACTTAAATACTATACAGAGTAACGGATAATTTGTACTATTTAATCATTTGTCTCTACTCTACTTCATTAAATGTTTTATATTACCATTTCTTTTTCTTCAAATCTTAATGTAATTTAATTTTAATTTAATAAGTTTTAGATGCTAAGTTCTAAGTTCTGTATCAATTTTTAATGCTTTATGCATTACTTGAAATAACATTAGGATTATTTCACTGAAATATAACGTGTGGTTGTTGTGTTAGACTAAATAAATGAATAAATAAATATTACTGTTTATTCCAGGTAGGTGGATCGAAAATGGGTTAAATTGGCAATAACCACACCCAGTCCCGTATAAAGTTGATTTTCAAAAAATAAAAATAAACCAAGCAAGATTGCGGAAATTTGGTAGAAACGATGAACCCTAGTAAGATTTAAAAAAATGGGTTGGATCACGCCCTCTTTTGGGTAAAACCGTGTGCCTGGATAGCGACTTAATAAAACTCCCTTTAACTTGATACAAGTATTGCTTTTTCCCTCAAATTTTTGTATGCTGAGACTAAATTTTCGCCCGTTCGTCTCATGTAATAAACTACAGCTCTCATTTCCCATGAGTTTGCTTGATTCCAAAAATTAGCAGCCAGCCCAATCTAAATTTGACGTAAATATGGGCAGGTTCAGACCGAGTTCAGCACTTCCTCACTTGTTTTATTTAATTTTTTTTTTCTATATATTCATATCAAATCTTTCAAATGGTTTCGAATTGCACACTCGTGTTAATTAAGTTGTTTTATTAACACGCATACCTGCTTATGAATTCGTATCCAGCCATCCAAGAACAAATACTTATCACATTGACAACAGAATGCTATTAACTTATCATTTCGTTGTATTACGTAGTTACAAGTAGAAAACACATGTGCCCCAAATTAGCAATGCCCTACTGTGCAGCATCAAGAGAAACCAGAATTGCGGTCGCACTTTTGCGGTTAGGTATCCGGTTGCAAGAGCGAGTAATAAATAAGTAGATAATAAAATAGTTTATTAAATAAAATCACAAGAAATCAACTATGGAATTAAAGCCAGGCACATAGCCAAACAGCGGCAACAGATGGGCAGCACAGATGCATACATATCTATGCATCGAGGAAAATGCGCACTAATCACAACTCACAAAGCGGGTAGTCTCCAAGCCGCAACCACCAAGAAGCAGGCTGTCATGCGACAGCGCGTGGCTTAGCTAGTGAACTATAACCACTAACCGATGCAAAGCGTTGAGTGAAACGAGTTACAAACATATGTGAACATACATACGATGCAATCACTTGAGTTAAGGTACTATCAGATGCGGCAAGAAAAGTGCTTTCAGCAAGCGTGAAAGACTGAGAATTTTCCGAAAATAATTGTATGAGCAACCAAACTAAGCACTGTAAACGTTTGGAAGTCAACCACATTGATTTTTTATTAACATTGGTGGCCAAGATATTTTAATTTGGACCTAATTTATATATACAATATAATGGAAACTTTATTGGATGTTTGGCCGAGCTTCTGCCCGTTGTGGTGTGCGTCTTGATGTTTTTCCACAAATGGAAGGTCCTACAGTTTGATTGTCACCTCCCACCGGCAGATAGTTTTTTATGAGGGACTTTTTCATGGCAAAAGTACAGTCGAAGGTTTTCCATTGCCTGCGGGGTGGCAACCGTTATTAGAAAAAAAGTTTTCTATCATTTGTACCCGAGTCACGAATCGACCCATTGGGCTCCGGCGGTCGCATTAATTCGATTGATGTCACTTTACTTAGTTGTAAGAAATTAGTAAATACTCGTAATAAAACGCTTATAAAAGCATTGTACTCGTTTAGGGTATATAAAGTTAGATAAAAAATTATAAAATTGTTTAAATTGACCCATAAAAAAATCAAAAGTCACTTTGTGTAGAATTTATTTGAGAAGATGTGCACCAATCGGTTGAAAAGTGTTTGAATTATCACAACCACCGTTTGAAAAATGTGCTTTCCAGAAATCTAAGAGGTTGATATCCGAACTCTAAGGTAGTGCAGCAATTTTGGTAATACATTTTGTTTTCCAAAAACTCGTGTGATTTCTGTAAATTAACCCATTGACAACCAAAAAATTAGCGATTTCACGGCCATTAACAAACACAAACATATTTACTTTATCGCTGAGGCTTTCAAATGTTTAAAAAGTGCTTCAAATGTTTTTCCTTTGCTCGTTCTCTCAGACAAATTTTAAACAAATCGGTTTTTTTGATACCGTGGTTCCCTAAAAAACACGGTATTTCTTTCACCATGCAGCAAATCAAAATTTTAAACAAGGTGAGAATGATTTATTATTCAATATTTTATTTACTTAAAGAAAAACAATTTTTGAAAGCTTACAAGTTACAATTTCAAATCAATCAATACAATTTTACTTTTATAATTGTTATGATGATATAATAATTATAATACTAATGTAGTTAAAGACACACACACACTATCCTATTTTTTAATATTCCTTTTAATACTTTTAAATTATTATGAACAAAATTGGAAAGTCAAATGACGTTGTCTTTTTTAGGGTACTTTATATTTTGCATAAACAAGTTGCAGTTGATTTGTTTTTAATGAAATAACAAAAAACAAAATAGCAAATTTGTATTTTGAAATTTTCACTAATTAGAACTGCTAGGTAGCATAACGTGTTCAAACGAGCCCTTAGCTGAAGAAAAATAAATTTTCAAAATTTGCTTTCTGATAATTTCAATCAGACTCCGCAAAGTTTCTTTGCGAAAGTGTTTACCGCGTTTTTTTCTAACTAATAATATGTAGTAACTTTCTCTACACGAAGACTAAATATACAGCAAAATTAGTATACGTTTTACTTGCCTTGTTTGACTGCACGTTTAGCTTGAGCGAGGGCAGCGGTGCGAAGTCGAATAACACATTCATGGACGCAACAGTTGCGCACGCGCAAGTGCTGTCTTCAACTAACGGCATGCACTCTCCTTCATTGCATTCACTGCCTACATCCGTCGTGTTTGTTATTTTTTCCTAATGTAATGCGAAACTTTACCGATCTTGTGGTTTCAATTGTGTACAGCAGCCAACTTATGAAAAACGGTTGCGGCGGCAATAAAATGTGTATAATAAACGGCCACAATTATCGCTAATGTCTAATAGCGGTCGCCGAGGCAGTAAAAGCTCGTGCGCAGCACACAACAATAACAAGTAAAAAGATACTGCTTCGAATACGTACAGTTGAATGATTGGCGATATTACTTCTACCGCTGCTGCTGCTGTCACTGCATCTGTGCAATATGCATCTAGCGAACTGCAACAGCAACGGCGGCAGCAGTGGAGTTCAAAAGTCTTTAGGGCGCACGAAGCGTTACGAAAAGCAAAGAAAAGAAATCGACTTTTAAAGTAAACGCAACAATACTAAAGTTTCAAAGCAAAACAAATCGTAAAGTATAGCAAATAGCAAAAAGCAAAAGCAAAAGCAAAGAAGCAATAGCGCACAGCGATGATCGTAACTGCGCAAATTTCATTAGTTGGTCGTACATTTACAGTAAGCTGTTTGGAAATTTCAAGTTCATTAATAACAAAAATAAAAACTAAAACCAAAAACATAGAAGAAAACCAAACTGAATGGACAAATCGTCTGTTGGCAGCGGAAATTGGCAACGTGCCCATTGTCAGCATTTTTAATATCTTTATTCACGTCAAACACCAATGTCAGGGGAGTACCAGAGAGTATGTAAGAGGCGGTAGTCAACATCAGCTGCAGCAACATTTGGTTAGTATGAATGACGCAGCAATGCGTCTATGTGGCATGATTCAGCCGCGGGTGGTGGCTTCACTTCAAATCATGCATTTAATAAAAATGCATGGCTTATTTAGAGAATGTGTACAGAATATAGAGAAATTAAGATCCAATATTGTAATAGGACTATCAATAAGTTCGTGCGGTTTTTTTTCGAAATTTGAAACTTTATTGACGTAAAATGGTTACAAATTTAATATTCAAAATATTGTCCATCGCTTACTACTACTTTTTCCCATCTTTCTGGCAATTCACGGATTCCCTTTGTGAAAAATTCGGTCGGTTTTGCCGCAATCCACGAATCGATCCATTTTTTGACTTCATCGTAATTACGGAAGTGCTGGTCAGCCAGGCCATGTTGCATCGATCGGAAGAGATAGTAATCGGATGGCGCAAGGTCTGGACTATACGGCGGGTGGGGTAGGACATCCCATTTGAGCGTTTCTAAGTATGTTTTGACCACTTGTGCAACATGTGGCCGAGCATTGTCATGTTGCAAAATAACTTTGTCGTGTCTATCGGCGTATTGCGGTCGTTTTTCTCGCAGTGCTCGGCTCAAACGCATCAATTGTCGTCGGTAGACATCCCCCGTAATCGTTTCATTCGGTTTCAGTAGCTCATAATACACAACACCCAGCTGGTCCCACCAGATACACAGCATAACCTTCAGGCCATGAATATTCTGCGCCGACGTCGATGTTGAAGCATGGCCAGGGTATCCATACGTTGCCCGACGTTTTGGATTGTCGTAATGGACCCACTTTTCATCACCAGTCACAATTCGATGCAAAAAACCCTTTCTTTTGTGCCGTTGAAGCAGTTGTTCGCATGCCATAAAACGGCGTTCAACGTCTCTTGGCTTCAATTCATACGGCACCCAATGGCCTACCTTTCGGATCATTCCCATGGCTTTTAAACGTTTGGAAATGGTTGATTGATCAACTCCCAAAGTTTTTGCAACCTCTTCTTGCGTTTGAGCCGGATCTTGATCGAGCAATTCCTCCAATTCGGTATCCATGAACTTTGGCGGCGCACCCTCGCGTTCTTCGTCTTCCAAGCCAAAATCACCACTTTTAAAGCGTGCAAACCACTTCTGGCACGTTCGCTCAGATAGAGCATGCTCACCATAAACTTCCACCAAGATACGATGACTTTCGGCTGCTTTTTTCTTCATATTAAAATAATGAAGAAGAATTCCCCGCAAAAACACATTATTTGGCACGAAATTCGACATTTTCAAGTGTGGTAAAAATATTGTTGTTTACGCTTCAAATAAAAAACTTATACTGACGTTTGTGCCTTACGACAGTAGCTCTCCAATGAATGTTTGGAAATGTGGATCGATGGAATAATAATCAAGTTACGCCATCTGTTGTAAAACCGCACGAACTTATTGATAGTCCTATTAGTTGCTGTCATATGGGTGCTTTCACGGTAGTGAACGCTACACTTGGGCACATAAAACATTAAGTCACCTCTTAAGAAACTAAAAAAATGCTCATGTACTTAATAAAAAAAAGCAGAAGATAATACTAGGAAGATCTACTGTGGTTTATGGCATTCAAAATCAATGAAAGGTAGCTTTAACATACATATGTAAACTTATTTAAAGATTTTATGGAATCAAATAAGAATAATTTTAGAACCCTCACAGGAATTCTAACAGGTATTGTAGATTGGACTAAATATGGACTAAATATGCATTAGCGGCAGAAACACCTGAGTAAACATATTTTACCTGACGCGGAAATAATACTCAATAAAATGGGACAAATAATACAATTTATTGAGGAAGCTGGCCTCAGAGAAATAGAAGACATCCATAAAGGGAACACAAAAGATATTTCAGGTCGCAACCCTGGACCAAAAGTATTTTACTGCTGCATCTGCCACAATTGGCTCCACCCGAACTCCACCTCGGTTAGGTGTAATAAATGCAACGGGTGGTGCCATCTTAAGACCTGCTCAGACCTCAAGACTCATAGGGAGTGGTCCACAAGGTATGTGGCCACGTGTTGCTCCCGCCCTCAGGCGGCCCCTGCCTCAACGCCGATACCGCCCTCAGTGCCGGCACGTCAAACTGCCGCCATCAACAATACCTCAACGGTAAGGAGCCCCACGAGCAACACAACTCGCTCGTTGACCCACAACCCTCCTACTCCTATCCCAGTGCGGGGATAAACCAGCAGCTCTTGGTCCCCCGCATAGTCTGCTCCGTGTGTCAGACCGTATTTCCTCGGAACTTGACAACAGTCCAATACAATTCTTGCAGTGGCAAGTGGCACTTTCGGAGGTGCTCCGGCCTGCACACCACCCGAGCTCTGCACCCGCAACCGCCCTCAGTGGCGCGGCCGCCCGCCAACGTCAGGCTACAACAACTTTTGCGGAACGCATAGCAGGACCAACATAGACAACACCACGCGTCCTTCACCCCCTGAGTTACGATTACACTCCCGCGAAGTTTCAAGCTATTACAACTGAACTGCAACGGGCTCACGAGCATGATTGACGAAATAGTCGACTTCATGAGCCGGTATGGTATCAAGATAGCTGCGGTCCAAGAGACAAAACTGCACGCTAGCTCCCCCCTGATTACTAGGGACGGCTACAACGTGCATAGAAAGGACCGCGAGCGAGACAACGGTGGTTGCCTAGCGTTCATAGTCTACCATACAGTGCAGTATCGTCTCATCGATGAAGGCATCGACCGCAGGGACAGCGCCTTAGAATGTCAAGGTGTAGCTGTCCGGTCAGGCGATGCGGAGCTCGAAATTTATAATATCTATATACCCCCGTTCACCTGCTGCCCGGCAGGATATCTCTCTGATGTTGGTGCGCTCATCAGGGGTGAAAACCGATTGGTAGTAGGTGACTTTAATGCGCATCTCGATCTTTGGCATTCAAGCCTGCCAAATGATCGTAGGTGACAGCTATTGGCAGAGCAGATAGACGATTCGACATTCAGCACTGTAAACGACGACGGCCCCACTAGGGTAGTAGGCAATTGCAACAGCTCGCCTGACATCACAATTGCTAGCGCAGGTCTGATAAACAGCATAACCTGGCGACCTATGCTATCGCTTGCATTCCCACCGATGTGCGCGCAGGTGAACGCGCATTCCGCAAGGTGATCACAGCCGCCGCAGCTCGCTTCATACCCGCTGGACGGCTCCGGGACATACGCCCCAATTTCCCAGGTGAAGCAGCTGTTCTGGCGAACGAGCGTGATCGCCTACGCCAGGCCGATCCCGGGGATCCTCGAATAAAGAATCTCAATTCGGAGATCCGGCAACTGGTAACCCGATATAAGCGGACCAAATGGGAAGAGCATCTGAAGTCCTGCCACTTCACCTCAGGTGTCGAACCCGACGAAGCACAACGACAAGGTGGATATTCTTGCAGGACATCTTTATACAAAGAAAAAGTTCAAGTCTCCCCTATTGTATGTTCCACATACTTGTTAAAATACCGTTTTAAGTGTACTTATAATTATAAATGCATCATTTACAGGTTAGCCTAACTTTCAAAAATGATCCTCCGAATCCCATTGAAAATTTCCCTGACGAAATTATTACTACTGAAGATAATGAACAAGAAGATCCTAATTCCACTTGTGCGGCTGTTGATAACGAAATAAAAATTGATGATATCAATAATTTACAAGAAAAATTTGGCGTGAGCCCGGTAAAAATTCGGCAAGTCCCTTGTCCAACAAACAAAGAAAAAATAAAATTAGCTGCGAGCGTTGATGAGTTCAAAAAAGGGACTGACAGTAGTGCGCGTGTTTCTAGAAATTCTGAAATCGGAGGATTTGACAAAAACCTTGAAGAATTGCTGGTATTGCTTAATAGTAAAAACAATCGTACAGATAAAATATATGTACTCACTTTCATCCCAGACTCATGGGCGATTACACAAATTCGTAAATTTTTTCATGTGTCTCGACGAATGGCCACTGCAGCTAAAACACTTCGGAAATCGAAAGGCATTGGATCGCAACCAGAGAGAAAAAAAGGTCGCCCAATAGATCCAAATATAATGGAAGCTGTTCAGAATTTTTATCGGTCTGATGAAGTAAGTCGCATAACTGCAGGTGTTAAACAATATAAAACAGTAACAAATATAGGAGCTGGCCATAGTGAACATAGTAGATTATTATCAGATAAAATCGAAAACATCCATAAAGAATTCCAAGAGAAATTTCCAGGAATTCAAATATCACTTTCAAATTTAAAAAATTGCGCCCCCAAGAGTGTATTTTTGTTGCTGCAAAACACACGCACGATTCACCAAAATATTCGTCTCAAATTTGTTGGACTGAATAAATTTATCAATAGCACAGAAAATCCACTGCACAGTCGGGATTATTTTAGCCGCATAGTATGTGAAAGTCCAAGTGACTGCCCTGGTACAGAAAAAAAAAACAATTCCAATGAAATTCAATGCAAATAAAACAATTTAGTTTGTACCTACATGCACTTAAATATTAATTGACTTCTAAATTTTTTGTTTACCTGTATACAGTATAAATATGATATAACATTAATGATAAATTAATTAATTAATTAATCACACATTTTGTTTATATGTACAAGTAAAAAACGAACCCTGCTTGCTGTTTTAAAACATGATTTTCTCGCGAAATCATAAGCACAGTATCTCGTCGATATTAAAAAGAAAGTGATTGAAAAAGGATACGTCGTTTGCCTTGATTTCTCCGAAAATTACGCATGTCGTGTTTAAAATTCTGTGCAATCAGAATACTGGAACACAACGCAGGCAACAATACATCCTTACGTTGTGCATTACAAAGAAAACGGTGTAGAACAGCATGAGAATTTTGTGATCATTTCTGAAGCATTGGAACAAGACAGTTCCGCAGTCAATTTGTTCAATTCTAAATTGATTCAATATTTGATTAAACAGTTTGGTAAACGAAATGTGAAGAAAATCTTTTATTTTTCCGACGTGGCGGCCTCACAGTACAAAAACAAGTACAATTTTACAAATTTACTATTTCACAAAAAGGATTTTGGCATCGATGCCGAGTGGCACTTTTTTGCCTCTGCACATGAGAAAGGTGCCTGCGATGGTATCGGTGGTGCTATAAAGAGATATGCGTACCATGCAAGCTTGGGAGCTAAAATCCCGGTGAAAATTACGGGACCGAAACAGTTGTATGATTGGGCAAAAGTCAATTCTAGGAAAATTAATTTTGATTACTGTAACAAACAAGAACATGAAAATCATTCTAGTAAGTTGAAAAAGCGCTATTCCAAAACGCAAACTTTGAAAAATACGAGGCAGTTCCATTCTTTTATTGCAAAAGATAAAAATTCTATCGAGTGCAAAATATTTTCAGCCCACGATCAATCTAAAATTATATCCATTATGTAAAAAAAAACTACATTAAAAGTGTAAAAAGCGTGAATGATTTTAAATTTTTCTCGAAATAACAAATGAATATGCGATATCTGTATAACTTTCTATATCTGTTTCACTTTTTGTGTCCATCCGTGAATTGTTGTTGTTTTTCAGAGAGAAATTCTAAGGGCATTTGCTGACTGAACTTACAACTTATAGATCTGATATGTAAACATAAACGTTAGTAATAAAAAAGTATATATGAAACCTTGCCATGACAGCTTATACATTCCTTTGAATACATTTGATTTAATTATCATTATGCATTTCCGCGTCAGTCAAAGCGCAAATTCTGTCATACGTAAATTATCTATATAGTCAATCTTCCGGAAGCATATCGCGTTGAGACGTGTCCAAAACACGGTTTTTCGTAAGCCGCCCGCGAGTCGCCGTTTGCGTGTTCAAAAATTACACAAAAAATTAATTATTATTAATTAAAATTAAAAAAAAATTAATTGTAATCAATCCTTTTCGAATTGCACGCATTTTCTTCCATACATAAATGCACAAATGTTTATTACGTAAATATCCTTAAAAAAATTTCATCCCAGAGGCGCTGAAATTAGTTAAATTTTTAATTGTTTATTAAAAAAAATTATTTATATTACAAAAACAAAACATTAAGTTTCGGAACAAAAGTAACGTATTTGGAAAATATCATCCTTTATTAATCTGCAGTTGAAAAATCGTTGTAATCGGATACTTACTTTACGAGAAATGTGATAATTATTCAATCGCTGCAAAAAACTTCGATAGTTAATAAAAAATCAACTATTTAGAATTTTACATGATAGAACTCAGTCCTGGCTTTCATCGCAAAATATTCGCTTTGGCAATTTTATGGCCCACTTGAGAAAGCCTTACCCATATCATAAAATATATGTAAATAAATATATTATTTCTTAATTCTATTGCATGTTTTTTGAAAAATTATTCTTACTTTTTTTTTTATTATTTTTTTATTATTCCAAAGTCTAATTCAAACTCGAACGTCAATTATAAGATCTGAATCAAATAAACATAATTATGTAAATATACTTAGTCAGACATATATATACATATAATTGGCGCGTACACCCTTTTTGGGTGTGTGGCCGAGCTCCTCCTCTTATTTGTGGTGTGCGTCTTGATGTTGTTCCACAAATGGGGGGACCACAGTTTTAAGCCGACTCCGAACGGCAGATATTTTTATGAGGAGCTTTTTCATGGCAGAAATACACTTGGAGGTTTGCCATTGTCTGCCGAGGGGCGACCGCTATTAGAATAATGATTTTCTTAATTTTGGTGTTTCCACCGAGATTCGAACCGACGTTCTCTCTGTGAATTCCGAATGGTAGTCGCGCACCAACCCATTCGGCTACGGCGGCCGACTTAGGCAGACATATTTGAAATTAATCAAAATCTTTTTGCACTAAGAAGGCCCTCATTGAATTATGCCGCCGTGGGCCTCTGACTAGGTTAGTCCGCCACTGGTTCCTCGAGCTACAGCATACCTGCACACATACAAGAAAAAATCAATATAAAAACCGCTTATGTATGTTAACGCTGGCAAATAACAAGGCAGCCACTTGACAAAAGCAAGCTGAACGCAGCCACAAGGGAAATCAAGCAAATGCTATTCGACCATAAAAATATGAAACTTAACAGACGCATCGAAAATCTTGGACCCGGTAGAACGAGAAACTATTCACTATGGAAAGCTACAAACAAAATGGAAAATAAAATTGTATACAAACCACCTATCAGAAAATTTGATGGTAGCTTGACTTGAACCGACAACACACCTAATGTAAACCCTTCCCCGACCCACGCAAAAGAAGATCCATGCAAATCATAAAATGTTATATTAAAAAAAAATAAAACAATGCATATGTAAGAGAACTGATCCTAAGAAGTCGCCAGGATACGACATTATAACTGGAAAAATTTTAAGAGAAGGGGCTTATCTATATAAGGAACTTGTTCAATCAAATCTTGAACTTGAAATATTTCCCAAAAGTATGGAAAATTGCTCAAATTATTGCAATGCCAAAACCATGCAAAGATCCTACGCAAGTAACTTCGTACAGACCTATAAGTCTACTGCCAGTATTCCAACAAATTCACAGAGTTATAAACAAAATTTTTGAAGAAATCGGTAGAAAACGAGAGTGTGAAGTAGTATATCTCGACGTAGCCAAAACGTTTGACACAGTATGGCACGCAGGACTTCTACAAAAACTCTTAACTTATTTACCAATAGACTACTACAAATTAATGAAAAGTTATATAACTGGAAGACAATTTTATGTAAAATTCGAAGATAAGTATTCTGATATACTACCAATGGAAGCAGGTGTACCGCAAGGTAGTGGGCCGCTTCTTTACCTTCTTTATACAGCTGTATCCCTACACCGGCAACTAAGAACTCTCTAATAGCAACATTTGCAGACGACACTGTCTTGCTAGCATCAGACAAAGATCCAAGAATGGCTGCTTATAAACTTCAGGAATTACTTGACAACACCATTCAATTGTTCGAGAAATTGGGAATTAAAATAAACGAAGATAAAACCGCCCACGTCACATACACTAAAAAGAAAAAAACAATACAATCCAATTCATAAAGAATAAACAAATCCAAAATACTTGGGTATGATTATAGACAATAAACTTTACAGGAAGTTACACATTGGACAAAAACGACGCGAAATCAAGACTAGGTTTAAAAAACTTCATTGGCTTTTGGGAAAAAAATTCAACGCTCTCACTAGAAAATAAGATACTAATATACAAAATAAACCAATATGGAAATATGGCTCATTGAGGAACTGCGAGCAGTACAAATATAAAAGTTATACAACAACGCAAAATAAGGTACTTCATATAATATAATATCAAAATACCTTAAAGTAAAAACAGTCCATGAAGAAATACGCAACAACAGATTAAGAGACACAAATCGACCACTAGAACATTCTAACAGGGAAATTCGGCAACTGTTGAAACCCAAAAAGAAAGAAAAATTGTAAATATTTTCAGTTGAAATAGAAACAATAATAAAGGGTTAAAAAAATTTAAATTTTGTAATTACATTAATAAGAACTTGTTAAAACACACGAATAAGTCCTTCGAGTATTTGGCTTATGACTTATCGCGTGGAGAGGACGTCGTGAACCTTCAAACAGTGGACCGATGTTTGCTCCGGTATGTGGACAGTCCTTTCCATTTGGCTGCAGGGGAGTTCCTACAATTTTTTCGATTAACTCCAGTCTTGACTTAAGGCCTAATTTCTCAACTTGACATTAATTTTAGGGGTCCCAGTTATAACAACGATTTCAACTGAAAAACAGGTATATCTTGAACCCTTCAAGTTAATTCAATTCTAAATTCTGTATTTTATTTACTAGGCTCTAGCTGCACTGCGATTGCATTATTCGACCATTTTTACATTTAATTTGACAAAGATGCCACTTTCTGACAGTTTGAATAAAAAGAAAAAGACAGCTGTTTACTGTTAGATAACACAAGTTTGTGAATCGCACAGTCGTTAGTGCAATCAACAAATACTGTAGACAAAAATAACATTGTCAAATCGTTAAAAGTTAATGAATCGCACTACAGATGGATACTGACCTCTACTATGATTTAAAGTAGACATCACGAAGGATGTCAATGCTTGTAGCAAATGTAAGCAGCGCAGGAGGATCTATTTTTGAGATATCCTCCCGACTCTCAAACTAGGGGGCTCCCTGGCCTCCTTTTTAATACAGAAATTTTATTTGAAATTGTTGTATATGTCAATAATTTTTTCAATAAACTCTTCGCGCTTTCGTCCAAAATTTTAAAACTTTAACCCTCCGTAGAAAAATACTCAGACCATCTGGTCTAGTACTGTCTTCGACATAATTTCATAATTACTAGCATTTATTCGTGGGGAGAGAAATTTTTTGGAATTTGTTGGAATGTGCATTCACACCGATGGTCAGTCGACATCTCACAACCACTCGATAACCTGAAGAATATTCATGCAGTGTTGCACAAGACTTAACAATATACAAACATATTAAGAGTTTCAGGGCATTGCTATACATAAATACTGGAATTTAGTACATGTAAAGGGTTTTCCAATACCAGGTGTTATTTTGAATAACCCCTATTTCGGTAGATATCACATTTGGAGCTGTCATTTTTTGATATATGACAAGTAGAAACTACGCCATTAAAAAGACTTGAACGATACACGCTTAAACAACGCATTGAAATTATTACAACTCACGGGTCGTAAAACTCGAACATTTTTTGGGTCATCGTGAAGCATCTTGTCGGGCCGCAATACAGAAATTGTTGAAAAAATTCGAGCTGTTGGGAAAAGTTAGTGATGTGAAGAATAAAACCCGTGCACGTCGCTCAAGAACAGCCGAAAATATTGCTGTTGTAGCCGAAAGTGTTGAAGAAAACCTCCATTCCAGTTAACACAAGAACTCAAGGCGGCCGATCATCAACAACGTCGTGTCTTTGCTGATTGGGTCGTTGAAATGCATGAAAATGATCCGGAATTCCATCGAAAAATCATCTTGAGTGATGAAAAGTCCATTTCCACCTCAGTGGCTTCATCAGCAAGCAAAATTGTCGGATCTGGGGCTCAGAAAATCCAAGAGTTATTGTTGAAAAAGGTGCGGTTTATGGTCCGGCGGAGTCACCTTACTTTTTCGAAAATGAAGCTGGAGCAACTGTTACGGTAATTTGATTGCGCTATCAAGAGATGATTAACGACTTTTTATGGCCGAAATTGGATGATATTGATCTGGACAACGTTTATTTTCAACAAGGCGGCGCTACGTGCCACACAATATCAAAATAACACCTTTTATTGGAAAATCCTTTACTTCATATTTGTACACATATAGGGCGTAGGACGTATGTGTTGGGCGTTATTGATGTGCTATGCCTCGTTGAACTCCGACTATTCGTAATCCGATCTCGTGAATATATGTAGGTAATACAGTAAGTAAAGTAACAAGATTATTAACGACGCCTTCGTGGGTGGCGAAGCAAAAATAATTCACTTCCATAGTCATCAGCAGCCATCATACGTACACCACCACGAACTTCCTTAATTGACTTTATGCGCCTTTCGACAAAACGTTCTACATCTTATACTATAATATTATGTAGTTAAAACTTGTACTCGCCCTCCAGTCCTATGGTTTAAAATATCCATAACTTCTGACAAATAATTGCTAGTTCTGAAAGGATGTTTCTGCTTGAGCGCATAGCCTAGGCAAATTTCTCTAATTTTAGTAGCAGAGACAAACGAAGCTACTGGCGTCGTAGTGTGCCAACGTCCAGTGTAGGTTTTGATGATATATGAATGAGTTTAAATTTAAATTTCATGCTTCAATTAGTATTTATATTAATTGGATAAGAGCGCAGGGCAATGAAACGAGTAATGAGTTTACGAGTGTAAATATTTATAACTATTAATTATTATCACATCAATTTACATACATACAGTGTCAACAAAAAAAAAACATATCGAGAAGAGGGCTTTGGACAACGTTTATTTTCAACAAGGCGGCGCTACGTGCCACACAAGCAACCAAATATCACCTCCAATATCAAAATAACACCTTTTATTGGAAAATCCTTTACTTCATATTTGTACACATATAGGGCGTAGGACGTATGTGTTGGGCGTTATTGATGT
Source organism: Anastrepha ludens (assembly GCF_028408465.1). Lineage (NCBI taxonomy): Eukaryota > Metazoa > Arthropoda > Insecta > Diptera > Tephritidae > Anastrepha > Anastrepha ludens. The sequence continues at coordinate 128,384,179 of NC_071500.1, read as the reverse complement.
GCTATGCCTCGTTGAACTCCGACTATTCGTAATCCGATCTCGTGAATATATGTAGGTAATACAGTAAGTAAAGTAACAAGATTATTAACGACGCCTTCGTGGGTGGCGAAGCAAAAATAATTCACTTCCATAGTCATCAGCAGCCATCATACGTACACCACCACGAACTTCCTTAATTGACTTTATGCGCCTTTCGACAAAACGTTCTACATCTTATACTATAATATTATGTAGTTAAAACTTGTACTCGCCCTCCAGTCCTATGGTTTAAAATATCCATAACTTCTGACAAATAATTGCTAGTTCTGAAAGGATGTTTCTGCTTGAGCGCATAGCCTAGGCAAATTTCTCTAATTTTAGTAGCAGAGACAAACGAAGCTACTGGCGTCGTAGTGTGCCAACGTCCAGTGTAGGTTTTGATGATATATGAATGAGTTTAAATTTAAATTTCATGCTTCAATTAGTATTTATATTAATTGGATAAGAGCGCAGGGCAATGAAACGAGTAATGAGTTTACGAGTGTAAATATTTATAACTATTAATTATTATCACATCAATTTACATACATACAGTGTCAACAAAAAAAAAACATATCGAGAAGAGGGCTTTAAGAAGTAGTGCTCGAAAATTTGAAAATTATTGCAGCGGCCGGGTGCCCAACATTTATATACATAAACCTATACCTATGAACTTATATACGGTATAAACACCTGTGGCCAACGAGGGCTAGTAAAACCATTGTTACAACCATAATTATAATAGTCTACAGCATCACTGGCTGAGGGTCTTATTTCAATATATGATAGCACCCATTTGAAGTTAATTAAACTTATTTGAAATTTTTTCTTAACACAGTTTTCACTTTTCTGTTGGGTAAGAAATCTGCTGGGCAAATACTTAGAAGCAAGCTTATCCCAGACCGCTGAACAAAACTCCTGTGAAATACATATATTATACGCTTCCTTTCGATAATCTGTATTCAGCTGAAGAAGCATGCGCATATATGTACATAAAGCAATCGCGATACGTTTGTCTAAAGGCATGCATTTTTCCTATACATTGTATCAGTTTTTGGAATGGACATGACTAGCTCCCAGAACTTGCTGTGCCTCTCCTACAACGCACGGACAAGCGTTGATTATTATATACGTATATTCACTAATAAAACGTAATATATTTAGAATTTCGCATGCGTATTGCTGCCATAGTTGCCAATTGTGCATTTATATAAGCTATTCTTCCTTATTGTCTTTACTTCATATCGTTAATAATAATTAAACAAACCAAAAATCAAAATATAATTATATGATTTTAATGATAATTACAAGAAGCTTTTTTATTTATTTATTTATTTATTTACAAGAAATACAATTATAAATGCTTATATTACACAATTAAGGCAACTAACAGCAGCAAATCGTTTATATATGTAATATATGTGAATACGCCAAACTGAAATGACGGGTGTTCCAAAAGTGTCGCCTAGATGTCAATAGTGAATAATTTCGAGGCGGTCTCTTTTTTTATGTTATATTGGACATTTGTCAAGTAGGCAGATGTACAATTTTACACTGAAGAAAAACGTGTTAAAATCATTGAAACTTATCATGAAATTGGTCGATTTATAAGATGTTGTTCCTCGTGAAATTCCTCTTTTTTTGGGGGAAATAGTCATTCGAATGAGTCGACAATTCAATGGTTAGTGAAAAAATTTCAAGAAACTGATTCCATCGAGGATAGAAAAAGGGCTGGTAGTCCAAAAATGGTGCGTTCTGTTGAGAATATTGGTGCTGTAGCGCCCAATCAGTCGTTATTCAAACGCCAACAAAACATAAGTATGTGGGAAGGCTGTGTTGATTGTTTTCGTATACCACCAACATAATCTCACCTTTTTCGTAAACAAACCACTGTCGTGACTCCGGTTACATCAGTTGATTGTTTCAAATTCGCTAAGAGCCGGTTAAAACTGAAACCTGAAAGAATCTAAGCCTTCGAGCTTAATATTACATGATGGACATGATGGGCATGATTGTATAAGTACATGGTAAAATAAATTCTCAAATATATATATAAATATATATATAATTGGCGCGTTCACCCGTTTTGGGTGTTTGGCTGAGCTCCTTCTCCTACTTGGGGCGTGCTTGATGTTGTTCCACAAATTTATTTATTTATTAACTTAGATAGTGACACCTAAAACTTATTTTCAGACGTTAAAATTTTCGATGTTGAAAATCTCTATTTTGTGCTTAGAACAAACTAAGAAGTGTCCTGACGAAGTGTATACATGCATCGATGCCTTTGTTCTATACGGTATATTTTATAATGTTTCTCAGCAAAGGTGAGAGAAAATAAATTATTTCAAAAAACTTCGTATGCGCTCAATGCAATTTTTTCTATTAAGATTAGCCCCTCGATCTACAGTGGTCACACAATTTATTCGTACACCCGGCGTAGCACGTAAAAAAACTTTAGATTTGCGCAAAATATTTCTTTTCGATCACTGTAAGAATGTTACATTACTAATGAAATGCCGGAAACAAATCTTCCTTTATTTCCAAGGAAAACAGGTAGACGTAGCGAAATGCTGCAAAACATTTATTCGTACACTTTCAGATCATGATATTGTTGCTGCAAAAGTAACTGTAAAAATCGTTTGAAGTCGCGCAAAATCCTAAAATAACATCTCCTTAATATGCCAAAATATTCAAGAGTCTTTGCATAAAAAAGTAAGCTCATAAACAGTCCGTAACTATCTGAATAACGCTGGTTATCATAGTAGAGTGGCACGCTCTCAGCCCTACATTTCAAATACAATATTAACAGAAAGAAGAGATTGGAGTTAGCCAAACGCCATATAAAAATTAGCCAGATTCTATTTGGGAAAACGTCATATTCAGTGATGAGTAGAAATATGTTTTCGAATCAGATGAAAAAAAAACAAAAACCTTCCAAAAGTTTGGCGAAAAGAAAATATATAACTGAATGAAAATATCCTATTCCTACCGTAAAGCATGAAGAATCAAATGCAGTAGTTGAGGGTGCATTGTTGCATTTAGAGTAGGAAAAATGGTTTTTATTGATGATAAAATGGATAAACATCTGTCCAGAAATGAATTTGGAAGTTTTTGTTCCTTAAATATTAAATAAATATGATATTATTTAGGAATATATCCAAATTTTGTTCTTATACAAAAGAATATCGTGCTAAGTATCAGGTGTATTTGTTTATAATAAATTGTGTGACCACTCTAGGCTGAGTGAGGCTGCGCTTCCCATTTCGCTATCCAAGTATCAGGTTTCAATGAAGACTGCTTTATATCATTTAAATATATTTAAAATTTAAGCCAGGGGTTCGAGTGGATATTTGTGAGATAATACTTTCTTTACTTTTTAGAATACTTTCTTTATTTTCCGAAAATTGTGAAGTCTAATCAACCTCTTGAAGTTTTGAGCTAAGAGTTTAGTTCATGTTCACATGTGATGGTGAATATCAATTTGGAAACCAAGCAATAAACAATTGACAGGAAATATAGACACAAATTCAGATGTTGTTGATAGAATTAATGAAGTAATTGGGTGAAAGAAAAACCAGACCTTAAGTGGTGCACGAAAGAAACGCGTGCCACCAAATACATATGTATGTATATAAAATAAATAACAAAAGCACTTTAAAGGAATTAGAAGAAGAAAATCAAGCATTTGGAACTAAATACATATTTACACTGTTTATTTGTGCTAAAGAAAATTTCTGGTATAAATAAAAAATAAAAGAATTAATTCATTAAGAAACAGCGAGTATCAACAAAGAGCTACAGTAAAACTGCGCTAAGTTTGGTTTCAAGTGAGTGGAAAAGTCATTCAAATGTCTGGGTGGCGCTCGTTAGAAAATTAAACAAACCTGAAGGCATTGAAACGAAAAAGCAATAGACATCCAACGCATTGTAAGAAAATAAATAAACAAAGAGGGTAGTTGCCTAATAGCACTTGCCACGTTGCAAGAAAGACGCGGTGTAAGAGGTGAATGTTTGGTAGTATAATGTTCGTATAAGGGACCAGCATACATTCAATATTGCATAAACATTCGGTCGTCAAGAAGATATATTCTCGTTGGACACTGCATAATTTGACAATTGCCCAAAATGGACACCTTCGATTGGTTTAAGAAATGTGGGCGAAATTCCGTCGCAGTGGACTAAATCACGTCTATGACATCGTAATAGATGACAAATCTTAGGACTATGCATATCCGGAAACAAAACAGCAAACAACAGTAAGACAGTAATCTAACAAAAGTTGTTCTCGGAAGAAGCATCTCAGAGCAAATGGTCCCCTATCGCTCGTTTTTTCGCAAAATCTAGTCATGTCAAAATTGTACCACTAGACTTACCAAGGAAAACAAACCACCGAAGACGAATCATTCACCAAGACAATGCGACCTTTCTCGTATCGGTTTACACGAGTGTTTTTGAGCACTCAAGGGATCAGATCAACGGGTCATCCGCCTTATAGCTCTGATTTGAAAATAAAATGAGAGGTGAACGTTTTTTGTATCATTTTGTATTATGATATTTTCTGTGTTTTGAATATTGGGAGTAAAATATTAAAAGTGCTACCCCTCGTACCTTGTTGAGCAGCAACCGAAGCACTTGAAATCGCATCTGAACGTTTGTTTATTTTCTCATACTTACATGCATATATATTCATATATTGGTGATATTTGTACATTTATGCATGTTATTATGAACAGACCCTGCTGGAAATATTGAAAATTATTCAAAGCGAAATAATCCAAATTTGTATGTCATTTTAGTATTTCATTTTTGAAAAATTTTATTTTGATCTCTCAATACATTTTCTTTGTTTATAAACCATTTAAATTCGATGTATCGTGTTATTATTCAATGGGAAGAACCAAGGCGAATATATACAAGGCTATATCGGTTCTAAAAATACTCTCAACTTTCAAATACTCTCACTTTAACAATCAGTCACCTATTAGCTGATGAAAAACACCAATCCGTATAGATTCGCTTTGGAAAGATTTGAATTTAGTGCAGTGATAAAAAATCTTTATATGGAAAAGTTATTCAGCAACAGAAACTTATAAAAAATGATGAAAGTGTCAAGGAAATTTCCTACATTATTTCGATTGAAAATGTCATACCAATGAATTGGGCTCGAAATCTTCAAAATCAGAATACTCAACACAAAATGTCCAAACATTTAATGCAGAAATTTAAATCGAAATTCTTTTAAATACATTACACTTAAAATTGCCGCGATGTTATTTTTTAAATTAATCCAAATATATTTCTTAGAAAATTGAGTATTTGAATATAGTAAATATAGATCTCAATACTTAAAGGAAAGTTTAAGTATCTTAACCCTTAGCGGTCCGATGTCGAGTGTGACTCGGCATCGCTTTTTCTTCTGAGTGATACTCGGCATTGCTTTTCGTTCTAGCATGTCCGTCGCGTGTGACTCGACATAGTTTTGTGTTCTGATGGTGCATTATAAACTGCAAACAATAAAAAAATATATTTATATAAATCTCTCCGTGCGTTCGTGCTTAAGTTTTATAATTTTATTTTATATACCCGCACTTACGAATCCAGCTCGGTCCTGATGGAACGAAACGGTAAAGAGCGTTCGGTCCGCAAAAAGTTAAACTTCATACGATTATTAACAACTTTTCAAATTATACGAAAACGGGTGTGGTGTACGTCTAGCTGTTTTCCACAAATGGAGAGACCTATAATTTTATGAGCAGATGGTTTCTTATGAGGAATTATCTATAAATTTTCTAGGGTTTCAATCCTGTGAACTTCCGAATGGTAGTCACGCCTCAACTCATTCAGCTACGGTAGCGGAATAAATGAGATCGTTTTCTCAAAGTTATTCTTTCCGGTTGGAAATGAATATTTTCCGTCACAGCTAAGAAAAGAAGTTGGTGATAAAATTCTGAATGAGTCTGATTAGACTTTTTGCTTATGATACAAAGTAAGAGATAAAAAAAATACCATTGATTAGGGCTTGGCAAACAGTTTGCGGAAAATTGTTGGAGCAACATGAAAAGTTTCGCCAATTCGTTTGCTATGCAGTTACCTGGTATATCTCGTTGACCTAATACTCACAATATTTGCATGGTGTCAATTGAAGCTTAATAAGGTTTACAACAGTCGAGGTGATTTAATGGTAGCCCAAATATCGGTTAGGTTAATGAGAAATAAATTGATCAATCAGCGGGAAGTTTCTTTTATTAATGTAGGCTCAGCTTGAGAAACGTTGCAGTGGGCCGGCCTTTGAAACCTCATGAGGGTGCCTCAGTTAGTCTGCGTGAAGCACGACATTTCAATAGATTTTCGAATCATTTGCTTTTCCTTTTTATATAACTACATATGTGCAATACTGCATCTCATTTCTCACGGTAATCGGCGTCTTTGGCCATTATTTCCCTATTTTATCAGGGAGGCTTTGATTTTATATCAGGCTCAGGCATGAGATCTCCTTAAGCTAATTCTACATATAGCTATTTTAAGATACCCACACTAAGGGTTGGGAATATAAAACTTTTTCCAATAACAATGCATATGGACTTACCTTTAAGATTTCTAAAGGTAAGTTAAAATCTCAATAAACTCTAAAACGAGTACAATTTTAGAAGAAGGAACTTGAACTTGAAAGCCGAGAAGTGCAAAGCGGAAGCCCATCCTTCGACGCATTACCTCATTCAATTTTGCACCTGTCGTTCGGTTACATCTAATTTTCCGACATCAGATGCATTTCCACATACTTATAGGCATGCCTTGCTTTATGCACCGTTTCTTGATATGAGATTTCCAATTGGGTGCAGAATTTTTTTTGTTTTGTGGACACAGCAGCGACTTAATTTGTGTTGATTCGTTGTCTACTGCCAGCGCAATTACAATGCATTTGGCAAGTTAGCAATACTTTTTTTCAATTTATATTTGCTTTATTGTCATTTGACTGGCGGGTTGGCAATGCTTCAGTGCGCATGCGCGTCGATGCGGTTAAAAATAAAATACTATAGCCGCTATTTTTCGATTCTTGTTTGTTTTTGTCTTTTTTTTGAGAAGAGAAATTGCCGACATTTCCTTTACTGCCGCGTCAAAAAGCGCTCCGTTGCGGATCAGTGGCTGCTGCAGTAAATTTTAGTTCCGACAAATGGCACACCCTGTAGCAAAGTTGGCTCTATGCCTTGCCAACAATCATGTAAATCATTTCAAGTTCATGGCACAATCCGATCGTTATATCATCAACCTGCCACCGCCGCCAAAAACAGTGTTTGCGCAAAAAACCAATGCAACAATAATTTTTAATGCGTGCTACTCGTACAACATGGCGTGCTGTCCTATAAAAATATACCACATGTCTGCTAAATACAACGAAGTACATCGCCAGCTACGTGCAACAGGGCATTGAGACAGATCGTCAGTTCGAGTATATATAGGGTTTTCCAGTAAGAGCGCTTCAACTTTTGAACTTTTTTGAATAACTTTTGACTTTTTTAACTAATTTTTTTTTTATTATCGAGTTTGAACATATACATTTAAGTATGAAATTCGATTTCTTTTGCATGACCACCGCGTGCACGTTTTACGAAGTCCAATCGTTGAACCCAATTTTCGACCACTCTTTTGCATAAATCGGCCGAAATTCCAGCAATTTCGCGTTCAATATTGGCTCTGAGCTCACAAATCGTCGCCGGCTAGTTACTGTAGACCAATGACTTCACATAACCCCAAAACGGGACGGCTTGTTAAATGGACCGTAAAATGGCCGTAATGCTCTTAAAGTAGCAGCAACAGAACGATTATTTTCATAAAAAATTTGCACGATTTGCAATCGTTGCTGAAGTGTGTAGCGTTCCATGATGAAATGTATACTAATGAAGTTTACAAATGACAAGCGAAAAATAAAAAATATTGCGTCGTTCGCCCTCCCTATCGGAAAAAAGTTGAAGCGCACCTATTGAACAACCCATTACATATGTAAATGTGTGAAGTGCTGTTGATTAGAGTTGAAGGCTCATCGGCATTACTGCGCATTATTGGGAGCGAAACTGGGTGCTTGTCCCGACGGTGAATATGTACATTGTTGCATATGAAACAAGTGTGCTTGTGGGTGTTTGTGTTTGTGGGTTTGTGATGTGTTGCGCTTTAGTTGGCGAGCAGCAAACTATGTGGAAGGATGCCTGTCACTTGAATGCCCCCATAAAAGGGCTGAGGAACAAGGTAGCGACTGTGACAGTCAGCGAAGAGTGAGTGAATGTGCGAGTCAAATAGTTAACAAGAACAAACAAAATAACAACATATACGCAATGGAATGAAAAATCGCACCAAAGGTGGTAAATTTAAAAATCATGCTTACGAAAAAACTATGTACATATATACATATCCATACATACTTACAAATAAACGTAGATTTATAAAATTTCGTAAGGTAACATGCTGCAGTACGGAAAGTAGCGTTCACTGCATTTTCATAGCTGAAATCATATGTGAATTATCAGGTCATAAATTCGGACATGAATGGTACGCGGAAGGGATGTCGAATATGAGATAGTAAAGTAGAGGAAGATTGGAACATAGCACTCTTTATTTATCTTTCCCTGGAAGTACAACATAAAAAGTCTCAAGCACAGAAAAAAGCAAAAAACTAATGCCACTAGCTAAACAGCGAGGCTTTGTAAGGTCCTTCATTTAGAACTCTTAGTAAGGCTGGATTCCATTCGAAAACCTGATGGTTCATGCACCATTTCCAAATCGGAAACGTTTAATGCTCTACTCGAAACCCATTTTCCGGGTAGTAGAACTCTCTCTGAAGTAGAGAGTGGCATGAACAATAACGGTAGCAACGGTGGAACCTCTAGTTACAGCTGGTATATTGCTAGTCGGATAGTGACAAAGGAATCGATAAGGTTTTCCTTGTCTTCCTTTGAGAACTTTAAGTCCCATGGACCTGACGGAATATGTCCAGCAATTCTTAAAAAAGGTTGATTGAGGCCCTGAAAAGGATCTTCACAGCCTGTCTTGCATTTGGTTATATACCATCCCAATGGCGACGCGAAAGAGTAGTTTTTATTCCGAAACCAGGAAAAGATGACTATTCCCTGGCAACAAGTTTTAGACCAATCAGTTTGACATCGTTCATGTTGAAAAGTCTGGAACGAGTGGTGGAGAAACATATTCGAGTGGGGGTATTGCCGAGAAGTCCACTTAGTAGAAATCAAACCATAAACCGCACCAAACTGTGACCTTTTCTGGATACATTGGTAGCTCTTGCAATTCTTCCGGCTGATCTTCACTCCAAAATCGACAATTCTGCTTATTTACGTACCCATTGATCCCAAACTGAAGATGTTTGACAGTGAAACAAAACACGAAACGTGCGTCAACTGTTTAAAAAGATAATAGCTAAAAAATCACCCTTTACATATTTCCACTGTTTATTTGTGCTAAAAAAATGTCTGGTATAAATAAAAAATAAAAGAATTAATTCATTAAGAACAGCGAGAATCAACAAAGAGCTACAGTAAAACTGCGCTAAGTTTGGTTTCAAGTGAGTGGAAAAATCATTCAAATGTCTGGGTGGCGGTCGTTAGAAAATTAAACAAACCTGAAGGCATTGAAACGCCAAAGCAATAGACATCCAATGCATTGTAAGAAAATAAATAAACGAAGAGGGTAGTTGCCTAATAGCACTTGCCACGTTGCAAGAAAGACGCGGTGTAAGAGGTGAATGTTTGGTAGTATAATGTTCGTATAAGGGACCAGCATACATTCAATATTGCATAAAAATTCGGTCGTCAAGAAGATATATTCTCGTTGGACACCGCATCATTTGACAATTGCCCAAAATGGGCACCTTCGATTGGTTTAAGAAATGTGGACGAAATTCCGTCGCAGAGTGGAAAATCATGTGAATCAGCCTTACACGATCTTCTTAGCAAGATTGAAGCCGGACTGGAAGCTGACGAATACACAATGGGCGTGTTCATGGACATTGAGGGGGCTTTTGATAATGCCATTTTCGGCTCGATATGTTCTTCTGCCGAACGACACGGAGTTAATCAAGGATGTCCCCAAGAGAGTGTTCTTCTCTATTAGCGGAGATGCAGGAACTCGGTTTTCATGTCTAAGCATATGCGGACGATGTCTGTGCGCTAACATCAGATAAATTCCTAAGAAGACTTTGCACGAAAGTGCAGAGGATTTTGGACAAAATCGATGACTGGTGCATGAGACAAGGTCTTTGCGTTAATCTGAACAAAACAACCATAGTCTTGTTTATGAGAAAACGGAAATTGGATGGACTCAGTCTTCCAACACTGAAAGGTGTGACACTTGGTCTTTCCGATGAAGTTAAGATCTAGGAGTAATTTTGGAGAAGAAGCTGGCTTGGGAGACACACGTTTCACTGAAGGTGAATCTCGCATTAAGGATTTTTCAGCAGTGCCGTAGAGCATTTGGTAAAACCTGGGGTCTGAAACCTGCTGTGGTCCTATGGATATGAACAATATCTGGTATTGATATGATGACCAAGTATATTAAACCACCAATATTTGATTGATAAGTTTTGGTATCATATATTACTGAACAATTTTCACGAGTACATTTTTCTAATTCAGTTCCACTTGAAAATGAAGTTTCTCTCGGTTTACATGAAACCATATTCCATGTATTGAGGAGTTCGACTGTATACTTCTTCTGATGAACGGTAATTGCTCCTCTAAGGCCATATCTCTTTCTTTCGATTCCAAGGTAAAATGAAATCGGACCATTATCCAAAACACCTACCTAACTTTTAAATGACTTTATAATTCCGTCCAGTGTGGACTGATTTCAACAAACTAGCATCATGTTATCAACATGTATACAATGCAACAATTACAATTCAGTATTAGGTTAGGTTGACTTGGCTGGCTGAAAGCCATCACATATACCTATTGATCCTTAGTGTTACCAGATGGAGCTAGACCCTTACGTTTCTTTGTAGTAGACATCTTGTAATACGTCTGCGTCTTTTGCGAATCTAAGTAAACTTTGGAACTTTCTCATATTGTTAAGCTCCTAAGCATTTTAATCTGGTTCTAGCTAATGCAGGACAGGAACATAGAAAGTGTTCTAGCGTTTCCCTTTCTTCTAGTTTATTGCAAAATCTGCAGCTATCGTTGTTTGTGATTCCTATCTTGTATACGTGCGCCGCTACCAAATTGTGACCTGTCAGCATACCTACGATAGTTCTGCTTTCTTTTCTAGACAGAGCTAGTACGAATCGGACGTATTTATCTGCATTCTATGTACACATGATTTTCGCGGTTCTGCAAGTGGCTAGATTATTCCACCTCCTATCTATCCGCATTTTTATGTCCGCAGCGATGTCTTTGTATGTCGTTTTCTTGTTCGATTTGTCTGTAAACAGCGCTTTTGGCAATCTTTTTTTAATTTAGAAATTTTAGAACATTTTTGGATGAAATTTCATATGAGTTTATTGCCTTTATCGCAGCTTGGCTGTCAACGTATATATTTATTTTGGAGTTGCTTGATGTCTTTGCGATTGCTATTTCTGTAGCCTTTCCTACAGCAAAGACTTCTGCTTGAAAGATACTACAGTAGTTAGGAAGCTTAAATGGCTGCCTGATGCCTAGCTCTGCGCAATAGATCCCTGCCCCTAATCCGTCTACCATTTTCGAGCCATCGGTAAATATATTAAGAGTATTTGGGTTTCTTGGGAATCAAAAAATCAAAACTGCGTGCCCTTGAGTTCAACCGAAGCTGAATATGTGGCGATGTGCGAGGGAGCTAAAGAGATAATCTTCTATCCTCCACTATTGCAAAAGCTGCAACAAAGTAACAGTCATTAACTGCGATAACCGGGGAGCAGAATTCCTCGTGCGTAATCCAGTTACTAAGAAGCGAAGCAATCATATTGTAATTAAATATCCTTATTTAAGAGAGAAATATGAATAGAAAGATTTAGATGTTAAGAATGTTACTTCAGCCGATAATGTTGCCGACTTGTTGACAAAATGTTTACCGTTGTTGTTGTAAATTACTTAACTTGAATTTGTAACTTGCAATATTAATATTTCTGTTTATGATTATGATTAGGAGGTCTTCCTCTTCCTCTGCTACCACCAGCTGATACCGCATCGAATACTTTCAAAGCCGGAGCGTTTGTATCCATTCGGACGACATGACCCAGCCAACGTAGCCGCTGGATCTTTATTCGCTGCGCTATGTCTATGTCGACGTAAAGCTCATACAGCTCATCGTTCCATCGTCTGCGATATTCGCCGTTGCCAACGTGCAAAGGTCCAAAAATCTTACGCAGAATTTTTCTCTCGAACACTCCAAGCGTCGCTTCATCGAATGTTGTCATCGTCCAAGCTTCTGCGCTATACGTTAGGACGGGCATGATGAGAGCCTTGTAAATTGTTAGTTTTGTTCTTCGAGAGAGGACTTTACTGCTCAGTTGCCTACTTAGTCCAAAGTAGCACTTGTTGGCAAGAGAGATTCTACGTTGGATTTCAAGGCTGCCATTGTTATCGGTGTTAATGCTGATTCCTAAATAAACGAAGTCTTTAACAACCTCGAGATTATAACTGTCAACAGTGACGTGGGTGCCGATATGCGAGTGCGCCGACTGTTTGTTTGAAGACAGGAGGTACTTCGTTTTATCCTTGTTCACCACCAGACCCATTCGCTTTGCCTCTTTGTCCAGTTTGGAGAAGGCAGAACTAACAGCACGGTTGTTAAGGCCGATGATGTCAATATCATAGTAGTTAATTTGCTGTTATATTGTTGTACAATTGAAGTTATGGAAAGTGAAACTTGTACTGAATATTATTTAATTGTATGGTCATTAAGCGATGCATGTAAATCCTGGCCAAATTGTTAAACAACATACTTAATGTTAATGGATAGATGTATAAAATAAAGGGGAAAGGCAAAAAAAAAATAATATTTATCTTAAAGTGATAAAGTATATTTCTACTTACAGCTGTACCTATATATTCCACCTAAATACATATATCAGATCAGATCGATGCATCAAAGAGGAAGGTGAAATTTTTTATAATATAACTTTTCAAATTTTTATTTACTTCTATATCTAATTCATAACCTACAAAGTACTTCCTTCCCTGATTCATTAGATTTCTTCCAACGGCTTTCCCAATGTTCGAAACCATTGTTGAAGTCGATTTCTGGAATGGCTGTGGTAGCTGGTGTCTTTAACTTATTTTGTCAACGAAGTAAATATCACTTTTTGCAGGCACAAAACATTTTTCAAAATAGTCTCTAATTGATAATGGCTGATTTTTTAGCACCAAATAGTAGATTTTCTTGACATTTATTCATCAATTGATGTCGATGGTTTTGTACCTTTTCCAACATTTACAATGTTTCTACAGCAGAAATTTTATTCCTTGCTAATACTGACATACAATTTAATATTGTATTAGGTTCTTGGCCGAGCTTCTCCTCCCATTTGTCGTGTATGTATTGATGTTGTTCAACAAATGGAGTTATCTACGGTTTTATGCTGTCCCCAATGGCGGGTTTTATGTACAATATAAGAAGCCTTTTCATGGCAAAAATGCTTTAGATGGTTTGACCTTGCCCACCGATAGGTGACTGTTATTAGAAATAACGTTATCTGTAATTTGATACTTCATGCCCACTCTGAACCTCGAACTCTGACCAACCGAATAGTAGCAGCATGCAAGTCCACTCGGCTACGGTGGTCACTAACCAAAAAACAAAAAAAATTGTTTCCCGAATTCATAAGCCCCAGTACATAGTTAAAATGTCAAATTTTTTGAGCACCTCTACAATTCTACATATGTATATTACTCGTATATTAAAAACCACTGTTCTAGTTTAAACGACCAGCTTCGTCACGAGAGTTCGTATCTGAAGGTTGTAAACAGAAGAAAAAAATGTTTTCCTCAAATGTTTTCCAGTTCAGTGCGTTTTTTAAGCAAAGTGAAGTTCAATGAATTTGTAATACATACAAGAAGTTGTAAGTATGTATTAAGTCACAAAATTAATGAATGTTTCTCTATTTTATGCATTCAATTGGGTGCACGCGCTTGAAGTATTCTCGATTAGTTCGGATCTAGATGGTAGTTTGGTTAGTATATTACATATGCTTTAAAAATAAAAACCAGAATTACATCCCATGTTAAACAACCAGATGTAGCTGTTGGTAATATTTGGAGCAGTCATCCGAGGTTTGTTCTATTTTTCTTTGGAAAGTTGCTTTATAATTTTACAAACGGCCTCAATCCTAGCGTACATTTCCGCTCTCTAACAATCTGACACTAAAAAATGAAAGGAGCAGCTTAGGCGATCACAACAACAGCCTCATCTAACGGTAGGCCTAGGAAACATGCTATTTGACGGGTTGGTTCTAGAAGGCGAAGGGTGCTAGGTGAGTGGGTTTAAGAGGGCATGTAACTAGTTGATTAGTATCGTGAAGGATCCCTTCACATGCCGAACATATATTGAGTATGTCGGAGTCGATTCTGGAAAAGTAAAGGATTAATCTGCTACAATATCCAACACCATATCTGAAACCTTCATGGTGATTGGTCTCCTATAACGGAATTCGGCATTAGGAGGGTGGTAAGAGGCTTCCGATGAATTTCGTTTAATGTCTGTATGGATACTATCCGAGTAGTTGCATCGGTGTCTAGTCCTGGATCTCGTCATTATAGTCGAAGAGATCACTCCTGACTCACCACAGGAGTGATTCCTGGTTCGGGGAGATTCTTCGTTGTGAAGATGTTGCAGCACAAATCTGATCACATGTTATCATACATATTGCTGAAAAAAGCCCCTAGAAAGTCTTTGGTCGAGTTCATCGGGGTAAGTCTATTGGTTGGGATTGAAAGTGGTAAGAATTTCCATTTCAAGGACAGTCAAAAATTTTCTTCAGTTTTATGGATTTGTATATGTACACGAAAACACCAACGAAGTGGTATCAACTAGCTACGTATTTATTATTACTATTATTATTATTATTATTATTAGAGGTTTGCCATTGCCTTCCTTCGATATTTTTTTAGTGTTACTCTTTGGATCTACTTTGTACATTGAATTAAATTTTTTTAATTTAGATTTAATTTCGCCTCATAAGTGTTGTGTTCCAGGGGGCTCATATTAGGTGACTGTTTATATATTTTCCTTTACAATGTGATCTTGTCTGCTTTAGATCGTTGTCTTGTTTGAACTAAAACTCAGCGAGAAGTTCAATATTCGCTGAGCTTTTGAAAATCAGGTGTTTCCCTAATTGTTTTGACTAACTGCATATACTCTTCAGAGAAATTCGGCTATCCTTTTTTATTTAAATTTAACAGGTAAGATTAATGGGTGCTTTTTTATTCAAAAATATATGTATGTTAGACAAACAAACATTGTAGGAAGCGCCAACACCTTTGTCACTTTAGAATCACTTTGGGTTAATAGTTTTTGTCTTTAATTCTCGCCACATGTGGGAGAAACCAAAGATGATAGATTAGAGGATTTGGGCATGTGAAGAAAATTGTGAGAGTAATTTCGGCTGCCACGTTGTTGTTATTGCCGAAACCAGAACTGGCCTATTGATCGGCGTGATAGAAATTAATCACAATCATCTTCACTAACACAATCTCAGTTTTGTCGTAAACAAACCGCCTTCACATCCCAGGTGACGTCAGCAAATTAGCTCACTCCTTCAAATTTGCTGAGAGCCTGTTAACGGTCTGATATTGGCCCTCTGAATTCTGTTCACCATAAGAAACACTGCGATCTGAAGGTTTAAGTACAACATATTGCTGTTTTGTGAGGCAACTTCGCAATCTGCACCACACATTGGAACTAAATCTTAGCCTAAACACCTTTCATGGTTGTAAGCACTAGTCTATTATGACAAGAAAAAATGTATATCTTAATTAAATGCATCAATGTGTATATATATTATATATGTATGTGTTTGAGTTGGCCTTTTCTCATTTAGAATATATGTAAATATGTACACCTACAAATGTATACTCCAAAGCAGCCAAGCTCAAATGTTTGGGCGTTTCACGAAATCACTGTTTGCTTGGTTGTTATCATTAAAGTTTTGAGACATGTAAATATCGTTTAAATGTTACTGACTGAGCACGACTCAGCGACGCTAAACGATAGGCACAAGCCCTAAGCGTCAATGGCAAAATTGCAAAAAAAGAAAACTCATGTAAATAATAACAGCTTTCGACAGCAATGGTGGACCGCAAACATATAATATAACCGCCGGTAGACTCCTACGATGTTTGACTATTTACAGCGCCGCACATTTGATATTGTCGCCATTGCCAGCAGCGTCAAATTTAATGTGAGTGTACTTCTCTTTTCTTTGGCTAGGCTTCAATTACTCTGCAGTAACGAAGGAGTTGAGGCAGTTAATTGGACTAGAAGGAAAATAGTAGGTGAAGGAGCTTGAGTAGGAGAATTATAGAAGGGAGAGCATAAACTTTCAACATTGTATATAGCGGCGTATGTATGTTTATATGTATGTATTGCCATGCATAGGCGACACAGTGACTACTCACTCAGGCCAATTTTATGCTTTTTATGCCATTATGGCGAATGTATATATAATATGATTAAGCACGGATATGGTGTATCTGCCGCATTTGATATATGAATATAGATGCGGTAAATAAGCTCGACCAAGTACTAAATCGTGTCGGGATGAAATAATTAGAATTTTATTTATTTATAACAAATTTAATTCTCTCCCCTACTGATAATTTCTATTACTTTCGATAATACGGATTCACAACGAAGCTGGAAATGGTAATGGTTCACACTATTGAGAAAGTCTCCTTTCACCTGTTGCAGATGATACCATGCAGTGGAAAAATTTTATAATTCTTCAAAAGTGCGTTTAGTAAGGCTTGACTTTCTTTCCTGCCGTCTGGGTTTAGATAAAATCATTTGGTTTAATGAAGAACAAATTATGTGCACGGATTGTTAATATCAGGATTTGATGATATCCAAGATAGGTTAGGTTAGATTAAGAGACCACCCGGACGAAAAATTATATTCGTCTTTTTTGATACCATACAGAACAAAAACAGACGGCAAAGAACAGAACAGAGAAGAAAAATGGAGGAGGGATTTGGGTAAGAGCTGGATGATGACCGAACGATAGCTAATTACATTTGCGTTAATCGCTCCAAGCTTCATCAGGTATGAAATATCTAAACCCACTACATATATTCACAAGTGTAGTAAAAAAGTGAGAGCCAAGATGTCTGGAACTCAGTCCGATAGGTGATAAGATGATTCCCCCCTTATCCTCAAGACAACTGCTGCAGAAAAGTCTTGAAACAATACCAATGCCATTTGGGTTGGTGAATGCTCCAATGGTATTCCAAGAAACAATTGTCAATACAATTAAACGACTTCGAAACCGAAACAAGATTATTAACTACGTAGACGATATTATTATCGCTACAAAAGAGGAGCTGGAAGGATGCGATGTACTTCAAGAGTTCCTGGCGGCCATAAAACCAGCAAATTTAACACTCCGACCATCAAAGTGTACATTTTTGTCGAAAGTCGTCAACTTTTTGGGGCATACTATTGAGTTGCGATGTAAGTTTGTGCCCAAGTATAGTGAGATTGCTCTCCCTCTGTCAGCATTGTTAAAGAAGAACGCAACATTCGTATGGGAAACTCCGCAGGCATTGGTATTTCAGCGATTGAAGGAAATGGTAATCACAAAGCCAGTACTAACGTTGTTCGATCCTGGGAAGAATCATAAAGTTCACACCGATGAAAGCTCAATGGGTCTGGCTGGTGTGATGTCACAGGACGAGCCAGATGGGTTAAAACCAGTATTTTACTTTAGCCGAAAATGCAGCGAAGCCGAACAAAAATATGCTAGCCATGAATTGGAAATGCTGGCAATCGTGGAGGCATTGCAAAGATTTCGTACTTATTTGTTGCGTCGAGCATTCAAGGTTGTCACCGACTGCAATGCTGTTGCAACAACGAAGGCTATAACACCATTGCCACCACGTATCTCCCGATGGTGGTTGAAGCTGCAGGAGTTCGATTTTACAACTCATCATCGAGCAGGAACAAAGATGGCACATGTAGACGGAATGAGTCGAGCAGCAGTACTTCACCCAGGTAAAGTTAATACAGTCGCAGATCTTGTCTTGCAGGTATTCGAAAAGGGCGACGACTGGTTGGGTTCGATGCAGTGGCAAGATGAACGACTCAAACAAATCATCTGCAGCTTACGTGATGAGGATAAGGTGAAGCGCGACGAGTATAAAGACGCCACGCTACAAAAAGGGCGATTGTACCGAGGCGTAGATGGGCGAAAGCAGTTGGTGGTACCAAGGGTAGTAAGATGGCGCATAACCAAATCCTACCATGACGAAGCAGGACACATCGCGCTAGAAAAGATGATAAAACGAATTCAAGAACAATTCTGGTTTCCACGTTTACGACGCTATGTAAAATCTTATATCGATGCTTGCCCTGAGTGTTGCCTCAACAAAGCCAAAGGAGGTAAACCAGAGGGTCAACTACACGTATCAGACGAGGTGATGCCGATTCCATTCAGATCTTTGCACTTGGACCATCTAGGGCCATTCCCCAAAAGCAAGAAGGGAAATATGCATATACTTGTGGTTGTGTGTGCATTAAGCAAGTGCTACATCTTGAAAGCCGTACGAAACACGAAGACAACACCTGTGGTCAACGCACTTCGAGACATTTTCCGAACATATGTGTATGGGCAGCCAAGAAGAGTGACAACAGACAGAGGTACAACTTTCACGTCTGCTGAGTTTACACGTTTTATTTCAGAAGAAGGCATTCAGCAAGTGAAAGTGGCGGTTCGAGCTCCACGTGCAAATGGGCAGGCGGAACGTGTCAATAAAACAGTTCTTGCCTCTGAAATGTACAACAACGAATGACCGCGAGTGGGACATAGCATTACCTACTCTGCAGTGGAACATAAATTCGCAAAACAACGCAACCACCGGGTTCAGTCCAAAACAGTTGGTCTTCAACTTTAGTCCACGTGAGGTATCCACCAATAGATTGATCCAAGCCATCGAAGATGAGAACAGCAGTACCAGTGATGTAGAGTACCGGCGACAAGAGGCGCATAAAGCGATGCAGCATGAAAAGAGCGGTATGATAAGCGACACCAATCTCCAAGGCACTATGAAGTAGGAGATCTAGTGGTTACAGAATATGTACCAACGGCAAATAGAACGTCACATAAACTTGATCCGTTGTTCAAAGGACCTTACATTATTACCAAGGTGCTGCCACACAACAGATATTACCCGAAGTATCTAAAACTCAACGACGTTATTGTGGTGTGTTGGCAAGCGATGGATTGAAACCATGGTGTGATCTTGGTCCAGAACACGATGACAGCGAGGACGAATAGTCACCCGGTGACGATAAGTCAGGAGAGGCCGAGCTGTAAAGCAATGGCACGACAGTGAGTGTTTGAACGCGAAGCTGAGCGGATGAGAGTGACAGGCTCTCGTTAAATCGAATTGCATACGAATGATTTTTATATAATTACTTTGTTTAATGAAATATTTCTGTTTAAATAAATCAAACGTTTTATTATCATCAATATTAATCGGTCGACTAACAATATAGAAAAACCAAAAATTCTAATTCCGTAATTTTTTTGTTTTCTGGCAGTTGAACCAACATATGTAACCTTCAATCTATATCAAACCCTGTATTCAGTTGCGGAGTTTACTTGCACGTTTTGGTTGAACATATTTCCCTATTTGACTAAAAGTGCATTTTTGTAAGCACATTAATAATGCCACTTTTGATATTATAAAAAAAGTTTATACATAAGTAAAAACACATACTTCATTGACATAGAAAAGATCATCTTTCATCATAGTTTTTTCTTTTGGAGTAAGAAATAATAAATCAATTGCCAATTTTAAATCTTAGCTTTATATAAAAATAATAATAAAAAAATGTATCCTATAAGTTTGTAACATATGATGGCCCTAAGTATGTTTTCCCTGCATTCAAAGTTAGTCGAACCTTTCGCTTGCACTTTTTTTTACGTGTTCATTCATTATATCGGGTGTTTTTAAGAGCTTGAGAACTTGAAATGATATTACAAAGAAATAATAATACAAAAAATAAATTGTGTTGGAAATAATTTGTTTTATTATAATCCGGTAGATAATTTCATGGCATTTATTTTTGGTATTATCATTTATTTGTACAATTACAGCTCGGGGTGAGACAGTACTTCCTTCCGCTTCATACGACTCGGTTCATTGCATCGCTTCTCCTAGCATTAATAAGCCATATATTTGCATGAACATCGTCTGTCAATGGGATACGAGTGTATTTCTGCAATGAAACAATCATAAAAAACAATTTGCCGTTCGGAGTCGGCTTAAAAGGGTATGCCCTACCATTTAAGGAACAACACCAAGGCGCACGCCAAAAATAGGAGGAGGAGCTCGGCCAAACACTTAACAGACGTGTACGCGGAAATTATTTATTTATTTTTAATACTAGTTGAAGGTATTTTTCGTAATTCTGCTGTCGTCCCTCCCGAGTAGGTGTCCAAACCATCTCAGCCGCTGAACTGCTGTTCGATCTCATCATCTCACTGGTCCAAATATCCTGCTTGGGATTTTACGCTCAAATCGGAGAAGGTAGTGTTAATGTTTAGCACGCAAAATACAATGTGGCACAAAAAGGTGGCCAAAGATCTATAATTTTCGCAAATTGCGTCAATTATACACTTTTAAACTGCACAGCTGCATTACAAACAGACGAGCAAAGTAAAGATTTCCATCATTCAAAACCATTTTTTTTTGTTTAGTAAAAAAGATATTCAAAAACAAAATTGTATGCAAACGCGGTACACGTTGTTAGATCCGTAGAAAAGGCTTTCGATGGTTGGTTCAACGGTCGATTTGGAAGAAACAGCTATTGAAAGCCAAACATGATTTCTTTTATTTGATGTCACGAAACTGTATTTATTTTATTGCTGAATAATAGTAGCTTCTGTGTAGGGAGTTATTGCTTTGGCTATGTATACCATGAAAGCCTCAATTTTTTTTAGAAAATTCGAGGATCAGTAAAAGCCAACCCACAAACATTGCATTTGGCAGCGGGTTATTAACCGTTCCCTACATACATATGTATATAAGTATGTACATACAGTATTTGATTAATCGTAATAAAGCCGGCATAATGACTAAAAGAAAACATAATTTGTTCCGCTCGAGCGTGCACAAAAACAAAACAAAAAAAAAAAACACGAAACACGAAACGAAAACCACTATAAAATATACATCAGTAATAAAATAACGGTGCAACTGGTAAGATGATGATGGTGAAATTGAAACTGCATGAAAATGTTACAGCAAACAATTTGAATCAAAAATACAGCCAAATAAATAAAGAAGCAACGCCAATGTAATAAATTTATTAGTAGCGTGTCGAATTCGTTCATCAGATAGGCCAGAGCTACCGATGCATTAACTGTTGCTGTAAAAGCCAAATCTCAAAAGCAAAGCCAATGTCACTGCTACGGTTCACGCTCAATAGCGCCAATGTGATTAGAAGAGAGTTATTTACTACCTTTTACTTCAAGCTAATCAAAAACTTCAATGCATTTTTTTATTGATTATTAAATTAAATTTTTTATACAATCAAATTACTTATGCACATACATATATGTTCTTACATATATGTATGAAGATTTTTTTATACTGCTTCTTCGGCAGGCGGTCAACATTGAAAAGGAAAAAGTTTAAAAGTAGTCATTGTACCGCATTCGTTTATTCGTTGTGCTAATCTAATTGAACCGTGATTAGTTCAGAGATGGACCGGAAACAAGCGGTTGACCACCGGATCTCCTTTCTATTTATACTCTACAATTCCATATTTTTCTAGAAATATACTTTTCTCAATATTAGCATTCAACTTATGAGGTGATATTTTTTTACCGTATGTACGTATCATACAGGGTTTGATTGAAAAGTAATGAGCCTTACTTTTTTTAAGCAGTTTTATTAAACCTTTTGGCTTATACAACTAATATTCTTCAAAATGGGACCCTTGCGCGTCAAAACACCGCTGGTAGCGGTCCTTCCACTGCAGGAAGCATTTTTTAAACTCATCCGCCGGAATCGCGTTCGATTCGGCTGTCACAGTTTCTTGGATCGCCTCGATGGAGTCGAAACGCATCCCCTTCAGCTTTCTTTTCAGGCGCGGGAACAAAAAGAAGTTCGGAGGGGACAGGCCTGGGCTGTAGGGAGGGTGGGGAAGCACCGGAACCTCCATCTTGGCCAATGCAGAGGTGCAGATGAAGGCGCTGTGCGCCGGCGCATTGGCACACACTTTGCGCATTTCAAGTTTTCCGGTCACGATTTCCCGCACATTGTAATAAGTTAAATTTAACTCTTCACTGATCTCACGTAGACTAGCACGACGGTCAATGTTCAAAAATTCACGAACCCGGTTCATATCTTCATCTGTTTGCGTCGTCGAAGGCTTTCCAGATCGCTGTTTGTCTTCGACGTCCTCCTGGCCTTCCTTGAACGACTTGTGCTAACGTTTCACCTGAGCACTGGACAGAGATTGGTCCCCGTAAGCCTCCTTAGGTAGCCCAAATGGTTTCGGTACTCGTTTTGTTTAGCTTTACGCAAAATTTGATCGAGTAACGTTGCTCCAACGATCACTGCATTTTCGCCACTGCAATATCCTAACACACTTTTAAAACAGCTTTAACGCGCGGAGCGATGTTGACTGCACCGATGTTGCCAGCGAACTGGGACCGGTTTCTAGTGGAAGGGGAAGGTCCAACGATCATTTTTCCGCACCAGCCGATTCGGTTGATCGTTTGGCAGACGCTCCGCGCGGGAAGGCTCATTACTTTTCAATCAAACCCTGTACATTTAGAGGTTTTACCCATTTTTTTTCTCTTAATTAAATAGACTCTTTGCATTGTAATGGTTAGATTTTTGAATAAACGAACACCAATTACAGTACTCAGAAGAATTCGTACTTTATTTCAACAGATATGGAGAACAACAAGAGAGTAGGAAAAGTAAGTTCAGGGATTGGCACACTTAGACCCAAACATACCTTGAAGGAGCTAAGCATGGTTGTTGAAGAGATTATGAAGCAGCGACAAGCGTAGTCTATCGTTCGGTAGTTCTCGGGTTCGAAACCCGGTGTAGGCGTGAAATACGAATGTAAAAGAAATGATTTTCCTCAAATCTAATTGAACCGTGATTAGTTCATCGCTACCATCGGCAAGCAATGAAAATCTGCCGTATGTATTTTTGCTAGGAAAAATCTCCTCACCAAAAAACAAAGCCGTCCGCCCTTTGACGGCAGCATAAAACTGTAGGTCCCCCCATTTAGGGAAAAATCGAAGACATCAAACATCAAATTGGAGGAGGAGTTCAGACAAACATCCAACAAAAGATGTGCGCGCCAATTATATATACAAGGTGGTGCAAAATGAATCACCCTAACGGAAGATTTTTAGGGTGTAGGCAGACCGTCTCCGCGCGGTGCTCCCAGGGTAACGCCAAATGATCTGCGGCCTTTCCTATTCCGAACGATGACCCTGTGAGTCACTTTTTAATTTTATCCGAAGACTTGGTTATTTGTAATAGAGGCAAGGATCCCACTTTCGTTACTGCAGCCAGGGAGGAGGTGCTTGTCTTCACCCTAGTCTCTTCTTCTCTAATGTATCGAATATACGATATGCTTAACGCTCAATCCTTTTCCGATCATAGGTACATTCAGTTTTGTCTAAATGAAACAGAAATCTACAGAAACCTTAGGAGTACGCCTGGGACTTATACTGCAGAAATCTGCAGGATCTTCTTCCGGAAACACCGCAAGAAAATGTAGATCTGTCGGAAGAATCGATTTTCGGAGAATGGACATTCAGCTCTGCGCGTAATAGGGCCCTCGAGAGCGCTTGTCCACTAAGAGCACCCTAAAAAAAAAAAGACGTCTTGGCGAACAACTGAACTCTCTAAAATTATGGCTTCGTATAGCTCGGCTCTTTAATAGAGCCAGAAGAATTAAGTCTCCCTCGGGATGGGAACTGTACAAAGTAGGATTAGGAATCTACAAGTCTGAAATTAGAAAGAGACTCATGGAGGAGATTCTGCGAAGGTGTCGAAGGCTGAGTCCGCGAGGTTCAAACGTATCCTCTCAAGGGGTTCCACACCCATGGGAAACCTGAGGGATGGAATAGGGCGCTGGACTATGAGCAGCGAGAAGTCGCTCAAGTTGCTTGCCGACGAGCATTTTCAGGCAAACCCAAAATCGAGCAATATCAGTCGGGACAGTGGGCAAAACATTTTCCACACCCATATCTGTTTGCTGAATAAGCGGCGCCTGGCTTGGGCGATTGAATCTTTCAAGCCCTTTAAGTTACCTTGGCCTGATGGCATTATACCTGCTCAGGTGCAGAAATCTGCGGAGGCATCTTGTTGCTAGTTTCTCCCTATCTACGCGACCTGCATAGATAGGAGCTATATACCCAGATCTTGGAGGGATGAGTTACTTTCATACCCAAGACAGGTAAAATCTCGCATGTATCCCCTAAGAATTTCAGAACAATCAGCTCCATTGGTGCTCTCTGACAAGGTGAAGTACTTGGGACTCATCCTTGACAGTCACGCCTAAAGTCACTTTTTGGCTTTATAACACGATTATAAAACCATTCTTGCTATACGGAGTCCTTGTCTGGTGGAACTCGCTAGAAAGGATGGTATCAGTTAAGAAGCTGGAGAAGGTACAAAGGTCTGCCCTCATTGGAATCAGTGGAGCGCTCCGTACCACACCTACTCTAGCGCTTAACGCTATGCTGAATGTGGCACCCGTGGACATTGTAGGAAAAACTACCGCTGCAACTACCGACGGCAAGTCATGGCAAACATGTTCACGGATGGCTTAAAGTTGGACGGAAGGGTTGGTGGGGGAGTATTCTGTAAGGAGCCCCCATCAAACTTAAATTTAGGCTCCCGGACCACTGTAGTGTTTTCCAAGCGGAGGTATCCGCAATTAAGGAAGCGATGGACTGGTTGCTTACTTCGGTAACTACCGTTAAGGAAGTAAATATTTACTCCGATAGCCACTCGGCAATTAGGGCCTTGGTCTCGCTGTTTGTGCGTTCGAGATTGATCGGGGAATGTCTGGCTTCTCTCTCGATTGCATCCGAATACTTCGTCATCAGGCTCATTTGGGTTCCCGGTCACAGCGGCATAGAGGGAGACTGCTGGGCTGATGAGCTGTCTAAACATGGAACTTTGGAGACGGTTTCGTCGCGAAATGAGAGAATTGGGGTTCCCCTTAGAACCTGTGGTCTGCTCCTGGAAAGATGGGCCTCGAGTCAACTCAGAGAGCGCTGGGCTAGTGCGGAAATGTGCAAGGTCGCGAGATCCTTCTGGCCACGGGTAGATCGGGGACGCTCGAGGAAACTCCTAAGGCGAAGAAAGCCTCAGCTCTCGAATTTGGTGGGTATCCTTACCGGACATTGTTCGTTAGGTGTTCATGCCGTGAGACTTTGGATTGCCTCAAGTCCGTTCTGCAGAAGCTGTCTGGAGGACTGTCTGGAGGAATCATCTCAACACCTTCTTCTCAGCTGCCCTGCTCTCGTCTGGCAAAGACTTATACATCTGGGCTCTCACTTTTTCGCTACGCCTGCGGATATAGCCGGTGTAAATATCATAAATTTGGTGAAGTTCATCAGTAGCTTGTTGCGGCTAACTACGAACGCAAATCAGCCACCGTCGGCGTCGTCGTAAAATGTATGGTCATCATCGTCTCTAATCCCAAGGCTCCTTTCCTTCTCCTTTCTCCTCTCCCATGTATGGCACCACAACGGACGAATTTCAATACTAGTCCAAGTGTGCCCTTAGCTGGGCAGCCATTTAACCTAACCAGGTCACGGTGTAAAACCTCACTGCTTACAAACTAAGGCGTATTGCACACATGCACAGCATCTTAAACTGACATATAATATCTTTCAGTTCAAGTTCGATTTTGAAGCTGATCCCCATACTTGAATTTCGAAGGCCCATATTGGTTTGAGTATTGCTTGGTATATAAGCACTTTATTGTCTAGTGGCTACACCGATTTTTACCCAAGTAACCAATGCAATGAGCGTAGTTTAAATCCGAGTTCCTTCCTGTGAGATTACCATGGAAGACTCCTGTCTTGCAGAATACCTAAGTATTTAGCATTATCTGTTTGGTTAATTTGCGTGTGGTTTAAATTTACAGAAGAGCAAGATCCATTGCGAAAGGGGAAAGTTATTGGCTTTTATACGTCATTTTTTCCACCAGGCGCAGACATTGTCGAGGTAGTTTAAAAGAAATAGCTGATTTAGCCAATACAATAGTATCATCTGCATATGTAGCGGTGTATGTGTTCGTCGATAAGGGAGGATCGCCTGTAAATAGGGTGTATAAAACAGGCCCTAGGCCTTGTTGATCCGCCGTTTTTTGAAATTATGCTCCCAAGGTAGCAAAATTCATCTACATCTTCAAACGGTGTGTCGGCAATTTGAAGGGCTTGCCTTTCGGTGGTGTTAATCCGCACTATTTTAGTTTGAACTTCGATACTATCATTTAGAGCATTTTCGTATTTCACGCCGCGTGAAGCGCCCGAGCACTCGGGCGAAGTCGTGGGAGTACTTTACGAATAATGTGAGTGCATAACCCCGCTACTCGAATAGATCGAAGAATAATTGTCTGTTTCAAGCAAAGAAGTGACCGGTAGTAGCACATAAGAGCCGTTATCTAGTGGTCAAAAATGCATCTATAAGCTTTTGTACATATGGACTTGTGTACTATACAGTTGCACAAAGCCTAATCAGTTTGTCTACTGTGAGCACTTAAAATATTAGCTCTTACGCTGTTTAATTCATTTATCACTGATTGCGAGACTCATCATTTTTTTATGGGATAACAAACATTTATGGGATTCAAGACACCTATGAGCAGGCAAACACTAATAAATGTTCCCTGATAGGCACATAACAATTGAGACGTTCTGTAGATCATTCGATCAGCCCAATTTTTAACTACTTATTCCAATAAATTTAGCCGCCAATGGGAGGATTCAATGTAGCCATTTCTGTCGTGAGCACGATAGCTCGACGAGGTTGGTACTGAAAATGGACTAAGCGGTCAACAACCACGCCCATCTCCCATATAAAATATAAATATAAGTATAAAAGAAAACTGTTATAAAGAGCGAAATTATTGAAACTTGGTACGAATGATGAAACCAAATAAAATTCTGAAAAATGGATCCGACATGAATATTATTAAGATATAAATCTCATTGTCTATCCCACAGCTAGCCCAGTCCGGACCAAATTTAGCACTTCTTTACTTATTATTTATTCATTATGCTTATTATATATATGTATATAATTGGCGCGTACACCCCTTTTGGGTGTTTGGTCCAGCTCCTCCTCCTACTTGTGGTGTGCGTCTTGATGTTGTTCCACAAATGGAGGGCCTACAGTTTTAAGCGGACTCCGAACGGCAGATATTTTTATGAGGAGCTTTTTCATGGCAGAAATACACTCGGAGGTTTGCCATTGCCTGCCGAGGGGCGACCGCTACTAGAAAAATGATTTTCTTAATTTTGGTGTTTCACCGAGATTCGAACCGACGTTCTCTCTGTGAATTGCGAATGGTAGTCACGCACCAACCCATTCGGCTACGGCGGCCTATGGTAAAATAATAAATCCACTCTCCAGCGTGAGTTGAATAACTTATATAAACCACATTTCTTCTAAGTGTTACACTTTATTCGTCGAAATAGTTCTTCGTTTTCTGATCCCTATAGCCTGAAACTGTTGTACTCGTCCTTAGTTCGGTCCAGGTTAGAATACGCGGTATTCGTTTGCAGGGCGTTTCATATAAATATTTTAGAGTCTGTTCAAAGAGCTTTTGTGAACCTCGCTTTGCGCTCTCGTTGCTTAGTAATAATTCTAATGTCCTCAAAGTCTAGCCGGGTTCTTTTGTCGATGTTTTTTGTCTTTGATATTTGTGCGAACTCAATAGATTGTCCGTACCTCCTCAATAAAATTAATATTAATGTTCCCTCACGTATTTTCCGTTGTAATTAATTGTTATTTGTGGGTATTGCTAAAACTTTATTGCTAATTAAATGCCTATTTTTCTTCCCTAGACTTTGATTTTTCTTACTCTAAGTTTCCTTTTAAGACCTTTTACTTATCAGACTCTTCTCATAAATTACTTGTTGGTATCAATCTATCTAATAGTTTGTAAGCATCTAGTTTATAGCTATATATATAATTGGCGCGTACACCCTTTTTGGGTGTTTGGCCGAGCTCCTCCTCGTATTTGTGGTGTGCGCCTTGATGTTCTTCCACAAATGGATGGACCTACAGTTTCAAGCCGACTTTATGAGGAGCTTTTTCATGGCAGAAATACACTCGGAGGCTTGCCATTGCCTGCCGAGGGGCTACCGCTATTAGAAAAATGTTTTTTCTTAATTTTGGTGATTTCACCGAGATTCGAACCGGCGTTCTCTCTGTGAATTCCGAATGGTAGTCGCGCACCAACCCATTCGGCTACGGCGGCCGCCGGCGGCAAGCATCTGGTTTATTGATTAATAAATAAATAAATACATGAATAAAATCACTTCTAAATGTACTATTTTGACTCGCCGTTTTTCAAAACGTATTGACCTGATACCTTTTTCGTATTAAAGGTCTTAAAAATAACAGTTTTATCGCTTTTGTATAGTTAGATCTCGAAATATTTCAATTTCTGTGCTAACTTTGAATTTAAAATATTTGCAGCTCATTTTCCTCCTGGACCCCCATTTCGCGTAACATCGCGCAACGCATTAATCTTCTTACTTTTTCTAAATCTCCATAAACTTAAGGTTTGGTTGCCATTTTAAATGTATTGTAAAGAGGCAGGCCCCCGTAGTCGAATGGGTTCGTGCGTGACTACCATTGGAAAGGCGGAGGCTCGAATCTCCGTGAAGCACCGAAATAAAAAAAAATGTTTTTTAATGGCAGATAATGGCAAACCTCTGAGTGTATTTCTGCCGTGAAAAAGCTGTAGGTCCTTCCATTTGTGGAACAACAACATCAAGACGCACACCAAAAACAGAAGCAGAAGTTCGGCCAAACACCCAAAAAAGGAAGTACGCGCCAATTATATACATATATGTATATACAGGGTGTGCCATATAGCGTTTGATTTTTGAACCACCTATGTTTTTGAGAATGGTAACACAAATGACATGTCAAATGTGTTCATAATTTACTTAAAGGTTTGACATTTACGAAATGGGACGCTATACACTTGAACAAAATTGGGAAATATTGAAAACCTATTTCCAAAGTGGTGAGTCTTCTTCTTCTTTTCTGATTTTCACATCGGTGGCTACGTCAATAAGCAAAATTGTCGGATTTGGGGCTCAGAAAATCCACACGTTACTGTAGAGAAGCAAATGAATCCACAACGAGTCACTGTTTGGTGCGGTTTTTGGTCTGACGGCCATTTTTTTTCGAAAATGAGCGAGGAGCCGCGGTTACAGTAAATGGCGAGCGTTACCGTGACATGCTCAACGAGTTGTTTCCAAAAATTGAAGAGGTTGACATGGACGACATTTGGTTTCAACAGAACGATGCAAGTTGTCACACTACCAAAGTTACACTCGAACTTTTGGCTACCGTTTTTGAAAACCGAATAATCAGCCGAAATTCCGATATCAATTGGCCGCCTCGGTGCTGTGATTTAAGCCCATTGGACTATTTTTTGTGGGGAGCCGTTTAGGACAAATGCTATGCGAACCATCCAGAGACGATTGATGCTTTAAAACACGACATCGAAGTTGCCATTCATGAAATTGGAGCACAAACAATCGAAAATGTGCTTACAAATTGAGTTGATCGAATGGCCTACTGTAAAGCTAGTCGTGGCAGTCATTTGAACGATATTATTTTTCATTCATAAATGACAATGTTCAATCTTCAAAATTAAAAAAAACGGTGAAAAAATATTGATTAGTTTTTTTTTATAGCCGATTCAAAAAGCAAATTTTACATGGCCCACCCTATATATACATATACCACCCTATATATATACACATGGCAGAAAAAGTCTGCGTTCACCCACTGTTATAAAGTATTAAAATAATTTAACGTGTTTATCTTAAAACTCTCAGTTATTTCTTTTCACTTATTTCAAAGAAAATTATTCATAGAGGTTATGAACAAAATTTTTTGGAGTTTGAGCTGCGTCGTGTTCAGATAACGGGATTGTAGTACAGTTACTTAAATAGGCTAAGCAGAAAAAGTGTGCGTTCATTTCGAATAGTGACGATTATTTGCATGGCAATTACGTTAAATTAAATTTTGAATCATTCATGTATATTAGTTGACGCGGTTAAGAACAAATCTAAAGAGGGAAAAATTGGTATTAGAAATACATTTTTTGTTACTATGGACCAAAGGCGAAAAGAAATAGATATTGGTGAAAGGAAAATCATTGTAAGTTTGTGGCAAAATAGTAAGAGCTATCGGGAAATCGCGAAAATTGTTGGGAGGCAATACTCCTCAGTCCAAAGAGTGATAAACAACTTCAAGCAAACGAATTGTTTGGAGTCTAAGCCTCGTTCTGGGCGTCCAAAAAAACTGATGGAAAGAGAAGAACGCAACATAACTATTCTTGTGAATTCTAATCCACGACTAACAGCAAGCCGAATTTCAAAAGACATAGAAGTAAAATACCAAAAGATAGTACATCCAGATACAGTAAGAAAAATTCGAAAAAGAATCGGATTTCACGGCAGAGTGGCCCGAAAAAAACCCTTCATATCGCGAGTAAATCGTCTTAAGCGGATGGCTTTCGCCAAGGAATACGTAAACAAGCCACCTGAGTTTTGGAATAATGTGATTTTTTCAGATGAGGGCAAGTTTTGCATTTTCGGGATAAAAAGTCGTAAAATTATTTGGAGGAAAAACGGAACGGCACCTGGAAAGGAAAATCTGGTACCTACGGTAAAGCATGGGGGAGGAGGTGCCATGATATGGGGGTGTATGGCTAGTTCGGGCGTTGGAAATATGCAGTTTTTTGAGTCGATAATGAACAGACATGATTATCTCGATATTTTAAAAACGAATTTGAGAGAAAGTGCAATCAAACTGGGACTCGGTGAAAGATTTGTTTTCCAACAGGACAACGACCCGAAACACACAGCAGAGATTGTTGGGTTGTGGTTGTTGTATAATGTTCCAAAACAACTTCGCACACCCCCACAATCACCTGACCTTAACCCCATTGAGCACTTATGGGACGTTCTAGAAAAAAAAAATACGAGAGCGTACAATAACTAGCAAGGAAATGCTTAAGAACGCGCTAAACGAGGAATGGGTACCCAAAAGTCCAGAAATAACAGTCAACCTAGTTGGATCAATGAAAAGACGCCTCCTAGAAGTCATAAAAAGCCGGGGATATCCAACTAGCTATTAATTTTAAAACATTTCTATGATCTTAAGCCTTTTATTTTATTATTATTGAAGTGAACGCAAACTTTTTCCGTTTAGTTTGGATGGCCTTTTTAATTTTATGTGATCTCATTTTAAATTTGATTTTGTTATTGGTAGCGAAATATGTGTGATAGTTACGTTTAAGTGAACTAAATAAAACTCAATAAAAAAAATGTCTGAAATATTTATTGTTTTGAACTTTTTCTAATGCAAAGAATATTTGCATAGGTGAACGCAGACTTTTTCTACTATGTGTATATATCTTCTCTTCCTAATTGGCGCGATAACCGCTTATGCGATTTTGGCCGAGTTTAACAAAAACCCAGTCGTTTCTCTCTCGTGCTAACCGGCGCCAAATCCTTCTCCACCTGATCTTTCCAAAGCAAAGGAGGCCTTCCTCCTCTTCTGCTACCACCAGCGTGTACCGAATACTTTCAGAGCAGGAGCGTTTGTATCGATTTGGACGACATTACCCAGCCAACGTAGCCGCTGGAGCTTTATTCGCTACGCTATGTCAATGTCGTCGTAAAGCTCATCGTTCCATAGCCTACGATATTCGCCGTTGTCAACGTGCAAAGGTCCAAAAATCTTCCGCAGAATCTTTCTCTCGAACACTCCAAGCGTCGCTTCATCGGATGTTGCCATCGTCCACACTTCTGCGCCATACGGTAGGACGGATATGATGAGAGCCTTGTAGAGAGTTAGTTTTGTTCGTCGAGAGAGGACTTTACTACTTAATTGCCTACTTAGTCCAAAGTAGCACTTGTTGGCAAGAGATATTCTACGTTGGATTTCTAGGCTGACATTGTTATCGGTGTTTATTCTGGTTCCTAAATTTACGAAGTCTGTTACAACCTTTAAATCATAGCTGTCAACAGTGATGTGGGTGGCGAAACGCGAGTGCGCCGACTGTTTGTTTGATGACAGGATGTACCTCGTTTTGCGCTTTGCTTCTTTATCCAGTTTGGAAAAGGCAGAACTAACTGCGCGGTTGTTAAGGGCGATGATACGCTAACAATTGTACGCTCTTATAAAATATTGTGTGAGCGATAAAGTTCTGCGGCTTGTACGATCCTCTCTAACATCAGGTTAAAGAAGTCACACTCCAGTGAGTCACCCCGTCTGAAACCTCGTTTGGTATCAAACGGCTCGGAGAGGTTCTTCCCAATTCTGACGGCGCTGCTGGTGTTGAGCAACGTCATCTTGCAAAGCCGTATTAGTTTTCTGGGGATACCAAATTCAGACATCGTGGCATACAGATAACTTATTTTCGTACTGTCGAATGCAGCTTTGTCGACAAAAAGATGGTGCGTGTCGATTATCCTCTCATGGATCTTTTCCCAGATTTAGTGTATTGTAAATATTTT
This sequence comes from Anastrepha ludens, assembly GCF_028408465.1. NCBI lineage: Eukaryota > Metazoa > Arthropoda > Insecta > Diptera > Tephritidae > Anastrepha > Anastrepha ludens. The sequence goes on along the minus strand of NC_071500.1, from coordinate 128,351,202 downwards.
GTCGATATATACAAAATAAATAAATAATTGGCGCGTACACTTCTGTTAGGTGTTTGCCCGAGCTCCTCGTCCTATTTCTGGTGTGCGTCTTGATGTTATTCCACAAGCCGACTCCGAACGGCAAATAATATATTTTATGAGGAGCTTTTTCATGGCAGAAATACACTCGGAGGTTTGCCATTGCCTGTCGAGGGGCGACCGCTATTAGAAAAATGTTTTTTATTAATTTTGCTTGCACCGAGATTCGTACCAACGCTCTTTCTGTGAATTCCGAATGGTAATCAGGCACCAACCCATTCGGCTACGGCGGTCGATACTCGTATATATATGTATATATGCATATAAGCCGGCACCTAAGCATTCAGGTGTAGGTAGCACCTCAGCAAAACGTGTGTATACATCCTTTAATTTATGTATTTACACTTTAAGTTATGTGTTTAGACATTAAGTGGAAAATGTGAAAATGCACTCCATTTTGTTGAAGAAATAAATGATTTCGAAAAACAACCTCAGGGGAGAGAGGGCGTGCAAATTTTGTTACTTGACTGAATTCAAAGCAACAGCAAAACCAACAAGTGTTCTCAGAATTGTAAATGTGTCCATTTAAAAAATCGGCCAAAGGCTATTGCAAAGGAAATGTTTGATTGAAAACAGTCGAATTTGATATTACTCTCTCTATAAGTAGACAGCAAATTACGCTTCATTTGCCTTGCAAATCTCTTCAATAAGAGCAAGGCTGTTTTGAAAGGTTCCAGGAGGCGTAAAGATTAATAATTTTGAAAAAAAAATTACCTACATTACATTGAAGTGTGTTACAAACTTTTATATGTAGTAATCTTCCCGCTTTTCCCCGCTGTCTGTGGTACCTCACTTTTCCTAAGCTAATCATGGTTTGAAATCATCACCGAAGTAAGCTCATTTTAAGATTCTTCATATTTTCCTGCACTCAACGTATACTGATACAATTCTATGACTTCAAACGTCTCAGAAAAGCATTAACCTTCCGTTGGACACCTTTTTTAAAACCTTCGGTGGGGCATCCGGGTCTGACCCTTTTTTCGTCCTCTTCGAGGGTCGATTTATCCATAAATTGATAAAAAATTAAATTTTAGGAAGCTACTCGGTCGGACGTGCGACTACTGTACGATTATAGCGCGTTTCAATACCTCATTTTCATTTTTATCTCAAAACGCGAGCATAAAAATATCAATTCATCACTCCACGTCACCACAATCTCTTTTAAATAAAGGAATTTATTCTTTCGTGAAGTAAGTGCAGCGGAGTGCATTAATGTAAGCCCCCGTAATGACAAATCTTATACCCATTAGACTTCATTATATATCATATAATAAATGTTTAGCTGTTCAGATTCGCTATCACTGTATGCCCATGCAAGTTGAATGTGTGCTGCAATTGACGGATAATTGAGCTAAAAAAACAAACAAAAAATGTAAGCAAAAGAAAGCCGTAACGTATAACAACAGTACGCGGTAATTGCTCCATAATACAAAAAAGCATTCTCTTGCACGTTTCATCAGTATTTTCCCCGTTTTCCTCATTTTTTTGTTTTACTCTTCATTACTGCATTAGCGTTGGCTATTTTCATTGCTGCAGCAAAAATATACGAGTATAGCTCAACGAGCAATGTGCATTGTGTAACATTAGGCGGTGGGTAATAATGTTGCAAATAATTTAATAAATTTTACAGCAACGCTAATATTGGACGATGCCATAAATTAGAGTGGGCTTTAAAACGCCAGTTTCACTCAGAGCCAAAGCTTTAGTTTGAACTCATTGTGCTTTCTCCTGGTACGAGTATACATAAGTAAATGCACTTAGATAAGAAGGCATTGGTAAGCGTTTGAGATTCGATTCAGCCAAAATGGTGCAGTCTCTGCTTCACCAATGGCCAGCTGCTCATTGCTCTCTATTGTCGGTTACAAGTTGCAAAATTCCTTTGCTCGCGATACCAGCTGGTTTATTAGTGACATAAAATGCAATTTGTAAACGCTTCCAAAGTGTAATGATTTTTATTTTTTCTTTACTCTTACGATTATTTTTATGCACTTTCCAAACTTTTTTATTCTTGTAAAATTTCGCTGCATTCAACTGCACATACAAGGGTATAAGGTATTTTAGTGACCCTTGGCTATTATTCATGCACTCCGGCATTGATACATATTTTATACAAAACTTTCACATTTACCAGCTTGCAAATAATGATCTGCAGCCGCTCGAGTGTTTTCTAGCACCAACTGGCCAACTGATGTAAAAAAAAGCAACGAAGTTAATCTAAACAGTTATTTGCAATTTGTAGCAGTCCACAATGAACGATACATTTTTATGAAAACGCGAAGCCACTTTCGTTCCCTCAATTGCGCTCATACTTATTGTTGCAAAAAAAAAAATAAAATATTTAAAAGGAAATGCATTTAAGTGCTCCGAACGGTTTCTCCCTCTTTAAGTTTGTTCCATTATTTTGTGCTTCTGTAGAAATTAGAACAGTCCGAACAAGAGATGTGAAATTGCCACAATAAGCCTCACTTTGATTTATCATAGGCCGCAGAACCAGTCAGTTCGTTGCATGAAGTTGTGCCACTACGATTCAAGTGACAGCTGTGTGTCACATAAGTTATTGTCAGAAATTCAAAGCAATATTTTCCAAACTCCTTATAAATTCTGGAACAAGCGAAGCAAAAGAAATGCACAAGGTGGCGCCAAATTATTTATCCAATTCTGTTCTTATTTCACTAAATAAAAAAAATTGATTTTGAGTGATGGAAATCTTTATTTTCACCTTTACGCGCCCCAATGCTTGTCCGTTTGTACTTGCAACAGTCAAATATCAAATATGATTGGCATACGACGCAATTTTCAAAAATTATAATTTTTCAGTTTGAGTGAATAATTTTACGCCACCTTGTACATTTGAGCACCCACAAGTACAAAATTAAAATTTTTGTTCTCACCGCACATTTCCGTATAGTTTGGGGATAAAAAATAAGATGCATAATCAAATCTGGGCAGCTATAGTGGGAAAAGACCGTACGATTTCGACTTAAAGTGCAAAAATTTACTAAAACCGATACATGACTTTAAGGACCAATACCTATTAAAATTATGGAGAAATAAGAGTATAAAGACTTTTAAGTAAAAGAAAACGACGGGCATATACACTTATGAGGTTAAAGTACCCATCCTTGGGAACTTAAGTGGTAAAATTCAAATTTCCTAAAACTAAATTTTTCTAATGGCCAAGATATACATATATTTCAAAAATAGTGAATTATAAAAAAATCACTTCGCTAACTAGGATATTTAACTAGATTTAGACATTAAATTGTTTTAATTAACATTTTTACAAATGCAAAAGAATCTCAAAATGGACAACAAGAATATAATTAAATTTTTTATCTACAATAGAATTCCATACGTCCATACATCCATGCCCAGATCTTCCTCCTATATTTGGCGTGCTTCTTAATGTAGTTCCACAAATGAAGGGACCTGCACTTTTAAGCCAAATGATTTATAATGAGCTTTTTCATGGTAAAAATACTCTTGGAGGTTTTTCATTACCTGCTGAGGGGCGACCGCTAGTGCACAATTAAGTCCATTGTACTACACTTGGATTCCCTTTTAATTTTTTTTAAATCGACCCGATCTGGAAATCTGAGTAGATCTTGTGATGCCAAGGAGCCAAGGTGGTTGCTTCCTAACACATCAGTGCCAAAAACCTTAAACCTGACTTGAGCGAAGGCGTGGCAGACACACAGGAAGTGGTCCGCCGTCTCATCCTCCTCTTCACAAGCTGGGCAGAGTACACTGTCTGAGATGCCCAACCTTTCCATGTGCTTTGCCCACAGAAAGTGGCCCGTCATCAGTCCAACCAGCCGTCTGCACTCCCCTCTGCCTAATGACAGAAGGGTTTGCGACAGTCGATCGGACATGACAGATAACATCAGTTTTGTCCATCTGCAGCCTCTCTCAGCCTGCCAAGCTCGCTTGTGGGTGGTAGTTACCCATTTGCTCACCGTGACCGTGATGGCCGCAGAGGGGAGTGGCTTAGCTAAGGAGTCAGAGGTCTCGTTACCCGTGATACCCACGTGTCCCGGGACCCATGTTAGCATCAGGCTATTATGTCTACCGACATAGTTCAGCCTGGATTTACTGGACTCTACTACCCCTAATGTGGTTGGGGGCTGTCTATGAGCGCAGCTTGGCTGTCACTGCAGACGCATATAGGTCTGCCTCTCCATTTGTTTTCCACAACAAAGTTCATCGTTTCTTGAACTGCATACTCCTCCGCTTGAAACACAGCTGCAAGCATTCCATGAGCAAAGTGCAGTTTTGTCCTGCTGGATTCCACGTAGCCCCAGAGCCGGAGCCGTGCTCGGTCCTGTAGCCATCCGTGAAAATACGAAAACATTGTTTGCCGGGCTCATTCTCAGAGTTTGACCACAATTGAGCCTCTGGCAGCACCTCACTGTATCTCTTTTCAAGTACCACTCTTGATGGCATGGGGTCATGGGGCATGGAGAGAATCGTTGGTTCGAGGTCCATGCCTTCTCTGTTTTTCAATGCCGAACGGGGGCCGTACCAGTTCCCATTGTGTTTCAGCCTGCAGATGGCCTTCAAAGCCTCTCCTTGGATGAAAGCATGAAGTGGCAGCAGACCAATCAGAGCATCTAATACCGGGCCCGAAATAGTCGGAAAAGCTCCGGTGCAACAGAAGGCCACAGTGCGTTGTAGTCTCGACAAGGTCCTCCTAACACCCACGAGAGAATGTCTACTCATACAGACCACTGATGCCAGAAAGCTGTCAGTGCTTTCGATGTCTTTGTTTCAACGTGTGACTTCCAAAAAAGTTTACTATCGAGGATTACTCCAAGATATTTCATTTCTTTGGATAACTGGATTGTGACTCCTTTTAGCTTAGGCAGAGCGAGTCCATCAAGCTTCCTCTTTCTGGTAAAGAGGACAAAACCAGTTTTCGTGGGATTTGCCGATAGCCTATTAGCACAGCACTAAGTGTCAATCATATCCAGAGTTTTCTGCTCTTTTCTACAGATGTTCATAAGCGAAGGGCCCGTTAACAAACAGATAACGTCATCCACATATGCTTGTGTGTAGACTCTAGCATCATGTAAGGTGGTGAGTAGAGGATCGGATGGAGTGCCGTACACCACCTTGAGGGCAGCCTCTATTAGCCCAGGGCGACACCAACAGATCCTCCTCCGCCTGCACCGTGACGGTTCTTTGAGCTAACATTGAACGAATCCAATTCACCAGCACCCGGTCTATACCATGTCTGCTGGCAGAGCTGCAATTACTGTCGAAAGTGGCATTATCAAAAGCCCCTCTATATCCAAAAAGATGCGCATAGCGTAGTCTCTCCTGCCGATAGCCTACTCTAACCTTGCAACAAGGTTTTGCAGTGCCAACTCGCAAGATTTTCCGCTTTTATAGGTACGCTGAAATGGAGAGAGTGGAAAGTGAGAGTCCATCAGCAAGGTGAATGTCTTACTTTGTTTCGCCGTGAAGGAGACATCAGATGTCCTAAGTGACCCCAACTTTACGGTTGGATCCCTATACAGGATCCTAACAAATTTCGCCGTGTCACTCAGAGATTCAATACGAATTAGCTTCTTGCAGTTCCTCTGAACAAGACGGTATCACTCCCAGTCATTGAACTTCGCTTACGTTCATATGAAGAGTTCACCATCATAACAAAAAAATAAATTATGCTTGGAGCAACGTCCTCTCTTATCGAACCGCAAAACTTATTGAACAAACTGAAAGTATATTTGGTAACACTGAAAATATTTTCGGTATCATTGAAAATTAATCTCTGGCTTTTTAGTTGAATCCTCTATATTCGTAGGCGTGGTATTGGTGTTGGTTAAAATTAATCTAGAAAATAAAAGACAATCTACAAAGAAAATATAAGCAAAATACCGGTGTTATTTATTTAATTGTCAAAGTTAGTTATCCAACAGATGGTATATTATATATACAATTTTTTTTATTTTTCTAGAAACTTTTATTATTATAAGAAACAATAATAACATCAATGTGGATACAACCAATAAAATATTGTTATGTGTGTGTACCTCCAAGTGCTTTATAGCTCTTCTGCGCCATGAATAATACCTTGCGGCATTCTCCATTCGCAAATGATGATGACGATGCTAGAAACCCATTAAGAACTGGATGGAAAGTGTTAGATCAAGTGTATACACATGTATACATATATACCAACATGCATTTCTGTGTAGTGGCCAGTATGCAACACTTGCTGTAGTAGCAACAACAGCAGCATCCCAAATCGAAATCGGTCATCGGCCCAAAGGCGATTTTTCACACTGCGCGCCACACTGCAACATATCAGTGGCAACTAACGTGTTGTTGGCTACTTCGCAGCTGACTGCTACTTTTGGCGTGCGTGTATATACATATGCGCTAGGCTGCTGATTGCTAAATGAAAGCAGCAGCAAACTATAAAATGTTAAAGCGGTTGAAGCGTTTTTTTTGGGTTTTGCCACTGCTGCAAGCTGTACTTTACTTTGTTGTTTTCATTGCACAGTTGAGCTTCCTGTTCTTGTACGTTGCTGCTACATATGTAGCAATTCTTCACGGCTGTTATCGCTGCTGTTCTTATACTCGTGCGCACTTATGCGCAAGGGTATAATATTTTTTTCCGCATAAGGCTTGTATTTAATAGCATTTGGGAATCGAAATAGCGGTGCCACACCTATTTTCAGATAAATGCGTATACCACGATAACGATTTATTCAAACTCGTCCAACCTCGAGCAACTCATTTATATCCGGCATAAATATTACTGAGATCGGATAGAAGCCACATCCATTTTTTATATACTCAAACTAAATTTCCGCCTGCCCGTATGATGTTATAAGCTATAACTCTCATTGTCTAGGAGCTTTTTTAATTCCAAAAATTAACAGTCAGCCCAAATTATTGTAAATTTTACTAAAATGTGCACGGGTATATAAAGTTCGGTCCGGACCGAATTTAGCACATCCTTACTTGTTTTTTTTTTTGTTTTGGCTTTTCTACCTTAACTTCCAATGAACGGTAGCGGAAATGCAATCTTTTATGTAACTACATATATACGAGTATGTATGTATGTACTTTTATTTCGGTTCTTTTTTTATTTATATTCCGGCTCGTTTTATCTCGACTGCTTTATGCAATCATGTTCATCACAAACTTTTTTATTTCCATTTCGTACTGTCTTCACATAGCAATGAACCATACATTTGCAATTTCTTATTTCACATCCGCAGCGGACAAAGCAAAGTCAAATCGTCATCGTCAACTACTCCAGCGATAGTGGTGAGCGAAATGGAAGGAGTGTGAGTGGTATCCGAACCAAATCAGTGCAGTAGTCATACCTTATCCTCCTTTTAATAATTATTATCTTTTTTGCGTTTATTTTGCTTCCTGTTGTATGTTTTTTTTTTTTTTAATTTCTTACTAAGTCAGCATCTGCTTCAGCTTCATCCTTAGACAGCAGAAATCAGGCGAATTTTTCGCTTTGGTTGTTCTCCCAATGTCGCTGCCAGCAGTAATCCAATTATGTTGCTGTTGCTATTGCTTTTCACAATTGCGGGATTGACATCTCTTTACGTTTCTGTTTGTATCCAGTTGGTCATATTAGTTTCTTTTTTATTTGCAAATTCTTAATAGAGAATGTAAGCGATCACAGTAATAAATTGTTCATGAATTTTAATATATTACAAATGTGATAAATAATGTTTTCTTCCTTTTTACATTTAACTAAACTAATAAATATTAATATAATATTATGGTAATTGTCTCTACTTCGGGCTGCTTCAACCAACTGCCCAATAGTCCTTAATCCTGTCCACTCCCTTATGTTACGTAGCCAAGACATTTGCTTCCATCCAATTCATCGTTTGCCTTCGATCTTACCTTGCACAATCAGTTGCAACAACTCATTTTTAGGAGCACGCATAATATGACCAAAATATGCGGTTTTGCGGAGCTTTATCGTTAATAACTGCTCGCTATTCTTTCTAAGTTTCGTTAAGACTTCTTTGTTACTACTTGTTTCATCATCCATCGATAGCACCACTTATCAAACGCCTCTAATTTATCCATACTCGTAACCTTTAGAGTCCATGCCTCCACACCGTACAACAAAACAGTCCAAATGTATCATTTAAGGTACCAAAGACGTAATTTCATGTAATTGAAGATTGTAAATGAATTAGTGATTTGTTGAGAGTTTTTTGAAATAACCATGAATTTGGTTTTTTGGGTGTTAATACTTAGTTAATACTTTTTCCGCTGACTTCTTTACGAAGATATTGCAGGCCATTAATTTTGTCAGTGATTTATGTTAGTTTGACTGTCACTATTTTATCAGAGGAGAAGTCATTCAATTCACAGGTTGTAAATTTAAACTTTTCAATTATTTTTTTTATACCAAAAGTGGCACTTTAGCTGAGTATTTTTGTGCATACTGCCGTTGGACTGCTTCCAAGTTCGGCTCCCACTGTGGAAATGAAACATCAAAATTATAGAAACGTTTCTTATCAGGGCCTCGGAAGAGAGCCAATCAAAGCAGCAAGGAGTTAATGTGCGAAATATTTTAGCTGAGCGCAGCTGGAGCGTGAAGCTATAAGTCGAAAAAAATTTAATAATACCTTTGTTAGAAATGAAGCAAACAGATCTGATAAGCCAAAAAACAAAATGTGATGATGTAAATATTTTGGAAAATGGGCGGTACCTATACAACAGCAATCTTATCCACATGCTAGGAAATCGGGGCCGACCATCCTGTGATGTTGTGCAGCATCCGTTTCAGTTATAATGAAAAAAGTTGGCGGTTAGTGAATATTATTTTTTAGGTGCATAAATCGTTAAAAACTGCGTCACTTGCAAACATAATTCGAAAAGTTGGTAAATTTTCACAGAGGTTCTCAGAGAAATATTAAAATTATTATTGAATAGACACTTAGTGGCACTTACACTGTTACTTGCTTGTTCATACACCAATTTTACAGTTAGTGTAGAAAATTTACGAAACATATTTTTTTATAATTCCGTCCAAAAATTTAAATCGAAAGCTGTACAGTGCGAGAAACATACGAATATGACAAAAACAAGAAGAAAACTAAAATACTGCCGCCATGTTGTAAACATGCCTACTTTTTAGAAACTATTTTTATTAATATATAGCTTCTGCTCAAATATGAACGAGACTGATTTAATAAAACACAAACGGTTAATTATTGTTCAATTTTTATTTTATCTCCTTCAAAGTAATCACCATTGGAGGCGATACACATATGCCAACGTTTTTGCTAATCATCATAGCATTTCTGGAAGGCCGATTTCGGTATGGATTTCAGTTCCTTCTTCGAATTCTCTTTTATGACCTCAATTGTCTCAAAATGTTTTCCACGGAGCGGCAACTTGAGTTTGGGAAACAGGAAAAAGTCACATGGAGCCATATCAGGCGAATACGGTGCTTGCGGAAAGATATTAACATTATTTTTTTTCAAATAATCGCGAACAAGACGTGATGTGTGAGCTGGTGCATTATCGAGATGCAAGAACCTTGACTTGTTATCCCACAATTCCTTCCTTTTAAGACGAATGTTCTCGCGCAAACGCTTCAAACGTCTAAATAATATTCAGCGTTAACCGATTTTGCGATTTGTGCGATTTTCAAGCACAATTTCCTTTACTTTTTCGATGTTTTCGTCGTTTACTGATGTTGCTGGACGACGTTCATGAGGCAAGTTTTCAACCGATGTACGGCCCTCTTTGAACGATTTGTACCACAGGAAAACACGTGCACGCGATAGAGCAGAGTCCCCATAGGTTGTCTGCAACATTTTTAAGGCGTCTGAAGCGGAAATTTTGTTGGAATAACAAAATTTCAAACAAATTCTTTGTTCAACTTGAATTTCCATCGTTAAATTCGAAAACCACACTCGAGTTTGACTTGTTTACAGTAACACAGAAAACAAACTATGTGACATATCACGCTGAAATTTGCCATGTAAGCTTATAACAGTCCTACCATCAACAAAAAATTTATTTTTGCCATATGCCATCCGCGGACCGTTTTATTGATAAAGTCTCGTTCATATTTGAGCAGAAGTTTAACATTTTTATTTTATGATAAGAAATTTACGCGAAACTTTACGAAAAATTGAATACTTAACGCGGCCTTGATAAAGACCCCTAAAGCACTTGAAAAGAAGTTTCAAAACAAAATCTGAAAGTTTTATGTTATAATTGATTTAATCAATAAAATTTCATTACAGTATTAGTTAATAATATGTAAATCAATTTTTAAGAGTTGGTTGATTGGTTTAAATGGTGAATCTCCAAGAATCCAACTAGCGTTTCTGTACCATTTTGTTGCCACGTCCTCAGGACTATATCCAGTCTGCGCGATTAAGTACTAGCCAGCTCTTCGCGATTCTGAAAAAGTGGTTTACCAAGGGTTAACGACTTCGCCTTCCATAGGGCGGGGCATTCAACAGTGGAAGTGGATGATAGTTTCCTTTTTCTCCAGCTAGAAATCAGTTATCACTGTTGTGAATCTGGAGGCATCCCTTCGCTTCACATTGGTTGATGTTGACGTTTGTTTGTGGTTGTAAGTGTGACATAATGTTCTGCTAGCTTTGCATCTACAAGCCGCTATTCGGAGGTGCTTTTAGGTAATTGTATTCTTGATTGCACCTAGGGGTGTGAATATCGATTCTGCAATAATCTTACCCCTGGCTCACCTCCCTCTTGCCAGTTGTTCCGATATCCCGGGACCCAGATGAAGGCAACGTTATGGTTTTTACTCAGCAATGGCGGCAGACAATGGCAACCCTCCGAGTGTATTTTTGCCATGAAAAAGCTCCTAATTTGTGGAACACTAGCAAAACGCATGCCACAAATAGGAGGAGGAGCTCGGTCAAATATCCAAAAAGGGTATAAGCTCCAATTATTAATATATATATATTAGAGTGTCCCAAAAAAATTAAAGTGTTTTTTTTAACGCATACCCTCTTATTTTGTTTTAATGGTCTCAAAACATCTAAAAATAAAGTTTCGTCTATTTAGAATCACGGCAACCCGTGCCGAGTTGCGCGGAAACCTAACGGTACTTGTATAGTACGGCGCGCGCGAACTGTCGGATTGATTGCGTGTAATTATTTGTTTGTTTTATTAGTAATCGCGTTTTTTTCGTGTAGTCAACATGTCAGTGGAGTTACGAAATTCCAAAAAGGAGATATTTTTAATTGGGGACGTAAAACATCAAATTACCGGTTCTAAACTTCCCTCTAACGGGCAAGTACTGGCAGTTTTGTTCTATAATATTCGTGAAGTGAACTTAAGTGTCAATGCAAGTGCAAATCTCACAATTCGTGAGTGTATTATTTATTGGGAAAAGGCACGTATGTATACCGACCAGATCAATATCTAACTGTGTTAAGAAACTAGTTAACTTATACCAAGTTTGGAGAGAATTGCAAAAAAATGCGAAAAAAACTCAAGAAGTGTTTGAACAGCGTCGACAGGAGTTTGTTTCAAACTTAAACAATTTGTTTGACATCGCACATGACAATGCTCTTCAATCGATTAAAATAAATGAAGATAAGATCTTCTTGCAGCACCAAAGAGAACCAGGTCGGCCTGGTCACTTAGCCGGAGTGGACAAAAAACTAACAAAAAAAGAGGAAAGGTCGCGCCTTAGAATCATCGAGGAGGAAAAGCGACGTGCTAAAAATGTTTCATCCTTAGCACCATCAACATCATTTTGCGAACCCCCACTAGAAAAGTCATCTTCTGATTCTGAAATAATAGAATTAGAAGAAAATAGGCCCAGCGCAAGAGAAGCCTCCTCTCAGCCCGATAAAACTTCTATGCGGAAAAATATCATAACTCCCAAGTTAGTTGCCGCGTTAGACAGGTGTCAATTAAGTGTGAGGGATTCTGTCTTTATAATTGAAGCTACTATTGAGGCTTTGGGGCACAATACGGATGAATTCCTTATAAGCAAGTCCTCCAAGAGTTCGTACGGAAATGCGAAAAGAACGGGCTGAAGCTATAAAAATTGATTTTCAAAACAAGGTCCCGGACACGGTAACTCTCCACTGGGACGGAAAACTGTTGCCAGCTCTAGATTCACGTAAAAGTAAAGAAGAACGTCTACCGGTAGTTATATTATTACGTACGATAATAAAGAACAAATTATTGCTGTTCCTAAATTGGATAGCTCGACAGGAAGGGAACAGGCAGACGCAGTTTGGGATGCTATTACGAACTGGAACCTTGAAGACAAAGCGCAGATTCTCTGTTGTGATACTACTGCTTCTAACATAGGCCGCATAAATGGAGCATGTGTGCTTCTCGAACAAAAACTGGGTAGAGAAGTGCTTATTTTTGCTTTCCGTCATCACGTTTACGAATTAGTACTTAAAGGCGTGTTTGAAGCGAAAATCAGTGAAGTAACTACAAGCCCAGACATCCCATTATTCAAGAAATTCCGAGAAAACTTGTTTAAATGTTTCGGAAATTTACAAGCTGCTAGAATTCTACAAAACTGAATTAACCAAAGAAATCGTTAGAGATGACTATCGCGAATTAATTGAGCTTTCAATTATATTTCTTGGCGGAGATTCAGAGAAGAAATATAAGATTCGGCCTGCAGGTGCTATGCACCAGACTCGATGGATGGCGAGAGCCATTTATTCATTAAAAATATCGTTACTTAGCTCTCAATTCAGAATTTCAAACAAGGATAAGGCAGCTCTGTTGGACGTATGTCTGTTCATCGTGACATCCTACGTAAAACTCTGGCTCCAGTGTATTTTAGCAGTAAAGGCGCCGTATCAGGATTTGTGTTTTTTGAAGGCCATGAAAAATTACGAAACAATAGACAAAAGCATTTCAAAAGCAATTTTGCAGAAGTTTTGCCACCATTTGTGGTATTTGACAGATGAAGTATCTATTCTGGCTTTATTTGATGATGATGTCGATCTAGAAACTAAAGTAAAAATGATTGCTAACTTAACTAGAGAAACCCCAACAGCCCACAATAAACGCTACATTGCATCCAAAGAAGAACTCTGTGGCCCACTTTTTGGTACGTTAATTAAGCTTTGATTTTGTTCTATGACTAAGTTTGCTAATAGGTATAATTGATAACTGATCTAACTGTTTTAATTTCAGAGAGAAACATTGATGACTTCGTCTCTGTCAAAAGGAAGTTCCTGTTTAATCGACTCCAGATTGCCGACAGTTTTCTGAACAAGTGCCCCTCTTCGTGGTCAAATGATGATTCGTTTCTACAGGCTAAAAAGAAGCTGCTAGGATTGAAAGCAGTTAATGATACGGCAGAAAGAGCGGTTAAGTTAATGCAAGACTTCCATGGTTTGATCACTGTTCAAGAGGAGCAAAAACAATTTTTATTACGTTGCGTACAAGAACACCGACAGGTATATCCCGACTGTAAAAAGCAAACTTTGAAAAGAAAATTCGATGATTGATGTCCCTTTTATAATAAAAAGAAAATAAATACGAAATATGTGTTTTATTTTTATTTATTTAATTAATCTAAAAATTCAATTAAACTTTTCTCTATTGTGAGCCTATAGATTTCATACTAACTTTTAAACATAAAGTTTGACATCAAGTCGGCACGGGTTAATGACATCCGATCTCAATAATATTTCAGTTTTTAGAGTCAAATGGAAAAAAATAAAGGGTATGGGTATTGAAATTCCGAAAAAAAGCCTGGGACACCCTAATATATATATTGTATATTCGCTGAAGGTGGTAAGGCTATTCCTACATTTTTCCACCAGCTTAGAGGTTTTTGTAGCCAAATCCAGTGCCTGCTTTGCAGCATGGCTATCCGAAGGAAAAGCGATATTACACTTAATAGACAAGTCTACGATTAGTAACCTACAAGCCTGGAAGATACTTCAAGTATTAGGAAGGCGCATATATTCTTCAAGATCTTCTAAGTCTTTCAAAATATATATCTGCTCCAATACCACAATCCAGTCCATCTGTAAGGCAGTAGTGTCGAAGACATTGGGACATCAGTCCAATCAGTATCCTAAATGCCGTCATGGTTGCCATCCTCTTGATATGCAGATCAATCGAAATATCATATCTCAGTGCTTTAAGAGCTTTCCTAGGACGTGATCTAATTGCACCGACCGCACCGCTGATCTTTGTTTTCTGCCAAGTAATTTGATATTGTAATCTCTTCCTAGAGCTTTCCACAAAACTATCGACCCGTATCATAAAATTGATCGTATAAGCGCCTAAAGTATGCTTAGGATGAAGGCCCCATATTCTTCCAAAGCATGCGTTTACAGGCATCTAAAACAATATCTGTCTTCCTAACCCGTTCTTTAATATTCAGTTTCCAGCTAAGTTTGGAGTCGAATATTACTTCTAAGTACATTGCGCTGGGTTAAATAGAGAGAATTTGTCCATTAATAAGTGGTAAGGTAAGATTGGGTACCTTGAATCTAGTGGTAAAAGGCATGAGTTCTGTTTTACATGGGATCAAGCTTAAGCCGCAGCCTGTAGTTGAGCCCACCGTGCGCCCTTTTGAATGATGGCATCTAACACGATGGTCACTGACCTGATGCCATTACTACCACATCATCAGCGAACGCCACCACTTTTACTCCACCTCTATTAAGTTTAATTAAAATTTTGTTTATCGCTCATAACCAAAGAAGTGGAGATAGTACCCCTCCCTGTGGAGTTCCCCTATAGATCCTCTTGTTCATATTTTCCATATTAGCATGGATGAACCTGATTTCTAGTGATGATCCAACTCAATTATTTTAGGAGTAATGAATGTTGAATTTTTATAATTTTAACCGCCGGTGCCTTGGGTTTGGCACCAGGTTGCAGTACTCACCCAACAAACTGATCTAAATCCAAACTCTCTCTGTATTTGCACCATAAAAATTCGCTAAGGACGCTTTTCGAAGTACAGATTGCAGTGCTCGCTATTTACCGAGGTTACAAAAAATTTCAGCATTACGACTAAAACTACATATATCGTCCTCATCCTCACATGCGACGTCGAAGACGAACAGCGATCTAGAAGGCCTTCGACGACGCAAACATACGAAGATGTGAACCGGGTTCGTGAATTTTTGAACATTGACCATCGTGCTAGTCTACGTGAGATCAGTGAAGAGTTAAATTTAACTTATTACAATGTGCGGGAAATCGTGACCGGAAAACTTGAAATGCGCAAAGTGTGTGCCAAATTGGTTCCAAGGTTTTGACTGATGAACAAAAACAATTGCGTGTGGAAAAGAGTCGTGAAGTATTGGAAAGTGACGAACAGGATAATATTTTAGACAATTGTATCACAGGAGATGAAGCCTGGTGCTTTGAGTACGATCCTGAGGGCAAGAGAGAGAGTGCGGAGTGGCACACGAGCCAGTCGCCATGACCAAGGAAGGCGCGCCGCGCTGTGACAGCCGAATTGATCACCGAAGTTAAGTTTTCACATATGTAAGTGTCAAAAAGGGCCCGCCGTTGCTGAATGGGTAAATTTGAAAATTGAATTTGAAAAGGTCGAGCCAAGGAGCACCAGGAGATTAGGTGGCTCCTAAAACACTCAGGCTAAAGAGCCCATTGTATTTAAAGCTCTGGAAAGGGGGTAGATAGTCAGAGAAAGATACAGGAAAGAATAGAGACAGAGATAGAGATAGTTAGTCCTGTGAGAATTTTCCAGATTCTTTGGCAAATCTGTAAATATCCTCCAGTTTTAGGGAACGAATATTACTCATTCTCATGACATCGGAACCCAATACTCGTAGCCTTGCTCTAGCAAAGGCAAGGACACTTACAGAGAAAGTGCTCAGTGCTATCCGCCTCCTCCAAGCATGGCAAGCTTACCGGGTTCTCGATGATTCCAATGGTGGTCATATGTTGACCCCATGGGTTGTGTCCTGTAATGATGCTGACCATCAACCGAATATCTTTCCTTCTAAGTTTTAGTAGAAAGTTTGACAGTTTTCTGTTTGGACTTGTCACAAAACACTTTGCAGTTCTGCAGCGTTCCAGACCGGACCATCGCTCTTTATGTAGATTGCCTACATAATCGCTGATCCAATTCTTGATTCCTGCGGGACTGATTCCGATTATTGGCTCTGGCCCCTGTGGGGCACCGCTGATCCACAGTTGGCCAATTCGTCGGCAATTTCATTTCCTTGAACACCGGAGTGTCCCGGAACCCATATAAGTACAAGCCTGCTTTGTCTTGCGACAGAATTAATTTTCTTCTTACATTCCAGAACAATCTTTGAGGTTTGCTTCGCGTTCTCCAGGGCCTTCAATGCAGCCTGACTGGCACCGAAGACTCCAATCTGTTTCCCGCTCCATCTCCTCTCGATTATCCATTCGGCTACTTTTAGGATGGCAAAAATTTCTGTTTGGAAAACTGTTGCCATTCCCCCCATAGCATAGTGATACTTATTACTATCGTTTAAGTACCATCCGGCTCCAGATCCTATTTCAGTCTTGGACCCATCGGTAAAGAAAATATCCGTTAAACCTCCCTGAATGCATTCTGGATTGCTGACATCAAATTTCCTTCCAAATGAAACCGTGGGTATCAGGTCATCTTTAGGTGCTAAAAACAGTGGATACTGCTCCAACAGCAACTTAAAGATTTCTCTGTGTCCCGAAGTTCCATCTTCGTGCCAGAAACCATATTTATGGAGTCTACACTTTGCTTTTATTGCTTCCTGTTGTATCTTAAGATCCAGGGGGAGCAAACCAAGCATAGCATTTAGAGCATCGCCAGAGGTTGTACTCATGGCACCCGTGATGCATAAACATACACTTCTTTGCAGCCTGTGTAGTTCCCGGATTGTAGACTTAACCATGCTCCGTCGCTACCAGACCACAGAAGCGTAAGTGATGATTGGTCAGATAAGTGCTGTGTATATCCATAGGACCACAGCAGGTTTCAGACCCCAGGTTTTGCCAAAGGCTCTACAGCATTGCTGAAAAATCTTCAATGCACGATTCACCTTCAGTGAAACGTGTGTCTTCCAAGTCAGCTTCTTATCCAAGATTACTCCTAGATATTTAACTTCGTTGGATAGACCAAGTGTCACACCTTTCAGTGTTGGAAGACTGAGTCCATCCAATTTCCGTCTTCTCGTAAACAAGACTATGGTTGTTTTGTTCGGATTAACGGAAAGACTGAATGGGTGACTGCTCCTCGAAAATGCACAGGTTCTAAACCTCGGGCACGAAACAACAATTGATAGTTGTTCCTAACAGCGGCCCCTGTATTTCTGTCATAACAAAAGTTCTTCATCAAATACCTCCTAACTTGTTTATTTTTATTTCGCTGTATACGAATGTTGAATGTAAATATACTTTTTATATGTGATTATATTGAGTGGACTATAAATAAATGAGAAGCGTATTTTTTTCGAAATAAAATTAATACGATTAAGCATTTGAGCCACTGTGTATATTTGTTATGGCTTAAGCAATTTTAGACCCAGAGTAGCTGGAACGTGCGGCATAACTACTATAGGTAGTCTCAACAATCCAACTTATTGCTATTGTATTTGTCGTTTTCTAACTAGAGCAGGAAGGTGGCCAGAAATAAATCGAGATAATAATGGAACAAATATTAAAATGTGCTGCAATTAGTTTAAAATAGTACAATGGAATAAAAACTAATGCAGAATAAAAACTTTTACTCGCTCAGCACGAGAATGACTTATGTTGCAAGCAATTGTGATGGGTATTAAATTTAATCTCTTACAGATCTTTAAACATGAAAGCAATAACAACAATATCAATGACTGACAAACAACATAAAACTAATTGACACACAAAGACTTACGACTAAAAATAAAAAAATTAGAGTGTGACTACAGCAACAATACAAAGATAATGAGCCGAATGACTCAAGAGTTGATTAAAAGTAAATATAAAATGTAGAAAAGTATACTTTATAAAGAAATTTGATGACTTGAGGAGCCGGCCTTTTTTAATTGAAATGGAATTGCTTGCGACAAGATCAGTACACGACGACGAGTCAAAATACATCAAACAGTCACAACGAAATACATAGGCGATGTGGAAGGTTGTTAATGCAATTAAGGGAAAGCTGCTAAAAGTGGAAATTAAAACAACACGCTACAGACGGAAATAAGTAAAAATAAAATAAAATAAAAAAACAATAAATAGGTACGTAAGATAAATTTATATGAAACAATACAAATCAAAAGGAGAAGCAAATATTAAGTCAAATAAGAAGTTCAAGTTTTAATCATTGCCCGCTAGATATGTTTAGTGAGCCTCATCTCACATATACATCACTACGAGTCATAGCATATAGTGGTTCTAAAGATGGCATAGTGCTTCGAAAAAAGTTCTTTGACAGTTTTGTGTATGGTGAAGTCAGTTATCGTTCCAGAGTAGAGATAACAAGAGAGAAATCTCGATACATTTATCAATTCTCTTGACACAGAGATGAAAAGTCGAATCAGAATATCAAACAAATTTGTATGTACCCAATATATCATAGTAATGAATGCAATTATAAAGTGGAACAATCGCGACTCCATGCGAGTGAGGTCGAAGATTAAGCACGCCAATGATTGAAAATATCGACAAAATCATGAAAATCGTCGAGTCAGGCAACCTTTTCAGCACTATTTCCAATGTCCAGCAACTGAAGAATAACCAGAACTATTTGCATAGAGTTGATCGCAAGGTAAATCTCGATTTATGGATGCTACACAAAACCAAATCAATCATGTTGTGATATATAGAAGACACGCTTCTAGTGTTTTAGATGTATGTACGATCCGAGAACTCAACATTGACTTAGATCATTACCTCTGTTTACGCCACACCATAATATCTCTATTTTATACTAATAATTAATAAATAACACCGAGTTATTTCATATTGTACGATTTACATTAATATCGATATCAGATATTCACAATATGCCAAATCTTGGAAAAACCCCATGAAAGGAGAATTGCATTCAACAGGGAACAGAGCAACGGCTATGCAAGATGACGTTTCTCAATACCAGCAGAACCATCAGAATTGGGAAGGACCTCTCCGAGGCGTTTGATACAAACGAGGTTTCAGACAGCGTGACTCGCTCCTATAGGAGCATACAGTTATTGGCGTATGCCGATGATATTGACATCATCGGCCTTAACAACTGCGCTGTCAGTTCTGCCTTCTCCAAACTGGATAAAGAAGCAAAGCGAATGGGTCTGGTGGTGAACGAGGACAAAACGAAGTATATACCTCCTGTCATCATAAAAACAGTCGGCGCACTTGCGTATCGGCACCCACGTCACTGTTGACAGTTTCGATTTTGAAGTTGTAAAAGACTTCGTATATTTAGGAACCAGCATTAAGACCGATAACAATGGCAGCCTAGAAATCCAACTAACACTCTACTAGACTCTCATCATGCCCGTCCTAACGTATGGCGCAGAAACGTGGACGATGACAACATCCGATGAAGCGACGCTTGGAGTGTTCGAGAGAAAGATTCTGCGGAAGATTTTTGGACCTTTGCACGTTGACAACGGCGAATATCGTAGGCTATGGAACGATGAGCTTTACGACGACATTGACATAGCGTAGCGAATAAAGCTCCAGAGAGAAAGATTCTGCGGAAAATTTTTGTACATTTACACTTGGGCAACAGTGAATATTGCTGGCGATGGCTCTGAAAGTATTCGATGCAGTACCAGCTGGCGGTAGTAGAGGAAGAGCAAGACCTCCTCTGCGTTGGAAAGATCAGGAGGAGGAGGACTTTGCTTCTCTTGGTGTGTCTAACTGGTGCCGGTTAGCACGAGAAAGAAACTCGTCCAAAATCGCGCAACCGGTTATCGCGCCAATTAAGAAGAAGAAGACACGAGTTGACGGGAAAGAACTTTTTGAGCCGAATTGTCTTCTGCGATTCTTTGCTGAAACACAATGAAGCTGTTTTAATTTTTGTTTTATTTTTCTACATATTTTCTGTATTTAGTTTATACTAGAAATATTGCGAAATTCAGAATTCGTGGGTTTATAAATATTAATATTTTTCAAAATTGGAATTCTATCCCTTCAATATAATATTTGGCACTTTGTTGAAATTCTCATAAGTGCAAGGTGTATTCGAAATCAATGATCAATGAATCAATGAATTTTCAAATTTCGCAGGCTACGTACATTCGACTTTCGGGTATTATTTTGTTTATGGTGGTACACTCGGCCCGAAGATATGTTCACGGTTTTAGCAATGCAGAATGTTTAGTTTGTTTGTGAGAGGCATAAATAAGACAAGTTTTTTGCGTGTTCGGCGATTTTCTGCTATCGAAAAAAATTGATCATAAAATTGCATAACATTTTTTGTAAAAATGAAATTAAGTTCTCAAAAACTCTTGAAATTTTGACAGTGGCATACGGTGAGAGTACTCTGAGTCAAACAAAATGTTTACAAGTCGTACAAGCTTCTCACAAAAGGACGAGAAGATGTGAATGCCGACGCTCGCTCTGACGACCCCAGAACATCAACAACCGATGAAAATGTTGAGAAAGTGAAAAAAATTGTTATGTAGAATGGTCAAATTGCAATAAGAGAAGTTGCTGAAGATGTCGGCATATCGGCTGCCTCATACCATACAATCTTTTCGGAAATTTTGGGCATGAAGCGTGTGGCAGCGAAGTCCGATCCAAAATTGCTGAATTTTTACCAAAAACAACGTCGCATGAGCATCGCTCAGGAATTGTTGAATGGCGTCAACGATGATCCAGATTTGCTTAAAAGGGTCATAACTGGTGATGAATCATGGGTGTATGGTTATGATGTCGAAACCAAAGCCCAATCGTCCAAATAGAGGAGTCCCGGAAAACCAAGACCAAAAAAAGCACTCTAAGTTCGATCAAATGTCAAGGTTTTGCTCTCTATTTTCTTCGACTACCATGGCGTAGTGCATCAGATGTTCTTACCACAAGGTCTTACGGTAAATAGAGTGTATTACCTTGAAGTTATGAGCCGTTTTCGTGAGGCAATGCGAAAAACACGCCCGTAATTGTGGGGAAAACAAATCATAGGTTTTGCATCATGATAATGCACCTGCTCACTCATCTTTACTTGTGAGGGATTATTTGGTCCAAAACAATACCGTTATCATGCCTCAGCCACCGTATTCATCAGATTTGGCCCTTGCGACTTTTTCCTGCTCCCAAGATTGAAAAGACCCCTGATAGGAGCTCAAGAGCATACCGAAAAGTGCTTCGAGGATTAGAAAAAAACCCTGAAACAAGTGCATTATATCTGAGAACTACTTTGAAGGAGATAAAATAGAAATTGATGAATAAATATATATTTTTTGACAAAAATGAAAATTCACCTTATTTTTTGAACACACCTCTCCCCATAGAAGGTCTATAAACATATTGGAGTTATTGCGCTTCTAACCATGAGTCTCAATTGGAAGTTTTTTTCTCAAAAGCATCCCTGTTTAAACAGCAAAAACTGCCACAGTTTACATTTCTTAACTTAATGATTGCATTTTTTTTAATAATTTGCTTTAAGGTGTTTTCACACACATCAGTCACGGCTGATCATTTATTATTAAACAAGCATTCCTAAAAATTCTGACTCAACCGAAGTCGGGAAGACACATTCGAATTTTGATGTAGTGTATACCGTGCAATAAAGTAGGGGGCCATCTGTTGGCCTAGCATGCATGCATTCAAAATTGATACTAATAGTATCGATAGCCTCGAAACCACCGATATATCATAAAATTGGCGCTTACAACCAAACACCCAATTATTAGGTCCACAAATGGGAGGGCTTGCAATTTTATACCACCTCTGAACGGCAGATGGTTTTTTATGAGGAGCTTTTTTTCATGACAGAAATATACTTGGAGGTTTGATATTGCCTGGCGAGAGGCGTCCGCTATTAGAAAAAACTGGTTTTCGAACCCAGGTACTACCGAATGGTAGTTACGCACCAACACATTCGGCCACGGCAGCCGCTTAAGATATGTAAGTTCACATGTGTTATACATACATACATATATTTAATAATCAATATTGTTTCAGCTAGCCGAGACATAATTGGTTACACCAAATTGAACTGTCGGGGTTTTTACTGTGAACATTAATAAATATGTATGTACAACGGCATGTGCTGTCTGATTATGAGGCATGTAAATAAAAATTGATGAAGTAAAAGTCAAGCAACTCCAACTTCACTAAATCTGTACAGTACAGCCTAATCCATACAAAAGTAGGCATACATCTATGTATGTACATATATGCACGTACATACATATCTATTAGTACATCAAAGTAAATAATTTGTATATTTATATGTATGTGTGAAGTTGGCTTTGCAGCAAAGAAGATAACCAGTACTGCCAAAGAAATTCTGGGCTACCTGCCGAAGCAGACAAAAGTAGATTGGTTTAATGAGGATTGCAGAACGCTTATAAATACAAAAAATGAAAGTTGGCGCAATTATACAGCAAGCGGCACGCGCAAAGCACATGCTGAATATGCAATAAAAAGAAGAAAATCCTAGAAAAGTTATATATAAAAAGAGAAGGGAATATTTTAAAGACAAAATCAAGGAAATAGAGCACAATTCAAAGTGTAATGTAGTGCGTTTTTATCGGAAAATTAAAGATCAAACTGCAGCATTTCAACCCAGAATAAACATGTGCTTATCTGAAAGCGGAGAAACATTACAAACAGATCAAGAGATTTTAGAAAGATGGCGTAAGCATTTTAACACGTTGACAACCAAGGCCATTTTCAGAAAACTGGCCAAAAATGACATTTTGATTTTTTCACAATATTACTAAAAACTCTATTTCTAGATCATTGGTATCATCAAAAATCAAAAATGATGTTTTTTAAAGGAGAAAAAGGACCTACGAGTTGTCTCGTAGTTGGCATCTGGGAAATAACTCGCTACGAATTATCTCGTAGTAGGTAGGTCCTTTTTTTCCTAAAAAAACATCATTTTTGCTTTCTATAGTATTTTGTTTTATAGTTATTATTATTTATTATAATTATCATAATTTTATTATTATTTTCTTTCTTTTTAGATTTATAAACATTCTCCAAAATTACTGTTATAATTATCAAGAACCCAATATGGATAAGAAAAGGTCACTGAATCAAAGTGAAATTGAGTACAACGCAAATCTAAGTGATTCAGAAGATGATTTCAGCGATGGTAGTAACGACATTTATGAGCCTTCTGAGAATACAAGTGATAGTGAAGATGAAGTCATCTCCGAACCTGAAGACGTCTCCGAATCTGATAATAATGACGATGATTTTCAAGCAACAACGCCAAATGAGAATGATGATTTGTGGACAGAAGTTCAACACAATCCTGAATTATTTCTTTTCGAAGAAAATGTTGGTGTGAAATTAGATACATCAAATTTTACAGTACAAACGCTGGTGGATTTATTTTTTTCGGATGAGTTTCTTGCATTACTGGTAGAACAAACTAATTTATATGCTGCGCAAGAAATTGCAACATTGGAAAATTGGAATCAAAATGCTATAAAAAAATCTAAAAGGATATCAAATTGGCAAGACGTAAGTGCTACAGAGATGAAAGTTTTTATTGTACTTTTATTGCAAATGGGACCTTGTACTTTTCCAACAATAGAACATTACTGGAACACAAACAAGCTATATAATGTAAACTTTTGGCGCACACATATGAGCTCCAATCGATTCCAGTTGATACTTCCTTATTTTCATTTGGTTGATAACTCACAACCATCTACCGACAGATTATAAATACAAGGTGAGACCAATCCTAAATCATTTCAACGATGTTATGCGTGAAAACTATGTACCAAGTAAAAATATTTGTATTGACAAATCCATGATGCTATGGCGGAGTAGATTGCTTTTCCGCCAATACATAAAAAATAAAAAACACAAATATGGTGTCAAACTATATGAACTATGTGAGTCCGACGGTCTTGTAATAAAAATAAAAATTTTCAGCGGAAAATCTGAGGAAACTACCCATAATATAGGTCACACTGCTGACGTTGTTTTACATTATCGTTACGCTCACGGATACAAAAGCAAAAGTAATCATCCAAGGGAAGCTCACAGCGTCATTCGCAATCGAATCTGGTGTCAAACAAGGTGATGCACTATCCTCTGCCATATTCAATTTGATGCTGCATTTTGTTATAAAAGAAGTCAACAAAGGTGGTACATTACTAATTAAAACAACGCAAATATGTGCCTATGCAGACGAGGAACACGAACGACTTAAATGAAACCTTCTTAAAAATTGACAAAATTGCCAACGATATTGGCCTCTTCGTTAACGAGTGTAAAACGAAATACATGCTGAAATTAAGACGGCACACAAATACACAGAATCTTCATGTAGGTGCATATACTTTTGAAGCGGTGCAACAATTTAAATATCTAGGTGTTATGTTCACTTGTAGCGGTAACTCAACACTCGCAATCAAAGATCGCGTCAACGCCGCCAATAGAGTGTACTATTCACACCTTAGTTTGTTCAGGTCTCGTCTTTTATCTAGATCTACGAAGCTAACCATGTATAAAACTGCTTATGCGACCAATTTTGACATATGGTTGCGAGGTGTGAACTACAATATGAAAATCAATAACAGTGCGCTTATTGCTAACTTCGAAAGGAAAATTTTAAGGAAAGTATTCGGATCCATTAAAAATGAAGATGGAAGCTACAGAATTAGGTACAACTCGGAATTGAACGAACTTATCCAAGGCGAGACAGCTGTGCATTTTGTAAAGGCGCAGCGTATGCGGTGGCTAGGTCACGTGCTCCGTATGCCTGCTGAATCCGCTGTTAGGAAAGCCATGACTGGAAAGATAATTGGTGCGAAGGCGGAGGGAAGACCGAGAAACCGATGGATAGACGCAGTAGGAAGCGATCTCACAGCAATGGGAATTCGCAACTACGAAGGAAAAGCAAGCGATAGAACACTTTGGAGGAGTTTTGTGAAGGAAGCTTTGACGCACCCCGCGTTGTAATGCTGAGAATGATGATGTGAAGTTGGCTTTAACTGATTATACGTGAGAATGTAATTAATTTGACAATTAAATTGATTTCTGCCTGGACATTATTATCTTGTCAGAACTTTTCTTCATTTGTTTGGCCCTAAAACGATGTATGCGTACATACATACATATAAACAAGGCCTGCAGAGATGTGTGAGATAGGTTTTGCTTTTTATGTCTATTAACTGATTACTACGTATTTAGTGACAGTCCCACAAAATATACAAACATGTTTACAGTTTTTTTGCCTTTTTTTACCCAACAATAGGCCGTTTGCACAGCTTTGTTGTTCAGATGTCGTCTTTTTGTTTGAATGGTTGAGTGAATTTCACGTATTCGTTGTGGCCTCGCCGCAACTGGCAGAAGGGAAAATAAGGAAAACTAAAATGAAAAAATAATTACCACACTAAAAAAACCACAGCGGATTTCGATCAAATGTTACAACGCGCCACAAATTGTGGTATGAGGTGTTATTCTGTTGCCCGGTACCGATTGGGGCGTCAGAAATTGTTCTTGAAGCATTTTATTTTTATTTGCTCTCTTTTGTTGTGTATTCCCTCATTTGAGCGTTTTTATTGTCTAACAAATAAAATTAAACAAACAAAAATTTAAAGAATTGGACTGAGCTTTATATTCCAGCGCAAATTTTAGCAAAATTTAATCTTGGTGGACTGTTAATATTTGGATACAAACAATTTCATAGCCAATGAGAGATGAAAATTTAATCTTAACATATAAAACTGGCATAGTTCTTATCCTATAATATTTATTTACTGTCATTATGTCTATATAAGTATATATTTCGATTTCTTTAAGCTTTTACAAATTTACCATGTGAATGATCTGTTGTGCCCCTTCATGGACTCTGAGTATTTCTCTGAACACAACTTCCGCAAGTTTTATTTCATCCTCTGGTAAAATATGTTTGTGCCACTTTTGCATCAGTGCTGGGCTCTATGCCAACATATTTTTGGCGGTTCCATCTTACTTCCTATACAATCCTATACCATCTTTGAATCTTCTTCTTCTTAATTGGCGCTATAACCGCTTACGCGATTTTGGCCGAGTTTAGCAAAGCGCGCCAGTCGTTTCTTTCTCGTGCTAACCGGCGCCAATTGGACACACCAAGTGAAGCCAAGTCCTTCTCCACCTGATCTTTTCAACGCAGAGGAGGCCGCCCTCTTCCTCTGCTACCACCATCTGGTACCGCATCGAATACTTTCAGAGCCGGAGCGTTTGTATCCATTCGGACGACATGACCCAGCCAACGAAGCCGCTGGATCTTTATTCGCTGCGCTATGTCTATGTCGTCGTAAAGCTCATACAGCTCATCGTTCCATCGTCTGAGATATTCGCCATTGCCAACGTGCAAAGGTCCAAAAATCTTACGCAGAATCTTTCTCTCGAACACTCCAAGCGTCGCTTCATCGGATGTTGTCATCGTCCAAGCTTCTGCGCCATACGTTAGGACGGGCATGATGAGAGTCTTGTAGAGTGTTAACACTCTACAAGACAATCTTTGAATCGGTATAGGTTAAATCTACCTATCAAAACAAGTTTTTATTGAATTATACGAAAATATATAAGTGATTCCAAAATGTAGCTCTTTCTAGGTGTGGCCGATATCAAGGTTATTGATTCCCTTGGAATTAAGCCAAGTGGATACAGAGCTAGGATTGACCTCGCAGGGACAAACAGGTAATAAATTCTGATTCAGCAAAAAAATTAGTTCTTAAGTTTTCACCTTTTAGGGGTGCTAGGAATTTGCGTACTTGCCGTGATGTATTGCCGTTGATTAGAACTCCAATAAAAAATGCCAAACCGAATTTGAATAAATACAAATTTTTATTTTCAAAATTTTTGTGAATTTTTTACAAAGGTACCCCTACTTAAGGGTGTGTTTTGATCTTAGCTTGATTCCTTCAAGTTGCCATTTTCCAGTTCGTCTATCCATTTTCATCTTGGTCTACCTTTTGCTTTCGTCGTAAATGTTTTAGTGTCAATTGTTTTTCGTTAAGCTCTCGTAGGGTCTCTTCTTCCAGCTGATTCTTTGGGCTTTGATGAAGCGCACAACATTCTCTATTTTTAGTAGTTTGTCCAATTCAAAGTATGTGCACGAAAAGCGCTTTCAGTTAACAGTGGAACCAGTCATAATGACTGCTACCAGTTAGGGTGTAAAGAAATCCTGCAATTTGTTTCACAAACACAAAGGCCTTGGGCGAAGAAAATATTTAGGAGTCCTCAGAAAGTGATAGTGAATTTGAAAACAATTTGAACTCTCGTAAAGAAGATGTACACGAGTGCTTTCTCAAGGTGTAAATGCACTCCAATAAACTGAAAATCTCTCATTACCACTTAGGCAAAGAAGACGAAATCTTAGACTTTCGGCCACGAAAAGTTAGATTTTTTTTATTTTTATTTGCATTTTTAAATTACAATCTGCTAATTTAAACAGAAAGTAATTATTTTTAAAATAGTATAGGAATTCTTTGTTCTCTTACCAATATTAGATAAACATTAAATTTTGCTTCAGATTATGTTAATATACATTACATTATTTTTTAAGTGTTATAATTATTATTATTATTATTTTTATATTGTGAGTTCTATTGGAGTTAATCGTTTTAATTTCCGTTTGCCCACTTTCTCCGCTTGTGGTAGTTTGCGCATTTGTTCATTTTGATGATTTGTTAGTTGTTGTATATGCTTGATGCTGTATTTTCTAATTGTGTCGATATTGAGGTCGCTGTGGATCACGTCGTTTGGTATATACCAGCCTGCTTTTGTTATTGTTCGAAGTATGTTAGACTTTTTTTCCTTGTTCACTCCACTGGGGAGCATAGGACCTCGACAAGGCTCAGACTTGCGTTGGTTTCGTTAATCTATTTGATTTCTGACAAGGTAGGTGATTAGCGTGCCGCTACCAGTCCTAAGTAGTGGGAATGCCCACCTGTCGTTGCTTTGGAACAACGCCTTCTTACTGCTTGGAGGCCATCTGTGCGTCACATTTTTCTGTCAGAAGGATCATACGCGCTATTAGCGCGATTGGCGATTAGCAGCCACATGAAAGTAATGCGCTGACATTTGTGCGGGAGTAAGGATTGGAGGGATAAGGTTTTTGGGTTTGAGGAATGAAATTATTATAATTTTTTTTTGTTTTATTTATTTATTTTTTTTATGAGAAACTAGGAAAGTAGGTAAGTTTGGAAAATTGCGAGGACCGTGTTTTACGTGGGACTCGAACTCACAACCTCTGTGATGGCAGGCTAGTGCACTTACGCTAGACTACCGAGACCGCTGGATTGGGTCCTTTGAATTATTTTGATATTGGTTTTTTTTGCTGTGCCCCAGAATTCTATGCCATATTTTCAAATGGGTGAGATTATAGATTTATATAAAACTATTTGTTTGTTAAGGCTTAGTTTTGAATTTTTAGCCAACAGCCAGTATAATTGTTGAACTTGTTTTGATTGAATCTTAATTGAACTTGTTTTTGATTTCATTTCGTTTATTATGTCGAATGTCGTATGTTGTTTCCAATTTAGTTTTTGACCAAGATACTTTGCACTAGGAAGGATTTTTATTTCATTGTTATTTTATGTTTCTTAAACTTTCTATTTGTATATGTATATTACTTGAACCGTTTTATCTTTGTTGACATATATGTATTCCCCATTGATCGAGCCATATTACAGTGTCATTTATTGTTTGTTGAAGAATTCAGTAGCTTTTTTTATTTCATCTGATGCCATCAAAACCGTGGCATTAGCGAATGGGGCTATCGTGCAATTTTTTGTTGTTGGGATCGGTATATCTGCTGTAAATATCAGGTACAATAGAGGCCCCAGGACACTACCTTGGGGTACACCTGCTATCATTTGCATCATGTTTGAGCATTCGCCTTCAAACTTTATAAAAAAATGTCAGTTTTCCAGGTAACTTTTGAGAATGGTGAAGTGATTCCCTGGTAATATTTCGCTGAGCTTATGCAGTAGTACTTTATGCCACACCCTGTCAAAAGTTTTTGCAATATCTAGGTAGACAGTTCCGCAGAATTTTTATTATCCATATCATGGAGGATGGTTCCATATGTAGAAGTCCACGTAATTGGGAAAAGTTACTGAGTTCGGGAGTGAGCTAACGTGAGGAGGCGAAGCATTCCAGGATAGCTGGTTGGGCGCTGGGTTTGGGACCCGCCATTTACAGACCCCCAAATGAAAACATACACAAAGCCTCGGATAAGAACTCCCCACACTGATGACGAACCCTGCAAACGAACTAAGGAATACGATTTGAGCGCATGCACCTGGAATGTCCGGTCCGTTAATGGGGAAGGTGCCTCTGCCCGGCTGGTTGATGTCCTCGTGAGAGTAAAGGCTGCCATTCAAGAGATGCGATGGACGGAGAGATGCGAAGACAAGAAAACCATATCACCTTATGAAGTCTACTACAGCTGCCATGTAAAGGAGTGCAAATTCGGTGTCGGATTTGTTGTGGAAGAGAGACTTCGTCGCCAAGTACTGTCGTTCACACCGGTGGATGAGCGTCTCGCAATAGTCCGCATTATAGTGCGGTTTTTTAACGTCTCCTCATTTGCGCCCAGGCCCCGATGAAAGAGAAGGGAGGTGCGACCAAAGATTCCTTCTATGAGCCCCTGGAACGTTCCTATGATATTGACATCATCGGCCCTTACAACCGCGCTGTTAGTTCTGCCTCTCTCTTGCCAACAAGTACTACTTTGACAAGACTAAGTAGGCAAATGAGCAGTAAAGTCCTCTCTCGAAAAACAAAACAAACACTCTACAAGGCTCTCATCATGCCCGTCCTAAAGTATGGCGCTGAAGCGTGGACGATGACAACATCCGATAAAGCGACGCTTTGAGTGTGTGAGAGCGTCTTCGAAAATTTAGACAATCGGATGGAGGTGTGCCGCCGAGGCCGCGGCAGCCATTTGGCCGATATTTTGTTCCATACGTAATTGAACCTTACTAATATTATCATAATAAAGAGAAATGACAATAATTTCCTAAAAAGATTGTATTTTATTCAAAATCAACACCGGCCCTTGGAACTTACCACCCTTTATTTCTTATTAAAGTAGCTCTTAATTTTACACCCCATACAATGTTTACATATGTATATCACCCTGAGAGATGAGCTAAAAATATAATTCGCAACCCTCTGCAAACAGTTGTAACAGGTTCAGCCTTCATTTATTCACATACATAAATTGTCTTATGCCTGCAATAATTCTTATTTATACGCACTCACCATGTAAATACATTACCCCCTCTAAAATCAAGAGTACGGAATTCCAAAAATAATAAATGAAGGGAGTGTTTTTATGCCACCCTACCGTAAGCTGTGCCGTCGTATTTTCATTGCACAAGTGAACAAGTGTAATGGACGCAGCAGACAATGGAGTACTTAACAATCATTTTATATTCAATTTTTTTTTGTTCGTTTTTTTTCTTTGACAATATTTTGCCTATCGTCAAAGGTGTTAAGACAGATTATCACGGTATTTCATTCAGCTTCCATTACAGCAACAATGCACATATGCACATACATATTATTATAGCTGGTCTAGGCCCACTCGACTTGATAGCGCAGGAGATGTACGAAATGAGACGTATGAGGATCAACCAAGCCCAATGTGATCAGCTGGCACTGACAAAATCCGTAAACCACCGCTGCGTGGCAGACGCGATGCGACAGTGCAAATAAAGGCAGGTGGACCCACCGTCTCATCCCCAACGTCGAAGCTTGGCTCCAGAGAAAGCACGGAGAAAGCGTACCATCACAGCTTTGGACACGAAGAAAGTCTATACTGCAAGCAGTGTACACCCGCAGTTGAGGAGGACGTAGAACATGTGCTTCTCACGTGCCCCCGCTTCACAATGGTAAGGGCTAAACTGGAAGACATCCTTGGCAGCAGTATCACGCCTGAGACTTTAGTGTGACTGATGTTGAATTGGAGCAAATATTGCAGCAACTCCGACATAGTGAGCAGGAAAGGAGGATGCGCGAACGCCAAATAAGAACGTAAAGCAGCACACCTATCCAGAGATGGAAACGCAGGTAAACTTTCGATACCACTATCAGAAACTAACTTTTTCTATGGTAACAAACAGGGGCATGGGGGGAGAGGGCGTATAGATCCGACAGGGATGGTTCTCTTCAGATATGACTTAACAGTGGAGGTAATAGGCAGATGCAGCTTGCGACATTTTGCAACAGCAACTAATGTTAAAATGCCATTTAATGCAGTTTATATATGTAGTTGAGTAATTGCATTACGTACAATGCTATATGTAAAATTGCATTTGCATTCTCTTCATTTTGTAATATAGCAACAGTAGCAGTAACAAAACAATTCTCGGATGTGAATAAAAAAGTTTTATTATTGTGTTTTTTGTTTGGAACACTCGAACATGAATGCAAATAAATTTTCCCTCTGTTCTTTTCATTTATTTATATACCAAACTTATTTCATTTTTTTGTTTTGTTTTAGTTTTTCTTTGCTAGTTCTTAGCAAGTTAATTACGTAGGACCAGTTCTTTTTTAATATGTCTTAATGTGTAACGTGACATTGACAAGACGGTGTTCCTTCCCGGTTTTTTTTTATCATTTTGTAATTAACAATTAACTATTTTCAGCTTAACTGATCTATCTATCTATGCATATTAGACGAAAGCTTGACTGTCAACTAATACTGATCACATATCTGCCTGGAAGTCTTATTTATTATGATGCAAGATCACTGAATATCATACCATCTTCATCAAAAAGTTCACTGAATATATTTCGCAGGTCCAAAATTTAAGCTTATTACCTACTCTAAAGAGAGATTACGCCTTCAAACTACACCCGATCATCTACAACGCACTTATGCCATTTATTCAGCTCTCAAAGCATTTCTGGAACTCTATTTTCGGTATATCCATCAGAGCCATCTTCGATTTTTCCATTACTTCCTTTCGGCTGTTAAAACGCTGAAATGGTTCCCGGAGTGGCGTTTTTACTCGATCAAACAGAAAAAAATCGCCAGGAGCCCTACCAGGTGAATTCGATGGCTTTTGGGTGGTATTCGTTTTGTTCTTGGTCAAAAATTCACGGTAATGATGGCACTGCGCGGCGGTGCGTTATCATGGTGCAAATTTCACGAGTTGTTTTCCTACCATCCCTTTTTTTGGGCAAATTGCTTCACGTAAAAGTCTCATAATGCCTTTATTGACTGTCTGACGTTCCGGAAAAAAATCGTGGTGTACACTACCGTGGTAATCAATAAGACCATCTGTGAGCATCGCTTTTTGTTTGACTGAAACCCATGTGGTGTTTTTTGATCTTGGTTCATGCCTGATTTCTGGATTTCATGTCCAGTAATGATGCGATTGATGAATTTTGGTCTGAATTTAGCCTTGGCAATATCAACGCGCTCCCTTTTTTGCATAAAATTTAGGTCCTTTGGGGCCAGTGAGTATTCTCAGCTTGTCCTATTTTAATTAAATCACAGTAAGCACTTTGCTCTTTGATGGCGTGTTGTCACATGGCAAAGAAGGGGAGGCCGCAGTCTCTCTAGCCACTTCAACCGCCACTTCATTTCCTATGTCATCGGACCCATATGAGCCGGACGCTATTGTGTATTCTTAGTAAATTCAATTTCTAAGTGAACGTTAGATTTATTACGAGTATCCATCCGTGTTATTAGGTTGGGGAATAAGTTTGTAGCGTTTTTACCGAAGACTTTTATTTAAACAAAAACCAATAATTATGTCAATAAATTAATCAATTATATAAACGCCGTTGCTGTTTATAACCTCTTCCCACCTCTCGACCAATTTGTCGATGCCGTTCCGCCAAAAATCACATGGTCTGGTGTCAAAGAAGCTGTGGAGCCAGTTTTGAAGGTCCTCTTTGTTATTGAAGGTAGCGCCCTTCATATGGTTTGGCGGGGAAGGGAAAGATGCAAGGTTCGGAGAAAACGACGGATGCTGAAGGACCTTCCATTCGAACTCTTGGATTACGGTTTTGACTTGTGAAACATGGGGGCCGGCGTTGTAGTGAAGGAGTATGGTTCGATCATGCTGATCAGGTCGATGAAGAGCTCCTTGTTATCCGTGCCATTCTTTTCGAGCATTTCCCAGTGCACAATGCCCTCCCAGTCACACCAAACACATATCTTTGGATGAAGATCCGGCATGGCTCTAGGCTTTGGTGTATCTCCTGGAGCCACCCATTCCATTCTTTGCTTCATATTGATGTGTAGGCACCATGTATCATCTCCCCTGACTATTCGGTACAAAAAGCGCTGTTTATGACCGCGTGTTGCTCGATGGAGGGCGAGATGCTGAGAAACAATGTGAAGATGACTTTCTTTGTTTTTTCATTGAGTTCGTGAGAAACCCAGGCTCCCAATTTTTCGGTAAACCCCATTGAATTAAGGGGATTGACAATCGCTTTCTGATAGCAGTTAATTTTTTCCGCCAATTCACGACTGGTTTGGCGACCATTCTCCTTCAAAAATAATTTGAGACGTTCTTCATCGAGTTCAGAAGGCCTTCCGTTGCGGTACGTGTCTTCGATGTCAAAGTCGCCATTTTTGAACTTTGCAAACCATTTCCTATGACACCTTCTCCATACACGTCGCAAATGGCCCAGGCTGCCTCGGCAGCTTTTTGACCTCGATGTAAAACAAAGAAGAGCAGAGGTCGAAAATGTTTGTTTTTTGCCTCCTGGGTATTCCACTTCCTCAAAACTAATAAAAAATTAAGAAACTCAAAAATACAATTAACATAGTTTTGTAGAGCATTCTATCGAATGAATACTTGCCATTTGCCAAACATCAAACAAATCGTTGTAAAATAAAAGAAAATATAAAAACACTATGAACTTCTTCCCCAATCCAATATAATCAAGTTCTCAAAATTAAATTAAACTTTTCGTTTGAGATTTATTTTAATTGCATTATATAGCGATTTCAGATATAGCCTGAAAGACTAAAATCTTTATTGCCTACACTGTACTTTCTAAGACCATTTATCTGTAATCGGAAACTCTGAATTATTAGTTAATTTAGCAATTTATGAGGAGCTTTTCCATGGCAGAAATACACTCGGAGGTTTGCCATTGCCTAAAAAGGGGCGACCACTATTAGAAAAAGCTTTTTCTTTACTTTGGTGTTTCACGGATATTCGAACCTACGTCTTCCGAATGGTAGTCAACCCATTCGGGTACGGCGGCCGCCGTTTGGCAGCTTATAGCATCAATAAATTCAGACCCAACTGACAAATTTCGCATTCCATTTGCTCTTTTGGACTTTTACTTACCAACGAGATTGCCTAGAGTCCGTCGCGATTCTGAGCCCTCTTCAAAAGAATTGTGCGTAGGAACTTGGCATGTGGTCATTAGCTCTGTAGAAAGTATTGTGAAGGGATACTGACTTGCATGCAAATAAAATCCAATTTATGAAGAATTGAAGCCCACCGACCCTCAAATAGTTAAAAATTGAAATATTTTCAGTGATGAGGCTCACTTCGGATAAATGGATTTGTGAATCAGAAAAACTGTGGCTATTGAACGAAGAATTTACCTAAAGATGCGAAGTGTGCCGTATCCTAATAATAATAAAAGTGGCTGTTAAGTCGGAAAAACCGTCTTGTGACAAGAATGGGATAAAAACTAATCCGATTATTATGGAAAAGCAATCCGTGAAAGGATAATTATAAAAATTAAGGTAAAATTTCGTTGTATTTTGAAAGTGTAACGAATAAGTTGTCGGAAAACTACTTAATATTTCTACTATCTGCTTGTTTTACTTCAAATATAATATTTTCAGCGGGGAGAAACTTTTCCAGTCGTATCTGCTTTCGGCTTGGAGCTACTGTATGCACATTAAAAATACTGAAAAAATTGTCATCCAATTTTCACTTGCTAAAAAAGTATTTTAAAAATGATTATTTAAATACCTATTTTTACTTAAAGCAATAAATTATATATTTTTATGTTCCGGCAATGATAATGATAAGTGATCGCCACCAGAGTTGATGGAAATTTTGGTTCTTTATGGCATTTTACAATACATCACGATCGTTAAAAAGCTGACGTTGGATTGATGATTTCTTGGTGAATGTTATTCTTGAAGGCCAGGATTTTCCACACTAACCAACCAACCACTTTTCGTATATCCACAAAAAAAAATCAGGGATTAACGGATCGAGCGATCTCACTTGCCAAACGTAATCTCCAAAACGAAGAATCAAACGACCTGGAAAATCGTTCCTCAGAGAATCAAAGTTGTCATGGTATCGCCAGCTGTGTGCACAGTCCCACAGTCAACCACATATAACTCCAACTCTTCCGATTTCGGTGAAATGATATCATCCAACAAACTCAAATTGGGTGCTAATTTTTCCGCTACATTTTATGTATGTACATACATACATACATATGTGAGTACGTAAAAAGCTTTGTCATCCTTTCCAACTACTGGTTCATAAAATTCGTTGAATTTCATGGCATTTACATACATACATATGCAAAATCATTAGGCGAATTGCTACTGGCAAGCCAACCACCACCTCAACCCTGAATAGTTCCCAATAAGGTAAACTGTAAGCTGCAAGCAGGAAGCAAGCAGCTGTACGTACATACATATGCGTGTACAATTGTATGCTCACTTTTACATACTGTATGTATAGAGAACAAAAAATTGTGCTGCACTTGGAAATTTATGATGAAAATGCAAATAGAACCGAAGCCGAAAAAATGTGAAATAATGTCTCATTTATTACATCCTGCGGCAGAGCTGTAAAATTGTCATGTTCTTTTCTCAGACATTCATAGGACGTGCTCTTCTTCTAAACTGTTGTAATCGCAGATTTCTCTTTTAAGGGCAATATCGCTATTCTTTCGGATAGCCAAGCCGCAATCCAGGCGCTGGACGCGACTATAACAACCTCTAAAGTGGTGGAGCAAAGTAGGAATAGCCTCACCAACTTGAGTGAAAACCACAGAGTAACCTTGATTTGGGTCCCGGGACACCGGAACATAGAAATTAACGAAAAAGCTGATGAACTGGCAAGAGGGGGATCTGCCATGAATAGCACTCTTGCAGTACCGGTATTCACTCCACTAGGTGCGGTCAAGAATGCAATTTCCCTAAAATACCTTCGAATTGCAGATTGTAGATAGAGAGACCAGACGAAATGCAAAATCAGCAGAACGTTATGGCCCACCTACAACCTCAAGCAATCGTTGACATTAATAAACATGAAACGACGGGACACCTGCAGACTTACGGCAGTCATAACTGGCTTCTGGTCTATCGGAGAACAAGCCGCTAAAATGGGCATCCCTCACAACACATACTGTCATAGTTGTAAACAACCGGAGGAAAAAGAAACAATCTCCTATTTCCTCTGTGAATGCCCTGCCCTATGGAAGGACAGAATGTTAACCCTGGGCAAACCGCTGTTCGAGAGTCTCGAGCAACTGTCTGGCGTAGACGTCAACAACCTAATAAGGTTCCTAAACCGCACAGACTGGATATAGTCCTGCTGCAAATAACTGTTAAACAATTTGGTAACGAGGATGCGGCAACAAAATGGTGCGGAAGCGCTAGTTGGATTCTGGATGAATCACCACTCTAACCAACCAACCACCAACCACCCTCTTCAAAAAATGGAGGTGAGTGTTCTCCAGTCGATTTCTGTTTATCTGTATGACCAAGTTCAACAAAGTAGTTCAACGAAAAAATTAATTATAAAAACAAAAAAAGGCAGTTATTATAATATATACATAGCCTACGAAAGCAGGAGCAAAAGCTGTGATTTGCTACTGTTTTAGCAACCACGCAGGCGTACGCACTGCAAGGTGCACATTTTTTGTTCCGGGGAGAAGGATAGCCGCGGAAGAGAGAAGAGAATTTGTCTCTCATACTGGCGACACGCTTTGTGCTTCTTATGCTGGAAACAGTCACCGACGTAAACGCAGTCCCCTGTCAGCTGTTACGATCAACCTAATGAGAACCCCATGTAAATGAAAAATTACTTCCTTTCGTATCGTAGTATCGTAGATTTTATTGCAGGATTTTTTAAAATTCCCGTAGAACCCTGTCAGCTGATTGTTCTCTCACCACACAGTGTTGCCAAGCAGTACATTTCGAAATCATTTCCAAATTAACTTAGAAAAATTATTATTTTTATTAAAACAACTTAAAAACACTGTTGAATAATGTTAATTATACAGGGGGAAGTGTTATCTATTCAAAACACCATAACTTTTTGGTGTGAAAAAACTTTTTATTGATTTTAAAGACAAAATTGTTCAAAAATGATTATAATTTTAACATATATTCACTTTAGGTCGATATGACCACCTTTTGCCTTGACTATAGCCTTCAAACGGTCAAAAAATGAGTTGCATTCTGGACGAATGGGATATTGAGGTATTTTGGCCCATTCTCGCAAAAACCGCTTTTTTCAGCGCATCCATACTCGCATATTTTTTAGTCCTCACCTTGCCGGCGAATTCGAAAGCCATTGTGTGGACGAAATTAAGTGTGGAACATGATTTTTTAACTATTCTCGGTTCACACGAGCTTTATGAGACGGTGCCGAGTCCTGTTGGAACGTCCATGGTCTACGATCGAAATGTTTGCATGTCCACGGCTCTAAAGCAGCTTCTAAAACATTTTCCCGATAATAAGTCGCATTCACTTTGACACCAGACTCGATAAAAACGATTGGAGAGCGAAACCATTACTTGCGATAGGAAATTGCTTTGAGTGGCCATACGTAGGCTCAAATTCTCGTATGAGCGTTCGGTAAAACATAACAATAACGGTAAACACGGTCGTTTTGAGTGTTTGTGAACTGGTCAATTGGGAAATTTTTTTCATCAGAAAACACAATGTTAGGAAATTCGCCACGTTCGGGCAAGCGCAACAACTCCTTTGCTCTTTCGCACCGAACTTTTTTTTTCTGGGGAGAAAGATCGTGTGATTTTTGGAACTTGTAAGCCTTGAGCTTGAGCTTATTTTTCAATATGATTCGAATGATGTTTTGGGATTTTTCAGTTCTTTGGCCATTTTTCTTCTACTTCGACGTGGATTTCGTTCACGTGGGGCCTTCACTTTCCGAACCATTTCTGGCGCTATTGCGGTTTGTTGGTCCACCTCCATAGCGTTTTGCAATGCTACCCGTATCATTGTAACGTTTTATAGTGCGATACACAAACAGTTTATTCACTTTGAGGTGACTGAGCTCACGAACAATTGCTGGTTGTGATTTTCCAGCCAAATATAACGCAATCACACTATTACGTTTGAATTCCATCACAGAAAAAAAAATTCAACAAAACTGAGACGCAAATGCTTTGATGGCTTATAAACAATATATTGAACTGTCATTAGAACAATTTTGACGTTGATGTCATGAGCTGTGTTACAGATACAAGCAGTGTGAATTTGGTAACACTTCATATATGAACTATTTGCATTTGTTGGTTTTTGGCTTTGGTTTATTAAACAATGAAAAATTTTAACTGTAAGCAAAAATATCAATGGCAACATTGGGTAGATACAACCAAACACTTACGCACACAAACCGATGTATTGTGTGAATATGTAACTACCCAGCAAAACCTGAGTGACCGAAACTCTAACACAATTACACTTTTTTGTATGTTACAAACACATATGCACTCGTATTTGTTTGAAAATGGACTTTTTTTTTGATTCTCCGTCACCTTTGGAAAATGTGTAAGCAGTAAGCAAACTTCATTCATATATTTTTTCTCATTTTTGCATCAATAGAAAAAAAAAACAAAAAAAAAAACGGCAAATGGCTGTCAAAGCAATAAGTCAAAAAGATATATTTTCTCTCTTTTTGATATCAAAGTAGGCCGAGAATCAAATTGTCAACCTTTGGCAAATGTGTAAGCAGTAAGCAAACTTCATTCATATATTTTTCCTCATTTTTGTATCTGTCGAAGTAAACAAACGCCGTAGCCGAATAGGTTGGTGCGTGACTACTATTCAGAATTCACAGAGAGAACGTCAGTCCGAATCTCGGTGAAAGCAAAATTAATAAAAACATTTTTCTAATAGCGGTCGCCCATCAGCAGGCAATGGCAAAACACCGAGTGTATTTCTGCCATGAAAAAAATCTCCTCATAAACATATCATAAAACAAAATAAAATAAATGTATAAAAAAAATTTTTTTTTTGTGATTCGAACCAAGGATTTTGGATCGGAAGCCCACATTGCTAGCCCCTGGGCTATCGCGCTGTGCTGTCGGCGCTGGTCTAAAAGTTATTTTGTTCTTCGCTACGTTTATATGAAACTGGCACTGAAACGAATCCATATGTATGAAAGCGATAGAAAATCACACGTACACAAAGTTTTTGGCACGATTTTCCCAACGCTTTTAACAACGTGATTGTAAAGAGGTGTGGTTAGTGACCGTTTAACGGTCACGCGTGCCGGTTACGTGATCGGTAACGTGACAGGCACTCTTCTTGCTGGGTAAAGAACGCAGTGTTTCTCTAAGGGATGAGTTTAGCTCAGTTTTGTGCTCGTTAGGGGCTGCGGTAAGGGACTACGTACGTCGGTCACTGTTTTCAGCATTATTCGTATTTTCAATCTTTAATCAATTTTTGACAGTTGCTTCATTTGTTTTCTTCTTTTGTGGGAGAAAGTTCTCAGTTATGTGTTGGTTTTCAATCAAACGGAAGGAATCAGGTGGCAAATATCTGAACTCTGTTTGGGAAATGCAGGATTATTTTTGCTAGTAAAGTAGGTATGATTTAAAAAAGTTATGGGACATGTTTATGCTGAATTCTAATTTTCCCCCCAATTTCTAGATACTCAAGTTAATTTTAATTTAATTATTTATATATGAAGTATTTTTAATTTAATTTTTATTTATTCAACTACAAAAATTTATAAACATATGTATATTTATATGTGTGTATATGTAAATGAAGAAAAGCAAAAAAATCATTTTTATTTAACCCGTTTGCATTATTCATTGAAATATTTAAGAAACTCTTGACGAATGTTCTCCGCTTTACATGCTAGCAGGTTGTAGAATATATCCGAACCAGAAGATGCTAAAGTATTAAATGTCAAAAAGTTGCCGAAAACAATTTTTTCCGTGTGACCGCGGATGAAACATTAAAAGAGAATTTCCAGTGTCTCCCTTCCAGATGTCTCCGTGTGTAAATCGGCACCAACCCCCTTTTCGATACACTTTCCACAGAATATTAAATGCAATTATATACTTATATTTTTTTTTTGCTTGTTGGAAGCGAATGGAAACAAACGACATGGGACGCAAGAATGATAGAAACAAGATTGCGCCCACCAGAGCGTACGTGACGTCACGTTTGCTGAGTTGTGCAGTATTGCCAACCATTTTGCTCTTCACAATAAATTTAGTGCTTTTTTATACCGAAAATGCGACAATTTTTAAGTTTGGTGTTTGTTTCTTTTTGTTTTTAATTTACGGCTAGCGAAACTTTAGGTTAAAAAAAAAACTGTATTATTATACAAAAGAAGTTTAAAAAAGGCCACTCTGAGAAGATTTTAGTGCTAATGAAAATTTGTTTACTCCTATAAAATTTGATAATTTGAAAGTGCAAATTTAATTTTTGGCTCCATTTAAGGCTATGCAAAAATATTAAATGCCCCGCTCTCAACTCTTCTTAAGATTGAAAACCTTTTTACACATTTTAAAAAGCCTTTGAATTTATTGAATGCGAATTTAAACCATAGAGGTGTAATCGTTTCTTCCGGTCATCAATCCTTAGTGAGACATAGAGCATCAAGAGGTGTATTCATAGTAAAAATAAGCAACAAAATACCAGAAAATACTAAAGAAACCATACTGACATTTTTACAAAAAGAGTACCTTATCTAGTTACATAACTTCAAATATAGCAAAAAAATCGCTCCCTTAATAAAAGAGTCTCGCTTAACAAAAAAAACTCATAAATTAAATTGTACATAAGCATAACACATTTATTTAAAAAAAACGCACATTCTACAGACAATTTGTCACGCATACAAAGTTCTTTAAGTAACACAATAAAAATTTCGTCTTTTATTTTCTTTAAATGGGCATTTAGTGCGTTTTTATATCCAAAGCTAGGCAACTCAGAAGTAGCGAGAGAGAGATTTGACTGCCGAAAGCAGAAGAACACCAACAACACCGGCAATCGCGGGCAATGCCACCAGATGTTAAAAAAAGTAAAGCTAAATAAAACTGAGTGAATTATTTAAATAATTATTAAAAAATGTATATTTTACAAAATTATAAACATTACTTTTAATTAGAATAGGCTAGAAAAATGTCATGTGGAATGAACTAAAACTCCGAGACAAAAAATAATAAAAATAATTAACAAAAAAAAAAAATGCTAAATCAAGTTACGAAAATGGTAATCTGGCCATACTGAAGCTAAAATCACGTAACTAGTTGTCAAATTCGCTGAGCGCAAAGTAACGGGACCACGATGGGCGCCATCTCATTATTCTTTGCATCATGCATGGGACGGCTGCTTCACGATTGGTATAAGATTTCTCGCTTGTATGAATCACAGACATATGGGTTCATCAAACTTTATTACGCACACATACTTATGCAGGCACAAACATATATATATATGTATATATATATATACATATTTGGATGTTTGGCCGGGCTCCTACTCCTATTTGATGTTGTTCCACAAATGGGGGGACCTACATACAGTTTCAAGCCGACTCCGAACGGCTGATATTTTTTTATGAGGAAGTTTTTCATGGCAGAAATACACTCTGAGGTTTGCCATTGCCTGCCGAGGGGCGACCGCTAACTTTTTCTTCATTTTAGTGTTTCACCGAGATTCGAACCTATGTTGTCTCTGAATTCCGAATGATAGTCACGCACCAACTCATTCGGCTACGGCCGTCGACAATGCATACATACAAAAAATCCAAACTTACGAAGGATATGCACATACAATACAAATAAAAGTTTTCTTTTCACTCGCAAGTTAATTATTGAATTGATTAATTTGTGGACAAGTCGGCCTTTTTAACTTACTTTCGTATAAAGATAATATTACACTATTGCCATTTCACACAGGAGGCGGTCGATAATAACTATGAGTGTTTGTATATACATATGTATGTAAATGGTTTTCTAGCCAAATTTTTAATTTTAATTTCAATCGATTTTTTAGCTGTTCTATTACAAACATATATTGTCGGTTCACCGCAAAGTGTTGTAATACCGGCGATTTTCGTCGTAT
Source organism: Anastrepha ludens (assembly GCF_028408465.1). Lineage (NCBI taxonomy): Eukaryota > Metazoa > Arthropoda > Insecta > Diptera > Tephritidae > Anastrepha > Anastrepha ludens. The sequence continues at coordinate 128,308,760 of NC_071500.1, read as the reverse complement.
TTTGGCTATTATTTTTATCTTTCGCACTGCACTCACTCGCTTTCAACACCGCTTATCTTATTTAAAAAAGGCTTATTTATCAAACTCACACATCACTGAATTTTCAAATTGACAGGTAGACAACATAATATGTATGTAGGAGTATGTACATATGTACAGTATGAGTATAAATATATAAAAACAATGAGCAACCACTAATAAAGTTTTGCAACGATTGAAAATATGTTGCAAACAAAAATCATCTGTCAGCCGACAGCAGCAACACTTCCAGTCGCGTTGCAAGCGTTGACAAAAGTAGAGACTGCGACTATTGGAACATTTTCCACTGAGAGGAAGAAGCAGTGGTGAGAGCCAGATAATGATACGAGTATAATTACGAAGAGAAAAGTAAAGAGCATATACTCTCTTATAAACGGGTGAGAGAGTACTGATTAAAATTTTTAAATACAAAAAACAAGAATGAACATCTTTTAAGCATACAGTTGCGAACATAAAACTCCGGGCAGTAAATTCTTGGATGTAATGGGAGCGAAATTTCGATTTCACGAAACAAAAAATTATAATAACATCCGGAAAATATATAAAAAAGTTTGATCCGGAAAATTCGCCTAAATGGTCTAAAGCGAGCTGCGGCCGCCGTAGCCGAATGGCTACACGGATTCGAAACTGCGGGCACAAAACATCAAATAATAGAAAACATTTTTTCTAATAGTGGTCACCTCTCGGCAGGTGAGTGCATTTCTGTCATAAAAGAGTTCATCATAAAATATCATCTGCCCTTTGGAGTCGGACTAAAGCTAAAGGCCTTTTCATTTGTGGGAGGAGGAGCTCGGCCAAACTCCCAATAAATAGCGTACGGTATTTAAGGGCAGCTTGAAAGTAAAACTAATTCAATTCTATTTGGAACAAAATTTAATGCAATCACGATTTTTTTACACAATATTAAATTATTATGTATCTATAAAATCATTCTATAAAATTTCTATTAGCAGCAATAATCTCCTCGATTCAGGTATGGAAACGATTGCGTGCTGGAATCAAAAGCTCCTTAATCATAACGGTATTAATTGCAGCTTTCAAAGAAGAAACGGTTTTTCAAGAATGTTTATTGGATTCACGCTCAAATGCGTCTCATAAATAGTAACGGCATGTCCTTTGTTGCTCACAACACCTAAAACCATAAAAGTGCTGGAAATTTCGTGTGCGTGAAAATAGGAACCTCTGTAGGTCTAGAATATAGCCATACGCCATTTCTTCTGTTAGTCTTTTAGTCTTAGTTTTTTTGTTAGAAAAAAACCGTAATATCTCAATTTCTCAGATTCTGCATCAGAACTCATGTGAAATGACCGACTATCTTGAGAAGGGAAATACCATCAACAGTGAATATTATATAGCGTTGTTGAAGCGTTTGAAAGCCGAAATCGCAAAGAAACGTCCACATATGGCAAAGAAAAAAATTGTGTTGCAGCAAGACAACGCACCGTGTCACAAGTCAATCAAAACAATGGAAAAAGTACAGGTTTGGCTCCCAGCGACTACTGGCTGTTCGCAGATCTAACAAAATGCTAGGCGGTAAGAAATTTCGCTCGAATGAAAAAGTTATCGCTGAAACTGAAGCCTATTTTGAGGCATAATATAAATCCTTCTACAAAAGTGGTATTGAAATGTTAAAGCGACGCTGGAATGATTGCGTTGTTCTTGATGGAAATTACGTTGATAGATAAAGCTAACTTTGAACAAAAATAACCTGTTTTCTTTGTTAAGCCCGGGACTTTTCAGCCCATATGTTAGTAAGAGTTCGGTTAAAGCGACTTGACCTAAATGGGCAGCTAAATTTTCGAAACGGTTTAAACTTTTATCTGGAACGGAAGTCATTTCTCATAGATACTTATATACGAGTATACCTTTAGAAGCACTAGTTAGCCTCTTGTTAACACTTCCAGAGGATATTCACAATGGTTAGAATATGAGATTTCTCCCCACAAAACATAATATTATACGTCTGAAAATTCTCTGAAAGAAAACAAAAAAATATTTTGCCACAAATAGCATTCTTAATGCATTCGACTGGCTCATTTGAAAATACGATAAGCTTACTGACTTCAGTTGCAGCTAAACCGACAAATTTGCCAAACCTTCGCTTGTATGCAATGTGTAACAACAACAATTAGCGTTGGGTGGTGGTTGGTAGACTGCAATTTTACTACTTGTAATTTGGATTCATATGGACATGAGTATTTATATATCAATATCCAACTTTCATATGTATGTGTTTATAGAACACAAAAAGCCCAACAACCCTTATTGTAAAAAGGGTTGTGTTAGAAGTTTACAACCAACTGATTTCCCCAGAAAGGATTCAACTTTAAAAATAATGTTACCATGATGAAGTAACAATAATAGTAAAAGACAATTTGTAAACCAGATTTGGACAGCGGCGAGATACATATGTACATATTGTATATACGTACGTACATACCTATATACAAAGTGGAAGTGTGTATGAGAACTATACAAATTGAAAACCTCTCGCTGAATTTTCCCATGTTTCCAATAATAGTAATGTACATATTGTATGTACATATTAAAAACTACTGCTATATTTTGCTGGAACAAAAAACCTATAACTCAAACTTTCAAACTTTTGCAAAATTCACAACCATTTAACAAATTTAGAAAAAAATTCAGTTTTTAATCGGAATTTTTGAAGAAATTTCGAGTATGAAGTTTTATAGCTCATTCAATTTTAATACAATACGAATGAAACGGTGAAAGACCAAAATGAAGAAAACGTTGATCCTAATAGCGGTCGCCCCTCGGTAGGCAATGGCAAACCTCCGAGTGTATTATCTGCCGGGAAAAAGTTTCTCATAAAAAATATCAGCCGTTCGGAGTCGGCTTGAAACTGTATGTCTCTCCATTTGTGGAACAAGATCAAGACGCACACCACAAGAGGAGAAGAAGCTCGGCCAAACACCCAAAAAGGGTGTACGCGCCAATTATATATATATATAAGAGATATGTGCATATCGATATTTAAACACAAACACTTCGTATCTGCCTCGATTTTCTTACAGCTATGATTTAACGTATGAGCAATGAGGGCAGATGCAGGGGCACATATGAACTTATATAAATAGTGATCAGATTGGAGGTACTTTTTCCAATAGAGTTTTTTTGACAGATCACGCGTGACTACTGTTAAACTAAATATATAATTTTGTTCAGTATTCATTGAAATTTCATCCTTTAAAGGTTACACCTCAACACCTTTTTACAAAAATCGATGCCTTGTAAAAATGGTTCATCACGAGCTCAAGCCAACTTATGGCGTACAGAACCGTCCTACGTTTTTGTCGTAATGGCAACGTCACTAAGAAAAATTGCCGTATTTGGGTAAAAGAGCAACTCGAAGCCATTCAAAAACAACCGTTATAGTCTATGGGCTGGAGGAATCATTTAATTTTTTCAAATACGAGGCTGGCGTCAATGTAACAGTGAATGGCGAACGCTATCATGCCATGATAAACGACGGTTTTGATGTCGGAAATTGTAGCCCTTGATCTCCAGACCATTTGGTTGCTACAAGACTGCGCTACTTGCCATATAGCTCGTGAAACAATGGATTTCGGTGAGCAATTTATCTCTCGTCTCGGATCAGTGGATTGGCCACCAAGATCGTGTGATACCACACCTTTGCACTTTTATTTGTGGGGTTATGTAAAGTCTAAATGCTTTGTGGATAAACCAGCTTCAATTGAAGCACTGAAAGCTAAAATTACTAAAGTTATTTACGAGATTCCGACCGAAGTCCTCCAGCGAGTCATTCAACATTGGTGTTTAGGGATGGACGAATTACGTGCAGTACGGTTGCGGCCAATATTTGAAAGATCTTAAATAAATAAATGTCATGAATGGTTCTACACAAAAATAATAAAGATTACCCAATCTATAGGAATTTTCGTTGTTTTATTTCAATTTAAAATCCGATGCCTCTAAATTGATCAACCTTTATATTTTAACATGGATATATTGTATTATTATTCAATTACCAATTGTTTTCACTTTATGTTTAGTATTTAATAAATATATTTCATTGATACGTTTTTTTTATAGTACTTTAAAAAATATAGAATAATGGAACAAAATAAATTTGCGTAAAGCATTTTAATACCCAAAAGATTAATTTTACACAATTTTTCCTTTACAGAATTTATGACCTAAAAGATCTACCTTTTAGATTTATTTACGATTTTTTCCAAAAAATTTAACTACAGAATTTAGGGCCGCTCACGGCAATGTATATGTATGTATATGATTGAAATGTGTGTTGGTATCATATGTATGAAAGTACGTTTTCAACGAATTTACTCGTTTGCCAACAACAAGTTTAATTTTTTTTACTAATTTCACACAAATATTTGCACTTTGGATGCGCTTCTTTCTTTCTCTCTTTTCCACTCATTTGCTTAAAGAGTGTCATAATCCACAAAACAAACAAAACTCATTTAAAAAACAAAATGTAAAAGTGGCCACCAGCTCTTATTTTATGCTGTGTCAAATATTCATGGCAATATCTATTAATATTAACTTATTCTTCTTCTTCTGGTCATGAAATCCTACGAGGCATAGGGCAACAAAACATAGTAACTCATTAGATAAAAATTTGTTTTTGGTTTTACTTAGGAGGGCCTAATAAACTGAACATTTTGAGGCTGTTTTTCTAGATTTTTTGGTATTTTCGAGCAAATACAGCAAATGACCGATATATTTATATAATACATATGTACATAAATATATAGGCCACAACACTCACATACATGCATATTATTCTTACCTGTACGTTAGAAATAAAAACATGTGACTAAACGTTTGGTCCCAACATACAAAAAGTTGTTTTTCCTTTTATTTTAATCAATCAATGTTAGCGAAGTAGCGATTAAAGAAAAATGTTCTCAATAATTCAAATCGATTATATGGTTTTCAAAGTAGTTTCCTTCCAAAATAATACATTTAGATAAGCTAACGAATAATTTAATCATCAAATCATTTCCAGCATTTCTATCCACTGAAACGGATACCTCGAAGTGGTAATTTGAGTTTTGGAAACAGACCAAAGCAACCGAAGTCATATTATTTACTTATTTAAGCAGTAATGTCTAACAAGATTAAGAGAATAATTTAAAACTACAATACAAGAGTTTTAGAATAGATATTTCAGATTTTAGAATATTCAGATTAAATTATCAACATAAGAAACAATTAAAAAAATGTATGGTATTATTATTATTATTATTATTATTAGGGCCGAATAAACCCAGAGTATAATATCTTAAGAGTATATGGGTCAGTGAGTGTGAAGAGCGACGTCTTACAAATGCGAGCATAGCAAGTTAATTGGAAACGACACAACTTAAGTGTATGATAAAATTGAGTCCTACAATCAAGGACAACTCTTAAGTTTTTAATCACATCAGCCGAAGAAATATATGCATTATTAAAGTGATTTTATGGCATTTTTCAATATAAAGAAACCAACGATTCATATGGCACCAGGAAAATAAATTATTCAGCTCAGACTGAAGTCTGCACAAATTTGAAAACCGCAAAGTCTTTGAAAACTTGGTTCTAGCTTAAGATGGCTGAAAATACAAATACAATATAGTAAAAATACAACATAAAAAAATGATTAGCGAACTTTGTGGCTTAGAGCGCCTCTGTTGAAGCTAAAGATCTTCATAGTCCATGTTCGATTCTTCGATAGTTCCATTTTAATTCTTATTAAAAAAACTTTCTCTTAGTCAAACTCCTCTGACAATTCCTTAACTGTTAGTTTCAGGAAACACTGTACAACCAAAGGCCTTTTTATACCCGATATATTCTGATAGCATTAAATAATCAGGATAGATTGACGATATATTCCGATTATTTCACTCCGCTAGCGTCTTCTAAGAGGTATTTAGAGGTCAATCAGAGTTTTGGGAAACAGCTGACACCACCAACGATAAATCTCTTAAGAGTCAGAAATTGCAATACGATGTTTATCTCGTCCGGCTATGCCGATAGGAACATATTCGGAAACTAGATCACTGACCGAATCCTTTCTTAATGAAAGTATTGGCACCATCCGTTCAGAATTATTAAGAACCACACTAGTAGTTCACACGAATGGATGGGCGCATCTATGCAGTTTCGAACCAGAGTTGGACCAGCCACAGCAATATAAAAATGAAAGACTTTCTGCAAAGATCAGACTTAAACCTATAGTCTACACGCATAATAGACTCCAGACCCTAAGCCGCTGCTTCTCAAATCTGCTTAATGTCAATTTCAAGAGTTTTGAAGAGATCAGAGTTCACCTTATATCAAAGATTCCAGTAAAAATCATATAAGTGCTAACTTGGTACTGGATTAAATAGTCAAACGACGTAATTACCAAGGAACAAGCATTCCCCTCTTCAATACTCTTTTGTATTTTTTCAGTCTATCCAACTGAGCTACAAACAAAAAAAGTCGAATTATTGTCACTAAATATCTTTATGCGGAAAATGAAATGCGTTTAAGTTAATAATAACATTCTATCAGACATCAAGCAACTCCAAAATAAATATATGTATAAAAAAGCTTCTATTGCATTGTCAATGACTTTATACAGCAGGTTTCTGTGGGAGTGGAATACCATAGTTCTTTGATTTTTTGCCATAAATTCTTTTTATTTTTGAATGTTTAAGCTTTGCAACTGTGCAATACAGTGCACGGCCTACCTTTGAAATAAATTCATTTAATTATTAGTTATTAAATGAACTATCTAATTTGCTACTTACATAACATGGCCACGCAAATTTACTCTTTATGAAAATAACCGAATCTATGCAACGAATAACGCAACTTAATATAACCGGATTAGATTATTGTGGATTAGCTCATATGAACATTGAAAGTTTCTGCGTTCGGTAGTAGTATTAAATATGAAAAATCATTAAATTGTTTGCCTTAAACCATATCAGAAAATCCGCAAAGTCGAAATATCGACTGTTAAATTAGATGGCCGTAGAACATACCATACACTTACTAGGTAAAAGAAATTTTCAAATGAGATGCAGAGTCGGTATTGACTTCCGCAAATGCTTACTAATACGGCGACTGTCAGATCCTATACAGATTTATTTTTGTGGGTGTGCGTGCACCTCATGGGAAATCTATACATGAGCTATTTACAGCCAATCTTCGTGCACACTGTCACACCTTCCTTTGATCTAAGACCAGCTGCACCCAATGCAGAAAAAAAAGAAAATCCCAAAAACATATTAAATCTGCTGAAAGTCACGTGCCGACACGACGTCGTTCAACGAATTATTGAACCTAAAGTTTTACCGCCTCTCTCAAGCACTTCTACCCTCGTTTAGAAAGTTCGGCACCACTACACCTGCAAATAAGCGTTAAATAAGCTTCTGCTGCTGCTGGTAGTGCTGCTATGGTTCGGCTACTCGAATTCGCAACAAAGGCAAACAAAATTGTATATACATACATATGTATGTATGTTGAGACTATCCCAACTTCGAATGGATAATTCAGCTGTTAAAGTCGATTGCGTGTAAAAAATTGTATGTGAAAAGTCAGCAAAAGTGTGACTCAGTGAAAGGCGTAGTGTATGTATATACATGTGCATACATGCATACATGAATACATACATGTGTACATGCATATGTAGATTTAGGAGGGTAGAACACATTTTTGCGTATGTACTCGTACTAAATGTACATATGTATGCATGTGAACCTGCACAGAAATCGATATTTTGCACTCTGAAGCAACGGTAAAGCAACTACATATCGGATAATTCGTACAAATTCTTGCTATTCGGTCCCTTGCATAACTCGTATGAAATGCCGAACGACTTCCTTAATTTTTTTTCTACTGGTTTATGCCTGACAATTGTAAAAAATTGTAAGCCAATTTTGACAGGAAAAGCAAGAGTGCTTTATAATTCGTAATCTCAGTTGATAGTGTCTTATAACTCGTAATGATTCAAAGAAAAATGAAAGGCATAAGAAACATTTTGGCAGTTAAAAATATTAAAACGCGGTTGAAAAACTGTCAATAAAAACAAAAAAAGAAATATTAAAAGCTGTGGGAAGATTTCTAAAACTGTAAAAAATACAGAAAGTGAACGAATGCGCAGAAGTCAACGATACGATACATATATCTTATTCAAACACACCTATGTATAAGTACATATGCATCCATATACAAAATTTTATTTTTTCCTATGTACGTGCATGAATATTTGAACAAAAACTTATACATATACGAGGGTTGTATCTGTTTAATATAATCTGTCCGCCGTAGCCGAATGAGTTGGTGAGTGATTACCATTCAGAGAACGTAGGTTCGAATCTCCGTGAAACACCAAAATGGGAAAAAGTGTTTTTTTAATAGCCCTCGCCCCCCGGCAGGCAATGGCAAACCTCCGAGTATGTTTCTGCCATAGAAATGCTCCTCATAAAAAAATATCTGTCGTTCGGAGTCGGCTTAAAACTGTAAGTCCCTCCATTTGTGGGACAACCTCAAAACGCACACATGGGAGGAAGCTCGGCCAAATGCCCAAAAAGGATGTAAACGCCAATTATATATACTAGGATCGCCCGTACGTCGAAATTTCGAAAAATGGATAGTTAGTAAAATGGATAGCTTATGTTGAAACTTTTTGTATGATATACATAGATGTTGTAAAATTAAATGTGAAAAATATTCCATTTTATCTGTATTAAGCGAACCTATATTAGTGTATTTCAAATATCATTATTTTTTTCATTCGTGAATTGGAAGCATTTAATTTCATGTATCAGGTCAGCTGAGCCAAATTTGACAGTCGATATGATAGCTCAGAGGCTAAATTCATCGCATGGAACAGTTCACAGGCACCTGGTTCAGTTGGTAAAGGTTTCAAAGCTGAGAAAATGGGTTCCGCATAGACTTTCCGTTGCCAACCTTCAGCAGAGAGTGAATGTGTGTTCTCAGCTGCTGCAACGGCTTGAAAATGAAAGTTTTTTGAACCGTATCGTTACTAGTAATGAAAAATGTGTCATTTACAATAATCCTGTTCGCAAACGCCAATGGTTAGATAAAGATGAAACCCCAGAACCGATCCCTAGAAATGACCTTCATCCCAAGAAGATTCTCTTGTCTATTTGGTGGGATATAGCCAGTATTGTTTATTATGAACTTCTGGAACCAAACAAGACGATAACTGCTGATTATTATTCCCATCAGCGATCAAACCTGAATGAGGCACTTAAAGAAAATCGACCGTCTTTAGTGAATAGACGCAAGGCAAGCATTACGCAAGCTGAACGAGCTCGGATGGGAGGTAATGCCGTATCCACCATACTCTCCGGATATTGCACCTTGTGATTATCACCTTTTTTGTGGACTTCAATCCCATATGAGTGACAAGAACTACTCCTCGAAAGAAGCTATAAAAAGGGATATCGAAGCGTATTTTGGCTCCAAGGACAAACAATTTTTTGAGCAGTGAATTCCAAATTTGCCTAAACGTTGGGAAGACCCTGTAAATAATGAACGAAAATATATTATTGATAAATATATACTTAAAAAAAAAAATATAATATCATGATACATACAATCATTTACTTACTTAGGTGGCCATAACAACCCGTTACCGAGTTACGGCCGATGATATATCATAATACAGGTAAAATAATGTGATTAATTTTACCTGCACCTATTCACTTATGTATCTATTTGAATACATTGTGCAAACCGTTTCCACATATGCTATCGATATATGGTATATGTTTCAACTTTTTTCTCTGACTATAAATACTAAAAAAAGGTACTACAAAATTTTGCTCTCCGTATTAATATATAAATATATGCGAGGTGTGAGAGGCGGCCGCCGTAGCCGAATGGTTGGTGCGTGACTACCATTCGGAATTCACAGAGAGAACGTTGGTTCGAATCTCGGTGAAAACACCAAAATTAAGAAAAACATTTTTATAATAGCGGTCGCCCCTCGGCAGGCAATGGCAAACCTCCGAGTATATTCCTGTCATGAAAAAGCTCCCCATAAAAAATATCTGCCGTTCGGAGCTGGCTTGAAACTGTAGGTCCCTCCATTTGTGGAACAACATCAAAACGTACGCCCCAAATAGGAGGAGGAGCTCGGCCAAACACCCAAAACGGGTGTGCGCGCCAATTATATATATATGTATTTAAAGTGCAGAACACGCCAAAACCGAAAGTCCCGATTTCGATATTTTCAGGATTTCATCTGCCTTTATGGAAGATTTTAAACAGATAGCTTTTATACCAACATACACGATTGTATTTCCTGTTTTGAGAAATTTGGCAAGTTGTATACTTGTATTTTGGAAGTCGCGGTTAAAGGAGTGGCAGAATGAAAACTACATATGTATAAAAAATCAGAAATCATTACCGAAATGACTACCAGCCCTCGTATACATATTTGCATATCCGCATATGGTCATCTATTTGAAACAGAATAGGTATGCTAAGCTTGTCGAATTTGCATGTTATGCAAAATGCATCCAATAACCCTGGCGCATTAGTTCCAAATGGAATAAGCAAATAAGTGCAGCAGCGGTTACAACTCTTAATATCTACCACCCCAATTCTTAACAAACACCAAACACCACCCACAACCTACAACCCACCGACTTCCATTTCCCATTTTCCCTTCGGGCTATTCAAATATTGATTGCTGACTTGGTCAGTCTGTTCGTTAGCGTTGTGATCTTCCACGTTGACTTAAACCAAAAGTTTGCATTTGTACCTATGTACATATGTATTCTTGTATTTATGTATGTATGTCTGCAAATACATATATAAAATTTGTTTGCCAGCTTCGAAGTCTTTCCCTCGTACAAACATACTGCACATACGCGCCCATATTTACTTACCTCGTGTACCTGTCATGCGCTGCAATTAAACGACAGATAATAAAGTTTACTAAATATTCAATAGATTAAATATGAAAGGAACTTTCTTTACTTTTAGTAAATTAAAGCAATGTGTATGCGCATATACGTATGGTAGTGAATGTATTTAATAGTAATTCAATGGGAATGAGTGCAATTTAAGTTTTTAACATATTTATTTTTTAATTAAAATACACAGTTTACCTTACGCTCAAATCCCTTTTGGAAATAGAAAAAGGCGATTTAATACATTTTCATTAAAAAAAAATACTTAAAAATAACTGCACAACAAACGAAAATACATACATATGTACATTGGATCGAACCACCTTACAAAAAAAAACAAAAAGTTCGCCGTACACTCCTGTTTCTAAATTATTTTTGACAGGCAATTTCAAGAAGAATTTTTTTTCAGTCGAACTCTACTCTCGTCTTTTTACATTTTTCGTAATGTTTTCGACATTTATAATCGATTCTTAAAGTATGATATATCGATGTTTTTGTCTATTTCGATTTTTTTGTTTCAAAATCATTTTTATACGGCAAAATATTCCTTGGTGCGGAATTTAGCACTTTCTTACTTGTTTAAACTCAATTTCATTCAAATTAATTTCTTCCGTACATTATTTACCTCTTTGCATGTTTTTTGAAAATCCTGTTCAGGATAGAGGTCGTCCGGGTTCGAAAGCCCGGGCATGAAACACCTATTGATACAACAAATTATTTCTAAAGGTTGTCGCTCCTCGGCAATCAATGACAAAACTCCGAGTGTGTTTCTGTCATAAAAAAGCTCTTTTTATTAAGAAAATTGCCGTTCGCTGGCGGAATAAATAAAAGTACCTCCAAACACCTAGCAAAAGGTGTAAGCGCCAATTACAATATATAACATATATGTTCTAAACATGGTAAATGATTCAAAAAAGGGCAACGCTGGTTGCTGATATATGAAGGTAGTCCGGGAACAAACCAAAAGATTCTTCTTTTGACATACTAAGTATATGATATCCATTAAACCGGAATTCATCGATAGATTGCGCTTCGTGTAGTCTCGAATACATACATTTTTGTAACTCCATCAGGAACGTTGCTGACAATATTTAGTTTTTGTAATTCTGTAATGAGAGAGCAGTGGCAAGCAAGTTTGGAAAGTTCTTCTGGACAAGGGTCATTCTTTCACTTTTTAACTTTGCCTGATGGGCTATCAGGCTTGTTTACTAGTAGCCTTAGAAATTGTTTAATTAATACGCTGTGCTTCTCTTTTAGAACACCCTATCATTGGGATATCTCCTTTCCTTTATATTCCCTTTTCTCAATCCCCGCTTCAGTCTTCATCAAATAAATCCCTTACGACCTAACCTTTACTACAAATTTGTTCTAATCTAAGAATTGTGACTATTAAATAACGAGTCTTAGACAGCTACAGAATACAGCGATCAGTAATTACTTAGAGTGAAAACTTCGCTTTTGATTGCAGTACCTCACGTCTCTGTAAACAATCCTGTATGCTTTTCGTTCGCATTTAAGTATATTAGCTTTTTTGTTTTGCAAGTACAGCATACCGCTTTATTCGTCAGATCGGTCGTCGTGCAAATTCTATCTTCTCCTTGAAGAATAACATTTAAGTTCGTTGAAGCCGTCGAAAGAAAGTGGCACTCATCATGAAGGAGTTGACCGAAGAAAACTTTCAGAAAAATGAACATTTCGAAAAATATGAACATTTCGAAAGATCCACATGCTGCATTATAGAGATGAGCATGGGTATACCTATATTTATTTTGTTACGAGGGTTGCCTTGTATATGTCGGGATTTGGCAACCCTGCTGTTGCAATCTGGCAACTGACAGCAGTATCGCAAAGTTTGACATTTTTTGGCTTTTACGTACTCAGAACGTTTTGAAATACCAGCGCTATTTGTGTTGTTTACAGTAACTTAAAAGATTCATCTCGGTCCAAAAATGGAATAAAATCGTGAACATTTTCGTGCGATTATTTTTTACAACTTTCGACGTGGATTAACTCAGCAACATTGCTTGGATGAACTTAATTCATTTTTTGGCGATGAAGCTCCATCAAGGACCAGTGTTTATCGATGGTATGGTGAATTCAATCGTGGTCGTAGTTCACTCCAAGACGAATTTCGTGAAGGTCGTCCAAAATCAGTTGTTGTTCCGAAAACCATTGATGCTGTGCGCGAACTGATATTGCAAGATCGTCATGTGACCTATCGTGAGATTGAGACAATCCTGGGCATTAGTGGGACCAGCATACATTCAATATTGCATAAACATTTGACTGTAAAAAAAATTTGTTCGCGTTGGATCCCACACAATTTGTCAATCGCTCAAAAAAAGGCTCGTGTCGATTGGTCGAAGGAAATGCTCAAAAAATACGATCGCGGGGCTTCGAAACACGTCTATGACATCGTGACAGGTGATGAATCATGGATTTACGCGTATGAGGCCGAAAGTAAACAGCAGTCGACTGTATGGGTGTTTCAAGATGAGGCAAATCCAACAAAAGTTGTTCGCGCACGAAGCACTTCCAAGCAAATGGTCGTCTGTTTTTTCGAAAAAACTGGGCATGTCGCAACCGTACCACTAGAACAACGGAGAACAGTAAATTCTGAGTGGTACACAACCATTTTTTTGCCAGTTGTCTTCCAAGAAATTATGAAAACCAATCGACAAAGACGGATCACTCTTCATCATGACAATGCGAGCTCTCACACATCGGTTCAAACAACTGCATTTTTGAGCACCCAAAACATCGAACTAATGGGTCATCCGCCGTATAGTCCTGACTTGGCACCGAATGACTTCTTTTTATTTCCGTACGTAAAAAACAAACTGAGAGGTCAACGTTTTTCGACACCTGAAGAAGCGGTTGCGGCATTCAGAATGCATGTTTTGGAGGTACCTCATTCAGAGTGGCAAAAGTGCTTCGACAATTGGTTCAAACGCATGCAAAAGTGTATAGATCTTCATGGAGAATATTTTGAAAAACAATAAAGTGATTTTCGATGATTAAAATTTGTTTTTGTTCTCTAATCCCGACATATAAAATGCACCCCTCGTACTATCATTATGAGAGGATTTAGCACTGTGACCTGAAAGATCTATTGCGTCTCTTCATAGATTAAGAGTATCTCAAAAAATTTTAAAAGGTTTCCTATTTTATAGAGTTTTATTTCCTTCTATGGTAAGATATATTTCCCCTGTTGTTCATGCTGCTCATGCATCAGCGTGTGTTTGGCGATTTCATCTTCCTCCCTATAGGACTTGCAGATTCTATAAAAGTATGTTCCCAGGTTAATAAGATGATAATTCAATAAGATAAATTCTATCTACAATGCTCTGTTAAAATTCCCGTGATGATGCTAAAATTATTCTTATTTAATGTCTTACAATCTTTGAATCGGTTTTAGTTAGAGTTTGGTTTTGATTGCGATAAGCCGGTTCATTGTCCGACTATGACCTTTGCCTTTCCTCTACTTCCTGAATAAGAAGAGGAAGTTTTAATTTTCTGACTAAGTTATCTGCCTTTTCCTTCCCAGTAATTCCTATGTTCACGGGATCCCTTAGTACCATATGCACTTTCTTGTTCTGGCCTAAGATATTCAGTTTATCAAACGTTCCAGCAGCAGTTTGGATGAAACCTGGAAAGAATTAAGAGCCTTGATTGCCACCTGGCTATCAGTAAGGAAAATTATGCTTCTTCTTCTATGCGCTTCCCAAGTATCTTTTCTCCGATCCGTCCGTGTTCCATTCTATCATGTTCTGGCTTATCTTGTTAACTTTAGATAAACCTTCTCAAGTTTTTTTATTGTCCAGTTCAGTCTTAAAGGCATTGAAAAATCTGAGCATCGGTAGCATCATGTTCCATGGCATTGTGATCTCCGGGGTTGAAATTGAAATTTGAAAAGGCCGAGCCAAGGAGCACCAGGAGATTTGGTGGCTCCTAAAACACTCAGGCTAAAAAGTCCATTGTATTTAGAGCTCTGGAAAGAGGGTAGATAGTCAAGGAGGGAAGGAGAAATTTATCAGAGAAAGAGATAGGAAAGAATAGAGACAGAGATAGAAATAGTTAGTCCTGTGAGAATTTTCCAGATTCTTTGGCAAATCTGTAAATATCCTCCAGTTTTAGAGAACGAATATTACTCATTCTCACGGCATCGGAACCCAAAACTGGTAGTCGTGCTCTAGCAAAGGCAGGACACCCACAGAGAAAGTGCCCAGTGCTATCCGCCTCCTCCAATAACGACAGGCACATTGGGTCCTCAATGATTTCAATGGTGGTCATATGTTGACCCCATAGGTTATGTCCTGTAATAATACTGACCATCAATCGAACGTATTTCCTTCCACGTTTTAGTAGTAAGTTTGACAGTTTTCTGTTTGGACTTGTCACAAAACACTTTGCAGTTATGCAGCGTTCTAAACCGGACCATCGCTCTTTATGTAGATTGCATACATAATCGCATATCCAATATCCACACACTTCTTTGCAGCCTGTATAGTTCCCGGATTGTGGACCAAGTGCTCTGCGGCATTGCTGAAAAATCCTTAATGCGCGATTCACCTTCAGTGAAACGTGTGTCTTCCAAGTCAGCTTCTTATCCAAGATTACTCCTAGATATTTAACTTCATCGAAAAGACCAAGTGTCACACCTTTCAGTGTTAGAAGACTGAGTCCATCCAATTTCCGTTTTCTCATAAACAAGACTATGGTTGTTTTGTTCAGATTAACGGAAAGACCTTGTCTCATGCACTAGTCATCGATTTTGTCCAAAATCCTCTGCACTTTCGTGCAAAGTCTCCTTAGGAATTTATCTGATGTTAGCGCACAGACATCGTCCGCATTTGCTTGGACATGAAAACCGAGTTCCTGCATCTCCGCTAGTAGAGAAGAACACCCCCTTGGGGACATCCTTGCTTGGCCCTGACGGTGATTAGTCAACAGGCTCTCAGAGAGCATGGAATATATCCATTTTACAATGGTTTAATTAACTCCGTGTCGTTCGGCAGAAGAACATATTGAGCCGAAAGTGGCATTATCAAAAGCCCCCTAAATGTCCATGAACACGCCTATAGTGTATTGGTCAGCTTCCAGCCCGGTTGCAATCTTGCTAACAAGATCGTGTAGGGCTGGTTCACATGATATTCCACTTTGGTAAGCGTGTTGATTTCCACTAAGTGGACTTCTCGGCAATACCCCCACTCGAATATGTTTCCCCACCACTCGTTCTTGACTTTTCAACACGAACGATGTCAAACTCATTGGTCTAAAACTTTTTGCTAGGGAATAGTTGTCTTTTCCTGGTTTCGGAATAAATACTGCTCTTACGCGTCGCCATTGGGATGGTATATAACCAAGTGGAAGACAGGCTGTGAAGATCCTTTTCAAAGCCTCAATCAACCTGTCTCCTCCTTTTTTAAGCATCGCTGGAGACAAGAAAAACCGTATCGATTCTTTCGTCAATTTCCGACTAGCACTATACCGGCTGTACCTAGAGGTTCCACCGTCCCTACCGTTATTGTTCATGCCATTCTCTACTTCAGAGAGAGTTCTACTACCCGGAAAATGGGTTTCGAGAAGAGCATTAAACGTTTCCGATTTGGAACTGGTGTATGAACCATCAGGTTTTCGAATAGAATCCAGCCTTACTGAGCGGTCTAGACGAAGGTCCTTACAAAGTCCCGCTGCTACTACAGAGATTTCTATAGGATTGAAGTTTGGCTTTCCGTACTGTTTTCTTATATTCTCTCTGTGTAAGTCGGTGATTAGCCCAGTCCTCTTTTGTTTGGGTCTTTAAGGCCTTATTAAGAAGTTTTCTGGACCCTACACAAAGCTTCCCCAGTTGAGGGTTCCACCAAGGAACCGCTTTCCCCTGTCTACTTGGCCTGAGTGCGCACAGTTCCTCAAAGCAATTGATTAAAGTACCTTCTACTTTCTCAGTAGCATCTTCAATCATTTCTATTGATTTGAGTATTTTCAGTCAACCAAAAATGCATGTTAAAACTTCATGACGTATTTGCAAATACAAGTACGGGTACTAAAAGTGGCAGAATATGAGGAGGCAACAACAACACAACAATTACAATAATAAGAGTAATCAAGTGAAACAGACGAATTAAACACAAATTATAGAAAATTACGATGTTGACGTGGCGAGTGTCATATAAGGCCCTTGTGCTTAGTAAAATAATGTTGGAAAGGCCTGTCAAAAGTGTATTTGGCGTGGTCGAGCGAAATGCTCTATTGAAAAGTATCAGTTTTTCACCATTAATTACTATGCATTGTTGCGACTGCTATAAAACATAATTCTTTGCGTAGGAACAATGAACTGTAAGTGCAAAATACTATTATAAAAACATGATATATGTATGTTATTTTTATGTAAATATGTATGAATGTAAATATACATTTGAATGCACACATAAAATTTTCATACGAACATGTGTTGTTTGTATATCACGCCTTTTACGCATATAGCACCACGTAATCGATGTTTAATGATGATAATTGTGTTTGATTACCACACTTTCGACACCGATACATACATACGAGTATGTGCCTATTTTGTTAACTGTCAGCTATCGTTGTTCATTTCTGAAGGAAACATATTTTGTGACATTTAATTCACTCATCCAACCGTCACTAACAATGTTCCATGATCATTACGTAAATAAAATAACGATTCTCTCCCTTTTCATGCCATCCATACCATACATACACAAATAGTTGGCATACTCCTTTGTTAGGCATTTCGGCGCGATTCTCCTCCTTTGCAATGTCTAGAAATCTCTCAGTTTTCACCGAGCTGGCTTTGAAGTTCAATAGTGGCAGCGTTGCGGTTCATTAAGACTCACGTCAGTGCCTAACATGGCTATCTAGTGAAATGTCGGATTTTACTGGTTCTGCAGCTAATGTCAGATTCAGCTCGTTATGCTTCTAGGATAACTACGATGGACCTTGCTTTGCCTAAAGTAGTTTTTTTTTGTTTTTTTACCACTTTTTGGAAATGAACTACGAGTACCGGACCACCCAACTGGGAATTACGAACAATAAGAAAAAATGCGCCTTTGATTCGCCATGTGTTAGCGAGTGGTAAATAGATGAAGCCATTTCTTTACTGCGATCTGTTTTTTAAACATTAAGCAATATTTTTACTTAAATCTATTTAAGAGAAAAAACATTGATGGAATACACCCAGTGATGCAACCATGTACTAATTTTAAGATACATAATAATTTTGCCTACTTATTATCATTAGAGGTCTTTTGCAGATTTTCTCTTGAGTCTGGTGAAGGTTATGGAATTTGCAATTATTTCTCTGTCAAGAGGGTTTGACTGCAATTGGATTCGTGTGTTGTGTGATATGGCATATTTCTGTATTTCTTCACTTAATGTGGGTACTTTGAGATCATGATGAATTTGTGCATTTGTAATGTAATAAGGGTCGTTTGAGATCATTCGGAGGGTTTTCGAGTAAAATCTTTGAAGTACTTCTATGTTGGAGTTAACTGCAGGTGATAAATAGTACCAGCATTCCACTTTCACGAAAGCTAACTTTTTGACAATTGTGAAAAATAACAAATTTGAAAGTGATATATCCCAAAAGAATTAAAAATTAAACTCGTGTTTACTTTTAAACGAAAAACCAAATAAACATAAAAAGAAAACAAGAATAACCAACATGTTTGTTGTTCGCCACAGCGAACGCAGACTCTCTATCCAAAGAAATGACAAAAAAAAACGCATATATCTCAATTGTGGCGGACAACGCGAGTCTGGCCTCAGCAGAGCCCCGAGCGCGATTTTGCTCCCCACCACATATAAAACAAATCCAAGCAACAACGACACAAAATGCGCAAAAACAGCACCGGCATTAAATACGAAAACTTCCGTTCGAGATCTCTCAACAACTGAATTAGCACGTTCCAAAACCCTGCAATTAAGTGCCTCAGATGGAGCGAGCAATGTAAAACTCCCACTCAAACAGCCCAGCTATTCCCACCCACACAACCTACGTACCTGTTATGAACACTTGCTTTTAACAGCACACTCACAACAACAACTTCAACAATTATCACTTCTGCTCCGATAGTGTCAACAAGCATATTAGCTAGCCAGGAAACATCAACCAACAAACAGTAACAAACACTAAACGAGAACAATTCAAAAAAGCGCACACTGCATTATTTGCAGCAAAAATTTTCACACTGCCAATAAATACGCTAGTACAATGTCTGATGAAAAGTGGGTATTTAATTATTTATTTTAGCTTTTAATACAAAAATTGATGAAAAATACGATATTTAAACTTTATTTTATTATAGGGTATATTCAGAAACGCAGTATAAATGCGCAGTAATTGCAGCACTGGCAACACTTGCAATGTGACAAGTGATGCAATTGATAGATTTGTTGACGATTTGCAAAAAGATTTGTTGCATTTATGAACGCGTTTTACACTAAAATGGAAGTATTATTGAGTTTAGTTGTTGACGATATATTTGAAGTAAAAAGTGATCGTTTTTTGCTAAATTTAAGAAAAAAAAGACGTGTAAAGCTAAAAAGAAGGTTACATATGTTCATTAAAACGAAAAATTCCCAAAAATAAATCTTTTTTTGAAACAATAAAATTGTTTCCCGAGGACGTAATTATTTTATTCTCATTTTCGAATGAATTGGTCCACTTTTGAGGTACTTTTGTTTTGATTTTCATTGAATCAGCATTTTTTGATAAAGTTTTTTTTTTAATTAAGTGTTTGAAAGCCGATTTAACCCCATTTTGGTCAACCGCAAGGACTGGTCGTTGCGGAAAATCTTTGGATAAATGTTTGTACGTAACATTATGGAAATTATGTAATAGCAGGGTCACTTTCCGACAGCTTTCGGATCGGTTTGGTATTGCGAACGGAGCTGCACATTACCTGTTCAAAAAAAACAATTAAAGTCCTCTGTGAATTGAAGAGCGAAATAAAATGGCCATCTGTTGAACAGCAGCAAACAATCATGACGAAGTTCGAAAACAGCAGAGAGAATCCGTTTCCCTTCGTAATTGGTTGTTTAGATGGAACTCACTTCAATATACCCACGCCTAGTGAAGATGCTATTAGCTACTATGACCGCAAAGGGAAACATTCTGTCCAAATGCAGGTAAATTCTTCGAATATACTACTTTTAAGACTCACTTATTATTTAATACTTTATAGGCCATATGTGATAGTCAATTTCGTTTTTTGGATGTCTTTATTGGTTATCCAGGCAGCTGCTACGATGCTAATGTCTGGAGAAGTAGCCCAGTATTTAATGGCATAACGTCCGGGCAGTTACAGCTAGCACCAGGTGCAATAATATTGGGTGATTCCGCGTATCCTATATCGAAATCCGTAATGGTTCCCTACAGAGACAACGGACACCTCACCAGGGAAGAAAAAAAATTCAACACACGTCTAAGTTCAACACGCGTTTTTATTGAGCAAGCATTTAGAATATTAAAGAAAAAATTTAAGATTTTAAATCATATAGATATTTCAAGCCTTAAGGGCATATCTGATGTGAAACTTGCTTGTGCCATTTTGCATAATTTTATTTTAAGGAAAGACAATCCCTTAGAACATATTGATGAAATGGCACCACAGCAGCATGGCAACATAGAAGCTGCAAGTGAGTTGGAGACACTTCAAGATTCCCCTTTATGGTCCGCTGAGACGGATGATGAAAATGGAGTTGATAGAAGAAATTATTTAAAAACTCCCTTCTCCTCATAAGTAATGATTTAAAATCATGAACCTACTTTAATTTAATCGTAAATATAATACTTTTTTATTTTTTGTACTGAATTCATAATTTAAATTTTTTAATTATATTTTATTCAATAAAATAAATAAAGTTCATATCCCATAATTTTAATTCACTATAATATAAAAATAAGATACATTTCACAGCTTCGCTTAATATAGGTAAATAAAAAAGAATTTCGTTTTGTTTGTGGTAAAAAAAAATCACTTTTGCAGGCATTGGCTCAAAATCGATTTTATGTCCAGAAGCGTTTTTAATCGTTCTTTTTCCAAAGCAAGCTTCTTCTTCTCAACAGCCAATACCTCATCGTGTCGGGCCTGCTCTTTCATCGCCTCGTCTTCTAAAAAATGCATCAGTTCGTTGTTGGCATTCTTCCGGGATTGGGTGGCTCTTCGACTTGAAGTTGGTGGAGAATTTGGCGGTTCGTTATCATTTCGTTCCAATAATGGCGACGATGGCAGCTCAAGCGAACTCTGCAAGTTTTCTATGGGCACATTAATGGAATGTCTGGTACCATACACCTCGTCGAAGTCTTCAAAGTGAAGCCACGATGTAGCTTCCCTACCGGATGAGTTGTTGCGTTTTTTTTGTCCGCTTATAGGTTACTAGCAAGTTAGAAAATTTTCGCTGCGCGATTTGCCCGTCTATTTTTAACTCATTATTCACTTTTTTAATTTCCTCCGCCACCTTATTCCACAAAGCACTCTTTTTCCTCCTCCCTGAAGCAAATTCACACTCCATGCTCAGTCGGACTCTGAGAAGCAGCTTTACTTCCGATGTACTTAGATAATCGCTAAAATCAAGAAAAATGTAATAAAATATTGTTTTAATAACGTATATTTAATATATCTTTGCATTAAAAGCTAAAAAAATTAGTTTTATACTCACTTTTCATCAGACATCATACTAGCGTAATCAGCGGCAGTGTGAAAATTTTTGCTGCAAATAATGCACGACTTTTGATACAAAAATGGCGTTTTGGAACGCGCTGCATTTGCAGTACTGCCATATTTGCATTTCTGAACGCATTGCCAACACTGCAAAAGTACGTTGCGCATTATAATGCGTTTCTGAATATACCCATACTTTTCTTGGTTTTAGTGATTACTTTAGTACATCGGAGATAAAATTACTGCTCAGAGTCCGACTGAGCATGAAGAACGAGTTCACGTCGGGAAGGAGGAAAAAGAGCGTGCTCTGGGCTAAGGTCGTAGATGAAGTAAAAAAAGTTAATAAAGATTTAAAAATAGATTGAAACATCGCCCAGCGAAAATTTTCTAATTTACTCATCGCATATAAGCGAATAAAAAAAAGAAACAATACATCCGGTAGAGAATCAACATCATGGCTTCAAAAAAAAGACTTATTTTTGGGTATTTTCCATTTTGATATTAAACTTTTGACAAGATATGTCCTTCTTTTAAGCTTTACACGGTTTTTTTTTCTTAAATTTAATAAAATACTATCGGTTTTTTCCTCACATACATCGTCCATGACCAAACTTAGTAACAATTCCATTTTACTGCACAGCGCGTTCATAAATGCAACAAATCTATTTGGAATTTTTCAACAAATCTATCAGTTGCATGAATTGTCACATTGACAGTGCTGCCAGCGCTGCAAGTACTGCGCATTATAATGCGTTTCTGAACATAGCCTAAAAC
This sequence comes from Anastrepha ludens, assembly GCF_028408465.1. Lineage (NCBI taxonomy): Eukaryota > Metazoa > Arthropoda > Insecta > Diptera > Tephritidae > Anastrepha > Anastrepha ludens. Next base: position 128,286,328 of record NC_071500.1, on the reverse strand, counting down.
TAAACCAAAATAATAAAGATATACATATATTCCGTAACATCTTTGCTTCATTGTAAATACATTTTGAACCCCACATCAAAAAAGGACGATACCACAATAGACAAATAGCCAAAAATATGGACATACAAAAAATTTTTGCACTAAAATGCCAATTTGTATTAAATGCCTCGGATAACCCAAAACAACTGACTGCAAACTAAGTATGGACAACAACAACTCTAAATGTGCCCAGCGCTACGGCCAAAAGCCTTGACCACAAACAATATGGAGGACAAGATGCAACCATCCACACAATCCACAAAAGAGGATGAATCGCAACCATCAGGCGTGACACCTAACTTAACATTCACCCAAACAGCAGCTTTAAACGCCACATCACACCACACCACACCAGACACCACCTCAACTTACAACAACAAATAACGAAATCCACGAAATTAAAGATATGATGAAACAACTAATAGCACAAATGTCGAACAGGTTGTCCATTATCACACTCCTTGTTACAAAACTAAATGAACAGACAAAATAAATTAAAAACGCACTATGGAACGCAAACTATGGAACGAAGTAGATACCCTACTAGTAGCCGAAACTCCCTTCACAAGTAAATGCTACGTTAAAATTCCTGACCATTAATTATCTCATACCAATCATCCAGGCAACAAGGCGGATGGTGACACAGCCGTGGACGCCACAAAAGAGACAAGATTCAAGCTACGACGATTCAAATTGAAGATCAATCCCGGTTTTTAATAATATCCAGCACCTACTGCCCACCGCAATACAACACCACGTCTACCCAATATCTTGACTACCTGAGAACTCTTGCCAGCCGGTTTATTGTCGGGGGCGACTGCAATGCAAAAAACAAAGTATGGGGATCAAGCGACCATATAAGCACTGGTGAGCCCATCTGCTGCCCCACTGACATGAAAAAGAATATAATCAAACTATGACACCAGGCCGCCTTAGGTTGTAACGGTGGCCTTACCATGGTATGGGGTGCTGCCATGGCGGACTGTTTATTTCCCCTAAATCCTCATTGGTCACCGGACATGGCGACATGTGCAGCCTTCTGGAAGGGCAAGTGACCGTACGAAACAGAATGAACGAACAACAAAAACAAAAAAATTCGGATAAGGCTATAAAGAAGACGGACAAACGGACGGACACAGACCCAAAACGAACGGATAAACGGACGCACCCATTGACACAACAGATGGACAACTCGGACCGACACCAACGAACTGAGGAAGTTGGGAACTTCCTCAGAGGACGACCTCTTGGCCTCCAGCCAAGAGACGGTTGATGGCAAAGCTGTGGGCCACAGCACGCCATCAACCTCTAATCAACCATCCACATCCGCTGATGCCAAGGGGCAAAAGCGTCAAAACGTTAAAAAAGGCCCGTCCAGGTATAAGCTTTACCAGAGGTCTCTGACTATTCTCGGAAGAATAAATAAAAATGAGACTGAAGGTAAAACTCATCCAAAGGACGCGGCCGATAAGGCAAGGTGCCAAAAGGTGGTGGCCTGGCGTTCCAGGCCACCCAGAAGGCAGAAGCCGTAAAACGCAATCGTTCGCAGGACGAAAGCGACAAACCAACGAAGAAGCACAAAGTGTCGGTTCACACTGCTTCAATACCAAAACCAACCAAACGCTCATTTAATGAGGTGGCACGGGATCACCTGCAAATAGCGTTGGTTGATGAAATAACAAACCGCGGTAAACCTGCATCGGATAAGTGGTCCGAAATCGAGGCACGGCTGTCCCGCATTGTCGTCGATCATATCATGGCAAACCCGGAGGGTCATGTGCCAGGATTTGATTCAATGGAGGTGGTCCGCGGATACAGGGTGATCAAGTGCGATGATTAACTCTCCCTTAACTTCCTGCAAAGAGTTGTGGGCAAGATCCAGAGCGACTGGGAAGGTTTGAGGCTCAAACTAATCCCGGCCAGCGAAATCCCTCGACGGCCGAGGGCTCGCATCTGGATCCCGAACATGGAATTCGAAGCTAAGCAGCTTATTCCATACTTGCAGGCACACAACCGCACTGTTCCGATGGATGACTGGAGCATCATCAAAGCGGAGGCTCCGCAAAAGAACAGTGTGTCCTTCCTTCTCCAAATATCGAAGGAGAGTATCGAGCCACTGGGAAAAGTCGACAATAAACTTCGGTTCGGCGTCAGGAAAACGCAACTGAAGATATTCCGATCTGCAAATCCGGAGGATGAACAGGACGAGGTTGACGGCGCCAACGAGTTGCTCACAGGCATGCAACTTGACGACGCCGCGTCTACCAAAAACGATGTCGCTAATGAGCAGCACCCGGGAGTGCAGCTTAGCGACGCCGTCAAATTGTAAAGCGACCAGCAGCGTGGGTCTCAAGGTTGTCCAAATAAACCTGCAGCACTCGCGGACTGCAACGGACAACCTAACCGTTCTCCTGGCGGAGGAGGACGTCGACATCGCTTTAATCCAGGAGCCCTGGGTGCGGAGCACCGAGGTGAAGGGGTTCACTGGGAACAACTACAACCTTTTCTACAAACGGACTGAAGGTAACCCCAGATCTTGTATTGTAGCTAAGAAACATTTGAACATATTTTTAATCCCATCATATTGTTCACAGGATGTGACGGCTGTGGAGCTAGAAGCCGCTGACGGTGTCGGCATCATACTGGCTTCCATCTACATGGCACATGATCGGCCAGCGCCACCCGAGGAGGCTCGTCGGCTGGTGTGTGAAGCCAGAAACAAGAACTTGCTGCTCGGATGCGATGCCAACGCGAGGCATGCGTTGTGGGGAAGCTCCGAGACAAACGACCGAGGTGAGTCTTTATATAATTTTATTATTAATACTAACTTATCGGTATGTAACAGGGGTAACACTCCCACTTTCACCTTTCCTAGTACGGAGAACTTCAGAGGATGGGAGGAAGTTATTGATGTTACTCTACTGTCTGAAAATAGCTTAGTAAGGGTAGATAATTGGAGGGTATCCAATAAAAGGTCCTTTTCTGATCATAGTTGGATCCTCTACGATTTGGATCTTAAGGTAGATCCACCCCTACCGTATCGAAATCCTTTAAGAACCAACTGGAAGAGGTTCAAAAATGCAGTAAACAAGAGGATAGGAGGGACTCCTATCCCTCAAATCACTCTCACGGAAAGCCTTGAGAGTAGGGTCATAACACTGGAAAAGGCATTTAGTAGGGCCTACAAAACGTCTTGCCCCATAAAATTTAGCAAAAAAAACTCACCCTCCTTGGTGGAGCAGTGAGCTCTTAAAACTAAGGGAAAAATCTAGATCAACGTTTAACCTCAGCTACTCGACGGGAAATTGGGAATTGTATAGAGAAAGTCGGAGACAGTACAAGAAGGCAATCAGGGCCGCCAAAAAAGAGAGCTGGAGGGAATTTTGTTCGTCAATCGAATCCACTAGGGATTCTGCTAGGCTTAGCCGGGTTCTTTCCAAAGACCACTCTATGGCTTCTTGGGTCAAGAAACCTGATGGAACTTGGACCGCTACAGCAGAAGAATTGCTAGAGCTTCTCCTAAACACGCATTTTCCGGGATGCAGCGCTTACGAAAGTGAGAGGGGAAACATTAGGCGGAGCCAATATAATCCACAGCATCTTGCAAATGAAATCATTACCAAAGAAAAAGTTGCATGGGCAATCAAATCTTTCTCACCCTTTAAATCTCCGGGGCCAGATGGGATCATTCCAAAGATGTTACAGGAAACCTTGGACTGTATCCTACCATGGCTAGAGGAAATTTTTAAAGCGTGTTTAAACTTAGGCCATATTCCAGACAGCTGGAAACTAGTCAAGGTCGTTTTCATACCAAAAGTAGGTAGAAGAGGACATGAATCAGCGAAAGACTTCAGGCCAATCAGTATCTCGTCTTTCCTGTTAAAAACTTTTGAAAGACTTTTGGATACGCACCTCAGAAGCTCTTTGGAAAGCTCTGGTATATCAACTGCACAACACGCATACCTTAAAGGCAAATCTACGGAGACGGCGCTTCACGAGGTTATCGGAACAATAGAGGGCTCTCTAGAGAGCAAACATTATACCATTGCGGCATTCTTGGATATCGAAGGCGCCTTTAACAATGTTAGCACAGATGCCATCCAACGGGCGTTGATAGACCTGGAGGTGAACAGTTACATTAGTAACTGGGTCATCTCCATGCTAGAAACGAGGATCATCAAAGCTAATATGGATAATATCAACATAACCAAGAAGGTTCACGGGGGCACTCCACAAGGGGGAGTATTATCTCCACTTCTTTGGCTATGTGTGATCAGCAAAATCTTAACAAAACTTGACGAAGGTGGGGTAAAAGTGGTGGCGTACGCTGATGATGTGGTGTTAATGGTGTCAGTACTGTGTCCAAATACGATCAGTGGGATCATCCAAAGGGCGTTAGGTGAGCTTAACTCTTGGGCCACAGGATGTGGGCTAAGTTTAAACCCACGTAAAACAGAACTTATGCTTTTTACCACCAGATACAAGGTACCAATTTTTACCCTACCAAATATCAACGGACAAACTCTGTCTTTATCAACCAGTGCAAAGTACTTAGGGGTAATTTTGGACTCCAAACTTAGCTGGAAGTTAAACGTCGAAGAACGGGTAAGGAAAGCAGAAATTGCTTTATATGCCTGCAAACGTATGCTTGGAAGAAGTTGGGGTCTTCAACCTAAGCATACATTATGGCTGTATTAGGCGGTTATACGACCCATTTTATCGTATGGTTCGGTAGTTTGGTGGAAAGCTCTAGGGAGAGAGTACAATACCAAACTACTCGGCAGAATACAAAGATCAGCCTGTGCAATAACGGTCGGTGCAATCAGATCATGTCCTAGAGGGGCTCTCAATGCACAGACACACGTTATTCCAATAGACCTACATATAAAGAAGACGGCAACCATGAGTGCATTTAGGTTAAATGAAGCGGGTCGCTGGAAAGGAAAAACTTATGGTCACGCTAGTCTATTATTGCGACAAACTCAGTTAACCTCGGAGAGGACTGACTACATCGTCCCGATGGTAACGTTCACTAGGAATTTTGCCACACTCTTTCCATCTAAAAAAGAATGGAAGAAGGGATTCTCTCTAAACAACTTCGATACCACAGTCTATACAAATGGCAGTAAAATGGATTGTGGTGTTGGAGCTGGTATATATTCTCATAGACTTGGAATTGAAAAATCTGTGCGCCTCCCTAATACCAGCAGCGTCTTCCAAGCGGAAGTACTAGCAATTGGGGAAGCCTGTAGGTTACTAATCGCAGATTTCTCTTTTAAGCGATATTGCGCTATTCTTTCGGATAGCCAAGCCGCAATCCAGGCGCTGGACGCGACTATAACATCCTCTAAAGTGGTGGAGCAAAGTAGGAATAGCCTCAAAAACTTGATTGAAAACCGTAGAGTAACCTTGATTTGGGTCCCGGGACACCGGAACATAGAAGGTAACGAAAAAGCTGATGAACTGGCAAGAGGGGGATCTGCCATGAATAGCGCTCTTGCAATACCGGTATTCACTCCACTAGGTGCGGTCAAGAATGCAATTTCCCTAAAATACCTTCGAATTGCAGATTGTAGATGGAGAGACCAGACGAAATGCAAAATCAGCAGGACGTTATGGCCCACCTACAACTTCAAGCAATCGTTGACATTAATAAACATGAAACGACGGGACACCTGCAGACTTACGGCAGTCATAACTGGCTTCTGGTCTATCGGAGAACAAGCCGCCAAAATGGGCATCCCTCACAACACATACTGTCATAGTTGTAAACAACCGGAGGAAAAAGAAACAATCTCCTATTTCCTCTGTGAATGCCCTGCCCTATGGAAGGACAGAATGTTAACCCTGGGCAAACCGCTGTTCGAGAGTCTCGAGCAACTGTCTGACGTAGACGTCAACAACCTAATAAGGTTCCTAAACCGCACAGACTGGATATAGTCCTGCTGCAAATAACTGTTAAACAATTTGGTAACGAGGATGTGGCAACAAAATGGTGCGGAAGCGCTAGTTGGATTCTGGATGAATCAACACTCTAACCAACCAACCAACCCATGATCTATTATCCGATCACTCACGAATATTCCTGACATTTCTCCCTGTTGGAGCCAAGTTGCAATTCAACCATGTATAGTTTGTAAAAGTACGAAAAAATATCAACCTTGTTTTTAACTTCTTTACTTCTTCTTCTTGTATTAATGCTTACTGTGATTCAAGACACTCCAATAAAGTTCTTTATACGAAACGGTCGTGATTATATATTTTCATTGCATTTTTTTTCCAGAGAGAATTCTAACAAAGGTTATGGGCCTTTCGTCGCACACGTGTGTTCGTTTTAAAGAAAAATAAATTTATTTTTAAATAAAAAAAAAAGTGATTCGAAATGTCGGTCAACGTTGGTCAAATTGAAAAATTGAACGGCGAAAATTACGCCATTTGGGCAATTCAATTAAAAAGTCTGCTCGTAACGTTAGACCAGTGGAGTGCAATTTCAGAATCGTGTCCGGATCAAGAGAGCAAAAAGGTGCTGTGGCAGGCGGCTGACCAAAAAGCATTAGCCACCATCTTGCTCAGTGTTAAACCGTCCGAACTGGTGCATATAATAAACTGTGTGACTGCAAAAGGCGCTTGGGACATACTACAGACACTATATAAAACTCATGGTCCTGCGAAAAAAGTGATGCTTTTTAAAAGTTTGATGCGGTTCAAATTCGACAAAAACGAAAAGTTCTCAAGCCAACTTAATCGGTTTTGTGAAATAATTGAAGAGCTCAAGGAAATAGACATACAATTGTCGGATGATTTGTTCTCAATTATTCTTCTTTGCAGTCTTCTTCAAGACATGGATAGTTTTGTTGTTGCAGTCGAAACGCGTGACTCGTTGCCTACGCTAAAACAGTTAATCGCGAAAATTCTAGACGAAGAACGGCGGCAAAGTGAAAAGACAAATGAAGGTGAAACGGTTTTGGCGGTGACTTCGTGGAATGAAAGGCAAAATGAAAATACAAACACACAAAGACAGAACAAAAAGAAAATGATAAAATACTATACGTGCGGGAAACGTGGACATATTCGCGCGCAATGTAGAAAACAGAAAGCCGAGTGCAATTCCACGCACGTCGTGTTTAACGTGAGTGATACAACAGCAAATATAAAAAGCAATTGGATTTTGGATTCTGGTGCGACAAGCCACATGGTTAGAGACAAGAAGTTTTTTTGTGTCAATAAGAGAATGCAAAGAAAATATATTGCTGGCATCAGGGCAAACAGTTAACGCACGTGGAATCGGAAATGTAAAGATTAATGTGAATAAACGCGAAATCGAACTTAAAAACGTGTTATTCGTACCGAATTTACATTCAAATTTTATATCGGTCGCGAAAATCCTGAAAAAAGGATACGACATAAACTTTTCAAAAAATTACGCGAACGTGTTATCAAAACACAATAAATTTTCGCAGCAAAAGAAAATCGCGGAACATTTTATGTAAATGCTTTAGAATTAGTTTTAAAGGTGACACACAGATGGCGCTATTTATCACTTTATCGCGTTGGCAATACTGAATATATATTCATGACAAAGCCTCATCCCTAGGCTTTGTTTATCAGTATCTGTCATTTCGCTGAAGTATAAACAACGCAGTGTTTTCGTGCTCCGAATATGTCAACTTTCGTGCCGTCGAAACGCAATTTGCGGGAAGCTTTGCTTTTCTGCTTCAATTTGAAAAAAAATACAGCCCAAGCCCGTGAATTGCTGCAGGAGGCCTACCCAGACCATACTCCGTCGATTTCAACATGTGAGTACTGGTTTCGACGATTCAAAAGTGGTGATTTTCACACCGAAGACAAGGAGCGTCTTGGCCAGCCCAAAAAGTTCGAGGACGCGGAATTGGGGGAATTGGTAAACGAGGACTCGTGCCAAACCCAAGAAGAGCTTGCTGAATCATTGGGCGTTGATAAATCAACCGTTTGCAAGCGTCTAAAAGCGATGGGAATGATCCAAAAGCGCGACGTCGAACGGCGACTTTTTACGTGCGAATTGCTGATCGAGCGACAAAATCGGAAGGGTTTTTTGCATCGGGTGGTGACTGGCGACGAAAAATGGATCCACTACGATAACCCAAAACGCAAAAAATCATGGGGTTCGCCCGGCCACGCATCAACGTCGACGGCCAAGCAGAATATTCACGGCAAGAAAATCATGCTCTGCATTTGGTGGGATCAGGTCGGCGTCGTATATTTTGAGCTGCTCCAACTGGGCGAAACAATCACGGGGGATCGTTACCGACTGCAATTGATGCGTTTAAGCCGGGCATTGAAAGAAAAACGGCCGGAAACAGTAAAAAGGCACGACAAGGTTATTTTGCAACATGACAACGCTCGGCCGCATGTTGCTCAACCTGTCAAAAAATACCTTGGAACGCTTGGCTGGGAAGTGTTACCCCACCCGCCGTATAGTCCAGACATAGCTCCCTCCGATTATCATTTGTTCCGGCATATGAGTCTCGATTTGGCGGACCAGCGGTTCTCCTTGTACAAGGCTACCAAAATATGGGTTGAGTCATGGATAGCCAAGCAGCGGCCAGAATTTTGGAGAAACGGCATCTGGAAATTGCCCGAAAGATGGGCGAAAGTTGTAGCTAGCGATGGCCAATACTTCGAATAAAATATTTTGTACCGTTTTTTCACAATAAAGCCCCAACTCTTCGAAAAAAACCTTTAAAACTAATTCAACCTCCATAATACACACTGTTATTTGTGGGCCTATGAAAGTGGCATCACAGAGCGGAAGTCGGTATTTTATAACTTTTATTGATGACTTTACACGCTATTTAGAAGTGAAATTTCTACGTAAAAAGTCAGATGCATGTGACGCTTTCAAAGAGTATATGGCGCGTGTTGAAAAACAAACCGGGAAAAGAATTAAAGTGATTAGTAGCGATAACGGCCGTGAGTACGTGAACTCATTTTTCAAAAACTTTTTGAATGAAAGAGGTATTATTCACCAAACGACAGTGAGTTATTCACCTCAACAAAATGGAATCGCGAAGCGGGCGAACAGAACGTTAGTGGAAATGGCGCACACTGGGGATTTTTGTACAGAGATGCGGAAAAAAAGTATACATCCCAAAAAATATTTACATTTTTACTACTAACGAAGTTGTATATATTTGTGTATGAAAAGAACATGTTTAAAAACTATTTTTTAAAAAAATTTTAAAAGACAATGTTTTTTAAAATTCATAAATTTTAATTTTTTTTATTAATATAAGCCAGCAAATATTTGCGCACAGGATACATGTAAGTTCATAATTCTGAATTACCCTCAAAATGTCAAAACAAAATTAAAAGTGTTTCGTTATCATTATGCACACACTAGAAAGCGTTTAGTTATTATCATTGGCAACTGATTTAAACTGAAAGAGACGCTATTAAGCAACACGTTGATACTAGTTTCTGACCGTAGGTAAATGTAGCTCAACTTGCAGATCCAAGAATATGAAGGAATATGATTTTTTTTTTGCGTAAAATTAATTATAAATAGATAATCAAATACTTCACAGCCTTTGTTCTTCCGGCTAAAATATATAAAAATATCGTACCCTAAATGAAAAATAAAAAATTGGAAGTCGGCTCAAGCAAAAGGAAAAAAAAACACCTTGGTGTTTTTTTTTAGTCAGTTCAATACTATAAAAAAATTATATTTTTGATATATCAATAAAAAAGAACTGCAAGTCGGAGTTTAGTAATTCTTTTTGATTTTATTGTTGGTTCTATTCTGGAATTTAGAAATACCATTAAACATTGCGGAGGTGGTATGTTGCAAATTTGACTTTCTTCCGCTAAATCCCCAGTGTGTGGCGTGTTGCTTGCTAGAAAACTCAAGTTTACCACAAAGTGTTTGGACTGAAGCTATAAACACAGCGGCATGCATCAGGAATCGGTTACCTACTAAAATTTTGGGAGATGTTACTCCGTTCGAAAAATGGACACACAGAAAACCAGCTGTGGCACATTTTCGGACTTTTGGTTGCGATGCTGTTGTTCTACAAAAGGGATCTAAATGTTCTAAATTTGCTCCAAAGGGAGTGAAACACACATTCGTTGGTTACGCAGATTTTACTAAGGGATATCGACTTTACAATCGCGAAACTAAACAATTAAATATTGCTAGAGATGTGATTTTCTTCGAGAATAAAGATGAAGCGTGAAAAGTGGCTGAAAAGCAAAACGACGACAACTGTTCGGTATTCGAAATGAATTTTAAACCGGCTGAGATCATCGTTGAAGAATCTGCAGAGGATGTCGCGGAATCCTCTACAGGCGAGGAGAGTGATTTAGACTTCGAAGATGCTGAAGATGTAAATGAAAAGGAAATAGTCCTACGCAGTCGAAGGATTGTTTCCAAAATCCAGTCTTTAACTCATATGTTACATGCTATCATCGAAAATCCAGCAACATTAACTGAGGCGCTGAAATCAAGTGAGGCTGTAGATACATTGGCGAAAAGCTATGGAACTTGAATATGACACGTTGATGAAGAATAACACATGGGAGCTTGTGGAGAAACCATCAAATAAAAACATGATAGGCTGCAAATGGGTGTTTGCTGTGAAGAGGAATCAGGAGGGAGTCGTCGAACGCTACAAAGCGAGGCTGGTCGCCAATGGGTGTGCACAAAGGCTTAATGTTGACTTCACGGATACATATGCACCTGTGGTGAGGCATTCGACAGTTCGCATATAATTGGCGTTAGCAGCAAAATACAAGCTATTGGCGAATCACGTTGACATTGCCGCTGCATATTTGAACGGTGAAATAACTGACGAAATCTACATGAAACAACCGCCTATGTTTGAGGACAAACGAAACAGTGACTTGGTTTGTAGAATCAAAAAATCACTCTACGGCCTAAAACAAGCGGGTAGAGAGTGGAATAAAAAGGTTACCGAGATCTTGCTAACAATGGGATTCTTACGTTGTAATGCTGATACCTGTGTTTACATCAAGAGAGCCGGAAGCAACATAAATTTAATTGGCCTGTACGTTGATGATATGCTGTTGGCGTGCTCATCGGAGAAGTCCATGCGGAAAATCATAACGGAATTAAATCAACACGTCGAAGCAGTTAATCGAGCACCTGCATCTTTTTATCTGGGGATGCAAATCGAAAGGGAGAATGCACGTGGAGCGATTTCCATCCACCAAGCGAAGTACGTAGAACACTTATTAGAGAAATGGAATATGACAAGCTGCAAGGCGTCATCGACACCGATGGCTAGCGGAACGGTGCTAAATAAATGTGAGGGCGAATGTACGAAGGCGATTTGCAACGAGTATCAATCACTCATTGGGGAACTCATGTATCTGGATGTCATATCGCGGCCTGACATTGCGCACATCATAGCTAAGTTGGCACAGTTTAACTCTCATGCGCATCAGAAACATTTTGGTGCCGCAAAGCATGTGCTGAGATACTTGAAAGGGTGTCCAAAAGGTATGATCACATTTTCTCCTCATCAGGAAAATTTGATATGTTTTACAGATGCAGACTGGGGTTCCGACGGTACAGACCGCAAATCATACAGTGGCTCTGTATTATTATTGGCTGGCGGAGCTGTCGCCTGGGAATCCAAAAAACAGCAAGTGGTCGCTATAAGCTCGATGGAGGCGGAGTATATTGCCATGTGCCAAGGGGCAAAAGAGATCGCTTTTCATCGAAGCTTGCTTCACGAATTGGGTTTTGGCAATCTGGTGTCTGGACCGACAACGATCCTGTGCGATAACCAAGGAGCACAATTTCTGGTCACCAATTCGACGACACACAAACGTAGTAAACACATTGACATACGTTTTCACTACGTTCGTGAACAATACTTGAAGGACGATATTGCACTGGAGTATGTACCCTCGTCGGAGAATGCAGCGTATATACTAACAAAACCTTTGACTAAAGAGAATCATATTAATTGTTGTAAATTGTTAAATATGAGTTTAAATTGAGTTTCTCGACATATGTATGTATGAATGAATTTAATATTTTTCCTTTGGTATTTGAAGTTTATTTTGGAAATGTAACATGTTCGAATTGTGGCGGAGATTGTTGGAGCCAAGTTGCAATTCAACCATGTATAGTTTGTAAAAGTACGAAAAAATATCAACCTTGTTTTTAACTTCTTTACTTCTTCTTCTTGTATTAATGCTTACTGTGATTCAAGGCACTCCAATAAAGTTCTTTATACGAAACGGTCGTGATTATATATTTCATTGCGTTTTTTTTTTCACAGAGAATTCTAACACTCCCCATACCTGCCATCGAAATAATACGAGTACGACATGTTCTTAACCACAATGTTCCACTTAAAACTGAAAATCAGATTGATAGTACCGCTGCGCACTTTCCGGACTTAATTATGGATGCGGTATCTAAGTCAACGACATTAATCAAAACTAAAAATAAGAAAACTGAAATCACAATCTCCATAAAACAGGCAATAAAAGACTAAGGAAAGAGTGGCAAACCACAAGATCTCCCGCAGATAAGGCAAAACTTAACAAGGACATTAAAGGAATGCTTAAGGACTTCGAGGATAAAAATATGCTGAACTTTTTGTCCAACCTAGATCTAACAAAAATCATCAACTACTCGCTCTGGCGGACAACATCGAGTTATTATTAATCAACAGTTCTAGTTATTATTAACTACAAGACATATCAAATTTGCAATAATTCTACGAACTGGGACTATTTTGGTGAAATTATGGTGCAAATCCTTAACATTAAAGTTCCCCTAAAGAACGAAAAAGAAATAGACTCCGCAATCGCATACTTCAATGACAGTGTAGTGTATGCAACAACAACCTCCACACCTTTAATCAAAATGAGTAATAACAAATACAAAATATGCCATAAAATCTAAGGCAACAATGGCAATCCACACGTTCACCAGACCTTAAAAAGAGGCTGATATAGCAACAAAAGAAATTAAAGGTATATTAAAAGTGGATAAGGACGAAAAATTTGAAAAATATATCGCATCACTGGGAGCTATAAACTATACGCTATGGAAGGCCAGCAAACAAATCTAAGGACAAGGACAAATTCTTGGGCGAAAACTCCGAAAACTCATTTAAGGAGTTATACGCAGTTATGAAGCAAATAAAAGACGGGTTGTCCAGGATTTATCCTGAAGAAACTTCAGAATATTTTAATTTGAAAATTTTTGGCGGTTATAAAAGCATCCTTCAAGAACGTAGCAAAATTTTTTATTTATGAAAATGTTGATTATAGAGCGCGCTGCAGGCGATTTCTGGAACCTCCTTTAAAAAAAGACGATTTACGGTGTACATCGTAACTCAGGATTGGATTATCTGAAATCAAAAAACCAAACAAATTTTGTTAATATATTAGATTATCTAGTAATTAATCGTTCGGCTAATCAAAATAGTGAATTTTCACAAAATGGCAGCTTTTAAAAGAAATGATTTCGATTTTTACGTTAAAATTTGGCCGTAAATTGATTATAAAATGGAAAATAAGTATCAGATTTACAAAAGGAACGATTAATTACTAGAAAATGTATCTTTAAAGATTGAGTTAAAACGGTTGACCGATCAAACAAGCCGTTTTCGAGATATCGTGTACACCGACTTGAAAAATGCCGTTTTAAAAAAAACACGTTTAAAGTTTCAATACCTACCTTAAAACGTGCCGAGGCATCTCTACATATTTAGGTATAACTCCGAAAGTATTGCTTAGATCTACTTCAAATTTCGTGCGTATACTTTTGAATATATGTACATTACAAAAATGCAATAAAAAAAATCGATTTTTTTGAAAGTCATAACTGCGTATAACCCCTTAAAAAAACATTTACAAGTCAACATAATAACCAAGACATTTACAATTCTGAATTTCAAGCTCACTTCACAATTAACATAAATTCCAATTAAAAAAATAACTGCGAAAGAAATACGAACAACAATTGAGACAAAAATTGACGTAAATGAATCCCCAGGATATGACGGAATCACAGAAAGGATTCTAAAGGAGTTACCTGACAAAGCCATTCTGTACTTAAGAAATATATTTAACTCGGCATTACGAATGAAGTATTTTCCACAGCCTTGGAAGGTTACTGAAATCATCGCAATACCCAAACCTAATAAAGACGCCTCTGAAGCTTCTTCATATAGACCAATTAGCTTATTACCATTATTATCTAAACTTTTTGAGAATCTTATACTTGATCGCCTTGACCCCATACTACAAGTGCGAAACTTATTTCCTTCACACCAATTGGGATTTCGTAGAAAACATTAAACAATAGAACAGGTACATAGAGTAACAAATAAAATATTGTCAGAAATTGATAAAAGAAATACATGCGTTGCTGTGTTTCTTGATGTAGCGAAAGCTTTCGACAGCGTGTGGCACAAGGGTTTAATATTTAAACTTAAACAATATCTTCCACGCGATTCCTTTTTGTTAATGAAAAGCTATTTAGCAAACAGATACTTTTATGTGAAATATAGAGACAATTACTCCAACATTCAACTCATGGAAGCCGGTGTACCTCAGGGCAGTGTACTAGAGACTGTCCTACGAGTAAATGTGCTGCACACATGATATTCCCTTGCCTGCAAGTATCGACATGATAGCAACTTTTACAGATGACACCGTCCCATTAGCAACTCATAAAACCTTAGAAGCAGCAACAAACAAGTTACAGCAGATCTTGAATAAAACACTAACATGGTTTAATGCTATGGGTATACAAATTAATAGTGGCAAAACAATTCATGTAGTTTATTCTAACAAGAAAGTACGACACAAGAATCTGACAATGAACAATTAACAAATCCCGATAGACACCAGAGCGAGATACCTTGGAATGACTATTGACTCTAAACTTCTTTGGAAAGAACATATCATGTTGAAAAGAAATGAGGTTAGAAAAAATGCTGAGAACTATATTGGCTACTGCGCATTCGCTCGAAACTGTCATTGCTGAATAAAATATTTACAGGGTCCGGCACTCGAAGTGTAACCAATTAAAAAGGCTATACATTTAGTTTGGAAAATTACTGTTATTCAATTTAAAGTAAAAAATGTGTGAAAATAATACAAAATTAAGAATCAATTTACTTTTGCTCAATATGACCACCTTTTACCTTGACTATGGCCTTGAGACGGTCCAGAAACGAATCGCAAGCTGCCCGAATGTGACATGCAGGTATTTTGGCCCACTCGCGGACAATGGTTTTTTTCAGCGCCTCGAGACTGGTGCATCTGTTAGTTCGGCCCTTGCTCTCCAAAATGGCCCAAAGAGAATAATTCATCGGATTCGCGTCTGGTGAACTTGAGAGCCATTGTGTGGACGTTATAAAATTCGAAATGTTGTTTTTTAGCAATCCTTGGTTCACTCGAGCTTTGCGAGAAGGTGCCGGGGCCTGTTGAAGTGTCCATGGTCTACCACCGACTTCAAAGCAATCCCCAGAATACTTTCCCGCATTTACCTTGACGCTAGGCTTGATGAAAACGATTGGAGAGCGCCCATCTGGGGTTACAGCGGCCCAAACCATTACCTGTGGCGGGTGCTGCCACCTAGTGGCCAATCGATGACGCAAATTCTTGTAGGAACGGTGGTCAAATGAACCCAATGGTTTTGGGAGTTACAAAATGTTCGGAAATTGACCGCTTTCGGCCAAGGAAAGCAACTCCTTCACTCTCTCAAATCTGACTTGCTGCTGCTTTGGTGTGAGATCATGCGCCTTTTGGAGATCATTTTGACTTTGACATCATTTTTCAGTATGCGGCGGATGCTACAGTCAGATATTTTCAGTTCTTTCGCCATTTGATTGACACTTAGTTGGGGGATTTCGCTCAAGTCGCTTCTTAACGTTTTGACCCATTTCACGTGACGTTGCGATCTTTTGATGACCACCTCCATGACATTTCGCGATGCTACCAGTAGCATTGTAACGAGTAATGGTGCGATAAACAAAAACTTTATTTACTTTAAGGTGCTCGAGCTGGCTGTGATTTTCCAGCCAAATATCATGCAATCACATTATTACGTTTGAAAATCATTACTGATTTTTTTTTTCGCAAAATGCTTCCGCGCACTTGTAAACAGTACTCTGGACTGTCATTTAGCCAACTAAGTTGGTTACACTTCGATTGCCGGACCCCGTATATACAAAACTGTGATTGTGTTAATCTTTACATACGGCATAGAAATCTGGGGAACTGCAAGTAAAAGTAACATTAACTTTATTGAACGACTGAAATCGAAAATACTCAGAACTATGTATAACCAATGCACCTTGGTACGTCCCAAATAAAGTTATCCATCGCGCCCTCAACATCGATACAGTCATAGCACAAATCATATTCTCTGTTTAATGAACCATACGAATACTGGCATGCGACAACACCCATTTAAAGTTATGTACATACACTAGTAAACTCACACAAATACTTAACCAAAATGTAATATTGATAATGATTAATGTTATGAAATCTAAAAACAAACAAAAAAAATTGTTTCTTCTGATATAAATAAACATATATTAGTAGAACTAGGAAAGAGCTGGCGAAATTACACTTGTTTGGTACAGGGAAACATTTGATGCTTCAACTTGTTACTTGTGATGATCGCATTCTGTTAACACCCTTTGTGTTCTCGTTCTTCTCAACATTGTTGTTGACTGTAAAGTGAATATTACCAACTGCAAGGCTAGTGAACATGTCGGGAACACCAAAAGTTAAAACAACAAAAGGGTCCAAAGTTATGAACGCGGTCTTATGAAACTTGCCTAATATCAGAAAGGAGAGTTGCTAGCTTTGAAATTAGTGAGTAACGTCTATTTATGAGGTACCACCATACTCGCAAGCGGCGAGTCTTGATCGATAAGTTTTTTCTTGCTTACATTCAAATTTTTCGTCAACCGAACAAAGCCCACACATGCACAGATGTCGAGCAGAGAAGTGACAAATCGAAGGCGCCATTTATAAACGCTATCGTCAACTAAAACTTTTATTTGTTCCGTAAGTTGTTCCTTTTGACCCTGAAGATTTAAATATCTTCATAGCATTATTCCCGCATCGAAATATGTTCTCCCGGGTGCTTCACTGGAAATGCAGCTCGAAATTATCCCTTAAAAAATCATGCCGCCCGAATAGATTTTAATGCTACAGCGCGGAAAGTAAACACTGTGATTGGAGAAAAATAAAAAAGTCCCAACAGTTGTAATGGCAAACTCTTTCCCTCTTTCTCCTCTGTATGCAGTATGTGTCCTCTGCCACGGCTTCAGGATGGCTTTCTTCGCAAGTAGGAACATTAGAAAATAAAAGTATGGAAGAATCCAATGAAGGACTCATAAAAAAACATTTACCGTTCGGAGTGGGCTTAAAACTGTGTCCCTTCGTTTGTGGAACAACATCAAGGCGCACACCACAAATAGAAAGATGAGCTCGGCCAAACACCCAATTATTTAAAGAAGTACATATGTATGTTATATAGGTTTTCGAGCTGACTCCTAAAAGTCTGCCCATAAAGGTCAATCTTGTCTAAGAAACATCTACTGTTTATATGTCATCCTTTCTTATCTTTCACCAGGTCTTTCATGTTCCTTGTACTAACAACTAGCGAGTTTCATTTTATGACACTATTTTTGTTACTTTTACATTCGTTATGGTTTTCCAATTATTGGTTTCCATTATTAGCGAGTAGAAGTGGAATAAACCATTTTAAAAAATGTAATTTTACTATTAATAAACCTTATATTTTGATGGTTTTTTAAACTTTCAGTGGTTCTATGCTGTCTCCTACAAACAAATCTTTTGGATTTTCTTGCTCTACTGCAATCAGAATGATTACTTTTCATGCTGGAGTATTAGAGTCTACATTTCACCTTCTTCGGTACTCACCATCGCTATAGCGGAAGGGTCCAAAACTTTGCGCAAAACTACTCTCTCATTCACTCCAAAACGTTGTCGCGTGAGTTCTGCACTCATCGAAAGATGACAAAATTTTAGATGTGCGTATGACTTTATGCGCCTCCAGCAAGCGCTTATAATGCTCAAATAATTTTTCGAATTTATTGATACACATGATGAGTGTTTATAAGCCGAATTTTTTATTGAACTACAGAACTTCTAAATATAATCTCATATACATGTAATAAAGGCGCAGAAGCGTGGACGATGACAACATCCGATGAAGCGACGCTTGGAGTGTGTGAGAGAAAGATTCTGCGGAAGATTTTTGGACCTTTGCACGTTGGCAAAGGCGAATATCGCTGGCTATAGAACGATGAGCTGTATGAGCTTTACGACTACATTGACATAGCGTAGCGAATAAAGATCCAGCGGCTACGCTGGCTGGGTCATGTCGTCCGAATGGAACGCTCCGGCTCTGAAAGTATTCGATGCGGTACCAGCTGGTGGTAGCAGAGGAAGAGGGCGGCCTCCTCTGCGTTGGAAAGATCAGATGGAGAAGGACTTGACTTCACTTGGTGTGTCCAACTGGCGCCGGTTAGCACGAGAAAGAAAGCGGTTATCGCGCCAATTAATAAGAAGAAGAACGTGTAATAAAGAGAAATTGAATGTGTTGGGAAAGACCATTTTTGCTCTTGCTTCAGACTAGATTGATTGCCTTTCTCTTCTTCTGCGAATACATTTTAATATTACATGCAAAAATGTCCATGATTACAAAGTTACAATAAATAATAAAGGGTTGACCTTCCCCTAAAGTTTTCCACCCACTACACAACAAAGGAGAAAATGGGGCATTTAAGACTAACTAAATTTAAAACTGTACTTGCAGGTACTAACAGAAGCGTTATAAATTACGCCATCCACCAAACTGTCAATGCACACATGCAACAGCAGGAAAAATTACCTCAGCACCGTAATTTAATCATTTCAGAGATGCATTGGGAATAAAAGAAATTCAGATTTTCTAATGTGCGCACGATGCCAAACGTGGTAGAGCGTTACGCATGCGTCACGCAAACCTCTTTCCCCTACTTCAATAAAACGACTCACATAGGGTATGTATGCATGTAGGTATTTAGCAGGGGTGGGTATTAGCGATAAGCTTGCAACAAGGGTGAAAAGCAGGAGTACGCATTCAATGTCAAATCGCTGCTAAAGTTGCATTTATCATCCGAAATGGATAATTCAGTGCATACAACGTGCAACAAACAAAGCAATTTCATTATTAAATATTTCAGTGCAGTTGATTTTATTCGATTTATCCAATAAATGAGGGTTGATGCATGCAGGCATGCAGTATGTATTTTACTACTCAAAAGCTACGAAAATATGAAATACAGGGTTGAGTTAGTCTATCAACCCCTAAAATGGGCAGCGGTGGCGACTGCAATACAATCACGGTTGAGGTGAATGCAAGCGATTTACTTAGTACACAAACATAAAAGGGCATACATAAATACTCTAGGGTTTTCCAATAAGAGGTGTTATTTTGATATTCAAAGAAAAATGCTATTTTTAAGTATAAATTGACCGATGTTTGTTTCATTATAAAGGGGAAGGTATGCCGTTAATAGTGGAAAATAACATCAGGCAAATGCCACCACGACCTTTCATCCTTTTCATAAAATTTTCTATAACCGAATTTCAAAGTGGCTGCCCTATGTCCTCGATAGCCTCACGAATTCCATCTTTGAGGTGATCACCTCTTCGAGAGATAACACGGTCCGGAAACTTTTCACGTAAAAGATCAATGGTTTCGTTGCTTGTGTGGCACGTAACACCGTCTTGTTGAAAATAAACGTTGCCCATATCAATACCATCCAATTCCGGCCATAAAAAATCGTTAATCATCTCTCGATAGCGATAGATAACACCTGCTATTGGAAAACCCTATAACATATATACATACTTGTATTATTTGGCGTTTTACAGTATCTAACTGCTTACTGTCCCTAGATGCGCATATTACTTAAAGTGCAAACATTGAGAAGAGTATTTAATACGGATTTAAAATAAATACAGTTTAAGATAACTTCCGTTTTATCTCTATCTATCACAACATGACCGACTTGATCTCAAACCCTTCGATCCACTTATATGTTAAGTTAGAGACAAAAACATCGAATTTAAAATCTGACTATAAATGTCGAAGATTTGACTAAAAATATTAAAAAGTGAGGCCGAAAACAGTATTTTTCGAAAATGCCTTGCGAAAATACTTTCAACTTAGAGATGTAGGCTGAACTTTTTTTTCAGTACGGTCTCATGCCCATTTAAGAAAAACACCCTGTCAAGCTACAAGTATTCTATCCAGATATAGAATATCGATTTATGGTGGGGACAGTAGTGTTTCGCCTCATGACCAGACTCTCGAAAAACAATTATAAAAATAAAAGGCTTGTCATAAGTTTGAAGGGCTAATTGAAGCAATCCCTATAGTATGGTTTTGCATAACTTGACACCCCAGAAAGTACCTAGTTTCGTACAGAAGTGTGCGACATAACACTCAATGTGGTAAGCAAGGTTTTTTCTTAAAATAATCATACGAATTACAGATGTTACGAAAGAAAAGCTAAGAACATATCACATTACGTTTATTCTCCAATAGCACTGTGCAAATATGTAAATTTTATTAAATATGTATTGTAAATATATAAAATATTGAGAAATAGAGCGAAGAGTGGTTTCAGGAGATATGTTTTACCCGCGCACCATTTTATTTTATTATATATATTGTACAAAGTTTTTTAAGTCGAAGTGAAAGCCTTCATTATTCTAATTCTACGTAGGTTAGGTTAGGTTATGGTGGTAGTCGGTCCGTATGACCAACTCACTTAGACCTCACAGTTCCGTTGTGATACCTCTGTGGGACACGGGAACCTTGTTTATTTACTTTCGTGAAACCATTTTGAGGCTCTTATGAAGCGCAGGATTGGTCTAATCCCCGCGCCAGATAGTTCTGTAAGAGAATTGAAAAAGTATTTACCGAGACAACCTGCTCCGATTTTAGCTAAGGCTGGACAATTGCAAAGGAAGTGCTCTACTGTTTCTTTCTCCTTCTCTACAGCTTCTACAATATTCATGGGAGAACACTCTTAGTCTCAAGGAATGCCTTCCAAATAGCCAGTGGCCGGTGACACAAGCCACGACCTTCGATATATCTTCTCTTGAGAGGCTAAGAAATTCCTTTGTTCTTTTCTTGTTTATTCGCGGCCATAGTAGCCTGGCTGTTACGCATGTATCTTCTTCTTCCCATAACGTATTGGCCTCTTGGGTAATGTTGTTTTTTACTATTAATTTACTCGTGGCCAAAGGTATTCCAATGGTACTTTTATCACGGAACAGTTGAAGAGCAGTACCTTTTCTGGCTAGCTTATCAGCTTTACAGTTTCCCTCAATATCTCTGTGTCCCGGAACCCAAATAAGGCTGACCTTGAATACGGCGCTAATATCATTTAGGGCTGCTCGGCATTCCTGTGCAACCTTTGATCTTAGTATAGTATAGCCGCATTCATTGATTTAATGGCCGCTTGGCCATTTGAGAATATATTTATAGTCGTTTTTGTTACGGCGTGTATATTTAGGTATGTAGCCACTTCTTTTATGGCTAGAACCTCTGCCTGATAGACGCTGCAGTAGTCTGGTAGTCAAACGGATAGTTCCAGTCCTAATTCTTTCGAAAATACTCCATAGCCAACTTTATCGCCTAGCTTGGAGCCATCTGTATAAAAATTAAATTCCCCCTTCTCCATGGCCTTGGCGTTTGCCACTCCCTTCTTGACGGTATACTTGTCTTGAAGAGCTTGTCGAAGGTAAGTCTAGGAGTATAATAGTCTATTTCTTGTTTGTGACTGTTCAGAGTGTGCAAAATACAGGCGTGGCCAAACCGCCGTTCTTTCCATAGCGCCATGCTTTTGAGTCTAAGCGCCGAGGCGGCGGCCACGTTTTTCTCTACGAGATTTAGTGCAGGCAAATTGATTAGCACTTCTACCGCTTTGTTTGGGGTAGTCAGTCCAGCGCAGAATGTCCATGAGGGTGTTAGGATATCTGCCTTTAACAGCAATTGCTAGGTCATCTGCGTATGCAGTGACGTGGCAACCTCCTCTCTCCAGGGTCAGCAATAGCGAGTTTGCCGCCAAAATCCAGAGGAGAGGGGAGAGGACACCAACTTGACGTGTGCCTCTGCAGACCTGTTTGCTTAAGGTAGTGCTGCCTAAGTTTGGTTACCTTCCTTCTGACGAGTACTACTTCTATCAGGGCAACAACGTGTGATTCAACTCCAAAGTCTTCTAAAGCATCTACTATAGCGCTCGCCTTTGTATTGTTGAAGGCGCCTTCAATATCTACGAAGGCAACCATGGCAAACTCTTTATCTGATAAACATTTTTCCACCAACCCGACAAGCGAGTGTAAGGCGGTTTCTGCAGATTTCCCTTAGTGTAGGCATGCTGCGCCGGGGAGAATTTATTTATTGGTATAGCGCCCCGTATGTGCTCGTCCACTATCCTCTCTAGAATTTTGAGGAGGAAAGACGTAAGACTAATTGGTCTGAAGTATTTGGGGTTAATGTGTGAGGACCTGCCTGCCTTGGGTATGAAAGAGACTTTTGTCTCTCTCCATCCTGGCGGAATGTAGCCCATCTTAAGACAACTTCTAATAATGATTTTAATAAACGGTGAGGCTATATGAGGTGAGGATATATACCGTCTAGTCCAGGTGATTTATAAGGACCAGAAGTGTTGATAGCCCATTTAATCTTTGCGTTTGTGACTAATAGACTTCCTAAATTGGATTGCCTTTCATGATTAGCAAAATCATTTTGTTCCACCGGCTTGTTTCCTGGGAAATGTGTATCTAGTAGAAGACCTAATGATTCCTCACTTGACGTAGTCCATGTATTCCCTTGACCTTGTAGATAGTCTAGGTTACATGGCGTCTTCGGAAGAATTTTTCTTAATTTGGCCGCTTCTGAAGTTTCCTCAATTCCTTTGCAATAATTTTGCCAAAATTTACGTTGCGCAGTTCTAACTGCTTTTTTATACTTTTTCAGTTCAGCCTTATAGGCTTGCCAGTCCTCTCGTGACCTTGGCGAGGTTGAATAACGTTCTATGGCAGCCAAGTAGACGGAAAAGTGCGCGGACGCAAGCTTGGAGTGGTGGAGATTAATTTGGATCAGCTTCATGTGAATCTATCCGTTTCGTCTCCACCATCGTGACATCAAAGTCCTCCTCCGAGATCTCCCCTCCCTCAGTGTCAGCGAGGAGATCCTCTTCGTTGAAAAGCGGCCCCACACCGGTCAGCCTCTGGCAATCGGTTGAACTCTGGCTGCAGACCAACCCTTCTTCCGTATCGCTAGGCAAGCCGGCTTTGTCACTCTCCTCAACTGAGTCCAAAGCCGGTTCGTCGCTGCGATAGATCCGAATGGTTGCGTCAACAAACCCGAACCTTACAACATTATTTTTTTGCGCCAGTGGGGCGAGCGATTCTCCATTGAGGATGAGCATCACCTGTCTTCTTCCCTCTATTGGCTCTTCTACTTTCCCTACCATCCAGTTGTTAGTTGGCAGGTCGCTGTTACATGTTTTGAACATTTGCTCGATTTTGTCTGGCTCTGACGGCTTGGCTGGAATCCAAACCCGAGCTCGAGGTCTGCTTGAAATTTCCTCCTTACAAACCTCTCCTACCCTGGCTTCGACCAACATGTAGAGAGTGGCTGACCTAATGTCTTCGCAGGCGATGAGCTTTGCTCTACCTTGATACCAGCCTGCGTCATGGCAAAGGGGAGGGGGTCCGGAGTGTTCCTCTAGGATCTGGAGGTAAAATTCGGCGATAGAATCCTCAATCCACCTC
This sequence comes from Anastrepha ludens, assembly GCF_028408465.1. Lineage (NCBI taxonomy): Eukaryota > Metazoa > Arthropoda > Insecta > Diptera > Tephritidae > Anastrepha > Anastrepha ludens. Next base: position 128,262,436 of record NC_071500.1, on the reverse strand, counting down.
CATTTTTCCTTAGGAATGTTCACCTCCTCCTCTCCCTTGTCAATGACGGCAAGTATCTCACCGCCGCTTTTAGGACCTCACTGAACGTTAGGTATTTATGGCCACCTGTTTTTTGCTTTTTGGCGACCTTTTCTTTTGCGTTCTCTGTCTTTTAGGAGTAGCACCCGCCGGTTTTCCTCAGTCGGATATTATTCCCTTTGCCCATTCCAGCGATTTGGCCTGTTCCTCTGTTAGCTGTTCTGTTGCTACTTCTCCTAGTTTAAATAAGACCCGCCTTTTTCTCGTAGTAGTTTTGCTTAGAGGGACGGACATGTTTAGCCTGTCCCCCCCTGCCTTACAATAGTACTTCGCCTAGAGGTATTAGGCCCTTCTATGGCAACCTGCCGGTTAAACCTGGAAGTAGGTGCCGACCCTCGTCTCCTGAAAGAGGTTGAGCTGAAATGGGGTTTGCACGCCCTAAGCGGAGTTGATCCCGTGACTCCTGGTGTTGGTCGCTTGGGGATCGGTTTTCCTAAGCCTCCTCGTCCCCCGCTGCCTCCTGCAGTACTCGTACTGGGACCAGCCCTATCGCTCAAGCCCCCTCTGTCTCCTATTAATGGCGGTCTGACCATTGACATTTTTGGTCCCACGAGTGTCGGACAAGGGAGGTCCGCCTGCACAGAGCTCCGTATGCACAGGTAAGGTTATATAGAACCGGAGGTCGCCAGGGCTATTTTTGGGTCCCCAGACAGGTTGAACCTCGGCACGGGTCGTATTACACCTTGTTCCAACCCTGAGCTAATTCTACCTAAAAAAATTGAAATAATAAGCGATACATTCATTCAATTTTGGAAACGATCATTTTCATTGCTGATGCGACAGTTTCCAAATACGAACTTAATGGAAAATAATATTATTATATAATTCAATTTCTAAAAAACTAATTCAGTGTTGGAGAAGCCATTGATAACAGAAAAAGTTTTTATTTCGATAACAACTCCAAATTTACGATACATTTTTATTCATTATTAATATTATTTCTTTTTTTTTTGTTTTTTGTTGTAACTTTTTTTTGCCCCTGTCTTCCGAAATCTGCAATGCACACTCCTCTCTATCTCTCTTCTTCTTCTTAATTGGCGCGATAGCCGCATACGCGATTTTGGCCGAGTTTAACAAAGCGCTCCAGTCGTTTCTTTCTCGTGCCAACCGGCGCCATTTGGACACACCAAGTGAAGCCAAGTCCTTATCCACCTGATCTTTCCAACGCAAAGGAGGCCTTCCTCTTCCTCTGCCACCACCAGCTGGTACCGCATCGAATACTTTCAAAGCCGGAGCGTTTGTATCCATTCGGACGTCATGACCAAGCCAACGTAGCCGCTGGATCTTTATTCGCTACGCTATGTAGCCGTCGTGAGCTCATACAGATCATCGTTCCATCGTCTTCGATATTCGCCGTTGCTAATGTGCAAAGATCCAAAAATCTTACGCCGAATCTTTCTCTCGAAGACTCCAAGCGTCGCTTCATCGGATGTTGTCATCGTCCACGCTTCTGCGCCATACGTTAGGACGGGCATGATGAGAGCCTTGTAGAGTGTTAGTTTTGTTCGTCGAGAGAGGACTTTACTACTTAATTGCCTACTTAGTCCATAGTAGCACTTGTTGGCAAGAGAGATTCTACGTTGGATTTTTAGGCTGACATTGTTATCGGTGTTTATTCTGGTTCCTAAATATACGAAGTCTTTTACAATCTCTAAATCATGGCAGTCAACAGTGATGTGGGTGGCAATACGCGAGTGCGCCGACTGTTTGCTTGGTGACAGGAGACCAGATCTATTCGCCTTGCTTCTTTATCCAGTTTGGAAAAGGCAGAACTAACTGCGCGGTTGTTAAGAGCGATGATATCAATATCATCGGCATACGCCAACAATTGTACGCTCTTATATAATATTGTGCCTGAGCGATTAAGTTCTGCGGCTCGTACGAGGCTCTCCAGCATCAGGTTAAAGAAGTCTCACGCAGCGGGTCACCCTGTCTGAAACCTCGTTTGGTATCAAACGGCTCGGAGAGGTCCTTCCCAATTCTGACGCCGCTGCTGGTTTGAGCTACGTCATCTTGCAAAGTCGTATTAGTTTTGTGGGGATACCAAATTCAGACATCGCGGCATACAGACAACTCCTCTTCGTACTGTCGAATGCTGCTTTGAAATCGACGAGGAGATGGTATGTGTCGATTCTCCTTTCATGGGTCTTTTCCATGATTTGACGTATTGTAAATATTTGGTCGATGGTAGACTTTCCAGATCTAAAGCCACACTGATAAGGTCCAATCAGTTGGTTGACGGTGGGCTTCAGCCTTTCACACAATACACTCGCTAGAACCTTATAGGCGATATTTAGAAACAATTACCAAAATCTGTGTCTATGTGTTTCTCTGTTAGATAACTTTGAATTGAAGTTTCAGTCATTTGTATGTATATTCATACCTACATACATATATATGTACATATATATATGGGATTGCCAATAAATAAATACATTTGTACATGTATACATACTTTTTTTTTTTTTGGAGGGTGAGGTAGGGTCCAAAATGCCTTCGCATTTACAGCGACCGTCGTCTACTGCGTCGTGTGGTGTGGCCACTAAAACGACCCTTCCTCTCCTTCTGGGGAGACACCCTTCCCGGAACTGCTTTCTACATTATATATATATATATTATATTACTTCGGAAGGGCCCAGAACCGCATCCATAAAGGACCAATTCTATTCACCCACGTCTGGGTCCACCATATTTGTAGCCAGCTTCCATGCTATAGGCTCGTCTTCTTGTGTCTCTATGCGGCTTCGCTTTGTTGCACTGTGTCGAGGTCAATCTTCTTTTTCGTAGTACGTTCTCGATGTATTTCTTTACCGCGTTCCAGTTGTCCGCACGTTCGAGCATTTTTCTGATTGTGTTGCTCGGTGCGATGTCGCCAATCTGCTCTCTCAGAGCATTTCATCCTGCGAGCCATCTGTCGCAACTAAAAAACGTGCGTTCAGCGTCATCGCTCGGTGCTTCGCAGTATATGCTTTTGGAATCGGTTACCTTGCCCATTCGGTATAGGTAACTCCGGAAGTATTCGTGGCCCGAGAGGAACTGAGTTAAGAAGTACCTCACTTCTCCAAAGTTCCTTTGGACCCATTTGTCAATTGATGGAATAAGGTTCGCCGTCCATCTGCCACTCGGTTCAGTGTCCCATTGGCTTTGCCACCGCAGCATGATTTGGCGTCTCCGTTCTGGGAAGCTAGTGATGACGTGTTTCTTCTTGGAGTCCCACGCATCCATTCGTTCCCGTACCATGAGGTCGATGGGTATTTGACCGCTGATCACGAAAATTGCAGCGCCTGAGACAGTGCGGTAGGCTGAGGCAACTCTGAGTGCCGCTGTTCGCACAGCCTCCAGTGCCTTGCGCTTGGCTTTACAATTAAGCACAATTCTCCATACTTTGCTGCCGTACAGGAGAATTGAGGTTGTGGCCGCCATAATTAGCTTTCTTTTACTCTGTGTTGGCATACATACATACATATACATATGTATGTGTGTCGAATGCGGATTATAAGTGCTGCCACTTTTACGAGTTTGGCACAATAAAGTGTTTTCGCCGTTTTGGCAATTTACTGGATCAGCTTCACTGCAGAAGTTAACTGGTTGCGGACTAGTGCGCTCCAGATGAATTTTGGACCATAAATACCAGGTATGTGTTAGGATATTAAGACTTGGTAATTAGAATGGCCAAATACGTGCGTACAGTTGGCCTAATTATTTTTGGCAAGATTAAAGAGATGTGCCAATTAGCTGCACTGAAGGGAAGCACCCCGAGCGGGGTCACAAGACCAATATTTCTGTTCTATTATAACTTTCTTGGCATAAGAGTTGAATGTAACAGCAAAAGGGATGCGAGATAAATATGTATATACATATATTCCAAAAACTCAAAATGATGGGAGGAATCGATTTAGCCATATATGTCGGTTCGTCTGTCCGTATGCACGATAACTGGAGCAAAAATATAAAGTGGAGGGCGTAAAGGTCGAAATAAAGATTTCCATCACTCAAAATAATTTTTTTTATTTAATAAAAAAGTCATTCAAAAACAAAAGTGGGTGCTGAATTTTACGTATGAGCGGCAAATTATAAAATATGTTAACGTTTATGGAACCTAACATTTCAAACAAGTGGGTAGACTAAGGCGAGTGAGATCTCCATTAATACAAATATAATCAATACAAATATAACAAATATATCGTCTCATGTAAAATCAAATTGTTTCTCTACTTTTAATTTTTTTAATTCCCTGCGAAAAAATATAGTCTTCTCAGCAGTCGTAATTTACAATTTTTCAAGGAATATGCTATATATATGTATATAATTGGCGCGTACGCCCTTTTTAGGTGTTTGGCCGAGCTCCTCCTTCTATTTGTGGTGTGTGTCTTGATGTTGTTCCGAAAATGGAACAGTTTCAAGCCGACTCCGAACGGCAGATATTTTTATGAGGAGCTTTTTCATGGCAGAAATACACTCGGAGGTTTGGCATTGCCTGTCGAGGGGCGACCGCTATTAGAAAAATGTTTTTCTTAATTTGGTGTTTCACCGAGATTCGAACCTACGTTCTCTCGGTGAATTCCGAATGGTAGTCACGCACCAACGCATTCGGCTACGGCGGCCGCCAGGGAATATTCTACACCAGTTAAAATACATTTCCTTAAATGTATGTAAGTCGCATATTATTTTCATTTGTTCACGTTTTTTGCTATGCTTTTTTTCATTTAAACGCTTCTGTTGTTCAATTTATTCGTTCAAACAATTTCCAAATATTTTCATTTGAGCCAGGTGTTCACTTTTCTATTCATTTTTTCACTCACGCAGGCAGTTCACTAATGATCTTGGTACGTTCGAATGAGCGCAACCACCAATTGCGCTGTAGGGCAATGAATGGATTGATCGGGTGCTACTTTCAACAAGACCTGGAGGTAAAAGGAAACGTATGTAAACATGGGGTCGTCTCTCAAAAATAGAAATTCTAGAATTTTTCCTTGCAAACATCTTTTTATCCCTTAACTATGTATGTAGGTATGAGTATATAAGTACATACATATATTGATTTCATAGAAGACTTGCTATTGCTTTCTTTCTGTTTGCTATTTATTGCGAAAATCCTAACAAAGATACATATGTTGGAATGTGTGTGTATGAGTACATTCATGTACATGTATAAATGGTGTTTTTTAAGAGCTTGAGAATATAAAGAGATATAAAACATAAATATTGTTGGAATAAATTTTTTTTAATATCTGGTAGACAATTTCTTTGCCTTTTTTTAATATGATATCCTGCATATGTCTTTTTTCCAATAAATCTAAATGAGCACAATCAGCAAAAATGCGACGCAAACGCTGATCATTTAGCTGCAATACGAGCTGTATTTTATAGGCACGTAAGCAAAGATCCCTCCGTAGCCGCCGTAGCCGAATGGGCTGGTGCGTGACTACCATTCGGGCTTCAGAGAGAACGTAGATTCGAATCTAGGTGAAACACCAATATAAAGAAAAAGTTTTTTCTAATAGCGGTCATATTTGTGCAACAACATCAAGAAGCACAAATAGCAGGAGGAGCTCGGCCAAACACCCAAAAAGGGTGTACCCACCAATTATATATATATATATAGGCATAGATCCCTACCTAAAGTTTTCCACGTAGTCGAAGGACAAAGGCCAACAAGTTGAGAACGACGACGAATCTATATTTCAGTGTCTTCTGCAACACTTCGCTCTATGAATTTCATACAGATTCGAACAGATTTATTTTTTCTACAATTTGGCAGCACTGTTATGACATTAAATGATTAATGATGACGTGTCAAACCTTTATAAAAACAATGTCAACACAGTTTACCATAGTTCTCATGCAGCTAAAAAAAACACCCGATACATGTATATATAATTATAGTTTAATGCCCGAATTCTGTAAGCAGTCTCAAGTCACTAATTGAGACTTTTCGTGGTGAAATTTGATTTTGAGACTAGTTGCAATTCAGTACACTGCACACAAAAATAAATACTGGTTTATCAACATTTTGTAATGTTTATAACTAATAACCCCATTCCTAGATTTGCAACGACGAACTAATTTTTCAAAATGTCAATGCACGATTCCCAGGAGCATGTCATGACGCCGGTATATGGACAACTTCGCCGGTGAGCATCAAACTCATCAGGGAACACATTTTGGGAGCATTTAAATGGCTTTTAGGCGATTCAGGTTATCTTTTGTAGCCATGGCTACTAACACCAATAGCAACACCTTCTTCCGCTAGCGAAGAGATTTTCAATAAAACACATATAAAAGCAAGGAACACAATTGAGCATGCCTTTGGAGTCCTGAAATCACGATTGCGGGGTCTATCCAAAGAGCGCGTTCTCAAATATTCGCACAAAAATGCGGCAGCTATCATCTATACATGAGCAATATTCCACAATTTGCTGCAAAAACGTGGCATATTCACTGATGAGCCCATGCCACCAGAAGGCCCATCGAATGATGAAAATAGTGAACCAATAAGGTCAACAGAATACTATTCTGAAGGCTACTATTTAAATGCCTAAAGGCATATATGCACAGAACACTCTGATGGCCTTGATTGACAAAGATAGTCGTCGTAGTCCCCGATGGAAAGAATTCAGAAGGAATTTGAAGGAATTAGTTGATTTGCTGGCGTAAGAGGGGTTGTTTGCGGCAAAACTGAGATTATGTTAGTGATATGAGAAAATATCAACACAGCCACTGCTAATGTTACTATAATATCATGTTTAATAAAGAATAAACAATCGATATACCACCTTGAGTAAATATACCTACCTCTGCCCGTACTACCAATTTTTTTTCAGTTGTAAAAATGGATTTTAATAGAGCAAAAACCTTAAAAATGTGGAGAAACTGTTTCGATACTGATACTCTAAAGAAAATAGCTGTTTACGAATGGATGTAACGCTTCAGAAGAGATTGTGAGTCCATCGAAGATTACGAACGTAGTACCAACCCGTCGATATCGAAAACTAATGAAAGAAAAGTTAATCAATAACCGCAAATTAACCATCAAGGATCTAGCACATATTTTAAACATTGCTTATGGAGCCGCTCAGGACATTTGCTTTGGGTTTACGCCGTGATGTTGTTGCAAAAAAGAAGTGGCGTATATAAAGGTTGGATTCGCACCGAAATTCATCAAATGTGTTATTACGAGACTTGGAGCAAAAAAGAGTGCAATACTGACGTCTTTTATGGATTACAACTGTAAGGAACAGAAGGTTAGACAATTAATAAGGAATATGATATTATTTGGGCGTTATGAGAGGTTTACGTGACACAATTCGCCAAAAAAAGAAGAGATTTGTGGGAAAGCTACTCGTGCATTTAGCACCATGATAACGTACCATCATAATTCGTTATTTTTTACCAACACCGAAAAGAATACCATACTGAAATTAAAAAGCCATCGAATACAATTGATATGGTTCCATGCGATTTATTTCTTTGAATTCCAGATATATTTCGACAGCTGAATTAAACGCTGGCATAAGAGCGTTGCAGTTGATGGTAAGTACTTTGAAAGCGACGATATCACTTTTGAAGAATAAGCTTGTATTTGGAATTAAACTTGTAAGTGACAATAATATGTTACGGGAACTTTTTGATCAAGGTGGTACTTATTTCCATAACGCCACTGTGTAATAAATGTACCAAGCGAGTGCTTAAGTTGTGGCTAATGCTGTATACTGAGCGCAACACAAATTTGGATTTACTTTTGTCCGCCCATAAGCATATAAATATGTATAGCTGTCGCTAGTACATACATACATTCACGTCAATACATTTCTACCCATGATTTAATTTTTTTTAATTTTCTTGCATCATTCGTTAGCCCATGCCTTTGACTGCAAGGCAATTATTTCTCGAGGTATTTGATCTTAAATAAGTAACCAATGGCCGCGAATCTACGTTTGTGAATATTAATGCACTCGCATTCAATAATGCGAAAAGGTTCGCTGTGCCCTAGAGAAATAGTGGTCGAAAGTTTGTGCATATGCAGAAATGTATGTATGTATGTATTGTAGAGGCAAGTTACAAAAGTTAACAGCAAAACGGTGGGCAATGTTATTACGAGCGAGTAATGTACTTTTACTTTTTTGATCAAATAAAATTGTAATGCAAAAGTAAAACTCCAAAAGGCATTGAGAGCTTCGAAACTATAGATTAGTATGAATGTACAATACGTTGCCACGAAAGCACTTTTCATGATTCGGAAAGTTAAGGCGGTTTGCTGCTTTTTAATACCTTTCGGTGAAAATTTTAATATCTCCTTGAATCACTCTTTTGTATCTTCAAGATACAAGGTTTGCAAAAAAAGTTAATATCTCCTCGGCTTTAAATGTTTATAATATGGGAAGAATTTTATATATTATATCCATTCAATCGAAGATTCACGACCTGGGACGCTCCACTTCTCTTTACACAAAACAAGCAATGAAAAGTTCGCTACGTGTAATATCAGCCGCGGCATTTACTTTATCTTCGAAATCAGCAGCCAGGACGTCTTGGTTTTTTTTCTACACTTACAATTCAAGCTACCATCATAGCTATTCTTGCTATTGCTTTTTCTGTTATTCTTTGATAAAATATGCCTTCAGATGAGACACATTTACGGAAGTCAAAGTCAGGCTGTTTAGCTTCAACGCCTACTTCTTCAGGTACGATACCCTTAGCATGAGACACCCTTCCAAAATGATTGGCCTTTCGGCCGTTTCCCAACTTCCTTGTATTCTTTATCAGTCCAACGCTAACGACGATGTTGTGCATGCTTCCTGCTTTCTCCCTCCACCATGGGATTGCTTCCGCATTGCTTCGAGGTAGAGGGCCAAGACGGCGTCCTAAGAAGGACACTTACTTACTCACCCTGCGTCCAGGGTCGCCTGTTTTGAGAAACCTATGATCAATGCTATTCAGCATAACTTTCCATTTCAAGCTTCTGTTTTTGGATAATATCCTCCACCAAATTTGCGACGGCATTCCAATTTTCTTCGTCTATCATCATTTTCTCGATAATTTCTTCAGGTGTAAATACACCAATAGCTCCTTGCAGACCTGTTCTCTCTATGTTCCCCCTCTCGCATTTAAAGAAGGTGTGCTCCGCATAATCATACTCAGTATCTCAATGCAATTTGGTAGGCTCACTTTTCCTATTCGCCACAAATACTTGCAACAAGACCCATGTCCGGACAAAAACTGTGTGAGGTAATACATAGTTAACCTGACCGTGCTTTCTTTCTACCCACTTTTTTAGATCGGGTATTAGTCTCGCTGTCCATCTACCGTACCGTTCAGAGTTCCATCTGGCCTGCCAAAGTGTGAACGTTTGAACTCGTATATCGGAGAAGCGTTGCACTGGGATTCCTGTGATTTTTGCCTCCCATCTCCGTTTGCGCTGATGTGCTAGAATATCTATAGGGATGGTTCCGCTGATAACTAAAATCGCCACTTCAGATACAGTTATGTATGACGAAGCCACTCTGAGAGCGCATGTACGTTGCACAGATTGCAGAGTTTTCCGCCAGCATTGCACATGAATCTGCCCATATTTCGCAGCCGTATAAAAAAATTGGGTTCGTTGTGCCCATTAAAAGTTTTCGCTTGTTCTGCGTTGGACCTCCAAGGTTTGCTATGAGCTTACTTAACAGGCCGCTTACTTTGGTAGCTCTTGTGGCAGAATGATTTATGTGCGCCCAGTAAGTTGGTCTCGAGTCTAATTGCACGTATTGGTATTTGACTACTCTTTTTATCGATAAAGTGGCGTCGAGTACTTGTATATCTACTTCTAATGGGACATGTCTGTTGACTAGCAGGATTAACTCCGCTTTCTCTGTGGCCAGCTTTAATCCACAGTCTTCTAGCCAGGTCTGAACTCGGATCATCACCTAATTTTACTTCCTTTTTCCCCACTGCGTATCCCACTAAATGTACATCCTTAGGCATCTCTGTTCGAGAGATTTCGTCGAAGCTTATATTCTAAAGTTCAGGTCCGAGTACTGATCCTTGGGCCGAACCTGCTGTTATTTGCACGCGATTGCTTAGATAGCTACGAATAGTCTTCAATAGATCTTCAATAGTGGGACTAGCTTACCGCACTAGAAAGCAAGTAGAAAGCAATTTTTGGTGAATGGGCTCTTGGAAAGTTGGCCGAAGATCCACTTTTTTATCGAAAAATTGTGTTCAGCGACGAAGCTCATTTTTGGATCAATGGGTACGTAAATAAGCAGAATTGTCGATTTTGGAGTGAAGATCAGCCAGAAGAATTCAAAATTATCGAGAAAAGGTCACTGTTTGGTGCGGTTTATGGGCTGGAGGTATCATTGGACCGTACTTCTTCAAAGATGCTGCGAATCGTAACGTAACTATGAATGGTGAACGCTACCGTGAAATGATATCCAACTTTTTTTTGCCCAAAATACAAGAGCTTGACTTGCATGACATGTGGTTTCAGCAAGACGATGCCACATGCCACACAGCACGCGTAACAATGGACTTGTTGAGAGGCAAGTTCGGTGAACATTGTATTTCAAGTTCGGGACCTGTCAATTGGCCACCCAGATCGTGCGATATAACGCCTTTAGATTATTTTTTGTGAGGCTATGTTAAAGCTCATGTCTACTCAGACAAGCCTGCTTCAATTAACGCATTGGAAGACAACATTAAAGCATATATATGCCAAAATTGGACTATGCGGATTTTTTTTTTTTATTGAAGTGTTATACATTTTTATTTACATTCCATAAAGATTACACCTAGTATAAAACTAATAAGTAACTTTCATTTCACAATTTGAAGTAGCTTAAACAATATTGACAACTAAGTCTTGAGGTTTCTTTCTTTTTAATCTTCTTTTTACAGTTGCTTCATCGCTTAGTACGGAAGCTTCTGCATTAATGTGTTTTTTTAACTTTTCAGCATGCTTAACTGCACAGAGATTGGCTGTGTCTGAGACGGTTTTTAAATTTAAATCCTTGTGCAGATCTTCGTTACGCACGTACCAGGGAGCTTTACTCTATTTTGGAGGCGCTGTATAATGTCGATGTTGGTCTTTGCAGTACATCCCCATAATTGAAGACCATAAATCCACACCGGCTTTAGCACTTGGTTGTAAATGAGGAGTTTATTTTTAGTTGATAGCTCAGAGTTTCTGCCAATTAGCCATTGGAGTTTTTGCGTCTTTAGATTCAGCTCAGCAGCTTTGATTTTCACGTGGTCTTTCCACTTGAGCTTTACATCTAAAGTCATGCCTAGATACTTTGCACTATTAGCATTTGGCACTATTGCTGACAAAATATGAAGTGGTTTGTAGATAATTTTTTTATTAGTAAAATCCACGTGAACTGATTTGGTTTCATTTAGCTTTATGTTCCAATTTTCAGTCCATGTGACTACTTCGTCAATGGACTTCTGCAGTTTCTGGATGGATTCGTTTTCAGTTGATCCAGCAGCTAAGATGCATGTATCGTCAGCGAATGTAGCTACTTTGAACATTTTCGGTACTGGCAGGTCTGCGGTATAGAGGACTATGCGGATGACCATTAGAAGCGCTGTCGAGGTCAACATTTGCATGAAATATTCTTCAAACATTAAATTATATGGACTGTACTATCGATTTAAATAAAAATTTCAAGCATTTTTCTGAATTTTACGTGTGCTTTTTTTGAAAATCTTTCCTATAGCTCTTAAAAAATCATCCTTATGTCCACCGACTGGTAGCTGTACGGTCTTATCGTTCTTGCCAGAGCATGCAATATCTCTGAATCATCTCGTCATAGCTCTTCTGATTTTCTATTTCACTCGCCAGTATGTCAATGGGACAAAGGCTTCCGATCGCCGGTGCTGCTTCTTTCGAGGGTGTTTGGAACACGTTTCTACGTTTGGACGTACTCCGGATTAAACGGTTTGCCACGTGGAAATTTTCTCTTATAAATTTGGCCTCCACAACTAGTGTTATGTCATCTCCAATTCTAATAACTATCGCTCCTTTAGGTAACTGCAGTCGAAGTAGACCAAACGTACATAATATTCCAGATTATTGGACCAAGAAACCATCCCTGCGGTACTCTTCCAGAGACTTTATGTTCTTGAATTCCGTCATCTGTGTCATACAATAACACTCTATTCTAGACAGGTGGCTAACTAAGATAATTAGAAAGTATCTTGGAGTTTCTAACTCGCGAAGGGCGTTATTAATACACATATATTTAAGAACCATTTTGCATAAAATTTAATTCATTTGATAAGGGCATTTTGAAGAACAATGTGTTCAAAGTTAGTCACGTACTCGCATAAGTCGAAGATATTGAATAAGAAGCTTTGTATACAGTGCATGCATATACATACATACTTCATACCTATATGGATATATTGTGCTATTCATGTTATCTCCTTGTGCAATTATATAAGCATCAAAATGCTTTGTATTATTGAAGGGGATTCCGCTGTGAATGAACTTCGTAAAGGTAATGGGAAAGGAAGCAACTACAGGGTGGGCCATATAGCGTTTGCTTTTTGAACCACCTATTTTTTTGAGAATGGTAACACAAATGACATGTCAAATGTGTTCATAATTTACTTAAAGGTTTGACATTTACGAAATGGGGCGCTATACGCTTGAACAAAATTGGAAAATATTGAAAACTGATTTCCAAAGTGGTGAGTCTTCTTCTTCATTTCTGATTTTCACATCGGTGGCTACGTCAATTAGCAAAATTGTTGGATTTGGGGCTCAGAAAATACGCATGTTACTGCAGAGAAGCCAATGCATCCACAACGAGTCACTGTTTGGTGCGGTTTTTGGTCTGGCGGCATCATCGGGCCATTTTTTTAGTAAATGAGCGAGGAGCGGCGGCGTTACCGTGACTTGCTCAAGGAGTTTTTGCTTCCAAAAATTTAAGAGGATGACATGGACGACATTTGGTTTCAACAGGACGGTGCAACTTGTCACATTGCCAAAGTTACACTCGAACTTTTGGCTACCGTTTTTGAAAACCGAATAATCAGCCGAAATTCCGATATCAATTGGCCGCCTCGGAACTGTGATTTAAGCCCGTTGGAATATTTTTTGTGGGGAGCCGTTAAGGACAAATGCTATGCGAACCATCCAGAGACGATTGATGCTTTAAAACACGGCATCGAAGTTGCCATTCATGAAATTGGAGCCCAAACAATCGAAAATGTGCTTAAAAATTGGGTTGATCGAATGGCCTACTGTAAAGCCAGCCGAGGCAGTGATTTGAACGATATTATTTTTCATTCTTCAAAATAAAAAAAAAGTTTGAAAAAATATTGATTAGTTTTTTTTTTATAGCCGATTCAAAAGCAAATTTTACATGGCCCACCCTATAGCTAGACCCACTAAATATGCTCAGTATCATGCGACAATCAATGAACAATAGACACATTTGACTACAACGGATCAATTTATATACACATATGCAGTTATTACATATAAAAGCATACGTATTGTACTTATAACGCAGCTGAGGGGTCGTCCCATTTTCGCCACTATTATTGTAATTTATTCAATTTATTACAATTTCTATTGATTTGGGCGTTGGCCATTACCCAGATGTTGACAGCTTATTGTTGTATGTGCATATGTACATAATCTAATAATGTAACTTAATTTTTTCCAAATCATAACTAAAGCCACAAAAAATATTCCAATCGGGTGCAATGTCTTATTTTGATTGTGTATTTACATGACTTTCCGCAAAGGTCATGCAGTCAAACTTCAGTTTCGTAAAATAATTTTTCTATTGATAAGACAGCGACCATAACTTCGATAATAAGTTGAATGAATGTTTGAAAATTATTGTACCGTGACGATCAAATACAATATGACTAATAAATACACATTTTATAAAAGACTGGGCTAGGTGCGTTAATACTATCCTGTAGAGTCCAGGCTCGAAACCCACTGTAGGCACGAAACACCAAATGATGGCAACAAGTTCTTCTAACAGATCTAATAGCTGCTTCCTCAGCAGGCAAAACAACCATCTGCATAAAACTGTAGGTTCATTCATTATGTTTTTAATGTACTCCAAGTGAGATTCTCGCTTTTTTAACCTTTGTGCGTGACTCGCAGGTCGTGACTTCACACCTTCATTATACGAGAAACAGACGTGAAAACTCACATTTTCATCAGTCGTCCGTCAAAAAACTTCAATCAATCAAGCGATAGATTAATGAAAAGGTAGATCAAATTGCAAAAGAAACAGCAGGTAATGGCATCGAAGTTGAAAACACCATCGAAGAAGCTTTGAGAATAATTTGCAGTAACATTTGCTTTGAATGGTACTATGGGTTTCTGTCATCTGCAAATAATCGACCTAACCTTTTTGCACAAATTTTCACAAAGTTACCAGCAAAGGCCTGGTTGAAAAATTGTAAGTTCGATGCTAAAGATATAAGACTTATCAACAGAATACTGGTTGGCCATACTTACGACGGCATTTATTTGCGTGGCATCGATGCAGAGCTATGTGAGTGCGAAGAGGTAAACTCTTATACGCATCCAGTTTTTCATCGTTTCAGATTTAATCCAATAAAGAGTAAATATAAATTATTCGATAACTTAAAGACTTTAAGTCAATGCTATAAATGCGAATGAAAAGTACAAAGCAAATTTGCTTTCGTTTAGTAAAGAAGCTAACATTGAATTTTAGCATTCACTTCCACACCAGTGATCTCACAGACGATAGAATGGTCTGGCGTTTTGTGGATTTTCATCCCGCCATTTAAATATAGTAAAAGTTAGAAAAACCAACCGATACATCGAAAATAAGAGAAGCGAAACATCTTCGCTCCTCGCACACAATTTTCAGCCGACTCGATGTATTTAAAAAACAATGCATCGAATGCCCTTTGTATCCACTATTCTTTAAAACTACTCAGACCTTAGTGGGCGACCTTAAAAACACAAAAGTTCTAAGTTCACGTAACTCCGAGCTTTGTGCTTTTTTGGGATGATATGCCATATAGGCGGCCGCTGTAGCCGAATGGGTTGGTGCGTGACTACCATTCGGAATTCACAGAGAGAGCGTAGGTTCAAATCTCGGTGAAACACCAAAATTAAATAAAAACATTTTTCTAATAGCGGTCGCCCCTCGGCAGGCAATGGCAAACCTCCGAATGTATTTCTGCAATGAAAAGGCTCCCCATAAAAATGTCTGCTGTTCGGAGTCGGCTTAAAACTGTAGGTCCCTCCATTTGTAGAATAACATCAAGACGCACACCACAAATAGGAGGAGGAGCTCGGCCAAACACCCAAAAAGGGTGTACGCGCCAATAATATATATATATATATACATATATATATGCCATATACCATATGTATGTAGAAACAACTCTCGGACTGGACAAGAACTAGATCTGTATACGACCGGTTATATTTTGAATGGTACAGGGTGGGCCATGAAAAATTTGCTTTTGAATCGGCTATAAAAAAAATACTAATCAATATTTTTTCAAACTTTTTTTTTTATTTTGAAGATTGAACATTGTCATTTATGAGTAAAAAATAATATCGTTCAAATGACTGCCACGACTGGCTTTACAGTAGGCCATTCGATCAACCCAATTTTTAAGCACATTTTCGATTGTTTGGGCTCCAATTTCATGAATGGCAACTTCGATGTCGTGTTTTAAAGCATCAATCGTCTCTGGATGGTTCGCATAGCATTTGTCCTTAACGGCTCCCCACAAAAAATATTCCAACGGGCTTAAATCACAGTTCCGAGGCGGCCAATTGATATCGGATTTTCGGCTGATTATTCGGTTTTCAAAAACGGTAGCCAAAAGTTCGAGTGTAACTTTGGCAATGTGACAAGTTGCACCGTCCTGTTGAAACCAAATGTCGTCCATGTCAACCTCTTCAATTTTTGGAAACAACTCGTTGAGCATGTCACGGTAATGCTCGCCATTTATTGTAACCGCGGCTCCTCGCTCATTTTAAAAAATAATGGCCCGATGATGCCGCCAGACCAAAAACCGCACCAAACAGTGACTCGTTGTAGATTCATTTGCTTCTCTACAGTAACGTGTGGATTTTCTGAGCCCCAAATCCAACAATTTTGCTAATTGACGTAGCCACCTATGTGAAAATCAGAAAAGAAGAAGCAGTCTCACCACTTTGGAAATAGGTTTCCAATATTTTCCAATTTTGTTCAAGCGTATAGCGTCCCATTTCGTAAATATCAAACCTTTAAGTAAATTATGAACACATTTAACATGTCATTTGTGTTACCATTCTCAAAAAAATAGGTGGTTCAAAAAGCAAACGCTATATGGCCCACCCTGTAGAAGTAAACGTAATAATCATGTGCTTACGCTAAGTTAATAAATAAAATAAATTTCATACCGATACACATATTTTCCACGTTAAATAATCATTTCCATTTCTATAAATTCCACATCGCTTTCAGTTTCCTACTTTCATAGTTTTTTTTTCTATTTGTTCGGCAGCTATTGATAACCAATAAAGTTAGTAATATCTGAGATTGGTTAATGTAGCGTTCAAATGGTTAATTTGTGAAGTAGAACTACATATACATATATAAGTATTTACATACAGTTGCGGGCATAAAACCCCAAACACCAAATTTCTTGCGTGCGAATGTTTCGATATTTTTTTAATGGTAAAAGCTATTTTAAATAAACAGGTATTATGTTATTTATAGCTATGCATAGAAATATGGTATTTTCTTCTCCAATTAAGGTAATGAACGACTAAATCCCGGACATGAAAGCTAAGGAAGAAATGGTAGCCAACAATATTACAAGACGACAAAAAAAAAAGCTTAAAAAATTGTGAAAGGTGATAAGAGACCTACTTCAAAAGGAGATAGATATGGTAAAACACTTCACAATTATCTTAAAAATGTTAGCGCAACTAAATTTAAAAACTACACGCTTTGGAAGGTGATGACAAAATGGTGGGAGATACATTTACCACAAATAAAAACAGCAAATGGAAAATAGGCGCTAACCTCTTCAGAAAAAGCAAACATGTTAGCTCAACATTTTAAAGATACATTTGAAAATAATATTTACTCTTACTACGCAGATACCACTTTGGTCCATAGCGATACCAGATCAAAGTCCTATTTTAGCGAAAATACGCATCAGTCAAGATGCGTGAATTGTTCGCGAATTGTATGAGTCGCTCAAGCTCCAGTTCAGAAATATATTCTAGTCTTTCAAAACTAGACCTCCCAGGATTTCTCTTGTACCCGGCAAATATATTGATTGGACTCGGAACTGCGCCTTTTGCGCCATCTATCATATTCGATATAGTCTAAATTGAACGTAAAATTCCCAATAATAGAGCTTGTGCGAAGGTTCTGGAGGTGAGCTGATCGTCTGTTTGTAGCCTCACAGGTGAGTTTGCAGCCTATTTTTCCGCATAGAGATCAATCGATGCTATGTCGAGGAGAGCTCGAGCCTCGAGAGCTGCCGTTAGAATTGATTTCATAGTAATGTAATGTCGTTCAACTTTTACCAATGGCTTGAGATATGATTTCTTGCTAACCACCTTCCAACGAGAATAAGAAGAAAATTAACAGACATAAAACAATTAATAACAAAAAGGAGGTTGTCTGTAAAGTCGGTTTGCTGACGATAGTTTAGCGTGACAACGTCATAAGAAAATATTGATGGAATGGTTGCAATTTTCAAAACAAAATTTCAATTTTATTTGTTTGATAGATATTTTGTATGGATATAGAGGAGGAGGTAAATGGAATTGCAATGGAATAGGTCAAGTTACATTTACACAAACGTGAAAAATGACGAAACATTTATCAAATTCATGAAAGATATCTTCAATTTCGATTGTGCATCAGACGTTAATAAGTCAACAACACTTAGAGGCATCATCATCGATTTGACTTTTTCAAGGCACATTACACTCGAAACACTCCCTTTCATTTCCTATTTTTCCTATCATCGTTTATTCTCAACAGAGAATTGGTTCATTACCATGCACACAGGAAGAAGGCATATGCAAATACAAGTATGTGAATTTATATACCTACATATGCGCATATACATACATATATATGCTCACTCAAGTATTGTAGAACAGAGCCAGATGTCGAACGTTGCCGAACGCGGGGGCCGATTGTGCTCTTTGTCGTTCGTTCCGCGCTCTCGCTTGCAGTTCAAGCACATTAGCTTACATTTGCTTGCATACGGAATATATTCGTGTATTTGATATGTCCATATGACTTGTATGCATCTTTACATATAGATTTGTTCTTTTTGAAAATTGCGCGAAATGTTTATATACATATATTAGTATACAACATATCTTATAAGGTATGCGGTAAATATTACCATACATTTTTTCCTTCATATATAATAAAAAAATTAATAATAACATTAAAACAACAGGTATTATTAACAAACTTGGTTTTATTTTAAATTCTTCAAGTAAATCAAATTAATAACAATCAATAAGAAGGCATATGCAAATACAAATACGAGAATTTATATATGTACATATGCGCATATACATACATACAGGGTTGGCCATATTAAACTGACCCATGTGATTATTAAAAAAATATGGAAAAAGAAACATTTTTTTGTGTTTCATTGTGAAAAACATTTAATTTAGTTCAAGGAGATTCGTTTACATCACTTTTTGAATATGATATCGCGCAAGTGGTCGCCCTTAGCTCGTATAGCGTAATGTGCCCGTTTTTCGGCGTTTTCCATAGTTTTGGCCAGCGTCTCGGCCGATATGGCGGCTATTTCCCGTCGGATATTGGCCTTAAGTGCGCCTAGTGTCTTTGGCTTGTTGACGTAAACCTTAGATTTCAAATAGCCCCAAAGAAAAAAGTCCGGTGGCGTCAAATCCGGTGATCGTGGCGGCCAGTCAAAATCGCCGCTTTTTGATATCAAACGGCCAGGGAACAAAGTCTTCAATAAGTTGACGGTGGCTCGTGCTGTGTGTGGTGGTGCGCCATCTTGCTGAAACCAGAAGTGCTCCATACCATTTTCACGAACAATCGGCATCACAAAATCGGTTATCATGGCCCGATAACGCTCTTGATTGACGGTCAAAAATTTAAACGGTGTTGACCATTTTCAAAGAAGAACGGCCCAATGACCATATCAGCGCAAATGCCACACCAGACTGTAACTTTTTGGTCGTGGAGAGGTACCTCTTCAATAATTTGAGGGTTTTCAGTGGCGTAGAAACGGCAATTTTGCTTATTTACGGTTCCGTTCAAGGAGAAATGGGCCTCATCACTCATAATGATTTGATGCCAAAAATCCTCATCAGTTTGGGCCATTCGGACGACAAAATTGGCATATTCCAAGCGACGAGGCTTATCGGCCGGCAACAGTTGTTGATTTAGTTGTATTTTGTACGGGAATATCCCCAAATCCAAACGAATGATACGTCGTAGAGTGGTCCGAGGGATGTGCAACTGAGCAGAACGACGATTACCTGACGTTCGCGGCGATGACTCGATACTGGCTCGTACGGCCGCGATATTTTCGTTAGATCGTCTTGGCCGCTTTTTATTTGGACGTCGGATATTAGCCACAGAGCCGGAAGACAAAAATCTTTTGTGCATTTGCTTGATTGCGTTCTTTGACGGCGCACTTTCACTTTATTTTTTTTTCTCCACGCACGTTGCGTTTTTACAATCGAGAAGGAATTTTGAATGTACAGCTGAACAATTTCAGCGCGTTCTATTGGGGTGTACTGTTTCATGGTATAAATCTCCTTCGACTGACGCTTCCAACGCGGTATGTCATTAGCTGATCTGAAATTACAGTAAAAAGTTATAGGGTTACTCAATGGGTCAGTTTAATATGGCCAACCCTGTATATACGCTCACTTAAATAGGAGAGAGCAAGATGTCGAACGTTGCCTTTCGTTTGCTTTGTCGTTCGTTCCGCGCTTTCGCTTGCAGTTCATTCAAGGTAACGACAATAAGCAAGGTAACGACAAATGAGCAAGGTAACGGCAATGATCAAGGTAACACTAATGAGCAAGGTAACGACACATTTTTTCGTGCGTGCAGCCTGTTAAATCGAATTATAAGACGTTATCACGTCAAAAACTCTAAAGAACAATAAATCGCCTTTATACGATCAAATTTCGGGAACAATTATATTATTATATAAGAAATATTTTCAACGTTTCTCTAGGTCTCGAATATTTTTCTAGCCCCAGTAAAATTGCTGAAATTATAGCGATCCCAAAACCAAACAAAAACGCTACACTAGCGACATATTAAACATTTTCGGAAAACTATAGTTTGACCGCATAAATACATGAATCTGATACCCCAACACGAGTGGTAAAAAAATTAATGATGACTTGAAAATAAGTGTGCTTGTCTACACAGGTATATGTACATATATCGACGTAACTAAAGCTCATGACAAAGTCTGGTACTCTGGGTTGCTCCATGAATTACAAACATGGTTACCTAATGTTTAAGAGTTACATCCAAGACAGGAAATTCTATGCTAAATACAATGACGCATGCTCAGACATCCAAACTATGAACGCGGGCATCCCCAAGGCAATATCTTAGGTATCGAAAACAAAAAACAGTATTATTGCAATATTTGCGGATGACAGATATAAAACTCGCAAAAAGAGTTACAAAACGAGTTGAATGTGACATTAAACTGATTAAAGAATGCAACATTGAAATTAAGGCAGATAAAACAATACAAGTAAACTGCACAACGGACAACCACAGAAACAATTAGGGTTGTCAATTCCGACGTGCATATGGACACCAAAGCAAATTATCGGGGCATTACGACTTACTAAAATTAAAGAAAAAAATGAAGTTTAAAATCGTTTTGTGAAATTGTACTGGCTGCTTGGACCTCAGTCCCAATTATTATTACAATATAAAGTACTTATTCATCGAACGACAATTGCACCGATCTGGAAATTTGGAATTGAGTTTCGAGGCGCTGCCGCAATCTAAGTATACTACAAACAGTCTAAAACACTCAGGTTCATAACTGATGCATACTTAACGCAGATATTCATCACGAACTTGATATCGATACTATTGGTGAGACAATGCAAAGCGTTAGCAGAAGACACATAAGTAGACTATAAGCGAACAAAAATCATATAATGAGAAGGCTCCCGAATAAAGCGAAATCTCCCCAAAGTCGGCTTAACCATCAAACACCACCAGATCTTGCAAAAACTATGCAATTAATTGGCAACGAATCGTATTTGTCGTCATTTGTTTTAAATGCTATGTATATAAGTATATTTATTCTAAATGAGCTTGAGTGTACTCCCCCTTCAATATGACTCTCATTCCAACTCTTTGTCAATTTAATTTTCAGCACTCAGACAACATTAAGTCCATTGTACTCAGGTTCCCTTTTTAATTTTCTTTAAATCTACCCGACCTCCGAAGAAATCTGAGTAGATCTTGTGGCGCCAAGGTGTTCGCTTCTTAGCCCATCAGTGCCAAAGACCTAAATCCTGATTCGAACGAAGGCCGGGCAGACGCACAGAAAGCGGTCCGCCGTCTCATCCTCCTATCTACATGCTGGGCAGAGTGCGCTGTCTGAGACGCCTACTTTTATCAAGTGCTTCGCCTATAGAAAGTGACCCGTCATCAGTACAACAAACTGCCTACAGTGCCTTCTGTTTAATTACAGGAGGATCTGCAACGGTCGGTCGAACATGATAGGTTACATCAGTTTTGTCCATCTGCAGGCAGGCTGAGATGCCAGGCTCGCTGCAGAACGGAGTGCCGGAACAGGCTCCGGGCAAAAGAAGTTAGTCTCAGTGCCGATTCTAACAAAGAGCCAGCCCACTTGTCCCGAGACCCATGTTAGCATCAAGATATTATGTGTACCGACATAGTTCAGCCTGGATTTACAGGACTCAAATACCATGAAGTGGTTGGAGGGCTGTCTAAGGCCATGAGCGCAGCTTTGCTATCGCTGTAGACGCATAAAGATCTGCACTCCATCTGTGTTCCAAAGCAAAGTTCATCGCTTGTTAAACATCATACACCTCCGCTTGAAACACAGATGCGTGCGTTCCAAGAGCAAAGTGTAGTTTTGTCCCGCTGGATTCCACGTAAACAACAGTGTTTGCCGGGCTCATTTTCAGGGTTTGATCACAATTGAGTCTCTGACAGCACCACACCGTATCTCTTTTCAAGTACGACTCTTGATGGCATGGAGTCAATGTGCATGGCGAGGTCCGTTAGATCGAAGTCCAAGTCTTCTATGTTGACTAATGCCGGACACGGGCCTTACCAATTTCCAAAAATAACTTGGCAACGATAAATTATTCGGTTTGTGCCTCGATGAGTATCTGGGCCATTATCGAGATATATGCATTTATCCAAAAATGGACGTAACATAGCCTATTTTCCGAAATTTTCACATGAGTGGACTCGTTGCGGGTATGGATGAATATACTTGGCTAAATCGACTCCTCTCTTTATTCTGAGCATTTTGGAATATATGCTGTTACATGCTCGTACAACTGTTATGTGAACAAAATTATAATACACCTATCCGCCTCATCATGTTGGTATCCTTGCCGCGGGGATGAGGCTTAAGTGATGGTCTGATCCCCATATCATGGGTACCAACCCAACACGAACTAAGAGGGAAGCTTCATATGGGGATTGGCTAGTCATCCATCTGTTTTACGGCGTTTTTTGTGGCCATCCAATCACCATGCAAAGATCACCGTACCGACGAAGATCCCTTTGTCATTCCCAAACCCCTTTCATCCCGTTATTTCCTCTCCTTGCCCACTCCAGGGTATTATGCGACACCGACACCATCCAATGGGCAGATGGTTTGCAGCCAGGGGGTTCACCAGACCGGCTGTATTTCAACGGCGCCTTCCTAACACCGGGCCGCCTTAGGAAGTAACTGTGGCCTTGCCACGGCATGGGGCGCTGCCGTGGTGCACCGTTTGAATTTCCCGTTATTTAAATAGACAATTGCGCTCGTCTCGTCGAAAAAGATGAATACAGAAAACAATTTAAGCGACAGAACTTCCATTGTAGCGGGAGCGGGCTACAATGGTCGTAATGCTACTGCCAAACACACACATAACGCCCTTCATCGCGGAGAGGCTCTTCTGCGTTCTCCGGCTGGGTCCAATGGTGCTGCTTCGGAGAGCAAGAACAGGCCAAGGATCAAGCCCGATAAAGAGAAGCTGAAGGCCAAAGCTCGATACAATGCCGTGGTCAAAGTTTGTGACCGATTTGACAGCAAGTCCAACCTGACGAAGCAAGAGGAGAAATGGTTGGCTTTGGCCAGAGAGGAGATCAAAAATGGCCGGGCCTTCTACGCAGCAAAACCAATGATCGCAGCCCCCTATCCGAAGTTTGCGAACAAAATAGAAGAAGAGCTAGCCATCAAGAGGCAGCGTTCTGCGGATAGCGAGGCCTCAGTACCATCGAAAAAGCAGAAGCCCAAGCACGAGATGGCTAAAGCGAAAAACGGAGACGAAAGACCTACGACATCGAAAGCAGCGGCCAGTGAAATTGCCAAGAGGCACCTCATAGTGGCACTCACTGACCGTAGTGACCAGCTAGGGCGAATGTCACAGGAACGGTGGAAGGTAGTCGAAATGAAGCCACTGGAAACCCTGTTTACGATAATGAATGCAGAGCCGAACGCACCCATGCCAGCATTCGACGGAGCAGGGTGATTCAGCGGCGTCAAAATTATAAAATGTAAGGATGATCCCACGCTCACATGGCTAAAGGAAGCAGCAAGGCCTGTGGGAGGGGCATCACTAGAAATTGTTGATCGGAGCTGCATTCCCTCAATACCGAAGGCAAAAGTTTTCATTCCGCGAGTGGTGAAACTGGAAAATGCACTGCGACTATTACAAAGACAGAACACAGACGTGCCGACAGACGACTGGAAAGTGTAGCAGCAACTGCAACTGCTGATGGAGGCCAAGACCACATTATCCAGATCAACAAGCCGGCAGAGGACCTGCTTTACGCGCGATTCGGGAGGATGGCTCGGAGAGTTGGCAGCGTATACCTTCACCTCAAAAAGCGCAACCCGGCAGATGACAACCACAACACGCTCGCTGCGGGGAAAGTGGAAAACGATATCGGTATAAAAGAGATCCTGGAAGCCTCCCTATTGAGGGAAATGGAGAAGGGTGAGCTGGAGGAAGTATCTAACCCCGAGAAAGTACTGAGGCCAGTAGCTGAAGGTCCTTCAGATAGACCTCCACAGAAGTAAGAACGCCTCAGCCGAGCTCCTGCCAACATAGAGGGAGTCGGCTACGATGTGCCTCTAGTCCAGGAACCATTGATAGTATCGGGCAACATAGTTTCCGGTCTAGTCACATATCTACAACACCTACATCCCGATTGGAAAAAATAAGGTAAGAACAGCGATAATGGTTACAAAAAGTACAGTAGGTTCTGTTTTTATGCTGTTTTGAAATAGTGCGGGTTTTTTTTAAATTACAAAATGCATGTCGACCTATCGGGAATTGTACATATAAATAAGATTCTAAACTAGCTAAGCAAAAACTCATCACAGATTACATCAGAAATGCTAACCCTACAAGTATGGAACCGCCTAGATCACACGTGTACATTTCCTCAAGTGACGAAAGTGATTTTACGCCAAATCCTAAACGAATGCGCAACATGTTGGTATTGTCTGATCCTATTTCTGACGTAAATTTATTTTTCGATTCTGACATGCGATTTTATTTAATTATTTCAGATTCATGCGGTCTATGGAACGTATCTATAGTTATAATATGGGACTAGTGCGCTTTTTTATGCGATTTTATTACATTATTTCAGATTTATCCGGTTCTTAGCGCTTTTGAAACGTATCTATAGTTTTACTATAGAACTAGTAGCTTTTTTTATGCTGTTTCTTGCGGAACGTATCTACCGCATAAAAACAGAATCTACTGTATATGTTCTTATATTGATCAAAATCTCTCTTCAGACGATTTGACAATGGTGGCGTTGCAGGGCTGCAAGGATGAGACGTTACTCTTTGGGAAAGAAGCACGCTCTGGTGGTAGGAACGGACGCAAACGCACATCACACGGTCTGGGGTAGTGCAGACGTAAACGACCGAGGTGAGTCACTATTTAACTATATTCTTGAGAGTAGCCTAGAAATAGCTAATAGAGGTGAAGAACCAACATATGTTGGACCAACCTCGAAGAATGTACTTGATTTAACACTTTACACAAGCAAGCATGTTATGGTACAGGAATGGGAAGTGTTGAGTAGGCCCTCATTCTCTGATCAGAGATACATAAGGTTTCAGGTTATATTCCGCTCAAAAAATAAACTTATATTCTTTAGAAATCCTAAGAATACGAACTGGGACTTGTATAGGGGTATATTATCAAAAACACCAATGATACCCCGGAAATACAGGTCACACGTTGCACTTGAGAAAGGGGTTGAATTGTTTGCAACTACTCTCGTCAAAGTCTTCAAAAGATCCTGCCCGTCAACACGTAATAGACGCAAGGTGAAGCCTCCTTAAGGGGTTATATACCTTGTGTTTTTCAAAAAAATCAAAATAAATTTTATTTCTTTATCGTAAAGTACAATCCCTTGAGAACATTTTCCAAAAATTTCATAGAGATCTGAGCAATAGATCGAAAGTTACAGCGTTTTAAATTGTGCGTCGTCACGTCCTGAGCGTACGGCCTCATGCGGCGCTTGAAACTTTAAACGCGATTATCTCAAAAACGTGTTTTTCCAAAAATGCTTTTGCGGTGGACGCGATTGCAAAAAAAGTATTCAACCGATTTTTATAATTTTTTTTTTAAATTGTTCGTAATTGATGTCGCCTCTTAGTGAACGATCAACTTTTTATGTACAAATTTTTATTTTGCAGATATGAATTTTTTAATGCCAATTTTAGGACTGTAGAAGTGGAGTTTTTTAAAAACATGTTCCTATTTTCACAAAAATCAAAATATTTAATATATTGATCGTTCACTAAGAAGATATAACCCTATACTAATGAAATCTTTTCGATTTTTTGATTTCAGTTGACTTGGTGGACTTGAATCGCGTCCACCGCAAGCCTCTTCCAAAAAAAGGGTCTTGGGGGAAAACGCCATAACTCCGCCATTTTTAAATATTTTTACACAAACAAAGCCTTTTTTTTTCCTTTAAACATTGTAATATCCAATAATAAAAACTTTTATACAATAAAATTATTGCTACATATCTTTAAAAAAAACCCAACTTTCGCTAATTTCACCGGACCACAAGGTATATAACCCCTTAATGAAACAAGGAATTAGCAGCACAAAGGCGTAGAGTACATGAATTCTGTAGGTTAGTCAAAGTTGCTGACAATGAGTTCTGTTGGAAGGAGTATAAGGATCTACTGAAAGTATACAAGAAAGAGATACGTAAAGTCCGAGAGAATCCTGGAAAGACTTGCGTAGCAGTATGAAAGACACTAACGAAGTGGCTAGTTTTGAAAACTGCTATCCAAGAATCCATCTATGCCAAGAACAATACGAAAAATGAACGGGGAGTGGGCTGACAGCTGTGAGGACTCTCTAGAAGGCCTAGTCAGCTCTCATTTTCCAGGGTGCGCGAACACTACAGATCTTGCACCTAGAGGAGATATTGTGCACGACATCCCGATGAGATAAAATGGACTATACTGACTTAGTGTGCAACCCGCGGTTTATATATGGATAAGGCAGCTATTAGCTAGCATAGGCACTACGCAAGGTGGGGTACTATCACCGCTATTATGGGTACTTGTAGCAAATGAACTGTTCAAGAAATTTGACGGAGGCGCAGCGAAACTAGTGGCATATGCGGATGACATAACTATAGTAGTTATGGGAAAGTACCTGGACACCATCAGTAATGTGATGAATAACACACTTAAAATGATACACCAATGGACATCTCGCGCAGGGCTAGGGATAAACGCCGGAAAAACGGGCATGGTACTTTTTACCAGGAAGTACAAGGTCCCAACGTGGAATCTCCCGAAGCTAGGCAACAACGAACTACTTCTCAAAGATCATGCAAGGTACCTCGGAGTAATACCGGACAGTAAATTGCGCAATGTTGAGGAAAGGGTGAAAAAGGCCAGTAACGCGTTATACGCATGTAAAAGAATGCTCGACGTTACTTGGGGTCTATACTTAATGCCTCTGTGCATAACAGGAGCGATGAAAACCACTCTAATGGCGGCGCTGGAAATGATACTCAGCATGCCACCTATTGACCTTATCTCGGAAAACTTCGCAGCGAAATCGGCGAGGAGGTTGGTGGCTGCTGGAGTATTCACCTGCAGAACCTTCGGTCACAGCTCAATAGGAAAGTGGAGCTCAGGTTGCACAGACTACATGACTCTGTACTTTAGTTGGGAGAGAAGGTTTCGCACTACAATTGAAGAGGGGGGATGGCATAAAGGCATGAAGCCTGGCCATAGAACTTCTCACATCTATACAGACGGCTCTAAAACTTTACACGGAGTGGGAACGGGTATTTACTGCTCAAAACTAGGGATAAGGCAACCTATCAAGCTGCCAGACCACATCAGTATTTTCCAAGGGGAAGTTTTTGCTGTGAGGAAAGCCGCGGAGCTAGCCTACACTAGAACAAGAAAGAACTCAACAATTAATACTTACGTAGACAGTCAAGCAGCACTAAAAGCAATAAGCTCATATTGTATTATGTCCAAAAATGTTCGACGGAGCAGGGAGGCCATATAAAGGCTTGCCGGAAACAGTAGCTGCATATCTACTGGGTACCTGGTCACAAAGGCATTATGGGGACGAAATAGTAGATGAGATAGCAAAAAGTGCTGTTAGACTACCTTTTGAACAAGAGAACGACATATCAAAACCGCTAAATACAATATACAATGAAATGAACAACTACATGAAAAGACGAGTGGAAGCTAGGTGGACTAATCTGACCACATGCAAAACAGCAAAAATCATGTGTAGAACTAACGATAAAAAACTGACTCAAATCGTACTTACGTTCTCGCGAAAGGACTGCAGAACTATCATAGGTATGCTAACAGGCGGCCCATACGTACAAGATAGATATTGCTAACATGGACAAATGCAGGAAGTGCAGAGAGGATGTTGAGGAAACTTTAGAACACCTTCTGTGCGTTCGTCCGGCATTATTAAAAACGCATTTAAAATGCCTGGGATGCCCATTGTTTGAGGGTCTGGAGGACGTCTCAAAAGCGGATCTCCCAGCGCTGCTTAGATTCGTCAAAAGCGCTGACATCCTACATGATGTCTACTTTCGGTATTCATAGATGTCGGTCTCCATCTGGTATCGCTAGGGACCAAAAGGTCTATGCGTGGCTTGTTGCCAACCATGCTAACCTAACCTAACCTATCCACAAAGAGGTAGGTGTAACAAGATGTCTTAATATACTGTAGGTACGTACGAAATAATACAAGGTGGCGCAAAATTAATATTCCAATTTTGTGTTTGACTACTTTTTTTTTAAATAAAAAAAATAGTTTTGAGTGATTGAAATTGTTATATTTTTACCTTTATAGATAATGATACTCAGCATGCCACAACCAGCGCTTGTTTGTTTATATACTGCAGTTGTTTAGTTCTCAAGTGTCGTCTGGCAACCTTAAACGTCGAGGAAGTGAACAATTAAGCAAATAATTAAACGATTAAAATCATTATGTCTAAAGTGAAAATTTCACAAAGGTTGTGCTAATCCGAATGGTGGAAAAATCATCACTCGGTGGTGTGTGAAGTTTGGTTGGCGAATTAAAAAGCATTTTCTTGCTGTTTTTAAATTATTTGGCGCTCGAAGTGAAGCACATACAACAACAAGAACAAAATTAAATAAAATCAACAAAGAAGAAAGCAGCTGAGTCCCCACGCAGTTACTTTCTGAATTCAGCCAGCTTAATAAGCTCGGCCTAAAATGATGCAAGTGTTTTGTAAACTCCTGATATTATATTGTAGTTATTTAGAGTGGCCGGATAAAAGTATCAAACTAAAAATTAGAAACTAATATCTTAAAAAAAATTTGTATTAACCACTCCCCACGGCGTGGTCAACCACAGTTATAACAACTACAGTACAGCAACAACAGCGAGATTTGCAGCAGCAAAACTAACCACAACAACAACAACAGCAATATAAATAATATAAAAATCCTTAAATCCAAATAAAACAAAAATCCTTAACTTCTCCCTGGAGGTCTCAATGCATCTCACCCAATGCAAATTCACCCATTGATAGCCTGGGAATCAGCAGAAAGGTGTCCAGCATCAAATCGAGCTATTGCAGCAACAGCTGAAACATTTAAAGGGTGATTTTTTAAGAGCTATAGGAAAGTTATTCAAAAAATATTTAAATCGATAGTACAGTCCATGTAATTTAATGTTTGAAGATTATTTCATGCAAATGTTGACCGCGTCTGCGCTTCAAATGGACCATCCGCTTAGTCCAATTTTGGCATACTCTTTCCAATGTTTCGGCTGGTATCTCACATATAAATGCTTTTATGTTGTCTTCCAATGCGTTAATTGAAGCAGGCTTGTCTGAATAGATATGAGCTTTAGCATGGCCTCACAAAAAATAATCTAAAGGCGTTATATCGCACGATCTGGGTGGCCAATTGACAGGTCCCGAACGTGAAATAAAATGCTCACCAAACTCGTCTCTCCACAAGTCCATTGCTACGCGTGCTGTGTGGCATGTGGCACCGTTTTGCTGAAACCACATGTCAAGCTCTTGCATTTTGGGCAAAAAAAAAGTTGGATATCATTTCACGGTAGCGCTCACCATTCACAGTAACGTTACGATTCGCAGCATCTTTGAAGAAGTACGGTCCAATGATACCTCCAGCCCATAAACCGCACCAAACTGTGACCTTTTCTGGATACATTGGTAGCTCTAGCAATTCGTCTGGCTGATCTTCACTCCAAAAGCGACAATTCTGCTTATTTACGTACCCATTGATCCAAAAATGAGCTTCGTCGCTGAACACAATTTTTCGATAAAAAAGTGGATCTTCGGCCAACTTTCCAAGAGCCCATTCACCAAAAATTCTGCGTTGCGGTAGGTCGTTCGGCTTCAATTCTTGCACCACCTGTATTTTGTAAAGCTTCACACCTAAATCCTTTCGCCAAATTTTCCACGTTGTTCAGTAACAGAGGCCCAATTGTTACGAACGGCGACGAATCGAATCGAATGGTCATCATTAACACTGGCCGATACAGCTGCGATATTTTCTTCAGTTCGCACTCTACGTAAGCGTGTTGGTGGTTTGATGTCCAATAATGTAAATTTGGTTCTAAATTTAGTCCCAATAGCTCGAAGAGCCGCTTCAGTGGGTCGATTAAACTGACCATAAAATGGAAGAAGCGCGCGATAAACTTTCTTAACAGAACACGCATTTTTTTAATAAAATTCAATGATTTGCAGGCGTTGTTCGTTTGTAAGACGATTCATGGATAAATTATAGACTAAACTGAAGATGTTTGACAGTGAAACAAAACACGAAACGTGCGTCAGCTGTTTAAACCAACTCTTTAAAAAGATAATAGCTAAAAAATCACCCGTTATACAGCCAACAAAATGGTAATATTTGTCCCCGAACCCCTTCAACTGAACCCATAGGTAAGAAATGAAAATTGGTTGAATAGAAGAAGCAAGCCAAAATTGACCAATACTGGTTAGGAAGTGCAAAACGCACACCTAATAGATTTTCTACATGAGCCAATTATCGCAAAAATTCCTAAGCCGCCACCAATATTTGTTGATAGAGTTACAAATATCTCTCCCCTTATTAAGTTGCTAATAAAATCAGCCCCAGAACATTCTATCTAAAACTTGTAAATAATGAACAAGTAAAAATCCAAGCTTTTTCTCCAGAAGCATATAAAACGATCGTCGCCCAGCTCGAATTCAAAGATATTGAATTCTTTACTTACAAGCCGAAGCAGGAACGGGGACTTAAAGTTGTCTTAAAAACATGCGCTCGTCAATAAACTCAAAAGAAATAACTCGCCCCTTAAAGAACATGGCCACATCATACCGATTATTTGAAATATTAAGCAACGAAGCAATAAAAAACCCTTGCCAATGTTTATTATCGAGCTTAAAACAAGGCCTAATCATAAATATAATATATCTACGAAGTACAACATCTGCTCCATACTAGAGTTGTATATATTAAATGCGCTGGGAGCCATACCTCTGCAAACTGCTCGCGCAAGACCAGATCAGATGATGTAAAATGCGCATTATGTGAAGGAAATCACCCAGCAAATTATAAAAAATTCGCAAAAAATAAAAAACACACCACTGAGAAAAAAAGAACTCAATCCAACGCCTATCTCCCAACAGCAGGAATTCACTCGTTGCCCCAATCCAGCTACTCAACTTCTGAATAACAATATTCTCAATATATCTCATACGCTTACGCTGTAAAAAACACAACAAATATCCCAAGCGCAAATAACCCAACTCCACACCTTAAAGAAAACACATCTGAAGCTCCAAATGAAATTAAAGATTTGATTGTCCTCCTCAATCAATTTATGCAACAGATGACGTCAATGATGACCTTACTTGTTTCCCTTGCAACTAAAAACTCCAAATCCATAAATATCATATTATGGAACGCTAACGGGCTATCAAAACACGTACTCAAGATTAAAGGACTGCTAAATACACAGAATATCGATATTCTTCTAATATCGGAGACCCATTTCACAGAGAAAAGCTATTTTCCAATCTCAAATCATAAACTCTATCACACATTGCGCTCCGACAAAAAGCACACGCTGGAACAGCCATTCTAATTAAAAATACCATTAAACACAATTTAATTAACTCCTACTGCACGGAAGCTATTCAAGCCTCTAATATTACTGTTGAAGGCTAGAAAGGCCCAATCATAATCTCAGTAATATATGTATAGCCCGCCCAAGCATGCAGTTAAATCAGAAGAGTACGAAAACTTTTTTCCAACCCTAGGAAGCGGATTTTCGCTAGAGGTAACTTTAACGCAAAACACACATACTGGGGCTCCCGCTTTATAACTCCTAAAGGCCGGCAACTTTATGCAGCTATTTACAAATTAAATTTAATCCCCATATCATCGGGTTCCCCAACGTATTGGCTATCGGATTTGAAAAAAACTCCTGACTTGATCGATTTGCAGCGGCTGTTTCATAACCTCCTTGCCGACACACTCAGTCAATGTTACCTCCATAATAACAAAACTAACTGGAATTACTTTCGATATCTGGTATCTTCAACGATAAATTTGAAACTTCCACTAAAAACGGAAATTGATATTGCTGAAGCTGTTGAACATTTAAACTGCTGCTTACAACAAGCCGCTTGAAATTCGACCCCGCCTATCTCTTTCCCAAAAGAGGCACTACAAATTTCTCCAAGTATTAAAGGAAAACTACAAGAAACGCGGATTGCAAGAAAAAAGTGTCAGCAAACTAGACACCCGGCAGATAAAATAAAATTAAATACACTCACAAGGCAACTTATAGAAGCTCTTGGTAATGAACGAAGCGCACAACTTAATCGTTATCTCAGTAGTCTTAACGCTACAGCAGATTGTGAGTATTCGCTTTGGAAGGCTGCTAGAAATATAAAAAGACCTATACTTCAGCTACCTGCCCTTCGAATAGGCTAAAGCGACTCCGAAAGAACAGCGACATTTGCCCGGCATTTAAAAACAGTATTTACCCCACACTCAATGGCTTCTTCATCTGATACCCTAGAAGACGTAAATTATGTACTAACACAAACCTATCAAATGGGCCCACCCATTATTACAACCAAAGTATTCAAAGAGCTCCCAAAAATAGGAGTTACTCTGTGAACGTATTTATTTAATGAAATTATATTAACTCGAAATTTTCCTGTTCAATAGAAAGTGGCTCAAATTAAAATGGTCCTCCAACCTGGCAAAAAACCAGATTCAGTTGAATCGTATCGTCCAATCAGCTTGCTACCGATCACTTCCAAACTTATGGAATGTCTTATTCTTAAGAGACTGTTTCCGATCATCGAAGAACGAAAAATAATACCAAATCATCAGTTCGGTTTTCGAAGAGAACACAACACTACCAAACAAGTTCATCGAATTGTTGAATACATTCACAATGCATTCGAACAAAAAATACTGTACCACAGCGTTCCTCGACATTTCCCAAGCATTTGACAGGGTATGGCACGACAGTTTACTTTACAAAATGAAAACTAGGGAGGGTTATAAAGTCTTATCTCAATAACCGAAATTTCTTCTTCAAGGAAGGAGATCATCTCTCTAATGAAACTAAATCACTATAAGTCACATTCACTCTTAAGCGAGACACTTGCCCACCTGTCAAACTCAACGATGTGGAAATACCACCAAGCAATGAAACCAAATATCTAGGAATGCATCTAGACTGAAAATTAACGTGGGAAACACATATATTCTCAAAAATAATTAATTTTGTGCCACCTTGCACATCAATAGTAATTGTTTAAATTGTTTAAACATTGAAATGTTAACTAACATTTACCAGAGAATTTAATGAGAATGAATTTGTGAACTAAATACGTTTTCTCTTTAATGAAGGCTGTAATTTTCTTGATTTTATTTGTATTTTTGTTGTTATTGTTAAATGCGATGTTTTGTCTTGTTTCTGTTTCTATTTTAATAATAAATATGTATTTATACTTCATTATTAATTCATTTATTTATGTTTACGGCTTTGCTTTAAAAATAGGGTAAACCTAAAGCGAGTAAGCCCATTTTGCAAACCACTACAATAAACATTGCGGGAAGGTGCCGAGTCCTGTTGAAACGTTCATAGTCTGCCACCGAAATGTTCGTCAGCCCCCGGATTCAGAGAATACTTTCCCGATAAAATTTCGCATTTACCTTGACGCCAAGCTCGATGAAAACATTTGGAGAGCTCCCTTCTGCGGCTCAAATCATTACCTGTGGCAGGTGCCTCCTGGTGTCCAATCGATGACTCATAATTCTCGTATGAACGGTCGGTCAAATAAACCCTATCGTTTTCGAATTGCTTCATTTGAAAAATTTTCTCGTCAGAAAACATAATGTTCGGGAATTGACCGCTTTCGGCCAAGGGAAGCAACTCCTTCGCTCTCTCAAGTCAAACTTGTTGCTGCTTTGAGATAATTTTTTAGTATGCGGCGGATGCTACGGTCAGATATTTTCAGTTATTTCGCCATTTGATTGGCACATCCTTGGGGATTTCGCTCAAGTCGCTTCTTCACGTTTTGCACGACGTTGCAGTCCTTTCATGACCACCTCCATGACGTTTCGCGATGCTACCAGTATCTTTTTAACGAGTAATGGTGCGATAAAAAAAAAAACTTTATTTACTTTAAGGTGCTCGTACTCGTTGTGATTTTTCAGCCAATTACAATGCAAACACACTATTACGTTTGAAATCCATTACTGATTTTTTTTTCGCGTTTACACTTGGCAATATGCTTCCGCGCGCTTGTAATTATAAAAATACTCTGGACTGTATTTAGCCAACTAACAGAAGTTGGTTACACTTCGAGTGCCGGACCCTGTATTTCACCCATAACGAGAATGGATTGCCTAGAACTTTACGTGGTGTAATGGAAAATGCGCTAAAAGCAAAACACCTGTATCACCTTGTTAGTACCTTAACCTCCATAAAATTTACTTAACATATAAAAATAAAAAAATTGTTAAAAGATATTCTCCCCCTTATGCCAGAAGCAATAAGGGCAAAGATGCTGATTTTCCAATTTTGAGTTACTAGATCCACGTGATTTTCCTTTCTGTATAATACAGAATACCATGCGTACAACAAAATCACAAATAATTATTTATATGAGACAAAAACCTTCGAGTTTTCATAAACTTTCAAATTTGTTTTTCCAAGATTTTCATTTTTAAAAATTCATGTTTCTACCATAGCGGGACGAATTCAATATTACAAGAGGTATGTATACATGTTTAACATTTTTAGGTCTCATTTGGCCCACCCTGTATAAACTCTTTCCTAATAACTTTGGCAGGTTTGATTGCATTTGACAAACTTTGCATTCTATAGATTCAAATCCGATGTCCTCCCTTGAGCTATATCGCTTTTCTGACGCCTAAGCCATTTCTAATCTTCACACACTTAGTTCTATCATAATTCTTTAAGAAATATCCGACGATGAGCTGTAACCCTAGTCTTTCCATTATTTTCTTGCATTGCATATTTTTTCATTCTGTAGAGACTACTACTTCTGTAAAATAACTTTTCACTGTAATTCCGCACCACTTTTTAGCACAACACCGTTATGGACCACCCTGCAATTATACAAAAGCAAAGCTCACTACTTATCCATATTTGTATGCCCGCAACTGTCCTTTTGTGAAAGAACCACAAATTGAAGGAGGATCCCAGCCAAACAAAACGCAATTATTGATATTATAGATATCATTTATATACATATATCATATGAATGTGTGGGAGTATATACATAAATTATGATCAATTTTTTCATAGCATCATTTGTAAGAACAAATAAAGTGGAAGATTTTTAATTAGGAAATACAATAGTAAGTCTGCAAGTGTTTTTAATGACTTTCAAAGTATATTCAATTATTGTAGCTTGGGGTGATTTCTGTTGAATTTTATTAATTCCCAACAAACTCAAACGAAAATGTGTGCCCGCCTCTTGAAAAGTAATTTATTTTATTATAATCCAATTAGTTTTTATACATATACTAGCTTTAACCCGCTGCCCCGCTCACGTAGAAGTAGTTTTGAGGGATTTGAGATATGTATATAAAAGAATTACAAACAATAATTTCATAGAAAATATTTTTTTATTAATAACCATAATATTACAATACCCGGCATCCGTTGCTAAGCCTAGTTGAATAAAATCAAAACAACCAATCAGAAAAATATCAAGCAAAATTATTTTTATTAATTTTCTATCTCAAACCGTTTTTGAACTTTGCATTTGGGTCATAGTTGAACAGCTTATACGGATTATGAAGTCTAGGGTGCTATAAACAGTGGGAAATAGGAAAAACGAAGATTTTTTAGATTAAATTTATGCAAATAATCGATTATTAGTGACATTGGGTGAAAATATGAATGTATAAAAATTTGTACGTCATTTGGTGTTGTCGTTTCGTAGTGATGCGCGGACAACGTACATACATTCACCTTTATAGTATAGATTAGTGCCTTTGTTTGTGTGAAAATTCCTAAAATTTTTATTTGAAGTGGATACTAGAGTTCTTTTTCCATAATGCTAATATGGGTGTCTGTCCGATTTAACTTACCATGTTGATGCACTTGTTTTGCTTTGCTTTGATAACTTGTATGGCCAAATGAACGCTGTTATAACTACCAAATGATTCGTAAAAGGAAAAAGAAAACATGAATCATGATGTTAAGTAGAAACTGTGAAAAAATATTGTGAAATTTTCGTTTAATAGTAAAAATGTACAAGATATATTAAAACGCCAATCGCGCCAACGACGAAAGTTTTGGGTACGCGAATCTTCTTTACATCGACAAAAACATAAGCTATTTGAAAGTGCTTTGCGCAAGCTAGCAAGATACGAAAATCAATTCAAGAAATCTCTTCGAAATCACTTTTGTTATTCAACTTTTGTTTTGCACGAATTGCTGGAGAATTCTTTAAACAAGTATTCAATGAGGGCTCCAATATCTTCTCAATGCAAATTATTTATAACACACAAATGAAGCTAAACTAAATCAAATTAAATGACAGACAGAAGTGTTCAATTCCTAATACCATAAGCGCTGCGAATAAAACCTTGCGTTATTTGAAGCTTCGTCTTTTGAAAAGTCTTTTTTTTCAAAAGTCCGCCATTTTGTTGTTTTTAAAAAAAAATTTCCCATTGTAGCACCTGCCAGAATGACAAGCCTATAGAATAATAATCAGTTTAACTTTTTCGTTTCAGATGTCCTGCAGAGCCAAAATCCTGTCATCAAAGCCAAGCAAGCAAAGCCAGCCTGCATTAGGCCAGACCCTTTAGAGTGGAAATAATTCAGCTAAGTAATCTTTAGAGCCTAGCTTGTCTAGTGATAACAGTATTAAGCTGAATTTGTCAAACTGTAGTGATGGATGAGGATTTTATGATTAATTCCACTTTACATAAATAAAAGCAGAAACATCCTTAAAGAAGTCATAGCTGCGAATATCTGGGGCATCGCTAGATGGTAAGTTGCAAACAAGTATTCTGGGGAAAATATCTGAGTTGAAAAGGTGTCTGACTTCTGGTTCATTGGGTAAAGGAGTCTGCTTTGGTAGAAAGTCAGATTCCGAGGCAGAATGGGCTGGGGAAATGGGCCAAAAATGATATTTATAGGAAAAAATACGAGATAAAAATGTGTATTTTTTTAATTTAGGGCTGTTGTCCCTGTAAAATACAGTCAAAATTTTTTGTAAGCATTTTATACCAAATTTGCGGAAAACTACAGATCTCCTATGGGAAATAAAATAAAAATATAAAAATAGGTAAAATATTTTTTGGCAATAGAATAAATTTATGGGAAAGCATCAAGGGGAAAAAGTTGTTTTAAGGCCATCCTAATGCCCACCTCCGGAAACACCAAAACCATAATAGCTGTCGCTCCTCGCAGGCAATTGCAAACCTCTGAATGCATTTCTGACATGAAAAAGCTCCTCATAAAAAACCATCTGCCGTCCAGAGTCTGGCTTAAAACTGTAGGTCCCTCCATTTGTCGAACAACATCAAGACGCACGCCACAAATAGGAGGAGAAGCTCGGCCAACGGGTGTAAGCGCCAATTATGATATATATATATATGTAAATATATATATTTATATTATATATAGATATATACATATATATGCATATGTATGTATACAACTGAAGCTGAGAAATTCAAAGTCAACAACTCCAAATCCATCAAATTATTTAGCGCTTTTGAATCTGAAAGGCAAGTTTTTAGTGCGCATTTAACTGTGTATATTTTGTTACATTTATATTTTGTTGGTTTTATGTAGTTATATTTTCACTCAATGAAGGTTATAGGCATGTTTTTATGGCCGCGCCACCACTCTCATTTGTCACTAATAATCGAATATTTGCTTAAATTTAATCTAAAAACTCTTGGTTTTTCCTATTTCCCACTATTTATAGCACACTCTAGACTTCATATCCGCATAAGCTGGTCAACTATGACCCAAACGCAAAGTTCAAAAACGGTTTGAGATAGAAAATTAATAAAAATAATTTTGCTTGATATTTTTCTGATTGGTTGTTTTAATTTTATTCAACAAGGCATAGCAACGGATGCCGGGTATTGTAATATTATGGTTACTAATAAAAAAATATTTTCTATGAAATTATTGTTTGTAATTCTTTTATATACATATCCTAAATCCCTCAAAACTACTCCTACGCAGGTTAAAGCTAGTGAAATATATTGTATTTAAAACGATTTTTATGAAATTTAACTCATCTTTCAAGAATTTGATTAGCTCTACATCTGCATGTTATAATATAATATCAAAGCATTGCATTATCTTCCAAACAAAATATGCATATGCATATACATACTTCTGCTCAAATATGAAGGAGACGGTATCAATAAAACGGTCCACGGATGACATATGTATGCCAAAAATAAATTTTTTGTTAGGACTGTTATAAGCTTACATGGCAAATTTCAGCGTGATGTCTCACATAGTTTGTTTTCTGTGCTACTGTAAACAAGTCAAGCTCGAGTGTGTTCTTCGAATTTAACGATGGAAATTCAAAGAATTTGTTTGAAATTTTATTATTCCAACAAAATTTCGGCTTCAGACGCCTTAAAAATGTTGCAGACAACCTATGGGGACTCTTCTCTATCGCGTGCACGTGTTTTCCAGTGGTACAAATCTTTCAAAGAGGGCCGTACATCGGTTGAAAACTTGCCTCATGAACGTCGTCCAGCAACATCAGTAAACGACGAAAACATCGGAAAAGTAAAGGAAATTGTGCTTGAAAATCGCACAAGTCGCAAAATCGGTTAACGCTGAATATTATTTAGACGTTTTAAAGCGTTTGCGCGAGAACATTCGTCTTAAAAGGAAGGAATTGTGGAACAACAAGTCATGGTTCTTGCATCACGATAATGCACCAGCTCACACATCACGTCTTGTTCGCGATTATTTGAACAAAAATAATGTTAATATCGTTCCGCAAGCACCGTATTCGCCTGATATGGCTCCATGTGACTTTTTCCTGTTTCCCAAGCTCAAGTTGCCGCTCCGTGGAAAACATTTTGAGACAATTGAAGTCATAAAAGAGAATTCGAAGAACATACTCGAGCTTGACTTGTTTACAGTAGCACAGAAAACAAACTGTGTGAGATATCACGCTGAAATTTGCCCTGTAAGCTTATAACAGTCCTACCAAAAAGCAAAAAATTTATTTTTGCCATATGTATGTCATCCGCGGACCGGTTTATTGATACCGTCTCGTTCATATTTGAGCAGATAAATACACCCAACTTTCATTTTACACGGTTTTTTTACATTAAAACTTATTGTTGCACGAGTCTCGACACAAAATGTTTTTCTAAACAAAACATAATTCCTAAAAGAATGCCTTGTTTATTAAAAATAAGTAAGGAAGATTTGCATCAAAAACGATGCAAAAACATTTTAGAACTAACTAAATCCGACTGTGCATTAAAATGTCCACGTATGTAACCTTTAGGTCGCGAGTAGCTGGATAACAAGTACTGTATAAGGTGGCTTAAAATTAATCATCCAATTTTGTTTGTGAATCAAAAAATTAT
Source organism: Anastrepha ludens (assembly GCF_028408465.1). Taxonomy (NCBI): domain Eukaryota; kingdom Metazoa; phylum Arthropoda; class Insecta; order Diptera; family Tephritidae; genus Anastrepha; species Anastrepha ludens. Next base: position 128,222,497 of record NC_071500.1, on the reverse strand, counting down.
TTTGAGTTATGGAAATATTTGACCATTATGCGCTCCATTGCTTGTCTGTTGGTACATATATTGAAGCTGTCTAGTGTCCAACTGTTAAATATGATTAACGTACAAGGCCTTTTGCAAAAATTATACATTTTCTGTTAGGGTGATTAGTTTTGCGCCACCTAACATAAACAACTGGAAAAGGCAAAGAACAGACTTTGGTACACAGATGGCTGGACATACCTGACATACTATGTAGTATCTGGCGTATCTACTGATGATAGCAGTTTTGTTTTATCCCTAATTTCAATTTGAATTCTTATATGTTTTGCACTTATGGATTGAATTTTCACGGTACACCAAAATTAATTTTTTGTTGTAACAAAAATGAATTTATTTTACATGTATTTCGTTATTACTTCTTTTACACAATTTTTTGGGAAAATATTTACAGTTTTTCTTCTTACACGATCGGTTTGAAGCTGTGGAACATATCCCCAAATTTACCATATGACGCATGCACTTTTTTACACGACTTTTTTGCACGCTTTTCGAGGGAGCACTTCTATCGTGTAAAAAGAGCTGGGTGTACATTTACCGTTGCCAGATGAAATGGTTGAACTAACCCCACAATATTTATTTCTGCCATGCCTACAGTGCCTATACAACTGTAGCAATGCAGTGTAATATTAACGATCCGCCCAAAAGTATGCTTCAAATGTGATTATATGCATTCACACGAATAGGTAAGTAATGTTGTTCATGGATGCGGTTGATTAATTTACATACATCTTTTATGCAGGTACAAACAGAAACAATCTTAAGAAATTTTGAAATTTCAAAGTTCGGACATGTGTGTGTGGAGTGGTTTACAAAAGATTATACATAAGTTAATGAAATGTTTATTTTTCTTGCAATAGGTTGCGTTGGTGCGGCGAAGTTGACGATTTTTGTCATTTCTTTTGAGATTTCACAAAATGTGATGAACGGAAAAATAGGAACATTAAGCAAGCGATTTATTGAAGGAACAAAATACATGCTTGGCAATTATTTTCAAAGATAACTTTATATATGCACATGCACTGGTTCGAGTGCCTTCAGTATTCTTCGCATTATGCCATTGTCGTCATGCATACATACATACATATGTATGTAAATGCAGTGGTTATTGACGTTCTTTTCTGAGTCCTTTTACTTTCAAACTTGGAGGAAGTTATTCGAAATTGTCGAAATAATACCGAATTGTATCGCTCGGAAACTAATGACGGAGGGAAACTTAGGGATTAATCGCACAACATTTTGCAGAAAACTACATTGCAATATACGGGAACACACAAATTGTAGCCACATTACTACCGTAACGTCAAAGTACATACAGTGACTCAAACGCTTAATCCTATACACTCATTCAAAAAAAAAACATTGTTTTCATTGATTTATAGTGTACTCAATTTAGTCACATATAACTTTTTGCAATATATCTGTGAAAAGAGGTTACTTGATTGTTCAAATACAAGATTTTGCACTATAACTCTTTCATTTAGACAACTAAAGCCGAGAATTTTTGGGGATTATATGTTACACTCAGCAATCAAACAAAGTATACTAAAAAAATAATCCAGATCGTTAGTCCGTGAGATATGTATATACAGGGTTGGCCATATTAAACTGACCCATGTGATTATTAAAAAAATATGGAAAAAGAAACATTTTTTTGTGTTTCATTGTGAAAAACATTTAATTTAGTTCAAGGAGATTCGTTTACATCACTTTTTGAATATGATATCGCGCAAGTGGTCGCCCTTAGCTCGTATAGCGTAATGTGCCCGTTTTTCGGCGTTTTCCATAGTTTTGGCCAGCGTCTCGGCCGATATGGCGGCTATTTCCCGTCGGATATTGGCCTTAAGTGCGCCTAGTGTCTTTGGCTTGTTGACGTAAACCTTAGATTTCAAATAGCCCCAAAGAAAAAAGTCCGGTGGCGTCAAATCCGGTGATCGTGGCGGCCAGTCAAAATCGCCGCTTTTTGATATCAAACGGCCAGGGAACAAAGTCTTCAATAAGTTGACGGTGGCTCGTGCTGTGTGTGGTGGTGCGCCATCTTGCTGAAACCAGAAGTGCTCCATACCATTTTCACGAACAATCGGCATCACAAAATCGGTTATCATGGCCCGATAACGCTCTTGATTGACGGTCAATGGTTGGTGTTGACCATTTTCAAAGAAGAACGGCCCAATGACCATATCAGCGCAAATGCCACACCAGACTGTAACTTTTTGGTCGTGGAGAGGTACCTCTTCAATAATTTGAGGGTTTTCAGTGGCGTAGAAACGGCAATTTTGCTTATTTACGGTTCCGTTCAAGGAGAAAGGAGCCTCATCACTCATAATGATTTGATGACGTTGCGTTTTTACAATCGAGAAGGAATTTTAAATGTACAGCTGAACAATTTCAGCGCGTTCTATTGGGGTGTACTGTTTCATGGTATAAATCTCCTTCGACTGACGCTTCCAACGCGGTGTGTCATTAGCTGATCTGAAATTACAGTAAAAAGTTATAGGGTTACTCAATGGGTCAGTTTAATATGGCCAACCCTATATATCTCCTATACCACAGAATGATCGGATATCAGCAAAATGGGGCCTATATATTGTAGAGCACTGATCATGGCCCTCAACTTGATTAGTTGGGGTGAAGTGATGCACTGTCTCTAGGCATGTCAGACGTCGCCCTCCTGGTGAAGATTATCGAACGGTACCTAAAAGTTTCTTTGGACGGATGATGAGAGAGTGGTCCGTTTTTGAGCTTTACCATATATAATATATGTATATAATTGGCGCGTACACCCTTTTTGGGTGTTTGGCCGAGCTCCTCCTCCTATTTGTGGTGTGCGTCTTGATGTTGTTCCACAAATGGAGGGACCTACAGTTTCAAGCCGACTCCAAACGGCAGATAGTTTTATGAGGAGCTTTTTCATGGCAGAAATACACTCGGAGGTTTGCCATTGCCTGCCGAGGGGCGACCGCTATTAGAAAAATGTTTTTCTTAATTTTAGTATTTCACCGAGATTCGAACCTACGTTCTCTCTGTGAATTCCGAATGGTAGTCACACACCAACCCATTCGGCTACGGCGGCCGCCATAGGAGCAGAAAATTAAACAGGTTTCAGACCTGTATCCTTACAAATGTCCGCGTGCAATTTTCGTGATAAATAAATGATGTAAATTATTCAAATTTTTATAAATTGTTTTTAACTACGAGTATATGTATCGCTTCGCTTCGTTTAATTTTTCCAACGTTAACCCTTATTTTGACAGACATATGAATTGTCATATAGAGTACCAATGGGTCTGACGGGACCCAATGGGTCTGGGTGGGAGTAAATCTATCATAATTTTGTGGAAACTTCAGTTTATCTTTATTGTAACATTTTAAAAACTTAAATAGAGTATTCTATAAATCAAAATAAATATTGAAATTAAAATTACTTGTTTTTTATGCAATTAAAACATATGTAATAACATTTCGAATGTTGCTGGCAAACAGCTTCTTCACACTCCTGGCAGAAGAATCTGGTTTTACGGCGATGTTTGTCTTGAGCATGGCATAAACTGCAATCCCGTTTTTTTTCTAAGGTATCACTTTTGGTTTCTGTGAGGGTTTTGGGCAGCTTCTGCCAAATGTGCTTGTTATATATACAAATGTCTACGCACAAGTTCTTGAATACATACCTTAGATTCTCCCAAAATAGCTTCAATTCCAGATCGACAAGCGGAATGCTTCATAACATGTATGTTGTTACGTCTGCACTCGATTTGCGGAAGTGCTAACATTTCCCATAAATCGCATAAAAAATTTCTGCGTGCGTCTAATTTAGTGTAATTGTTATTTTCTTTGCATATAACAAAACTTCCTAACGCCATCACATCTACAATATTGTAAAAAAACGCAAGCGTCCATCTCTTTGTCTTCCTTTTAGTAGTGTATCGAGTTAGCATTTGGTCCATGGCATCAACACCCACTTTATTTTTGTTGTAATACATTATTGCTGCTGGTTTTTGCTTGGCGCCTTCAACTTCCTTGTCATAATGAACCGTTGATAGTAATATCACTGCTTAGTTCTTCTTAGGAACGTATGAACAAATGGCTGCATTGTCTTTGTGGAATCCAAACTCAGAGGAAAGAATTGTCCTATTCTTGTGCTTTTTCATTTCGGGTGGGATGCATGCTTTATTGCTTCGAAGGGTTCCAACGTATGACAGTCCCAAGCCAATTAGACGCTTACATAAATTAAAACTGGAAAATAAGTTATCAGCAACTATTGTGCGCCCAGAATTTGCATATTTTGAAACCAAACGTATAAGCTCATTTTCTCCTTGGTTTTTTGCTCTCTCCTCATTGGGCTCTTTTCCGGTATAAATATTTCCAATCAAAGTATAATGGGTTTTTGCATCACATGCCCACCATACTTTTATGCCGTACTTAGCCGGTTTTGAAGGTATATATTGTGTAAATTTTGTTCTTCCTCGATAAGGAAAGAGTTGTTCGTCAACAGTTATCTCACTATACGGTCGAAAATTCTTTTGAAGATTTTCATTTAGAAAGTTCCAAATGTCTCGTATTGGTGCTGCTTTATCAGTTTCTGAGCGAAAAGATCTAGTACGCCCGTCATCTAAGTGTATATAACGTGATATTGTCAAAAAACGACGGTAAGACATCGTTGCTCTGAAAATTGGCATCTGGTTCGTTTTCCACAAAACTGACGCTGCCTGATTATTGTTATTGCTGACTCCTGCTGCAATAAGAATACCAAGAAAACCTCTCAGCTCTGCTTCGTTAAGATCTTGCCATTCTTTTAGATTAGTAGGTTGTTTCAAGTTCCATTCATTTGTTTTTGCCGTACCGTACTTGTTTGTTTCGCTTATAATAATATATGATATATTTGGTGTAAAAAATGCAACAAACACTTCAACAGGCGAATTCGATTTGATAGTTGGTCCACCGGAAGAACGCAGTATATTATGGGAGCGAATGCGACCACTTTGAGGCACTGTCTTACTCCAAACTGTCCCATCTTTTCCAATAAAGTTGTTACTTACATCAGTATTGAAATCGTCATCGTCATCCGCGACTTCAATTTCATATTCAGCTTCAATATCTGAAGCTTCAAGTGGCGACTCTATTTCATCGTCTAAGGCACCAAAATTAGAATCATTATCGCCATTTTCGCTCTCATTTTCAATCTCTTCGGCCAACGCATTTGCGACCAACTCATAAAAATTTGAATCACTACGTGGCACATTATTATAAATAAAATCTATTTTACTCATTTTTATGCAATAAATACACGCTTTCACTGAAAACACCGGCAATTCTTCACTTGAATGCAAACAACAATTTATGACTTCAAATGACACATTCAATATGAAGAAATAAAATTATTTTGTATTACGGGATTTCAAAATCAAATTAGCAAAGAGAGCCATGCACAAACCGAAAATAAAGTAGGCCGGTGCATACAAAAGTATATTGCCACTACGTTATACGCGTAAGGGTCTGGCTAGACCCATTAGTACTCAATGTGACTTTTTCACTGGAAAAGTTAATTTATTATATATCTATAAAATTTTATAATTAGCTGCATGAAAAAAACTATACTAAAATACCAAACCAAGGATATCAAGAAGCAGTAAAACATAAAAGAGCCTCCTGTCATATAAAATATATTAGTGAAACAAAGTTTAAAAAGGTCTGGCTGGACCCATTGGTACAAATGAGGGTTAAGATGGTTGACTTTTTTTGTACAATATAATCGATATTGACATCATCGACCTTAAAACTGCGCTGTTAGCTATGCCTTTTCTAAGCTAGATAAAGAAGCAAAGCCAATGGGTCCGAGGACAAAACCAGGAACTATAATTCTTGTCATCAAACTAACAGTCAGCGCACTCGCGTATCGGCATTTACGTCACTGTGGACAGATATTATTTTGAACTAAAGCGTGGCGCAAAATTAATCGGGTGGCGCAAAATTAACCATTCAACTTTTTACTAAAAAAAAATTATTTTGAATGACGGTAATCTTTATTTTGACCCTTACGTGCTCCATTGCTTGTCTGTTTGTATGCTGCAGCTGTCTAGCTCACAAGTGTCAAATATGATTGCCGTAGGACGATATTTGCAAATATTATAAATCTTTCCATAATTGATTAATTTTGCGCCACCAACGCAAAATAGTCCGGTCAATTTAGACATTCGAAGCTACTAAAATTCATAACAAGCTGAAAATGGATGAAATTGTTCAAAACATATGTAAAAACAAAATATTAAAGCCCCAATCGATTTGTCTCGAAAACGGTCCGTTTTATCGCAAAATTAACTCATACAAAACTTGTAGATCATTAAATTATCTACAAAAAAGGTGTCAATGATTTTTTCCCTAAATACCTCCGCTTCTAAGATATAACGAAGTAAAGAGTTGCAAGTGTCATAATATGCACACACTTCCACGCCACCTCGGAGGTAGTGTACTTAGCACGTTTTTTTTACGTGGTTTCCCCAGTAGGCCTATTCCACGGGTCTGTTGTGATTAAAATAAAAAAACGGAAGGAAAAAATGGATTTTCCGGATTTAAAACGGAAATAAAATTAAAAAATCGTAGATAAAAAATTTATTATTCCGGGTTACAGTCATATATTATATGTTACAGTCTTCTCCTTCTTCCTCTTCTTCTTCTTCATCCTGTCTGCAACTACATTGCGTCAACAACGAATTATCGCATGCCAGTTTGTCGGAACCGAACGAATCTTCTGCTGTTGGTGATTCAACATTAGAACACAATCGGCATTGACAATTTGTGCACGCCACTTTTTTGCAACCACATTTTTCACTGCATCCTTTTTTACAGTTGCAGAAAATCGTGTTTAGTATTTTCTGGTGCAGGTGGCAGTAAAGTCTGAATCGGTTCTAATGTATCATCGACCAACCTCCAACCCCAATCTGTTGCGTCTAGCTGATTAACAAGCCATACTTGAACATGGTAATACACCCGGAAAAGATGTTAATGAGCAGCTTCAGCAGCAACTAAATCATATTCAAATTCTATTCGTGCGACAACAGCTTCTGCTATAGCATCGGAACAACTCCGAGCTATTTCCAGAATTGAATCTTTGAATTGAAGTGTACTTACATGGCTAATTCAACGACGACGTCCCACTTATTTTTTGATCTTGCGCTCTTCGTTCGTTTTCATACCACAAAATATGCATAATTTTGACGTGATAACGTTTTATAAGCCGGCTGCATGCACAAAAAAATGTGTCGTTATCTTGCTCAATCGCCGTTACCTTGATTGAACTGCAAGCGAAAGCGCGGAATGAACGACAAAGAGCACAATCGGCCCCCGCTTTCGGCAACGTTCGACATCTGGCTCTCTACTACTTGAGTGAGCATATATAAGTTTGTATATGCGCATGTGTATATAAATTCACATATTTGTATTTGCATATGCCTTCTTCCTGTGTGCATGGTAATGAACCATTTCTCTGTTGAGAATAGGACGATGATAGGAAAAGTAGGGAATGAAAGGGAGTGTTTCGAGTGTAATGTGTCTTGAAAAAGTCAAATCGATAATGGTGCCTCTTAGTGTTGTTGACTTATTAACGTCTGATGCACAATCGAAATTGAACATACCTTTCATGAACTTGATCAATGTTTCGTAATTGTTCACGTTTGTGTAAATGTAACTTGATCAATTCCATTACGATTCCATTTACCTCCTTCCTTATATCCATACAAAATATCTATCAAACAAATAAAATTAAAATTTTCTTTTGAAAAATGCAACCGTTCCATTAGTATTTTCTTATGACGTTGTCACGTTAAACTATCGTCAGTAAACCGACTTTACAGACAACTTCTTTTTTAAAACAAAAATCGGATACACGTGATCTAGTACGGGGAGGGATTACTTCAGGTGTATTAGCTTCTTGTTCTTCATGTTGTCTTTTTTTAGCTGACGCAATACCAGATTTCGAGTATAATTTTTACGACAAGTATCGTTTGGTGTCACAGATTTTTATTTCTTCAGATATTCCGAATATTCATCTGCTCGTTCGATACCTTCATTGATTAATGTCATCATACCACGTTCGACAGTAACAGTTGCACTTTCAGTTAAAATTTCAGCACAAATAAAACAATATTCCGACATTTTTATAATAAAAATTGAAGCAACATAAAATTGGTTAAAATAAACACGTGTTTTCACTACGGAGTGACGCTCAAGACTAACGGTAGTTCATTTAGAGGGAATTCTCACAGAAAGCAGGTATACGTCCGTAGTCAGGCACACAATTGAATAGGTGGGCAGCTGTCGTTTCAAGGTTACACCAGCATATAAAATAAGGGACTGGGTTTCATTATACCTACTATTCTGAGAATTATACTTATGTGTATGTTTTATATATTAAATCTCAGTTAAAATCACCGATAGAAAAGGATGTTTACTTATATTACAGCTACAAAAAAGTATATGTATACGTGGCAACTCTTATTACACTTGCAACTCTTTTCTTCGTTATATCTTAGACACGGTGGTATTTAGGGGGAAAAATATCAGTATCTTTTTTGTAGATAATTTTATGATCTACAATTTTTGTCTGAGTTAATTTTGCGATAAAACTGACTGTTTTCGAGAAATTCACTAGAAACCCATTTTTTTAACCTTTCACCTCAAGTCAATTTTTCCCCCCGGCCGGATCGATATGTTTTGAACAATTTCATCCATTTTCAGCTTGTTATGAATTTTAGTAGATACACCCTTACGTCTTGGCGTAATTTGACTAAAACAAAAACAAATTTGTTAATTATCTAATCTGCTACTTTAAGTATTGTCAAGACTTCCGATTGAAAGACCATTGCTCTCATACCTAAAGCAGCAAAGCATGTGTAGTTCGGGTTCACTATCCGGTTACGGTCCGATTCAGAACCATTTTCAGTCTAGAAGCCGTCGGTGTAGAAAGTTCCTACCGAGCTTCCTATGAGAAACGGAAAACGTATGACATAATTTCTTCCAAAAGAAACTCCAGTAATAAAATGACTGACAATCTGACTGACAAAACTGACAATTACCATTTCGGTTTGTCTTTCGACTCGTCAATGGCCTTCCATAAATAGTTGCCCTTTAGACAACGAGCCTTTCCCTTGGCCGGCATGTATATCAACCCGTATTGTCTCTAAATGGTTGTTGTTTCATGAATATCTCATCTGACATCTCCGGATGTTTTAACAAGGGGTTGCATTTTATTCTTACAACTGCTGTACATTTCAAAAGATATTATTTCTGTCATTCCCTTACTCCCCTAGACCTCCAAATATCATTCCTTTCCTTTAGCATTCGGGATATCAAATCTTAGTTATCGTTCAAAAAGATGTCCGAGACAAGGGAATAGGGTGCATTTGGTCAGTACTCCAACTTACACAGTTACACCGCCATCCGTTGATAGGGTCTGATTAGCAATACGACTAAGCCATCGCACCGCATCAGGACGTCTGCTATCGCAAGTCAAAGCAACTTTAATTTATTTTTTGTTTGTTTTATGGTGACATAAACCACAAAATTTTAAGAAATGAAAATGCATTCACATAAAAACACATATCATAAAACATGAATTTTGTGAGGCGTCGTCAAGAAGACAAAGTTCGGTATTATGCCTTGTGAAAATAAGTTACGCGAGATAAGGGGTTAATAGAGATTGCGGTGCTGTAAGAGCTTTCAATCTTGGATTAAAAGACTATTTATGAAATATAATTTGCATTAGTGGAGGATGATTCCATATATAGAAGTCCACGCAAGTGAGGAAAGTTACTGATAGTCATTCAGTATGGGAGTGGTCAAGACGATTCTTCTACATATGGTTCAAGCAGCACACAACTTCCGGGATAAGTATCCTCTTCCAAGTATCCTCTGGGTACGAAGCATCCCAGGATAGCTGGTTGTGCGCTGGGTTTGGGATCCGCCACTTAAAAGTCCCCCCAATGAAAAGATTAAAAAACCCTCGGATGAGAACTTCCTATACTGATGATGACCCCTGCAAACGAACTAAGGACTACGATTTGAGAGCATGCACTTGGAGTATCCGGACTCTTAATGGGGGAGGTGCCTCTGCCCGGCTGGTTGATGTCCTCGTGAGAGTAAAGGCTGACATCATTGCCATTCAAGAGATGCGATGGACGGGGCAAGGCAAGAAAAACATAGGACTTTGTGATGTCTACTACAGTTGCCATGTAAGGGAGCACAAATTCGGTGTCGGATTTATTATGAGAGAGAGACTTCGTCGCCAAGTACTGTCAGTTACTCCGGTGGACGAGCGTCTCGCAATAATCCGCATCAAAGAGCGATATTTTAACATCTCGCTCATTGCAGCACACGCCCCGATGGAAGAGAAGGACGATGCGACCAAATATTCCTTCTATGAGTGCTTGGAACGCTCCTATGAGTGATGTCCCCGCTACGACATAAAAATCGTGCCTGGTGACTTCAAGGCCAGGGTGGGCAAAGAGGGAATTTTCGGTCCCACAGTCGGAATATTCAACGAAACATCCGGTAACGGGAAGAGGCTGATCGATTTCGCCGTGGCCCGAAGCATGGTATTCTGCAGCACCAGATTCCAGCATAAGAAGATACACCAAGCTAGCTGACTGTCTCCTGATCGAAAAACACGAAACCAGATCGATCATGTTGTGATAGATGGAAGACACGCTTCTAGTGTATTATGTAGATGTACGTACGATCCGAGGACCCACCTACGCAAAGAATGTTCAACATCGAAAAGCTGCAATCACAACAGACAGCCAGAAGATTCGCCACTCGACTCTCACTCCTGCTCTCAGAGAGTACTGCCCAACAAATCGGCATGCACGAGCAATGGAGCAACATTTATCGTTCTTTACGTACCGCCACCGAAGAAGAAATTTGATGCCGGTGAGCCCGAGAAAATAGTTCGTACGACGAGGAATGTTTTCTTGCCGCAGAAAGAAAAGATGCTGCCTATAGAGCCACGCTGCGATTGGGCGCAACTCGAGCCATGTGGGATCGCCAGCGAGAGCTAAGAAAGAAAGAGAGACGTATTATCAGAAAGAAGAAACGAGAGGCCGAAATACACGAGTGTGAGGAGCTTGAGGTGCTGGCCAATAGGAACAATGCCCGAAAATTCTACCATAAAGCTCGGCGGCTTACAGAAGGTTTTAAGACCGGGGCGTTTTGCAAGAACAAAGTCGGCGGTCTGGTGACTGACATCCAGAGCATACTTAAATTATGGAGGGAGCACTTCTCGAACCTTTTACATAGTGAAAGCTACTCAAGTCACAGAGAATGGGAAGATCCCGATACGCCAATCGTTGACGATAGAATTGTCGTTCCGCTATTCGACCATGACGAGGTGAGAATAGCGATAACGCGGCTAAAGAACAACAAAGCCGCGGACGCCGACGGACTACCGGCTGAGCTATTCAAACATGGCGGCGAGGAGCTGGTAAGGTGCATGCATCAGCTTCTATGCAAAATATGGTCGGATGAAAGCATGCCCATCGATTGGAATTTAAGGGTGCTCTGCCCAATCCATAAGAAGGGTGATCCTGCAGTCTGTGCCAATTACCGCGGGATTAGTCTTCTAAATATCGCCTATAAGGTTCTAGCGAGCGTATGGTGTAGAAGGCTGAAGCCCACCATCAACCAATTCATTGGACCTTATCAGTGTGGCCTTAGAACTGGAAAGTTTACCATCGACCAAATTTTTACAATATGCCAAATTTCGGAAAAGACCCATGAAAGGAGAATCGACACACACCATCTTTTCGTCGACTAAAAAGCTGCACTTAACAGCACGAAAAGGAGTTTTCTGTATGCTGCGATGTCTGAATTTGCCATTTCGCAAAACTAATACGGCTGTGCACAATGACGTTGCTCAATACCAGCAGCGCCGTCAGAATTGGGAAGATTTCTCCGAGCCGTTTGATACCAAACGAGGTTTCAGACAGGGTGACTCGCTGTCGTGTGACTTCTTTAACCTGATGTTGGAAAGGAACGTACGAGCCGCAGAGCTTAATCACACAATATTTTATAAGAGCGTATAATTGTTAGCGTATGCCGATGATATTGACATCATCGGTCTTAACAACCGTGCTGTTAGTTCTGCCTCCTCCAAACTGGATAAAAAGGCAAATCGAATGGGTCTGGTGGTGAACGAGGACAAAACGAAGTACCTCCTGTCATCATAAAAACAGTCGGCGCACTCGCGTATCGGCACCCACATCACTGTTGACAGTTATGATTTCGAGGTTGTAAAAGACTTGGTTTATTTCGGAACCAGCATTAACACCGATAACAATGTTAGCTTGGAAATCCAACGTAGAATCTATCTTGCAAACAAGTGCCGCTTTGGACTAAGTAGGTAACTGAGCAGTAAACTCCTCTCTTGACGAACAAAACTAACAATCTACAAGGCTCTCATAATGGCCGTCCTAACGTATGGCGCAGAAGAGTGGACGATGTCAACATCCGATGAAGCGACGCTTGAAGTGTTTGAGAGAAAGATTCTGCGCAAGATTTTTTGACTTTTGCTCCTTGGCAATGGCGATAAGCAGGTAGCAGAAGAAGAGGAATGCCTCCTCTGCGTTGAAAAGATCAGGTGGAGAAGAACTTTGCTTCACTTGGTGTGGCCAACTGGTTCCGGTTAGCACGAGAGAGAAAAGACTGGCGCGCTTTGTTAAACTTGGCCCAAATCGCGTAAGCAGTTATCGCGCCAATTAAGAAGAGGAAGAATTTGCATTAGTGAAGAGAAAAAAATCGCTACAAATGGATTTATCATGTCTATACCTGAAATATTCGCTCCCATATGTCTCGAACTTTGCTTCTACTGCCAGCGAGTTACGCACAAGCACACACGGCTTCGTCGACCGGCTTGAAGTATCTGAAAATTACAAATATGCGCTCAAACCTGATTTAGGAATCAAAAAAATTAATATTCATTAACTTATAAACAAACAAAATAAAAATCAAACAAAATAAAAACCAAACAAAATCACAAGGTTTATTGAGCAAACTGTTCCAAAACAAACTAAAGCTTTACAAGCTACTGAACGCATTCCAGTAAGTAATAGGTTTTAAGTTCAACACACCAAAAATTTTGTGAGAAAAAGAAACAGAATAAAACAGAAAAAAAAACAAATCTGTATTAATTAAAGAATATAATTATTTTCTCGTTTATAAAAGTACTATATACATACAGGGTATGTCAAATACTGGAATCTTTTTGTATTATGTACAATACTATTTTCACACTGGCTGCTTTTTTGCTACTCTCAATCTAGTCCCAATCGCCAATGAAAATAGTACTAACGATTTTTTTCAATAAGCTGGTCACACGTTAACTGAACAGCTGTATTCTGGAAGGTTTTTGAATTGCGACAATGCACAGTGTTTCAACAATTGAAAATCATTTTGCTTTTAAAAAGTTCTGCCATATGAATATCTTTATGGCTACGGTTGAATGAAATTAGATGTTATCTAAAATTGTCCATTTTTTTATGTAAATGAAGCGGCTCAACAAAATTTCGAATGATCCTTTCTCAGGGTTGAAATTAGTACCTTGTAGAGCTATCGTTTTTGTTCGGGTATATGAGAACACCTGATCGATGCTCATTACTCGAAAATATTCGATCGTGAGCAAATTGTTCAACCGGCGAAAATTTCTAACAAACATTGGGCAATGAGCAAACTTCGAGCGAGCTTAAGTAGCTTGGGATTGGATATTTCAATCTGATTTAGAATCTTATTGTAGCAGTTGTTTTAAATCGTTTTTGAGAAACACATCACTAAAAAGGCTATGCGGTGTTTACTTGATTATTTATTTATTCCTCTAAATAATAATTATTATTTTTATAATTACAGTACCATCTGTTGAAAGAGGGCGCCCCCTAAATTATGTGAAATGTTATAAGCTAAACAGATTCATTATGTCAACAATCCTTTTCTCCACCTAAATTCATATAGTCGACACAATGTGCAACGCGCCGGCTCATTTCTTGTTTATTGTGAAAAAACATTCCTTGGTGAAAAAAGCATTCCAATTTTGCTGCATCCCTATAGGTTCTATAGGGTGGATGCATCCTGAGACTTTCTCTTATTTACCAAGATGAAGTCGCACCTCAAAGAAACCCAACTTGGCGGCATACGGGAGATCAAGAATCTTTAACCGCGTTGTTGAACTCCGGAGGATTATTAAGGATGGTTTCATAACTTAACACATTCGTCTTCATATACATTTAGCTAGAATCATGCACTGTTTTTTATGCTGGGTCGATAAAATGGCGGGAACCCCCGCATTTCGTTTTTCAATACTTCATTTAGTTAGCATAAGGAAAGTGCAAAATTATTTCCAAAGGGAAAGGTTCGTTGATTAAAAAATAATTAGACAAGATATTAAGGTTCAGAAAAATTTCGCACGATTTTCGACAAGTAGTAATCTTCAGGAACTCTTGGTTGCGCCTGATATAATTCTTTATATACTTATATTAATAACAAGCAATATTAAAAAAAATTAATAGGACTATGAATAAGTTCGTGCAGTTTTTTTTCGAAATTTGAAACTTTATTGACGTAAAATGGTTACAAATTTAATATTCAAAATATTGTCCATCGCTTACTACTACTTTTTCCCATCTTTCTGGCAATTCACGGATTCCCTTTGTGAAAAATTCGGTCGGTTTTGCCGCAATCCACGAATCGATCCATTTTTTGACTTCATCGTAATTACGGAAGTGCTGGTCAGCCAGGCCATGTTGCATCGATCGGAAGAGATAGTAATCGGATGGCGCAAGGTCTGGACTATACGGCGGGTGGGGTAGGACATCCCATTTGAGCGTTTCTAAGTATGTTTTGACCACTTGTGCAACATGTGGCCGAGCATTGTCATGTTGCAAAATAACTTTGTCGTGTCTATCGGCGTATTGCGGCCGTTTTTCTCGCAGTGCTCGGCTCAAACGCATCAATTGTCGTCGGTAGACATCCCCCGTAATCGTTTCATTCGGTTTCAGTAGCTCATAACAACAACACCCAGCTGGTCCCACCAGATACACAGCATAACCTTCAGGCCATGAATATTCTGCGCCGACGTCGATGTTGAAGCATGGCCAGGGTTGCCCGACGTTTTGGATTGTCGTAATGGATCCACTTTTCATCGCCAGTCACAATTCGATGCAAAAAACCCTTTCTTTTGTGCCGTTGAAGCAGTTGTTCGCATGCCATAAAACGGCGTTCAACGTCTCTTGGCTTCAATTCATACGGCACCCAATGGCCTACCTTTCGGATCATTCCCATGGCTTTTAAACGTTTGGAAATGGTTGATTGATCAACTCCCAAAGTTTTTGCAACCTCTTCTTGCGTTTGAGCCGGATCTTGATCGAGCAATTCCTCCAATTCGGTATCCATGAACTTTGGCGGCGCACCCTCGCGTTCTTCGTCTTCCAAGCCAAAATCACCACTTTTAAAGCGTGCAAACCACTTCTGGCACGTTCGCTCAGATAGAGCATGCTCACCATAAACTTCCACCAAGATACGATGACTTTCGGCTGCTTTTTTCTTCATATTAAAATAATGAAGAAGAATTCCCCGCAAAAACACATTATTTGGCACGAAATTCGACATTTTCAAGTGTGGTAAAAATATTGTTGTTTACGCTTCAAATAAAAAACTTATACTGACGTTTGTGCCTTACGACAGTAGCTCTCCAATGAATGTTTGGAAATGTGGATCGATGGAATAATAATCAAGTTACGCCATCTGTTGTAAAACCGCACGAACTTATAAATAGACCTATTATTTGAGATGTAAGGAAAAGTATTTTAAGTCCACTAAAAGGGGGTTTAAAAAACTCATAAAAAAGTACCGAAAAATGCTCAAATATGACACCAAAAATTAAACTGAAAAAGGGAACCAAAAGTCCCTGAAATCGAGCCCTAAAACGCACTGCGACCAGTGTACCTGTGTAGAACGAAAAATCGCTCTTTTTTTTAATCCATTTATTTATTGCAATCTGTTATCTAACATTCAGCAATATTTGTACTTAAAACTAAAACATTTTATTAGACATGTATGGAACGCACCAAGTGGTGCAACCAATTCTATGATATTTGCCTATTAGCATAATAAGACTTGCTTTTCAGACTGCTAAAGGAGATGGGATTGAGAGTTATTTCTGTTATTTAAGGGTTTATGTGCGTATTGTTATATGTTATATGTGTTATTAAAGGGGACTTATTGTGTCAGAAGTCTGTTATTGTGGAATGTGGCAAGCTTTTTTATTTCTTCAGCTATTGTGAGAAATTTGATATCACGATGTATTTGGGCATTTGCGATGTAATTGGTGCGTTCTTAATCATTCTTAGGGTTTCTGACTGGAATCTTCAGTATTTCGATGTTAGAGTTAGCTGCATTGCTTCAGAGTTGTATGCCATAGGTACATATTGGTTTTAAGATAACTGAGTAGAGTAAGTGTTTACTTTTGAGAGAAACATGAACATTTCGATTAAGCAACCAGTATAGGTTTCGGAGTTTAATTCCAAGTGCTTTGCGTTTGGTGAAAATATGTGTTTTCCATGTAAACTTGCTGCCGAGGTGCATATCAAGAAATTCTGTAACATTATTTTGGGGAATTATTACATTATTGATTTTAACGGACGGGAAGTGTTTCGTTTGAGTGCAAAGTGCAGAGACGGGCAGATTTTGTCTCGTTAGTTTTTGTTTTCCAGACTTTAAGCCATTGAGCTATTTTATCAAGCCCTTTATAGAGTTTGAGGGAAACCACTTCGGGGTGGGAGTCTATAGCAAGTAGGGTGGTGTCATCTGTGAAAGTTCCGAAGACTGTTTTCATTGTGATTGTAGATCTTGTGTATAAAGCAAATAAAGTATTGGAATAGTAAACATAAGTATAATGGGTATACTGCCTTGGGCTACGCCAGCTAAACTTTAAAGAGTTCAGACTGTTCTTCATTTGGTTTAAGAAAGAAGTGTCGGTCTTTAAGGTAGGACTTAATAAAAGTATAGAAATGAATGGGTAGGCTGAGTTTTATTAAAGCTTGAGATGTGTCGAGAAATGCGGCCGTGCAATACTCCTTAAGCTCCCAAAAGCTTTGTGAATACCATTTACGAGTATGTGTACATCTTCGATGGTACCGTGTGTTTTTCTATTAATTCCGATTAATTTTCGGTCTTCAATTATGTGCATCATTCTTTTGGGAAAAAGGTATTCCATAACTTTAGGCAATGGGTAATAAGCTGATCGGACGATATGATTCCACTTTTTCTGCGCCTTTCCCTAGTTTAAGGATCATTTTTATTTGTGCGGCTTTCCATTGGGGCGGGAACAAAGCAAATTAATCTGATAGCATTGTAGATATACCTGAGAAAAGAGATTCCTTTATCGGGCAGTTGTTTGAGTAGTTCTCCAGTGATGTGATCATATAACCCTTTCCGACCTATGGCAAATCTAGCCAACCAATTGGTATGCATTTTTGGTCCCTATCACTTTGGTCAGTGTAGAAAATAGCTAAAAAGTTTATTTCGCCGAATCTTCTGTGTATCCTTTATTTCCAGGATACGCACAATTGTTGCGTTTCGGCCTGAATACAAATAAAAATCTAGAAATAAATACAAATGCACGTTGCAAGGTATGTTAATTTATTTTATTTTTATTAGGCACTTTTATTATTTTTCTGTATGATATTTCGCAAAACAATTTTGTCTTTTATTTAAACACAAATAAACTTTACATTTGGTACAAAATAAACGTGTGCGGGATTTACAACCAACACGCCTGCAACATCTTGCTAATGATAAATCATGCTCCTCTGGTATATGATTGTACCTATCAAGCTTCTTATCAATGCATGGCTGTTCAGATGGTCGATACTTTTTAGATACACTTGGAGTTTCTTCTTCTTCGGTATCGGAGATATACTCTTCACGTGGCCTTTTCGCAACAGCTATCAGTTGCTCAGCTAATGCTAATCTAAAACTTAGTAAGTCATGAGAATCCGCTCGAGATTTCGAATTTATTTTGCAAAGTTCTCTGTACTGTAGCCAAGAGTTGCAGCATGCAAGATCAATAAAATGAATGAAAACCTTAAACGTCCACTTACGAGTTTTGAAAAACGAACGGTATGCCTCCATTAATTGATCACATATATCTACCCCTCCCATAGACTTGTTGTATTCTCGCACTATCCTTGGAGCCGGTACTTCAGCATACCTCTTTTCCTTTTTTTCCCAGCGTTTTACATTGGAAACAGGCCCGCAACCATAAGCTGATGATGCCAAGATTACCGCTTTGGAATCCTTCCACTGGACCACGACAATATTATCCTCGCTATGACAAAATTCTTCCATATCACCCCTTTTCATTTGCCTTTCCTTGGTAAGGTGGATGTTTTTTATTCTGTTCCTCATTATAGTCCCTGTAGCATAAATACCACGGTTTAGTAAAGCCTGAAGGAGTGGTATTGTCGTAAAGTATCGGTCAAAAAACACTTTTGAACCTTCTGGAAGTGTTTCAACCAAACGTAAAACGAAGGCTTGACCTACGCCTAATTTCGTATTGGAAAGTGGTGTCGTCTTTCCTTGGTAGATTTCAAAATCGAGTACCAGCCCTTCAGATGTCGTTAATACTTCGTTCTTTAATCCCACTCCTCTAGGTTTGTTAGGAAGGCTTTGTCTCACGGGGCAACGACCAGTAAATGGGATCATTTGCTCATCTATGGAATAATTATCTCTTGGCTTATCTAGGAATGCTCCGACATGCCGATCATACAGCTTCAATTAATGGATTAATCCTCCAAAAAACATTTGATTGTTTCCCTGCTTCTGTCACTCCATTTTCGTCCATAACATGGAGGCGCATTCGCAATAGAAAAAAGCGATCAATGGACATTGTATCAGCAACAATTGGAAGCCTCGTTTTGGTCTCCCAGTACATGCGCAATCTTGGATAACGTATGCAGCCCATCGCAATATTTTTGCAAAAGAAATTCTTTATTTCACCAATTGTAGTCCCCAGTGGTTTTCCTTTCGAAAACATATGGTATCTGTTTGTGTATTCCGCAATGCGTTTGAAAAAGTCGTCATTAAAATATTTATAAAAATAGTATTTAACTTCCACAGAAATGGAAGCACTCTTTTCCAGATTTATTTGAAATGGTCTTTTCCTCCAAATTTCGCGGCGATTGCTGTTTTCATATGGTGGTTCCTCAGTACCTTCGCCATTCCCTTCGTCACTGTCATCACTTTCATCATTTGCTGATTCACTGTGTGCGCCAGGTAACTCCCAAGTAGCATCTTGAAGGTCATCATCGCTACTAAAGTCCTCCAAATCCGAGTCTAATAGTGCACCCAATATTTCGTCTTCAGTCAATTGCTCTGAGTGAAAACAAAAGCAAACAAATATTTCGTTAAATAAGTCCTAACACGCACAATTGTGTCACTTCAAACTAAACTGGCTGTACATTAATTAACGTCACAAAAATATACTTAATTTCACTTTTTAATTAAAACTTATTTTGTTCTTTTTATGATAACACATTTTTTAAATATAAATTTCTCTGTTTACACAATTTAAATAATTTTTCTAACTTACTCTTTCGATTCATTTTTGCAAATGATTGAAATGACACATCAAAATAGCAAAATTCGCGAAAAATAACAGACACCAATAACTGTTCGTTGTGTTTTTATTAAGAAAATAGCTCGCAAAATTGTGTATATCAGGTTGAATTGCACTAGTGCAGATATTTTTGAAAATATTAGGACTTAAACTTATACGCACAATTGTGCGTACACGGTCGGAAAGGGATAAGGGAGCTTTCTTTGTTTTGAGCCTTTTTATTGCTGTTTTTACTTAGTTTTCCGTAATTTTTCTTATGAGCGGATCCATTTGGATGAGTTCCAGGGTGTCTTTGACTTTTTGGGCAGGGCTTAGCAAGGGTTCGACTTCATATGGTACAAAGACTCGGGATAAGTAACGAGGAAATGTATGAGCATTTTCCAGATCCGATTTAGCCTACTTATTTTTTTCCATTTTGTTGAGTGATTGTGTTAAAATTGGTCTTTTGAATTTTTTGGCTGCTTTCTAAAGAGAGCATTCAGAGGATGGGAATGCATCGAGGTTACTGAGGTGGTTTTGAAATTGAATGTTACGTTCTTTTTCAAGGGGTTTTGAGTTCTTATGCGAGCGAGTTCAGAATTTTTTTGTCTTTAGGGTGTCTGTTTTGTTGCCATCTTTTTCTCGCCTGGCGTTTTCTTTTAGCTTTTTTTGAACCACAATATTCAGTTATGTCTTTATTCAATTTTATCAATACTGGAGAGGGATTAGAGGTTAATTCGTCACATGACTTACAGGTTATTTCACTTTCTGGAATACCTTTCGCAACGCAAAAGTGAATGAGATCGGGGATTTTGTTTGAGTCACTAGGTCAATAGGTCGATTGTGTCAATATGTTGGAGAACTTGAGGAGGTTGTGCTAAAGTTCAATTCTTTGATGGCGGTCAAGAGTTGCCGACTTTTCGGAGTAGAGAGATGGGATCCCCACTGCGTGTGTTTCGCGTTATAGTTGCCTCCAGCTTGAAATCTATTTTAAAGAGTTTTAAAGAATTTTTTGTATTCCTCCGTTTTGATAGACTGGTTGGGTGCGCTGTATATAGAAAAGATTGTGAGGGGACTGGGTAAATTCTCAACAACTATGCTTGTGGCATTTATAGCTTCCGTACAATATAAGTTAATAATGCAGTGTTTCATTCCTTTTTTTATGAAAATAGCAGAGCTTTTTATCGGAGTGCATTGTGTGATAAATGTTGTAATTTGGTATTCGAAAATAACTTTTATCGGTGAAATGAGTTTCAGATATAAAAAGGTTATCTATGTCATGGGATTTGATAGATTTCCAATGTGTGTTTTGATAGCCCATTGTCATTCCATAGGAGAATATTCATGGGTTTGAAGGGTTGAATTTTTGAGTTGTGAAAGTTATCAGCAGATTCATCATTGATGAGACCTCTTTGCAACAAGCTTACTTAAGAAGTGCGATCATTTCTTTCATTTCACTTGGGGACTCGGATATTGTTTCTTTGGACTGAGAGCCTGAGGGAGCATTTGTATTTTGTGGAATATTTTTAACTACGATACTTGTGAATAGGAGGGTGAGTTTGAATTGTATTTGGGTGGTTGTAGTTGAATTGTAGTTGGACAACAGGAGCAAATATTTCATTATTTCTTCTTACTGGCGGATATTTCAGTTTTTGCAAATTTTTATATACCATGCAGCCTTTGTAATTGGCTGGGTGATTGCCTTCACACAAAGCGCACTTAACGGTGTCACTTTTCATCTTACACGAATAGTTTACAGATAAATGAGCTTTAGCGCATTCTATGCAGACTGGTCTCTTTTGACAGAAAGATTTAGTGTGTCCATATTGCTGGCAGTTAGCGCATTGAGGGATATCACGTTTCGGATGTGGGGCCTCAAATATAATTTTTGTATATAGAAGACACCGTAAATATCCTTGTTATTTGGATCTTGTTTTAATTTAATGATGCAAATTGAGAGAGGTTTTTTAGTTGTTCTGTGTTTCATATTATACATATATATTTATTGCCTTGTGACCGAGATTTGCGAGTTGAAGAGAGATGTCTTCTGTGCTTGTGGAGTGATGCATGTTTTTTGAAATAACTTTAGAGATCCTTTTGTGTTCAGGCTTGTAAATATTATTGTATATAAAATTTTGTTTGTTTTTCTTCTAAAAGGTTTACTATAGTTTTGTAGACGTCGGGTTGAGTTTTAGAGCATACGAGGCTGGAGCTTTTTCTGTTAGGAGGTTCATCTATGGGATGATATTGTTAACTTAGTCAACTAGTATTGGGGGAGGTTTTGGCATTTTTTCCTGGGGTTTGGGATTTTCATCTACCTCCTCGATTTTTAATGGAAAGAATCGATTCTCTGTTGTTTCCGAGCTGCCTAGCCAATACTGGTCAAGTTTGGCTTGCTTTTGGTTTATTTTGAGCTTACCTGGGCTATCACGGGGTGCGTTTTTTTACTTCTACGGATTTGCAATCACTACCTTTAGAATTGTTGATAAAGCGGATGCAGTTGCTGCTGCGTGTTCAACGAATTTGGGGGCTGTCCCGAGGTAGATGGATGTTGCTTTTGCACATGCCTTCTTTTGGGTGGGGAGTGACCAATTGGCATGTTTATGTTTTTTTTTATAGGTTAAAAAGTTCTTTGCCAACTCTTACCAGAAACCATATAAATGTTTTGCATACTTTTAGGCCGATTTTTTCAGCTGGTGGGGTTGAGCTCACAGATGACTTGGGGTTTTGTTGGAATTTTTTTTGTGCACTATTCACTGCTCAGATTTTGAACGCCGATTTTTTATTGCAGCAATAACTGCTTTATTGGCCATAAAATTGGATTGGTTTTATGCACTTCCGATAAATAAAATTTCTTTCTAACGGAATAACACGATTTGCAAATTAGTTTCGCAATAATCACTATATTTTTATAATATGATACTATATTCGCGGTTGTTCTCTCACTTTCTTTTCAGTTCAAGGGCTAACAAGATTATTTAGGCTCATGTAGGAGTCCAAAAAGAGCTCATTAATGGCATCTTTTTGAGGGAAGAACTATGATATAAGATACTCTTAACTCATGAAAGAGTCCTTTAGTATTCTTTTGGCTTGCTCAGTTGCTTTTGCTTACTCTTCCTCTTCTTTTTGCTTGTTTATTTTTTGTACTGGCGTGATTATTTTACTCGGGGCATAGTGAAGGTTTGATTCGTTCATGAGTGCGAAGGTTTTGAGCAATAATTTCGGAGGCAAACAACTCACGACTGGGCCCAGCCGAACATCGAGAACACATGGAATTATTCAACTGGTCGCTACAAATTTGTACGATAATCCGCATCAGTACGCGCGCAAGAGAGCGGATGCCCTGGACTTCCAAAGCTATAGTGTGTGCAATATTTTGGCAGGATATTAGACTTCACCCCTTCAAAACTCAAATCGAATAAGCACTTAAGTTTTATGATTATAATTTACGTAAAAAATTATGAGAGGCAACTTTTACCATTAGTAAATCTTTTTTTAATTTATCTTTTGAATCTTATGGCATAAGACAGAAGAACAGAGTAAGCAAATGTTCGCCAATAATCTTTAAACGAGTAAAAACAGCGAATAGGCAGAAGATAATTGAATTATTGTACTATTTGCAAAGATGTGATTATGCATACTTCGCAGCAATTCGCATAAATTTTGAACTATCAGATAAACGTCTGTTGAATGTATTTTGCATATGTCCAGATTATCCAATTAACACAACTTACGAAAAATTAGCGATCTGTTGAATTTTAATTTTGTTAAGTAGCATTTAAAATACAGTAATAGCAATAGCAATATTTTTACACATTTACATAAAGAGCATATTTTTACATGAATTAATATAAGAAACTTGTTAGTATAATATGATTATTTTTTTAAGAAATCCTGATTTCTTTATATGATTGTATGCGCAGCATAATCAACTTTAAGTTCTCTAAAGTAATGCGAAGTTAAAGGCAGCTGTGCAAAGTATGCGTAATCAAACCTTTAAGAAGCTAATTTATTTATTTTTTATTTATATGAAATTAACTTAAAGCATAAATCATATAAACTAGTTGTGTTAGGAGCTAAAACAGCTAGACCTTACACTCAATAATTACATACAAATATATTTCTATTCTTAAATATAGATAATTTTTATTTCAGAACATTTTCTCCTCGAACTTCCCTTCCCGGACTTGTCAGTTTTGTGGAGGGCATGTCTCAATTCAACACATCCTAGACCTCTAACCACCAAACGGACTACTGCATTTGAAACTATGATACCAACCACTCTATTAAATAATGTTACCTTTGACAATGTGATTAAAGTATACAATTATATGAAATGTATTAATACATCAGACCATATCGATGGCTTAATATAGAAAAGGCGTATCTACATTTTTTTCGAAATCGCGTTTTTAATGTATTGTGGTAGACCACTGTAAAATACACCTCCCCTTAAAAAATTATGATCGCAAATAACGGATTTATAGTGTATACAAAAAAGCCCTAACTCATTCGAAGTTTTTTTTGAAAGAAAAAAGCCCTAAGTCATTTAAAGTTGAATTTAAAATAGACACACAATCAAAGCCACAACATTCTTATTGTTTTGCTTTTGTATTTACTTTAAAAGGAAAAGGGATTTCCCCGAGTTTGTCTAGCACAAGAATATTTTCTGTGCTAAGCGCGTTCGTCGGTGCGTTTTTGTTTTTTGTGTCAGTCCAATTAACGTTTTTGTGTTGGAAACAGTTTTTTTATTTGAAGTTTTAATAACATGAATTGTGCAAAAGAAAATTCTGATTCAGATGGTGTTCCAAAAAGGAAAAATACTGCTAACAAATCCGAATGGAAACAAAATGAAAGTAAAAAAAAAAGAATGGAAGGCGTGGAATATATGGGTATATCAAAAAAAGAACTTTATCAAAAACCTTCTAGGCAATTAGGAGAGCCATGTTCAGCACGATTTTGTGTAAAAAGTGCGGTGAGAAAGTGTTCGACGTTTAATGAGTCCACGCGAAAAGAAATGTTTAGTTTGTTTTGCGAGATGTCCTGGGAGCAAAGAGGCAGCATGTTGCAGGTCTTACAAGCTTTTCTGAAACAAAAAGGAAAACGTCTGAAAATTCGAGACGGAATCAGTCCATATCATTTCTTGAGTCATAATTCAAAGCGATTACAAGTGTGCCGTGAAATGTTTTATTCAACACTAGGAGTAAAGTAAAAGATGGTTCGAAATTGGATTAACAGTGGCGGTAAACACGGTACTCAATGCAGTCCCGATAAAGCTTTAATTTTGCGCAAAACTGCTAAGCGATCATCAGTTATAGGTCAGCGCAACACAAACCGACGTGACTTTCTAAAAAAATGGCTAGAGGAGTTGGCAAAAATGGAGTCACATTGTTGTCGAAAAGATAGCAAAAAGTTTTACTTCGAATCGGATTTTTCCTCATATCAGGAGATTTACAAGCTTTATGTCAACGAGTGTGAATCCGAAAATGAAAATGGAGGCCTAAAATTGTCGTACCCAATATTTACGCAATTAAGAAAGGGATTCAATTATTATATTTTTAAGCCAAAAAAAGATCAGTGCAATTTATGCGTATCACATAAAGCTAATAATGTTTCCGATGAGCAATACGAAAAACATAGAGAAGAAATCGGAAAAATGCGTGTAGAAAAGCAAAACGATATCAAAAATGCTGAATCCGGACTATGTGCAGTATTCTGTATGGATGTCCAGGCAGTTAAATTAGTGCCTCAACTAAACGCGAGTGCTGCATATTATAAAATGAAGCTTCAACTACATAACTTTACGCATGAATCTCAATTTGTTCAACTCATTAAGGAAGCTAGAAAAGTTCCAGCACCTCTATAAGCGCACCATTTGCGTTATGATTATTTTTTAAATTTCGAAAATATTTCAAAGATATACACGTCAATACAACCAGGTGAATATTGCACACTGAAACAACTCTTTAGATATATATATTTAAGCTTTTCTTAAATTACAGGCAGGGGCATTGGAGATCATACAGTAAGCATGCCTCGAGCCTTGGCGTATGATTCGTCAGGATCAATTTATTTTAAAACAAATGTTACAGATGAATATCAGTTACTCCCACAGAGATCGAAGTTTCCGATTAAAAATGTGTCCCCCGATTGTCTTTATAAAGAGAAAATAGCCATATCTAAAAAAAAGTGGGACCATTTGAAAGATGTAAAAAAATTTCTTCCAGCAGATTGCCACCATTTTTATGATAATTTACCTTATAAAACCTAATTTGTTTTCAGTATGATAACATCTGCCTTCAAATATGTATTTTAGTTTTAATTATTTATTTATTTTACTTCAAACATGAATTATTATAATAGTTTGTCCGAATTTAACTTACAACAAAAAGCCCTAACTTAAATTTATTTTGAAGGAAAATAATAACAAAAAGCCCTATCTCAAATAACTTCAAAGAAATTAAAAATAATAACAAAATTATACCAGAATTGAATTTGTTACCTGTTTTGAATAAAAATTGCAATAGAAATGTTTTTTGCATCTTAAGTTTTTAAGGTTTTATTCAGTTTTTTCCTTCTCCTGAAAAGTAACGAAAAGTGTAGATACGCCTTTTCTATATTAAGTCATCGATATTTTAAATTGTACAGTTAAAATAAGTCATTTTGTAAAAGTCATTAAGCATTGAAGCATTTAAATTGAGTTTGTGTTAGTAAATGTTTGTTCTAAATAAATGTTGTTCTAAGTAAATGTGTTATGCAGGGCGCATACTGTGAGATATCTGTGTTTGTGTTATTCATAAGATGGCCGCGTGTTATTTTCGTGTATTCTAACAGAAGGCGTCGAATTTTATAATGTCTGGTCGTGCAGATGTATTTTTTTTTCGATTTTTGTAGTCTGCTATATGGGGCTTTGTGCAGTTTACGTCTTTGTACCAGTAATGACTGGTTAGATTCCGTTCGAGGCGCTTTTGTCGTAGACGTGTTGTTGAATATGATTTCTAATATCGAGTAAGCTGAAATTGTCTGTGCTAGTCGGCGAGGTTGTTCCCAACAATATTTCTTTGTAGTGACGCCCATATTAAAATAATTTTTGGGTAGTAAAGTTTCTGATGTTGGTTGCGCAATAACTGCTGTTATTTATATCGTGAGCCTGAGCATACGCAACCTTTTTCTCCTGTGTTTTACTAGGTTTATTGCTTCAAATATGGTTATAATTTAGCCGATTATACAGAACTATAATATGGAATAATTGATATTTTAATAATTTCATTTTCTAAGGTATGCTATATGAAGTGCTGGGATTTATGTTAGATCCTTCAGTATAGTTATGCTATTTATTTGCAACTTTGTTGAACATTGCATGCTATTGAATCGGGGTTATGTTGTTCTTCTTGAGAATATGCATTGCATTATCAATTGCTTTTGGATTAAAAACCCATGAGGAATAGTAATGGGTATCATATTTTGTTGGCTTTAGAGATATATCTTCTACTGAGCAAAGTTCTATGATTCTGCTTATACCAGGCTGTATTTTAAGGGATATTTTCTTCTTTTTTAGCATATTGACGATACCATAAAGCGGGTTATCATGAGAAAAAATATGTCACGTTGGATCACATTTGATTCATAATGTAATACGTTTGAATAGGTTGATAGAGTCATTACGGAAATGCGTGATTTTTCTTCTTTTTATAGTTTTCGGCCCAAATGACGCATTTGGACTCAATGTAAATGTTTCTTAGATCGATTTGATACCGATAATCTGGAGTTTATACTGCCACTTAAGCCTTTATGATTGACCGGAAAACCGGAAACCGTTAAAAAGGTTTTGGAAAATTGGGTAAAAATCTGGAATACCGCGAAGCCAGCCGAGTCAGCCAATGTATGTGCTTCATAAATAATGAAAAAATGTTTTTTTAATAATAAGAGAATATTTTCGTTCATCTTTAAACAGTTACCTATATTTGCACCACCCTGTGCAACCTTATTTGCTTGTGCACTGAGATATTGAAAAATGTATATCTGTACGCTTGGATGTGTTTACTTATGCATTTTACCGAGCGGTAAATGTCAAAAAGTGAACACGATTTTTATAAAAGAGCCGCACGGCAGTTAGAAAAGCCGCAAAAACGAAAAAAAATTAAACTCGTAAAAATATACATACGTTCCGCAATATGATATTAAAATTGCATCAGCCTTTTCATAGTTTTTTTCTCTGTTTTTTACCTTACTAAATGAAGTTAGTCGATCATTTTTAATGAAGTAGTGATCGTTTGGAGCGCACGGAACAACGCATATAATTAAGCAGCAAACGTGAACACAACAACGGCGTAACAGAAAGTAAACATAAATTAACACTAGTTGGCAAATTTCCCATATCTTGAGATACGTAGATACATATACACATAAATATGTATATGAATGCATGTGTGTAGACACTTTTAAAAAATTACTTGAGATAAAATCAATTTGTTTGGCAAGTGTATTGATTGAATGAAAGAAATTATGCTTATATCACTTAATTAACACATCAGCTCAAAATATAGATCAAATTATGTTGTATGTGTCGCGAAAATCTATTATTTTCTACTTTCCGCGAGACGGTCACAAGTTCGCAAAACGAGTTAGTTACACTGTCGCTAAAATGAACTTTGTTGGGAGAAAACTTGACTATCAAAACCAAAATCTGTACTGCCTTAAACGGTGATGTGAAAAGTATTCGGATAAATTAATCTCGGTACGTGCGTTTGCATAGTCAATATCCAAATCAATAAAAATGTATAAGTAAACGACAATATTCACATTTTCATTGAACTCAGCATGTATAAGAAACTCTGGCTTTGCATATGGTTGGGGGAGTACTGTCACTATGGGTGCATATGACTTGGAATGAAAGCTGGAAGTGTCAGATTCATTTAATGGACAAATAACTGAGATAAATGGCAAATATATGAAGCTTTTGAACCACAGCTGGAATATTTTCAATGGAAATAGCCCCTTTCAACAAAATAGTGGTCCTAGGCATACTACCAAAACTAAAGAGTTTCAAGGAAAGAGCATTTAGATATAGATTAAATACCGCAGTGTATCGATCTTCAGTTTAAGAAGTTTTAAGCTGTATAAGATTGTTTTTAATTTCTAGAAAACCTCCTTAAATAGTGGGCTACGGAAGAAATTATAAGAAATCTATTATTTTTCTGAAAATATGTCGTAACACGAAAACCGTGCCGTACATGGCCGCCGCAGCCGATTGGTTTGGTGTGTGATTACCATTACACCAAATGATAGAAACGGTTTTTTCCTTATAGCGGTGGCCTCTCAGCAAGTAATGACAGTATTTCTGGAGTGTATTTCTTCCCTGAAAAAGGTCCCCAAAGCTCCTCATAAAAACCATCTGCCACTTGGTGACGGCATAAAACTGTAGGTGTGGAAAAACATTAAGGCGCACACACCAAAGAGGAGGAGGAGCCCGGCGAAACACCCAACAAGGCCAAGCATTTGTGTAATTTATTATATCGGAGAGTTACTGGAACTTGAATGATGAGGCTCTTGCTTTATCAAAGGTTTATCGGGCTCATCAATTCTCGACCTCCATATCAAATCCTTCAAAAAATATTCTTTCACTTTGCACAACTTAAAATCTGCTTTTAAAATTTTAAAATCACTTTCACTTCATTCTAAACTGTTTCTGGGTTAAAATAAAGTTTACTTTATTTATGAATATTTGAATTTTGAAAAATCTGACGCAACTTATGACACAAAACACCAATATAAAACCAACTTTTGAAATTTAAAATCACCATCAATTAACTTTAAAGGTTGTTTTAGTAGTTAAACCCGTTTTGACTTTTTCCATAACTATGAACCCTTGCTTAAGAATGTTATAATGTGCGTTGATCTATTCTACCAGATAGTAAATAATTAGTTACAAGTACTTTAACTAAAAGTAGAGGTTATACGTGTTTTTTTTTCCAAGCTTGATTTTTCAACTCGGCCGAACTAATAACGCGAACAAATATTGACCGATTGACTTAAAATGTTAACTATATATTTTCGCCGTAGCCGACTGGATTGCCGAGGCTACCATTTGGAAATGCCCAGGTACGAAACTTGAGGCATGAAACACCAAATGTAAACAAGAGTTTTTTTCTAATAGCGGTCGCCCCTCGGTAGCCCATGAAAATAAATTGTAAGCACATTTTATTCGGTCGCAGTCTCTTAAAAAGGCTTCATTAAAGCAAAACTGTGCAGACGCCATTTTCTTTCATACTCGTATCATTCGGTGGGTAAGTTGTATCAGTTGATTTAGAGAGTCAACCGGCGGTTGTTTCGGGAGCTTTTGAATCAAGGTGGTATGATTAAATTCACTACTTATGCACTGGTAAATGTTTTTTAGCTTGATTTAAAAAAAAAATTAACAAAATGAATGAATGAATTGATTCATTTCTAAATAATAATGATCCAGTTTTCGATTCAAATTAATTTACACTCCATAGTGGAAGTAAATTGCAACCAGTTTGTCTAAAATTGAAGAGCTTTTATTTGAATAAAATTCTGTAATAAAGGATCGATATTTAAAAACTTTCGAGATCCCGGAATTTCTGGGACCTGAAAAATAGCGGAATCGGCATTTGTAGTACATCTGCAGCTTAAAAAAAAACCGAAAAACATTTGCAAGTATATTATTTAAAAATATACAATGTTTTATTTATATAATTTATACAAAATTGCTTGCTCCTTTCAAGACACATTAAAAAAGGCTTTCTCCCATTATCAAGTTTCTGGACCCGCCAGTGTGCTTTGTAAATACCTACATAGATACATACAAAAATATTCCTCAGCATTTAAGTACATACATTTTTTTAATTTTATCCCATCTTCAGGGCACTCTTAAGTGACTTGAGTTAAGTATATTAAGTATATAAGTGAGTGTGTTTACATCATTTCTTTAAATTTAATTGAAGTACAGTAAAACAAATACTTTTAAATAAGTAAACTCTATATAAATTGTTTGAAATTTTGAGGAATCACATACTTTTTCACTATAAAATTCTTAGGTTAACACTTTCTGAGAAAGGTACAACAATCCGAAGAATAAGAACTTGGCATATAAGAAATTTAACCAAAAACTATTAAAGAAGAGACTAACGCCTTCGATACACTAATACAACCCTCCTCTATGCTCACTAATACAACCCTCCTCCAACTTTCCATTTTTCGAAACAGTGCTGTTTTCTCCTTTCAATCCAACGAACTCAAACTCATTTGCTTTTAATCCAGGTTTCATTTTAGAAAGCAGATAGAAATCGGGCATTGCAAGCGTCTGGTGAGTAAAGCGAGTGTTCTAATCTGGAGCGTTGTATGTGACTGAAAACCTCTTGGCAAACAATGTGCAATAGCATTGCCTTGGTGGAGAATTCATGACTTGCCCTCTCACAACAAACGTATGTTTTTCCTTCCACAAATTTTAGCAAGAACGTGAAAGTAATAATGCCTAATGGTTTAACTTTCAGGAAATCTGTCAAGGTTGCAATTCGAAACGGATTACCAATGTTTCTATATATATTGTCAACGGTTTTTGAAGTTGCGATTTGTGGAACATCCTCGAAGTCTTCTCGGCCAACTTGAACAACTCAAAAATACATTCACGCCACAAACCTTAATTTTTATTAACAACTATTAATAAATATCAATGCGAGTTTTCCAAGCTTCATATGAAATTTCACAACAGTTCGTTCTATTGTTAAACTCAAAATTTTTCTGGCGAAAGAAACCTATCAATGTAGCCCGATTTATTTACAGAAGCGAAAGGTACTGCATTTGAAAGCAAGTGATTTAGGTTGAACAACTGGTAATCGCTGGCGTGTGGCACATGCGTACTTTTTTAGGAAGATTTGTAAGTTTTGCAAATGGCGTCGCACTTGTGAGTTAAACAGTTATAGTATACAAACAGACAATCAATGGAGCGCATAAAGGTAAATAAAAGATAAAGATTTCCCACTCCCGAAAGCATTCTTCATGACGATCAATCGTTTGAACAAATTTTCGAAGTACTTTGTCCGATCTCGTTTCTAGGGAGTTTTTTAAATTGTGTGCTAAACAACGCGAACAAAGGAAAACTAAATCTCACGATGTATAACATAAAGGTTTTGCTCAATCATTTCGTGCACATCAACAATATTTCCTGACACAAAAACTGGTTTGGACAAGCTTCAGAAATTCGGTGACGTACCAACAGCTACCACGAGAAAGTTCATCGTACCAGTTTTTTACGGTGCTAAAGACAGCTGCTCCGTCGGAATGAGCTAGTGCGTGACTATCATTCGATATTGCCCGGATTCGAAACACCGAAAACAGCAGGTCGGTGGCAAAGTTAAAACATATATTTGTGTTCTTTCATGAACTTTATTGTTGTGGAATATGTGCAGTTTTTTTTTTTTTTTTTTTATTATGTTATATGTTATACCTACGTACCAAATTAGTAAAAAAAAAAAAAAAAATCTTAAAACTCACACAACTCTTTTAATTTTAATTCAATTACAGTCAAATATAGCTCATTCGACGCAAAATTAAATTTATTATAACAATATTGTACTAAAAAATCCTCAATATCGGATAATATCGTAAAAATTATATCAAAGTTGAAAAAATAGAGAAAAAGTAAAAAAATTCCAAATACTTCCGTCTACAGTCTCGTCAGTTGTCATTTCAAAAAAATTGTCAACACACTGTCAAAAAGGCTTGTTCTTGTTCTTTCGAACTAAAAAAACAAATTCGAAATCGGATGGAAATTGGCGAAGTTAGGAGTGATTCTTCACATCAACCTACTGAAAAACGGTTTTATGGCCATAAAATGAGATTTTGGGGGTGTATTGGAAATTTCTGCTATACCATTTTGTTTAGTTTTTCTATAGCCATAAGTTGTGCTAGGTCTCCATAAAAGTATAAAATCACTGTCGCACAGTGTTATGAAAGTAACCAATATATTTCCTTGGTGTATGTGGTGCATAATTGTGAGGAAGGTGAGTTTCGCTTAAGAGAATAATTGCAGGGGAGTAAGAATTAATAAAGATTTCAAGGTGAATATATGTAGTTGTTGAAATAGCCATTGATATTCCATTGTATAATTGGGAACTTAAGGATAGGAAAAAAGAAAAGTGAACTAAGTAGAGAGGAAGATGAAGTTAGACTTTTTTTTTTTTTTTGTCGGGACAACTAGCAAGTGCAGCACTCAGACATTAATTGAGTCCATTGTACTACACTTGGATTCCCTTTTAATTTTCTTTAAATCTACCCGATCTCCGAAGAAATCTGAGTAGATCTTGTGGTGCCAAGCAGCCAAGATGGTCGCTTCTTAACACATCAGTGCCAAAGACCTCAAACCTGATTCGAGCGAAGGCGGGGCAGACATACAGGAAGTGGTCCGCCGTCTCATCCTCCTCTTCACAAGTTGGGCAGAGTACACTGTCTGAGATGCCCAACCTTTCCATGTGCTTTGCCCACAGAAAGTGGCCCGTCATCAGTCCAACCAGCCGTCTGCACTCCCCTCTGCCTAATGACAGAAGGGTTTGCGACAGTCGATCGGACATGACAGATAACATCAGTTTTGTCCATCTGCAGCCTCTCTCAGCCTGCCAAGCTCGCTTGTGGGTGGTAGTTACCCATTTGCTCACCGTGGCCGTGATGGCCGCAGAGGGGAGTGGCAAAGCGGGCTCTGGGCCAAAGAAGTTGGCCTCAGAGCCCATCTTAGCTAAGGAGTCAGAGGTCTCGTTACCCGTGATACCCACGTGTCCCGGGGCCCGTGTTAGCATCAGGCTATTATGTCTACCGACATAGTTCAGCCTGGATTTACAGGACTTCACTACCCCTGATGTGATTGGAGGGCTGTCTAAGGCCATAAGCGCAGCTTGGCTGTCGCTGCAGACACATATAGATCTGCCTCTCCACCGTTTTTCACAACAAAGTTCATCGCTTCTTGAACTGCATACACCTCCGCTTGAAACACAGATGCATGCATTCCAAGAGCAAAGTGCAGTTTTGTCTCGCTGGATTCCACGTAGACCCCAGAGCCAGAGCCATGCTCGGTCCTGGAGCCATCCGTAAAAATGCGAAAACAGTGTTTACCGGGCTCATTTTCTGAGTCTCCCCACAACTGAGCCTCTGGTAGCACTACACTAGTTAGACTTGATTACGTACCAAAGTTCTTCGAGGGAGAGCTAAGAGAGTCGTCTGAGAAAGTTAATCTAAGTTGACGTATGGTGAAATGTCATTTGCCTTAGTGAGAACTGAGACAGTAGACATTTCGTCATCATAATCTGAGGTGAGATGTGTCTGAGAAACGGAATCATAGTTGTTATTAGAAATTGGTTTAGTATTAAGAATGTTGAAAACTGTTGAATTTATATTGTTAGAATTGGAAATGAATACAAAGGGGGATTATCGCTCTTAGTACTTGTTTTTGCTATGGAGTCAGCTGAGAAGCTGGTCTTTAGAATAGGGTGTGCTAATGGAATGAAAGAGGTAGTAGAAACTATAGAAGTAGAAGATTGGGATGCTATTGAATTTTGTGTTGCTGTCGATTCTTTACGAACAGAGACTTTCATCCAAGCGACGACGATTTTTTCTGGCAGAGAGTAGCTGTGGAATGATAAAAGTACTGCGCCAGTTGGAATTGGAGTGTATTGTGACTTCTTTTGGAATTTGTATGCAGCAATTAAGCCATGCATTTTTAAGCTATTAACGATTTCTGAATCGGTTAGGTTGTTTAAGAAAGGTTGCATTAATTAAACATATATCGGGAAGAAGTTTTGAAGACATGAATTTCTCAGCGATTTTTTTAATCTTAGTAAGCACTACGAGACTTCCATCACGCAACTCATAAATAGGGCAATTTAAGTTAATTTATTAATGTGTTTATGTAGGTAAACGAATAGGAATGCAAAGCGAGTACAACTACTACACAGCGGAAGAGATAGTGACCGTACGAATGTTAGTCGGTGACTCGTCCGCAAAACTAATACTGCTATGCAAGATGACGTTGCTCAATACCAGCAGCGCCTCCAGAATTGGGAAGGACTTCTCCGAAGCGTTTGATACCAAACGAGGTTTCAGACAGGGTGACTCGCTGTCGTGTGACTTCTTTAACCTGATGTTGGAGAGGATCGTACGAGCCGCAAAACTTAATCGCTCAGACACAATTTTTTATAAGAGCGTGCAATTGTTGTGGTATGCCGATGATATTGACATCATCGGCCTTAACAACTGCGCTGTTAGTTCTGCCTTCTCCAAACTGGATAAAGCGGCAAAGCGAGGACAAAACGAAGTACTTGCTGTCATAAAACAAACAGTCGGCGCACTCACGTATCAGCACCCAATGTGGTGGACAATGACAACATTCGATGAAGCGACGCTTGGAGTGTTTGAGAGAAAGATTATACGCAAAATTGTTTGACCTTTGCACGTTGGCAACGTCGCATATCGAAAAAAGTTTTGGAAAACAATATTGGACATTGTGTTGAAGTTTCAAAAGCTTACTTACAACTAAGCTGGAATCCAATTAGTTTTAAATATTTTATGTAAGTCATTTTGTACATCTAGTCTGTAAGCCATAGACTTAATAAATGAAACAAAACTGGCCCTCGTATTATTGCAATCTTTGCAATCTGTATTACTTGGGTGTACCGGTATGCTTTCTCAATCACGGCGACGTTTGCTTTCACTTAATTGTTGAGAAATATTAGCACCGTGACCACTGTGCAATGAATGACGTGGTCGACGAACTTTAATTGTGTGCAAATTTGCAACTTCAGACACTCAATGAGACAAAGTACGTCTATGTATCCTACGTCACACCAGATACATGCATATATTTAAATAAGCAGAGCAAGAACTAAGAGGGGGCACTTCAAGCATGCACACAACGACTTTGTGATTTACAAACAATCAGTTTAAGCAGATGAATGTGGAAAACTCATTATCGCAGGTGGAATAAGGGACAGCAGCACAAAAAACAAGTAAACCAAAACATGGTACTAAAATAAATGCAATCTACATGCGTATAAACTTATTTATATACATATACACGTAAGCATTCTATATAACCCTGACAGTTTTAGGCGGGGTTTCACTGCCAATTTATGTTATACGTCTGGACTTTCCTACAGTTCCTGTAATATTTTGCATTCGATTATTAAGTGAGAACTTTTTTTCATAGCATAAATGCAAGCTGAAGTTGTCATTACCAGTCGAAACGTGACCGCTATTAGAAACCACTATTTTTAACATTTCCTAGATTGATTTCCGGAAAGTTGGCAACGAACCCAAAACCCTAGCAAATATGTCACGCACATGTGTTTCTCGGCATGAGCGCATGAATTTAACTGCATACGTTTGTATAAATATACTATGTACTTAAGTAAATAAAATATTGTCGGCAACAGTGTAATGACTCTTGCTTTATTGATTGGAGGAGCTACTGCCGTACGAAATTTTTTTTTACACCTTTCACCGTACAGTGGAGGTAGCGCTAAACAACAGTTGTAAATATGCAGCAGGTGCTGCTCACGGAACGGCCGACGAACCGGAGGTTTTGCCGCCACAGCCGTCTGGGCTGCCGGTGATGTAATTTGTGAATATCTAACTAATTCACGAACTTGTTTACACAAATACTTGGATGCAAAGAATCACACTTGGATAAGGCAAATCCATACAAGGTGATAGCAATAGTACAAACACAAAACTTACATATAAAGGGTTTTTCAAAAGTGACGTCTAGATTTCATTTTTTATGTCATCTTTGACATTTATATTGAAACTTATTATGAAAATGGTCTATCTTTAAGAACAACACGTCGCACAATTCGTGACTTTTTGGTGAAAATAGTCATCCGAATGAGTCGACAATTCTAAGGTTGGTGATAAACTGTCACGAAACTGGTTCTGCCGAGAATAGAAAAAGGACTGGCAGACCTAAAACTGGACGTTCTAAATAATAAGGTATTCCTGAATCGACTGTTTGGAGGATTTTACCTCTAGACGTGCTGATGGTGAGCATTTAAATGATGTCATTTTCACATAAAATTGTTAAGCCGTATCCAACTCGTATAAAGCTATACGACTTTGTGGGAGTTCAATTGCGCTATCGGTCATGAAAGAACTAGGAAAATCTCCATTTAAAAGTTTAGTGTTCCTCTGTTTGTTTATTTTTATGAATCAACGATAGTTTATGTCAATACTGCCATAGCTGAGTTAAGCAAGTTGTAATGTTCTGTTGTAAGTCATGTACGAAATAATACAGCTGTGATTGGAATGTCAAAATATTATTCAGAATGTTAACAATCAAACTAAACAACAACACAACTACAAATCACTTAGATCACAAATCAGCTGCCCTAGTAACTTCACCTTGTATGAACTCGCCTTCGAACTGCACTTACTGCATGTAGATATACCCATACATATGCATATGTGTATGTATACATTAAGGTGGCCGGACGTACGAAAAAATCCCTTGAACTGCGATTAAGGGACAAAAATGGCAGGGCTCTTACTCTGTTATACGTTGCGAGTAGAATATTGTTCGTATTCTCAAAAACTGGTACCCTTAAATATTACATTCGGTCAAAAATTGTCAACTTTCGCGTCGCATTTTCTCTTTCGTAGCACTCTGTTATTCGATAGTAGCTGTCAAACTTTTTTTTTATTGCTTCGAAAAATATTACACCTGTCTATATTAACAATAAGTAATTTGTTTTAAAGATATTTGGATAGTTAAGTGATACTGTAAGGCCATTGCACTTTAGGATCATTTAGAAATATGTAGTACATTTGTAAAATATTTGCTATAATAATTAGGCATACATATAGTATAAGCATATTTCTTATTATTATATTACAAGAGGTCTATTGGGGTTTCTCGTTTTAGTCTCTTTTTATTGAATTTTTCTTCAGCAGAAAGCTTCCTCATCGTCGGATTTTTGTCTCAGAAATCTGCTAATGTGTCTGCTCGCAATTTGTATTGCTTCGTCAACTCTGTCGATGTTTAAGTCGCGGTGAATGTCAGCGTTTGGTATATACCATGGTGCATTTGTTATTGTCCTGTCAAACTAATGCGACATTTGCATTTTTCTCTTTACAATTGAAAAAAAAAAACGCAACAATTAAAAATTTAAATCAAATGCAAAATATTAATATTAAATTACTTATATAAATACTCTTTTATTTAAAAATTATAGAGAAAGTACTATAAGTAAGCAGCAGATACACCAGAAGCAGTTCATATATTTGCAAATTTCTGCAATTTCTAAAGTGCAACCTGATATGGTTTGTTGCGCCAACCCTGTGGGTCGATTTCGACCAGTAGTTTGTTAATATCTGCCTATGGCAAGAAATTTTAAGGTGATCGAAAGTTTCACTATATCAGTGACTGTATTTCAATTCACTCTTTGTACAGTCCAACACGTACATAAATGCTCAGCCGAAAACTTTGCGCATACTTCAGGCTGCAAGTTAAAATTTGTATGCAGAGTAGTAAACGCCAATATTTGAAATCAACTTTCTTCATTCATATACTGGCTCTTACGCCCTTCACGTTTATTACAAATGAAGGGAACTCCAGTTTTACGCCGCCTTCGAATAGCAGATGGTTTTTTATGGTGAGCCTTTTCCTGCCGGAAATACACTTAGAGGTTTGCCATTGTATGCATTGAGGGGCGACCGTTGTTAGAAAACACTTTTCAATTTGTGTTTCGTGGCCGGTGTTTCGAATTTATGCGCTTTCGAAGCCATACAGGCAATGTTTTGTATAATTTTCAAGTAAAACCACATTTGACTGCTGAATCAAGTTTGAAGCATCGGTGCCTGATTTTAATCTGCAGTTTTTATGGAAAAGAAAATTGATCTTGCGGAACGCCTAGGGATAGGTCAACGTATGTAGCATATTTTCCACGCTGGTCTGATCGACCTTATAGATGCACGCCTTTGTTGTAGTCACCCTAATGTATGTATAAGTATGTAAACTCGCTAGTAGGCGTTATGAGTTTTAGAATTTCGTTTATATTTTTTTTATTATTATATTTTAATTTTTGCATTTATAATTCTGACTTGCCACAGGTGTCTCGCCACCAGGTAATTCTTTGCCACAATAAGTGGTAATATCGTGAGCGGAAAATCTCGAATTTAGAGCTTTTTAACCACAGCCACTCAACATCTAATTAACTTCATAAGCGCAGTTAATCAATAGTTTAACGTAACAGCTGTGATTAAAAATAGTTATACAAGTACATATAAATAAATAAACATGTGCGTGCATTTGAACCTGACTTTGAATATTCATGGCATTGAAAAAAAAAAAAGAATAAACACTATCCGGGTGGCACCTACTCGATTTGCTGCTCAAACGTATCAGAGATTTTGATTCATTTATAATAAAATTTACATAAAATAAAACCATTTCAGATTTTTGCATGCTATTATCTACTTTGAAAAGTGTAAAACAAAATCCTTTATATTTATAAAATTTATAGATATTTTCTTGAGCTGCACTCCATGGTTTTAAATGCCGTG
Organism: Anastrepha ludens; assembly: GCF_028408465.1. Lineage (NCBI taxonomy): Eukaryota > Metazoa > Arthropoda > Insecta > Diptera > Tephritidae > Anastrepha > Anastrepha ludens. The sequence continues at coordinate 128,183,268 of NC_071500.1, read as the reverse complement.
CCGGTGGCCTTTCTTTAAAAACTTATCGGAAATTGTTCCAGTAAGAAACATGAATTCCGTGAAATTACGCGCTTCAGCGATTGTGAAGTGTCAAATTATTTAAAAATGTTTCATAAAACTTGTGCACAAGGGTATTATAAATTTGTTTAGACAATGGTTGTAAGTAACAACATAAAGAAATCGGGATAGCTAAAGACATACACTTACTCCCATAAATTCTGTTACAAGTTAAGTCCGTTATAGATATGAAATTATAATACTTTTCTTAATGAAGTTAGTTTTGTTTAATCATGTAAATATAAAAAAAAATTAATTTTCATTTGATATGGTCACTATTTGCTTATACACAAGACTTAAAACGATTACGGCATTCAGCTATTTAAGCACACATGGTTTCCATGGGTATTGACGTCGCTGGTCGAAATAGAGGTTGTTTAAGACTCTTCATATTTCTCGAAATTTTGAATTTTTTCAGCAATTCCTGAATCTCACTTGCACTTTTACCACATTTATGAAATGCAATCACTGCAATGCTTAATTGCTCCATTGTTAACAAGCGAAACTGATTCTAATTTAGGAGTAGTCAATGCATATGAACAAAAGCAAAAAAACGTAACTTTTTTCTGCGAATTTGTTCTCGCCGTATACATTATAAAATTGATCACAGAATTTATGGCAAGACTAAGTACATATATTTCATACCATCAGATGATGAGAGTAGTAGATTTAGCTATGCCTGACTGTTCGACCGTCCGTATGCACGATAACTCGACTAATGAAATTTGGAGCACATATCTCTCTTTGTCCAAGGTAGTTTGGTATTGAGAAAGGATGAAATGATGAGTTTTTTTTAGGGAAAACATTACATAAGTGCGGAACTGGTTTTGTTTAGCTGTATGTATATTAAATTGTCATGTATGTCAGTCTCATCCGCAAATATTGCCGATGGTATGTCGTGGGTATATAGAAGATGTAGCAGAGGTCCTCAAATGCTTCCCCATGAAACGTCTGCGTTTATATTTTTTAGAGACGAATATGTATTTTCGTTTTTTACGCAAAAGTGCCTATCATTCAGTTATGATTAGATCACCTCGCAGTATTGTGTTGGCTCAAGTCCACGAGCTTTGGAGGAGCCCTTCGTACCACATACTTTGTCGAAAGCTTGCTTTACATCAAGAAAAACGGCTGAGCACTTTTTTTCTTTTCTGTGTGCTTACGAATCTGTCTTTGATGGAGTATGTTTTCTACAATCAAATTGGCGAATGAGAAGCAGACGTTTACTTTTAATGAATGAATGTGAGTAAATGCATTTTTTCAAAAAGCATCAACATCACTGGTAACAGAGATATTGGCCTGTAAGAAGATACTTCGTTAAATGATTTACCATGCTAAGGAATAATGGAAACTTCGGCAAATTTGCAATATTTAGGTACGTACCTTGTTATATAAACTGGTCAAATAGTCAATTCAATGTTTTGGCAGATTACGAAGGACTCCAGTCGTGGCTTTTTAAGCTTCCTTTTGTTTATTTTCTTACCAACTTCTTGTGATGTAACTGGAATAATATATTCATCTCACCCAGGGCAGTTGCCAATAGATTCTACTTCATCAGTGCCTGCATTAGGGCTGAAGACTTTTTCCAAATGCTCAGCAAATATATTCGCATTCTGCTCGCTTGGCTTAATCCAGTTTCTCTCGTCAATTTCAACAGGACCGCTGTAATATATATATATATACATTAGGGCGGGTCGATTTAAAAATCGCTCATTGCTCTGTGAAAATCGTATTCTAGGGATCAAAATAAGAAACTTTGCCTAAGGAACCATACCTCTAAAACGAATTCTGATATCCCCCAATTTCAAAATATCACCATTTTTGGCCTTTACATGAAACAATCAGCTAAATGGCTATGTTTTTTCTTTATTTTTATTTATTTATAATAATATTTATTATTTATTTATAATAATACCTATTTTTTCTCTTAAGAAATTTATTTAGTCAGAACATATGTAAATGAAAAAATTAATTGAAGTGAGTTATAGAAAAGAAACTAAAAAGTTGGACCCAAATTGGGGGACATCAGAATTCGTTTTAGAGGTATGGTTCCTTCGGCAAAGTTTCTTATTTTGATCCCTAGAATATGATTTTCACAGAGCAATTGGCGATTTTTTTGCCTCCCCACCAAAGACACTAAAAGTTCGACCCAAATTGGGGGGCATCAGAATTCGATTTAGAGGTATGGTTCCTTCGGCAAAGTTTCTTATTTTGATCCCTAGAATATGATTTTCACAGAGCAATGGGCGATTTTTTTGCCTCCCCACAAATCGACCCGGCCTAATATATATATATAATTGGCGCGTACACCCTTTTTGGGTGTTTGGCCGAGCTCCTCCTCCTATTTGTGGTGTGCGTCTTGATGTTGTTCCACAAATGGAGGGACCTACAGTTTCAAGCCCACTGCGAACGGCAGATATTTTTATGAGGAGCTTTTTCATGGCAGAAATACACTCGGAGGTTTGCCATTACCTGCCGAGGGGCGACCGCTATTAGAAAATGTTTTTCTTAATTTTGGTGCTTGACCGAGATTCCAACCTACGTTCTCTGTGTGAATTGCGAATGGTAGTCACGCACCAACCCATTCGGCTGCAGCGACCGCCGCTGTATTAAATTGGTCTATTGAAAAATTTAGTCGATATCCACAGCTGTGGAGCTGTAAGCCAAGCAGAAATGGATTGAATGCATAATTTTTAAATGTCTAGATCGCTATGTAGCTGTTTTTTTAAATTAAACTTCAATCTTTCCGATTTTCTGCTACGAAGTTTACGTTTTTCATCAGAAGCCTCTTTTCGTGTGGGTGTACTGTTCCACGTCTGCTCGCTGGTAGTGATGTAGTTATATTTGTCTGATTAATCTAGCTGAATTTAAAAACATTTCCAGTCAGTGAAAACATTGACTAGTCTTGTTTCCCTTTCGTTTTATGCTTCAAATTGCGATATTATTTTGACCATTTGACATTAACCGGCTTTTAGCGCTATCAAATTGGCTTCCATTTTTGCAAACTGATTGAAAAATTATTGCCCCTATATTTTCGGGCCATATATTGGGCTACAGGCAGGCCATTCTAAAATTGGTTTTTTTGCTGTTAACAACTCTTTTGTTGCTTGGGAAGCATGAACTGCTGCGTTGTTCTGCTAGAAAATCCACTTCTCATCGAAACTATCATCAAAAAAAGTAATAAGTACTTCGTCTAGAAGTTTTATATATTGACCTTATTTATTTTTGAGGATATGAAAAATATAGGCGTTTTGCTCTCGACACAGAACTCTCTCCGTAGTTACTTGTCATTCTCTCCTCCTTCTCTTCCATTTATCATGCCAATAGATTTGGAAACCTTCTGGACCGAGAGATTACTCTTACCTATTAATCTTCCCAAAATTGGTATGGCAAATGTCAATGTGGCTTGTTTGTGTCGTGTGGGTAACTTAGATTTCGGTACTCGTTTTACATATTCTACTAGAGACTAGAATCCGATTGCAAAATTTGTTGCACACGACGGATAGTAACTTCCAAATTAAGAGTTCGGTTTGCTTTATTTATAGCTAAACGTTTAATTTCCCGAACATCTCAAGCGCTAAGCTTTGGTTTTCTACCATTTTTTTTAGGAGGTTAAAATCAAAATGTCAGAAACATCATCAAAGGTGCCGTCGCACCAGTGGTATGTGGGGCATGCTCCCACTAACACTATAACAACCTCCTTATCGGCTGAGTTCCACCCTGGGACCGTGGTAACATTTCGTCAAGGTGGAGCCGCGTTTGTGTCTATTGGCACAAAAGGTACCTGCGTCCAGGTTCCTCTTACATGGGCGTATGGAGGTTATACGCTATCGATAGTATCCATTGCTTCCACTTCATAAGTGATTCTGCAGCAAATGGAACTTTGGAAAAGGTGTCGTAAGTATTACCGACATGTCATAGTCTGATACCGTTTTGAGCACTAAGCTCAGGCGTCTATTATTTGTCGTCAGTTCGTAGGCAGTCTACCTCCAGTCAATAGCTGCTGCTGAATTCTTCGCTGCGTGTTGCGTTGCCACTCTGCGCGTTGAAGATATAACCCTATCATAGTTGCAAAATTTGTTGCTGCATTCCAGCAAGTATTTGATGCGATCATCTTGGCGATTAGATTTTCCGGGCACAGCTGATCACTCAGAAGTGCTTCAAGCGTTAGGCGCTCCTCTCTGAAACGATCGCATTGGAAGAATACGTGTTCCGCACTTTCTATCGCGTTGTTGCAGTTTGGGTAGAACGGGGTGTCCTCCAGATTAAATCGATGGAGGTACTCCAAAAAACAACCGTGGCCACTCAGTGAGACAGTAGTCAACGTCTCCGTGTTTCCTGGTCACCCATTGGCTAATATTTGAAATAAGCATATGAGTCCAACGTCCGTTAGTTGACGAATCCCATCTGCTTTGCCATTCTTCTATCGAATGCAGTCTCTCTTCAGCTTTTTCTTGTAATGACGGCTTAGCCCGTCGCCTGCCATAGAGACAGCTTAATTCCTTTGCCTGGATGTCGGCTGGTAGTTTGCCCGCAATAACGCCTATTGCGTCTCTCGAGACCGTTCTGTGGCCACAAGCCACCCTTAGCTCCGGCCCATATCGGGGCAGCGTAAAAAACTACGGAGTCTACAACCGTCGGTAAGACACGTCTTGTGCTGCCTTGCGGGCCGCCAATATTAGACAACATTCATGCAAGCGCTCCATTGATAGCATCAGCTTTTGCGCTTGCTGCAGATAGGTGCTGCTTGTAGCTAAGTTGCCTGTCTATTATAACGCCAAGATACTTAATCGACTCCTAAGAGAGTATTTCATGGTTAGTATAGTATAGTATAGTATAGTATAGTATAGTATAGTATAGTATAGTATAGTGAGTATTACGTAGTTTTATTTTTTTCGGCTGCCAATTCCAATCCGGATTTTGCCAACCATAGCCTCACCTTTGCTGCTGCGTCATTGCTTTTTCTAGGGCATCCGTACTCTTCTTCCAAATGAAATTAATGTAAAACCAAGGTTTCTTTTTAATTTTGAAGCAATCTCTCGCATTGTAATACCGCTCTCTCCATGCTAAAATTTGCCCTTGCTCAAATTCAGCGCGTCATATTTTTTGTTTCTAAACCAAAACGACCTCATAAATATGAAAAAGAGATAAAGCGATCAAAAGCACTAAAATATATTTGGCGCTTCTGAATTGGATAGCTGCAACACACACCCAAGCAAGTGCAAGCACTTAGTACAAACTGTTATTAAAAAAAGAATTGATGATTAATTTTGCGCGACTGGTACATACATATATAAATATTTGTTCACTTTTTTTTCAAGTTCATATATGCATGTGCTTATATAAACACACATATACGAACATTCACGTCCAGTGAAAAACTTGAAATGGTAATGTTAAAAATAATTACTTAAAGATAACTTTCTAATATCAGTTATTGTGTCTTTTCATTAATAATTATGTATTTTTTTCATATTTATCCTGTAGAAACTAATGCAATGGCATTTTCGCATTCCAGCAAACGATATTTGTAAATAGAAATGTTTACGGCATAAAATATGGTAATAAAATATTTTGTTGTATGCAAATCATAGCAACCTTCAAAGCAGTTGCGTTTTTATAACCAATTTAATTGTATAATTATTGCTGAATTGTTTTTAACCGACATTAATAGTTGCACTAAAAATAGGTGAAATTCTGATTGCCAAATGCGAATCTGAAAAACTGATTAGTAATTTACCTTTTTTAATTCCCTTTTTTTTTGGAATAAAAAATTCATTTCAAAATTTATATTGTACTTATACAAAAAGCTCATTTGCTGGAAACGTGTCATTATCCCAAATAAAATTTGTTCAGATCTGTATGCAGAAATGATCATCAACTCTTATTTTAAGTATCTTATGTTTCAAATTAAAAGCGTTAAATCTTCTAACATCATCTCATTAGAAGAAAATGTGTTCATTTTTACTTAGAAAGGAATAGTGAATTCAAAACTTTAAAACCAGTTTTTCCATATTTCTGTTTTTTTTTTTTTTGGAATATGACGTTCTTCACGCAATTACGCGAGATGTGTGTGTGTATCTGCAAATATAGAAAATGTACAAGTTCATTAACCATGTGACAATTAAATTATTGTAGAAAAAACAGGTTCCATTCATTTTTTTAATTCGAGTATTATCTCATAGTCACTAAATTCTTCACGTGTTTGTAAAACCTAATACCGCACGGGGTCACGATTTCTACGCCAAATATGGCCCTGTTACTTGTTTTCTATAATATTTGTTTACTATTATGGAAATGCCTACAAACTCACTTTTTCGATAACTCAATCAATGTTGTAAAAATATAATATTAAAAAAATGTATAAACATAATCTTCTAAATCTATTGCATATTTACCAGGCATATACCTATGAAATGAGACTTTCAGCTATTAGTCCATAGATGTCACTAGGAATATTTTTAAACCTTCCCAAATGTCTTGTTTTTTTTCGTCTGTTATTGTTTGTTACGTTTCATAAAACAAAGCATTTTTGTCGCTCTTAAAAATGTCGAATTTCGGGCCTTCAAGCTACGATTTGCGGACATCGTTGATTTTCTGTTATCAATTGAAGAAAAACGCTTCTCAAGCTCATCAAATGCTTATAGAAGCTTATGGTGGACATGCTCTAAGTAGAGCAGTGCTTCAGGTGGTTTGAAAATTCCGAAGTGGTGATTTTAGCGTGGAGAACGAGGACCGTGGCCGGCCACCGAAAAAGTTTGAGGACGCCGAATTGCAAGCATTGTTGGATGAAGATGATGGTCAAACGCAAGAAATGATCGCAGAGCAGTTGGGAGTGACCCAAAAAACCATTTCCAAACGTTTAAAAGACATGGGCATGATTTTAAAGGTCGAAAGATGGGTGCCGCATGAGCTGACAATGTGAAAATGCACCGCCACATCGAACAAGAGCGACCCGGGAATTGGTGCAGACGTACAATTGGGAACAACTGGTGCATGCGGCTTACTCACCAGGCTTGGCGCCTTCCAATTATCATTTGTTTGCATCGATGGGCCACGCACTTTCCGAGCAGCGCTTCAATCTCACGAAGAAGCCAAAAAAATGGCTCGATGATTGGTTTGCGGCCAAGCATGGCATCCACAAATTGCCTGAGAGATGGGGAAAATGTGTCGCCAGCGATGGCTATTCTTTTGAATATTAAATGTGTAACCACTTTTTGTTAATAAATGTTTGAAATTGAAAAAAGTATCATTTCATAGGTATATACCTGGTACAGCATTAAAACGTATTGCGGTGTAATCACAGCTCTGAGTTAGAGCCCACTACTTATAGATTAACCAGAACAATGAAAATGACTGGTCTTGCAATTTAAATTCAAAGTTCTTGCTGCATGTAACATTTCTTTCCGTAAAGATATCATGAGTTTTGTAGCTATAACTAAATAATCAGTTTTATGAACTTTATCTTAGTTTATATATGTATATTCATAACAAATATTACATATTCTTTTGGTTATAATTTATAGTACTGCAACATTTTTTCGGGATAAAATATATGAATGCGGGAAACCATGGTTCTGATATAGGACGTGTGGCGGCCCTTTACTTTAACTTATTTTTATAGCTATCACCAGGCGCTGAAAATTGCAAAATGGATGAAACGAATGAAACTTTCTGCAAACTTGGAAAATATTATTGGAATGTATTAATATTATTAATTGATAGTGTCCATAAATATATCTAATTACTCAATTAATTTTGTCACTTTTAAAGGTTGGAAACCTCGAAAAGCGCTTCTTTTAAAGACCAGTAATTTTGAGTGGTTTTGATAGAAATTAGTATATTCAAACAGCAGGTAAATCTAATGTTAATTAGAGTAATGCTAAAAGATTAGAGTCGACTTTATGTTAAGTTGTATCATAAGTCCGTTTAGCGACATGCTCTGCCAAGAACCCACTTTTGGCCAACCTTAGTTTATTACTTTACAAAAGATCTATTACTGTCATGCCAAAACGCGTCAAACACGCGTTTTGACGTTTTGGCGTTTACCGAACTCATTGTTTACTTGAATAGCTTCAAAAATGAATAGAACAGTGCTAAAATATATGAAATGAGGCCAAATGGTAGCTTTGCTTGAAGCGCTTGAAGTAAGTCGAAGTCTCACATAGCTCAATGTTCTATTTGCAGCGCTTTTGACATTAGGAATTGAACGCCCCGGTCTTTCTTTTAATTTGATTTGGTTTAGCTTCATTTATGAATTTAGAGAGATTGTTTATTTACATTTGCTTTTCAAAAATGTTCGAAGAAATTTTAATAAAAGGCATTAAAAAACATACATAGATGTACTTATATATAGCATTCTTGGTTTGTTTCCTGTCTCTGGCAAGCTTGCCCAAAGCTGAAAGTGCCCATGTTTTTGTCGATCTAAATATCATATAATTAGCGCACCCAATACTTTCGTCGTTGGCGTGCTTGGCGATCATTTTGTACATTTTTACTATTAACAGAAAAGTTCATAATATGTTTTCTCACCTTCTAATTAACAACCTGATTCAAAAATGTATTGGGTATTCTTGCAGAGCAAGAACAGTAAGCAAACCCAGCCTGTGTTGTGCCAGCTTCTTAACACACATTAATCCCCTCACCACAGTACTATGAACACCTAGAAATTTAGATTTTTTTACGGATAGAAGTAACTCAATATCCCAAAAAATATTTTTGTATACTAGATTGCATTACCTTACCTTACATAAAATATGTACATAATATATCCCACTGCATTATTTATACGACTTTCGTTGGGACTATACCATATGTATAATATATGCCAACGGTAGTGCGCACGCCTGTACAGGTATGTAACGAAGGTTACTGCCAACTGGTTGAGATGAAAAGCAAAGCACTCGCTGAACTCCAGCCCGCCAATGAACGGAAAATACTAAAAACCACCTATGGGGCATTTTCTTATCTAAAATGAACTTTTATTTTTTTAGGAATGCATGATACTCATGGAAGTGAAAAGGTTAAAAGGAAGTAGCACTAGTAATTTTGGTTTTGTTTTCTATTTATTTAGTCTCTAAATTGTCAAATTTTGGTTAAACTACTCTAAACTATCAATCTTGGTTTATGGATTTTGACATTCTAGCGGCCAAAAACAAAAGAAAAATACATAACTCTTGTTTTTAGCTCTGCTGCTGCTACGTGTTTAATGTTCCTTGCCTTTTGCGCTTGGTAGCTGGCAAATGAGCTGGAATAGGTGAACAAGAGAGTGATTGCTTAAGAGCCTTGAAGCTGAAGTATTTCAAGACATTCCAGTTATTTGTAGAAAAACATCAAGACACACACCACAAATAGGAGGAGGAGCTCGGCCGGATGCCCAACAAAGGGTGTAAACGCCAATTATTATTATTTCTATTTAAAGTGTTAACATCGCTCATTTGCTGAAAAAAGGTTAAAGGTTTAGGTTATACTGGCTGGCCAAAAATATGCATCACTCAAGATGCGCGAACAGTACGCGAATTTTAGGAGTCGCTCGAGCTCCAGTTTAGCATAGTCTAGTTTTCGAGAGAGCCGGACAGTAGCATAAAAGATGTCCCAAGGTTTCTCTTGTACTCGGGTCATTACATTTCCTGCAAACGTCGTTAATTGTTAAATTTAGCTTGTAAGCGTGCGCTGCAACTAGGCAGTGCTGTGTTAGTATACCAACTAAAGTTCTATAGTTTCTTCTATCGAACTGTATAACCGATTTAGTATACTTGTCATTATACCTATGCGTGTTTACACATGATCCTGGCAACTTTTCAATTGATTAGGCTAAGCCATCTGCCTTTGTCATAATCCCACATTCTTTTTTATATTGTGTAAAAAATGCACAGTGGTATCTATTAACGGTATCTCATTAAATGAAAATATGTGTTTACTTTTACTAATCGAGTGAAGTAAACTGAAAGCTTTGAAACCCTTTTTCATGAAATTTTTATTTTTGTGCATTCTGACACTTTTTTTGATGAATCGTTTATAATATAGAAATACTTTTCCATTTTTGCAAAATAATACACATTTACTTTTTTTTTAATCAAAATCAGACACAGAAATCAGAATTTCGTTCAATTTTACAATTTAGTAGCAGCTTTAGTGACAAAATTCCATCACCTAACTTTAGAGCAGTCTTTAAGCCGAAAAGTCGACTCTAACTCGACCATGACTAAGAAAAGTACTCTGTTAATTAAAGACTAATAATAATAATAATCGGCGGCTTTAGGGGCTTTATTGGGTATTTGGCCGAACTCTTCCTCTTATTTGATTTGAGAGTTTTGATGTTTTCCACAAATGAAGGGACCTACTTATTTAGATCTGTCTTTAACTTGGCTATAATTATGCGCCTTTGAATTCAGAATTAACTTGGCCTTATAACCCAGCGCTACACATACATGTAATACCCTAGACAGATGGAGGGGTTAATCAGAATTACCGGTGCAGTTAATTCTGATTAAAATTATAGAGTGACAAACGGTTGCTACGTGGATTAGTGAACGGCTGATTCGCTTATTGGATAGTTTTGTCACTAAAAGATGGACCGCAGGTAACAAATATGGTTATTAGCTGCTCTGATACTAAAAAAAAATTATTTATTTAAAAAACTCGTAAACTCCAATTTCTCGAATATCTCCGAAATATCAAAACAATTAATGTAATTTCGAACGTGTTAGTGAAAACTAGCATTCAGTCCTTCTTGTTCTTTTCTTAAAAAGTTTCATTACCATTTCATCAACTGTTACTTTTCAGCAATGTTTCCATCGAAAATTCCAATAATTCGCTTAAATAAGTCTAGTTGTCAATCCGCATTAGTTGCACTTAATTTTGCAGATAATTTCAAATTAAGTAATTCATCCCTATTAACGCCACCGTCTTTCTAGACCATAAGAACTCTAAGGTCTCCTTTTATGCGTACAGAAAAGCGCATATAAAAAATTCGCATTAAAAAAGACTTCTCTTGTCTTGAGAAAGTAGGGATACGTTCCGTAATTTTCTAAAATTGCATAATATTAAAAAACTACTTAAAATTAACTTAAAACCGCATTAAAAAGTTTGCGAAATTAAAAGAAATAGGCTGCTTGATAAATTACTTCGAATGTCTTAAAGAAATTCATATAAAAGCTTGAAATAAACTTGTATTCAAACTTAGTTCATTTTATTTGAATGATAAGTAATATGGTTTTACATTTTTTAATCACTATCGCTAACTGAAAGAGCTTTGCATCGTCTGCGCAGTGGTTCCAAATCACCTTCATCATCAGAAGCGACTGTCTCTGTAATATATATTTGCGGTAACGGCGATGGACTTTTACAAACTTCATTCTCGTTCTGTGTAGCTCTATCTTTTCTGGCAATGTAATCAGTAATTAAACTTTACGATAATTGTCCACAAAATTGTTGGATGAAACACAAACCGCATAACTTCAAAATTGTATAAAAATAATCCGCATAAAACGAGACCTTACAGTGTACTAAATACACATATATATGCACGTGCAGTGGCTCACATAAATATTTTGCGTCAGAAGACGATTAAGTAAATCTTAAAATGTTTGTATTTTTGTATTATTTTGTTTATAAGCCTTAAGGCTAAATTTTGATGAAATTTTGTGTTCCTGCACTTTACCCACCAGATGGGCACAAAGACTTTCTAGAGGATTTTTGCCATTATTTAAGGGAGGTGCTTGCAAATGCTTTGCATTTAAAAATACCCACATTTGAACTTCACGAATTGTATGTTTGTGATTGTTGTCGTGTTGAAATAAAAGATAGTTCTTTGACATACCCATTTTTTCGGCACTGAAATTTAATTTTTCCTTAAGTATGGTTGCAAGGTTTATACCTGTTTTTGTTACTTCTGAGGACTCTGCGTATAGTCTCATATGATACTTGATGGTAGAGTGTTGTTTTGAGGATTTTTTGAGGTTGCTATATCCGTGTTTTGGCGATTTTCTTTTAATGTTTCTTTATTACGTTTTTCATCGTTTGGCGATCTCGACTAAGCGTATTACAAATGTATTTCGTCGTTTTTTCTTAATTGTGAAGATATAAAATTATTTTGTTTTCAGCTCGAGTTAGTTCTTAACCCTTTGACATTTTCGATATGCGGTCCCGCAACTAAATAAACGAAATTAACTCAAATATAATAGGACTATGAATAAGTTCGTGCGGTTTTACAACAGATGGCGTAACTTGATTATTATTCCATCGATCCACATTTCCAAACATTCATTGGAGAGCTACTGTCGTAAGGCACAAACGTCAGTATAAGTTTTTTATTTGAAGCGTAAACAACAATATTTTTACCACACTTGAAAATGTCGAATTTCGTGCCAAATAATGTGTTTTTGCGGGGAATTCTTCTTCATTATTTTAATATGAAGAAAAAAGCAGCCGAAAGTCATCGTATCTTGGTGGAAGTTTATGGTGAGCATGCTCTATCTGAGCGAACGTGCCAGAAGTGGTTTGCACGCTTTAAAAGTGGTGATTTTGGCTTGGAAGACGAAGAACGCGAGGGTGCGCCGCCAAAGTTCATGGATACCGAATTGGAGGAATTGCTCGATCAAGATCCGGCCCAAACGCAAGAAGAGGTTGCAAAAACTTTGGGAGTTGATCAATCAACCATTTCCAAACGTTTAAAAGCCATGGGAATGATCCGAAAGGTAGGCCATTGGGTGCCGTATGAATTGAAGCCAAGAGACGTTGAACGCCGTTTTATGGCATGCGAACAACTGCTTCAACGGCACAAAAGAAAGGGTTTTTTGCATCGAATTGTGACTGGCGATGAAAAGTGGGTCCATTACGACAATCCAAAACGTCGGGCAACGTATGGATACCCTGGCCATGCTTCAACATCGACGTCGGCGCAGAATATTCATGGCCTGAAGGTTATGCTGTGTATCTGGTGGGACCAGCTGGGTGTTGTGTATTATGAGCTACTGAAACCGAATGAAACGATTACGGGGGATGTCTACCGACGACAATTGATGCGTTTGAGCCGAGCACTGCGAGAAAAACGGCCGCAATACGCCGATAGACACGACAAAGTTATTTTGCAACATGACAATGCTCGGCCACATGTTGCACAAGTGGTCAAAACATACTTAGAAACGCTCAAATGGGATGTCCTACCCCACCCGCCGTATAGTCCAGACCTTGCGCCATCCGATTACTATCTCTTCCGATCGATGCAACATGGCCTGGCTGACCAGCACTTCCGTAATTACGATGAAGTCAAAAAATGGATCGATTCGTGGATTGCGGCAAAACCGACCGAATTTTTCACAAAGGGAATCCGTGAATTGCCAGAAAGATGGGAAAAAGTAGTAGTAAGCGATGGACAATATTTTGAATATTAAATTTGTAACCATTTTACGTCAATAAAGTTTCAAATTTCGAAAAAAACCGCACGAACTTATTCATAGTCCTATTAATATAAGTAAAATTAATAACAACACACACTAGTAGCCCCCCAGTTCAGCTAAAAATAATTCAAAAAGCCAAACTTGTTCAAGTAACGGTTCAACTTGAGAGTAAAACTAACAAGCTTTTATTTTGAACAACAGATTCTGCATCGCCGCCTGATGCTTCCAATTAACGGCTAACCTTATGAACGTATGGACGGGCGCGCTTAAGAAAATTAGAGATTTCTAAATTGGTATGACTTGCACATATAGCAATGGAAACTGCATGTCTCTTCGTTTCTTGAGTTAAGTTATAGTCCTCCACGTCTTATCTGGAAAAGACCAAAAAGAAAAATAATGGTTTCGGGAAGTTGTAGCCACATATTACATAGGCATGCCCGCAATTACCGTTAGCATCCTGTAAATACTGTAAGTACGGCATCTCATTTCCACCCACGTTTTTTGTTATAACTATTTACTTAATATCTTTGGAAAGACGCTACAATTATAATGTGCGTTTAAAAACGTAAGTTCGTCTACTTTACACATACCTACATAAGAAATTTCAACTTTTCACAAACAAGATACTATGCAAAATTCTTCCGTGGGCCACTGTATAAGTATATGAACCAAGTAATAGAGCGTTGGATAATAATTGAGGTATCTGAACTTTCGTTTTAGCAACCGTCATTTGGTAAACGACTTTTATATTTTCTTTAATCCATATTTATTCTATCTGAATTTAAATTCAAAGCGCATACTTGGCGCGGGTTATCACAATTCAGCAGAAAAAGATTTCAACGGTAGGTATAATTTGAATCTTTTGTGAGTTCAAGTGAGACACAAAGGGAAAAGTGATACACAATTTATCTTGAAAACTTGCCACATTTAAATTAGAACAAAAGGATTTTCAGTATGTGGTATAAATAACTTTATGATTAATACTATGCTTTACTTTTTATATATTTATGCCACTCAATACCTACATGCATTTATGCAGCAATAAATTTTATCTCAAGTTTATCTTTTCTATTCATCTAATCTACAATATTATCCTAATCTATTCAAGATATTATGCAAGTAAGTAATATATTAATATTGTTTACCTTTATAATTTACTTCAGCTTCAATGGTGGAACATACCTCAACTAGTAGTTTTTCTTTTACAGAAATTTTTAATTTTTTACTTCGTCCCGCAATCATATTTTTCCAATATGCAAATTAAATATTTTTAACAAGACTCACTCGCCACTAACTCACTGCCCTACACTTCAGTAGCGCAATATTGAAAAAACCAGAAGAAATTGAAACCACTGACACGTATGGCCTTACATATGTCGATATCTTTGAAGTTGCTAATAAAATTGGTGGCGAGGGATTAGAGAATGTATGTACCCATTGCCGACCTAAATGAATTTTTTTGAAAATTGCGTAATGGAAGAAGCAGAAATATTATAATCAATAGGCAAAAATAACAATCAGGATGTTGAAAGCGACGATGACGTTGCCTGTCGCATTGCTCCTCCCCTTAAAGGGTGGCGCAAAATGAATCATTCAATTTTGTCTTTGAATAACTTTTTTACTAAATAAAAACAGTTATTTCGAGTGATGGAAATCTTTATTTGACCTTTATGTGTTCCATTGCTTGTCTGTTGGTATACTGCAGATGTTTAGTCCACAAGTGTTAAATATGATTGACGCGCGACACCATTGGCAGAAATTATAAATCTTCCGATAGGGTAATTAATTTTGCGCCACCTTGTTCAACTGATTTGCTTAGACAATGACTTGACAGACCTTTCTTTGATTTCGTACTTTGTCATAACAATCTAAAGGTAATAAAGGTCACCGAAATATTTATGAAGATTTAAAAGAAAAAACGTTTCCAAATTTAATAGCTGATTACATACTTAAGAATTAATTTTAGAATAAAGATGAATTACTGTTAAAATTTGACTTTAATTTTTTCAGTCTAATAATAACGATTAGAATGTAAGGAAAGTTATTGATCACGCAAATCCGGACTGTTACCAGGGGTTAGCTTGTTTAGGGATTACCTGAAGCGTTTTAAACCCGATGAACTTGATTGCTGCGAAACTTGTAGAGAAAGCACAGTTGAAGACTTAACAGCTAGAGTGGATTAAGAACAAATACCTAATAAGGTGAGACTATCCGGTACCACTAGTCTAGGACCGTAAAAATTAGCCGATATACACATCTCCAGATTTTTAGGTTCAATTGATGATGTTTGTAATAAAAGGATTTTCCCCTAATTTTCAATTCAGTTATTTCAATTATACTCCAATAATTTTGTACCATCTCTGTAAAGATATTCCGGAAGTTCTGCAGAGTAGTGTTCCACATCTTTTTATAGAATTATTCACAAATACGGCAGTAACATTCCGCAACTACACGTTTAAATAGTCAAACTGAGATCTTCAGAGAAAATATTATACACTTGCTCAATAATTTGGTGTTGTCGCACTTTTGAACGTTTACTATGTGGCTTATGTTCAACGCTCTGCGACCTTGTTGAAATTCTATAACCCATCGATGTATGTATGAGAATGTAGAACCAGACTTCTATTAATTGCTTTACTTTCCAAACGAAAAATGTTATCACTACATATACGGTTTTTTTGGTAAAAATGTACGGACACATTAACTGCAAATGTTTTATAAACACATAATGCATTGGCTGATTGAAATATAATTTTTTATGATTAAATATTGAAGTGGCGTATACTATTTTAGCCCTCTAGTGGTTATAGAGTCTCTTTCAATACTTTTCAGCCATTAATTTCCAGCTAAATTTCATTTTCAATAAATAAATAAAAATTTTATAAATAATCTTAATATACAAAATGTATTTATTTCATTACATGTTTAATAATATAATACTTTAGTCACGTATAAATCATATAATTAAATATTACATACATACATATTTACAAAACACATCATATGGCAACATTAACTACAATGATGAAAACTTAAATTCGTAACAAATAATTAACAATTAACAACAATAATGTAATGCCATGCCAACTGTGACTAGCAAATGTATTGTATATAATATTCGCACCCGACTTCGCATCCACTTCGGGCAGCTGTGCCAACGCATTAATTTGAGTCTCATCCAAAATTGGTCGATAACTCCAATCGATGAGGTTGGTTTTGCAAATTTGCGCATAAACTCTGGCGGAAATCTTTGGTGTACGCGTACGGTTTGGATGGTTGAAGTCGACGTGGTAGAGGCCGAATTTTTCACTAAAAAGAAATGGGAGAGAAGTAAATGACAGATAAAAAGGAATAAATTAAAGCAAATTGAAATTTGTGTAATTGATAGAAATAAGCATTATAGTGATAAGTTTTTCAAAATAACGTTGACAAGTCTAATGGAGGAGTATTATAAAAACAATTTTGCTTCCGTTGGAATTTGGAATACCCTCATCTTTAATACTTACGTATAGCCAACCTTCCATTCAAAGCTGTCCATCAAACTCCAATAAGTGTAGCCCTGCACATTGGCGCCATCCTCAATGGCATCCAAAATCGCTGCAAACGAAAATAATAATAATGAAATAGGCGAAAAAATGTTTGCAAACATAAAACGAGGAAGAAAAATTTACGGAAATTGTGGAACAGAAAAAATTAATTTTATTGAAAGGGAATAGCAGTATGAAGCACGGTATAATTATAATTTGTTAGGTGCACATTTTGGCAATAGAAATAGCCGTAAGTACCACTGTATTCTATTACAAAGTGACCTAACTAGCTACCAGACTTGGCAAAACAAATTACTTGTATTCAAGGAAAAGTTTTGTGCATACAAATATGTTGCTTAAAATAACTAAGTTGATTGTAAATACAAGGTGGCGCAAAATTAGTCATACATTTTTTTTTTTTGCATTTTTTTTTACTAAATAAAATAAATGAGTTTGAGTGATTGAAATCTTTATTTTAACCTTTACGCCCTCCACTGCTTATCTGTTTACTGCAACACAGTGTCATATATGATTGGCGGACGGCGCCATTTGACAAATATTATTATTATTTTTTAATTTTGGGTGTTTTCCTATTTGTGGTGTCCGTCTTGATGTTGTTGTAAATCTTCCGATAAGGTGCTTAATTTTGCGCCACCTTGTACAAAGTAAAATATGTAGATTATGGTTTGTAAGTGAACGAAAACAGCGCATCATCCTACGCTGCGGTACGGAAAAGTTTAAGGACGTTTAGAACAACGCCTTCTCACTTAAAGTGGTTTTAAGCTAAATACACATCAGGCAACCGTTGCACAGCCATGTTGAAGCAACCGTTGCCTCGTGTGTAGCTGTGTTGCCAATTGATTTTCGTGTTGCTGCAACCGTTGCCTGAAATATCAAATAACTTTGATTTTTGGGATAGGTTGCTGCAACCGTTGCTTCGTGTGTATCATTGTTTACTGCTTATACTCGTTCAGTTCGTTGAAAACAAGCGAAGAAGAAGGTTCGTGCGGAGTAAATTAAAGTGAAAAAGGAAAAAATGGCAATTGAAAATAATGAAAATTATGTTAATTTTATTAACGAATATAAAAATTTGAGAGAGCTGTGGGATATAAGTAGTGAAAAATATAAAAATAAAAATTTTAGAAAAAAAGCATACGAACAATTAAAAAATGAATACAATAAAATTGATAAAAATTTGAAGTCCGCAAAAGAGTTTCCTGTTGCAAGATACCGCAAAGTTATTGCCAGTCTAATTTCTGCTGATATTGCCTCTCTCATTATGGTATCTTGTTTCGTTATTTTGGCCTTTACGAAGTCCAACAATTTTCTAAACATGGCTTCGTCCATCCTCATGTAATTTTTATAGTCCGCTGGCTCATTTTCCTTCAGTTCTTTCAGCAGCCTCTCGTTCGAAAATTCGATTTTTTTTAAAAGCCAATTTTTTCGCCAAATTTTCTTTCTCTTCTTTTGTTGCATCTCTTCTTCCTCATTTTCGTACAAAAGTTCGTCAATTATAATAAGAGAAGTAATTTTACGTATTTCGTTGATCATTTAAAAAATTTAATTTTACGTATCTTCCGCTTGTACCTTTCCTGCACCACAGTTATACACAATACTGAGATTGAAGCAACGGTCGCAACGTGTTTCTTAAACAAAGGCAACACGTTGCTCCAACGGTTGCCTCGTGTATATCTAGCTTTATATCTATAGAATACCGCTTGAAGGTTTTTACAAATTAAAATGGGTTTAGAAGGATAGTACTCTAGCGAATTTAAAAGAATATGCCATGCATAACCTCAAAACTGTTCTGAGTTTAGAGTTCGAATTCTATGCATCAAAAACCTTCGGCGAAATGTAGTCTAGTTACTGGTTCAAGATTTGGGTGAGCCTGCGTAATTTTTTTCCTAGTTCTTACCTTGAAAAAAAAAATACTGTAAGCACATAGATAATTAAGAATAAACCAAGTTACCGGACCTACTGATATCGTTCGGTTTTACAAGGTTGGTTCCAAACTAAGAAATCAAGTTCTGACTATTTATTCGGAACAACTAAGAATACAAACGTCACTGCACCAGTCGGACTATAATAGAATTCGAGCCAAGTAAGCAACATTATTATACGACTTACAAAGTATTTGATGTGGTACCAGCTGGTGGTAGCAGAAAGCTGGTGCGTTGGAAAGCTCAGGTAGAGATTGACTCGGCTTCACTTGGTATGGCATATCAAGAAATGACTACTGCGTCAATCAAGAAGAATAAGCATCAAAATAGGATTTTTTTTCCTGTCGTCGATGAATATTAGTTAGTTAGTACCATAATAATAATAAATAAATAATATGGTACATACGATAAATAGGCATTTTCATGATAACCACCATTCTAAACCATTTAGTCCCTTAACCGATGGGCATAAAATTTTGTCTAGACAACAAGCAAATCTACCATCTCTATCATACCTCTTTTTTAATACGAACCCTACGCATTGGGACCTTTTTTTGGATTCTGAAATAGGCGTCCAGGAAGTGCGCTCCATGGATGACTGAAATCATAAGCATTCTTATTTTAAATATCTTCGAGCACAGTTTATCATAAAATAAAGCCGCATTGTAGAACAATCTCACGTGCATACACCATTTTGGTACGTCTCTACCTTTCGCTCCCATTGGTAAACGATAGATAACATATTTAACAAAAATGTGTAGTTATTATGCAGGTACATAAGACTGTATCGCTTCATATTATGTATATATATATATATAATTGGCGCGTACACCTTCATATTGGTGGTGTCCGCCGTAGCCGAATGGGTTGGTGCGGAATTCACAGAGAGAACGTTGGTTCGAATCCGGTGAAACACCAAAATTAAGAAAAGCATTTTTCTAATAGCGGTCGCCCCTCGGCAGGCAATGGCAAACCTCCGAGTGTATATCTGCCATGAAAAAGCTTCTCATAAAATATTTGCCGTACGGAGTCGGCTTGAAACTATAGGTCCCTCCATTTGTGGAACAACATCAAGACGCACACCACAAATAGGAGGAGGAGCTCGGCCAAACACTCATATTATTTATACTATAAGTATATTTAGCTACTTACCAGATAGGTAAGAGTTGAGATAATCCACGCGTCCGTAGTCCGCAAGGCCGCCCTTATCACTAACACCATTTTCCGTCACAATTATTGGAGGATTATTGTATTCTCTCATGATCCACATGAGTAAATTGTACATGCCTTTGGGAACTACCTGTAATATTTTTTAATAAAAATATTTTTATTAGCTTTTGCAAAAGAATTAAATGTATGTGTACACATATGTATATAAAATATTTAAGCAAAATCAAATAAAAAATAGAATCTAGTATACCTAATTACATAACTGGCAAAAGCATCCATTTCACAAGTTTTACTTCCAAAAGTTCATTAACCTATCTAAAGCACCCCTGCTGCGAATTAATTTGTATTTTTCCAGCCATTCATTATACAGATTTGTGTCAAAACAACCAAAAACAGCTGCTGCTCAAAGAGCCCTTTTCTTCTATTACTTTCTTGTTACACCTTTGCAGCCACCTTTCCATTACAGGAAGCTACTTGCTGGCAAAACCAACCCCATTCAGTTGAAAAAGAAATAAAAAGAGCCAATTTGTTATACATTATTCAGATTCTCCAAAGAGTTGCTAACACAAACAGAAATAGGTGCACATTTGTATGTACATAGGTAAGAGCAACATCTTTCATTCTTAAAGGAGCATTTTACAAGATGGCACTGATTTTCTACAAGAGGCATATAATAAAACACATAAACTAAACTCATTGGAATGAGAGGTGTATGCAAGGTGGCGCAAAATTAATCACCCTTTTGTTTTTGAATACCTTTTTTACTAAAATAAAAAAAAAACTGAGTGATGAAAATCTTTATTTCAACCTTTACGCGCTCCATTTATTGTCTGTTTGTATACTGCAGATGTCTAGTTCATAAGTGTCAAATATGATTGCAAAAACTATACATCTTCCGATAGGGTGATTGATTTTGCGTCACGTTGTATTTATTTTATTTAAATACTTATATTTTCTCGAAGCAGTCATAGACATGCACAGATACTTATTACAGTTATTTCTTACTATTAATTTGTGGTTTGTTTTGCCCAAATGAAATTTAACGACATACTACATCGGGGTGTGTATCCCATGACGGCAAAGTGCAGGCAGACTGTCTAACGAAATGTAGTGCTACTAAGACCAAGCACCAGCTAACTCCTCTAAATCGATCACATCCATGATAGTAAGTCACTCTCGCTAAATAAAACCTAACTTACCTACAATAATAAGGTGAGACAATCATTACTCTAGACTGTTCTTACATTCATCAACTTTAAGGCTTTGGCGCCACAGCCATTTTAACATACTGGATTACGTTTGACCAAGGTATTTTTTTTAATTCTATGATGCTTAAAAACCAGCTTCATAAATTCTCATTCTGTTTCGAAATGGATGATAGAGTTTACATCAAAGTGAGTTTGACCATTATGATATCGAATCCGAATCTGACGAACAAGTTGATAAAAATCCAATTGTAAATGAATCAAAAAATGTCTTACTCTTACTACTAAAAAAATTTTCCTTACAATGGAATATTCGATGACGTTTAAATATCTCATTCACTCAAGAAAAGCGAGGTAGGTTTTCACAAAAGATTTGAATAGAATCTCGTTATGGAGAGGCTGAATAATTATAAATAAAATGCAGTATAAAAGCAAGAATAATGGAATACAAAATCGTTTAGAATGAATTGCCAAAATTTCCGGGACGTAATTTTAGATAGGGTGTGTGAAGAACCAGAAAGAGAGTGTCAGCTAGCGAAGTTTAAAAGTTGGGTTAAGTTAATGTAAATCAAACGTTAATAGAAAAGAGAATGGGAGAAAAAGATTTTTCTAAACAGAAACCTGCAAGCAAAGCTCCACAATTACATTAGCTTGACACCTGATTCTGTTGAATTGAACTGAGAGCTGAGTAGTGGTGTTGCAATATGCGCAGGTGATTTAAAAAGGTGGCTTAATAAACCATTGAAAATTGGAACAGGTGGTGTTATCACCTGAAATTCGGAATTTTTTATCAAGAAGCCTTTTTGATTTATCTTTTTTTTTCATGCCTCCATTACCCTCGATGGGAACTATCAACCACTGATTTACCTAATTTCGGTCGTACCCCCACTATTTGAATAATAGCGGTCGCGACACCGGAGTTGGTCGAAAAAATCCGCGCTATGACATCAGACGATTGGCGAGTTAAGCTGTGCGAATAAATCAGAGATTTCAGATCTGTGTAAATATTTCGATATACAAAATCTGTAAGATCGCGGCTTACTATTGAGACAACTAATATAATCGTTTGACAAATTCAAGAAACGCTTGACGATGTTCAATCGCAATCCGATCGACTTTTTGCGCCGCTTCACAGACTTGGACAAAATATGTATTCAACACAACACATCAGAAACCAAGGGACAGTAGAGACAGTGAACTGTTCGAGAGTCTGTTAGCCAAAGTCAGTAAATTTAGAGGCTTATTAGCCCACCCTGTCGAACAAAACCGTACGGCATAGCCTGAACTGAAATATTAGATAAAAAGGTGCGAAATGGCAACCAAAGTATTAACACAAGCGGCTCCGCACCATAAACTAGACTTGAAGCCATCAAATACTATGGTCCAATAACGCTAATAATTTGAATATCGCATTAAAATTTTTTAATATTAAAATCTCCCTAAAAACTAAGCACTACAAAAACAATTCAGTAAGTCTGGGTATTTTAATTAATTCAGACTGTTGTGCTTTTCGTTTTGAATGAATACGTTTTCCGCAAACAATCACGGTCCAACATGTTTACGAAAGTTAACAAACAACAAAATAGTTTGTATTTATATATAGTATGCTAATGTAGGCATTTTTGTACTATTAAATATTCGCAAAAAAAATGTAAAAGCCGGCATTTATACCAATTTTTTTGTTGCTAATTTTAAATGAAATCTTCGAATATTATATTTAAATTT
Organism: Anastrepha ludens; assembly: GCF_028408465.1. Taxonomy (NCBI): domain Eukaryota; kingdom Metazoa; phylum Arthropoda; class Insecta; order Diptera; family Tephritidae; genus Anastrepha; species Anastrepha ludens. Next base: position 128,160,247 of record NC_071500.1, on the reverse strand, counting down.
TATTCACTTACCTTCAACCACGACGAACCTGAACCAGTCCAGCTGGGATCTTGATCCTCGATGACGCCCATATCATGATTATATGATGGTATAGGAAAGTTTTTACTATTGTTGTGATCATTCTTTGTCACACGTTTTGTTGTGTACGAATTGATGCCAAAAAAATCAGCAGTTCCGCGTATACGACGCACTTCATCGCTTGAAAATTCCGGCAAACGTGAACGCGTAAAACCCTGTTCCTTGCTCAGATTGCGTATGCGATCGAACATGACTTGTGGATAGTTGCCACTTTTCGAGAATATCGGATGTGCAAACCAACCCAAATAGAATTGCATAGCACGCTCAGACGCTTCACGATCATCCACAGAATCGGTTTTTGGCTCCATCCATGACGTATCCATAGTTATACCGATTTTACCCTTCTGCAACTGTTGATATTGCTCACGATACATGTGGACCACTTCGGCGTGTGTCTTGAGCAAATTGTGTGCACACAAATAACCAGGAATGCCAGGGTAGTTGTAAGAAGGTGCCATATAATCAACACCATAGCCAAATTCACATATATGCCAAGGTTCATTAATGGTCGTCCAAATCTTTACACGATCACCATACATATCGAATAGTAAACGTGCATAATCTTTGAAAACTGGTATAATTTCCGGGTTAGTCCAACCACCCAATTCTTGTAAACGTTGTGGCAAGTCCCAATGATAAATTGTGACCATCGGTGTGATATTATAGTGGAGCAACTCGTTGATCAAGTCACTGTAGTGACGTATGCCATCGCTGCTCACCTGATTCATGTAGCCGCCGGGCATGATGCGCGTCCAAGATATCGAAAACCGATACACGTGCACGTTCAGATCTCGCACCATTTGCACATCGCGACGCCACTGTACAGGGTAAGGGTGTGATATGGTAGGAAAGAAAGAAGAAAAAATATGAAGGTCAATTAAAGTAAATTAAGGTCTTTCGTTATTGATGGTTTGATATATGTATTTGAATTGATAAGAACTATTTTTCGTGACCAGATAGATAAATTTCAAAAAACAAAACATACTGCAATCACGGAACCTGTTGGTTTGATAAATTTTTAACTAAATTGTTACACTTCTTCTTCTTATACCACCATCGGTCTTGTTTAGATAAAGTAGCGCAGTTGTTTGCTAACACAAAAACGTGAAAATTTAAATTAACTTTTGCTTTCATAATTAAATTTGTATTTTCCTAGCTTTTGTGACGGAGATGCATAAGCGGTTCGGTCAGAGGGAGGAGAATTACTAAATTTTGTCTTTAACAGTCTTACAGAAATATACCACATCGAGATAACGTTGTCTTGTACACAGAAACATTCCTGGAAATTGTGTCGTGGAAGAGCTGGCTAAGATAGGAACTGATCTCTAGTCAGTCAATTCTGCGAAATATGTGGGAATCCCTTTATTCTCAGACTAAATCATGCAAGCCAATAGTAGATGGATCACAGAACCCAGTTGTGAGATATCTTACAGGTTTGGCCTAGAAGAAAAGAGCGCAGAGCTAGTAGGTGTTTATTCAAATTGTCATATCATTACCTAATTGGAGCACATAGTAAACGTATGTGGTTTCCCTCAAATGACTTCTGTCGTAGCTGAAGGAATGATAAGGAGATGGTGATCGACCACTGCCTCGCTTTTGCTGGAACACAATGTCGCTGTCTAAACTCTTTCTTCTTTGGATGTGTAACAAGTATCGGCAATATTTTATTGTTTATTCGAGAGATGAATTGGTACCACTGCATTGTGAGCTAGAGGTAGAACTTGAGTCCAAACTAGTGTTATCACAATAGGCCGCCAGGTCTAAGTGGTACGCTCTACATCTTTATGGGAAGTGGCAACCACCGTAACCTCAGCTAACCTTCATATCAAAAGGTCTAAGCGAATACCAGTCTTGGCTTGTAAAATGTCCTATCCTCGGGTTTTTTACCACGGCTACTATTGCTATCTGTTCGATTAGTCAGATAACAATAAAGAATAATGACATCGAGTAGTGGAACGCAAGACACACGTATAGCGTTACCCTGATTTGGTTACCGGGTACAATAACACTCTTGTAAACGAAATTACTGATGAGCATGACGGAAACGACATGACGCCACATAACGTAGTGGTGAAGGGTTTTTGTGCCACAGCATGTGAGATGCTGCACTGCTACAAAAAGATAGGGTTGTTTTTCAAGATTGTTCGTGGCTAGTAAGTGGGTGCTAAACTGACCTAATCCCACCTAACTATAGAGCTTATAGGAGGGCACCGAGTAAACAATGTGTGCATATATAGTATGTGAATAGTCTAATCAAGCAAAGTAGAGAGTTAGTTGAATGCGCTAAGATAGATCGATTCTCGCGACAGATACTAATTAAGTGAAGTTCGCTATTTTAAAGGTTTCAACAAAACTTTATGAAAGATCTGAGAAGTATATGAAGCTTAAAGAAGAGTTTAACGAAAGGTAAAAGTAATATTTAATTCTACGTAGTGTCAGGATACCTCCTCATTTATACATTTATGCTTTGAATACCTCGTCATTTATTATAAAAATAATTTGTTTGTAAATTTAGGGGTTTATAAGTTCATGCATATGTATTTACATATGTTTGTCTAGTATCATACTTACAAATGCTTAACTCGATGTTCTGAAAGGCAACACTTACGAGCCTTTAAATGTTTATTTTTTATATTACCAATTAATTTATCATAACTTGTCAGGGGAATGATGCCTGTCAATCATCTGCTGTACATACTTTTGTAGAATACAAATAAAAATGTTCTCGATCGAGTCTTCCATTGCACATTTCTAAGAGTAAATATTTTACATACTCATATTAAAATCATACAATTCCATTGCACATTTCTAAGAGTAAATATTTTACATACTCATATTAAAATCATACAACACCTATGCCCATTCTCCTTTAAGTGTATGTATGTATGTACATCTGTATATTTATTCCAATGCTTTTGCATTTTCATTAATTGCTGTTGTCAGTAAAACAGGTGTACTTATAAGTTCAAGTAAATTCGATTGCAGAGTTTTCATATGGGTGGACACGACCAAATGAGAAACATACCTTCTGCTCAAATATGAACGAGACGGTATCAATAAAACGGTCCGCGGATGACATATGCCAAAAATAAATTTTTTGTTTTTTGGTAGGACTGTTATAAGCTTACATGGCAAATTTCAGCGTGATATGTCACATAGTTTGTTTTCTGTGCTACTGTAAACAAGTCAAGCTCGAGTGTGTTCTTCGAATTTAACGATGGAAATTCAAAGAATTTGTTTGAAATTTTATTATTCCAACAAAATTTCGGCTTCAGACGCCTTAAAAATGTTGCAGACAACCTATGGGGACTCTGCTCTATCGCGTGCACGTGTTTTCCAGTGGTACAAATCGTTCAAAGAGGGCCGTACATCGGTTGAAAACTTGCCTCATGAACGTCGTCCAGCAACATCAGTAAACGACGAAAACATCGGAAAAGTAAAGGAAATTGTGTTTGAAAATCGCACAAGTCGCAAAATCGGTTAACGCTGAATATTATTTAGACGTTTTAAAGCGTTTGCGCGAGAACATTCGTCTTAAAAGGAAGGAATTGTGGAACAACAAGTCATGGTTCTTGCATCACGATAATGCACCAGCTCACACATCACGTCTTGTTCGCGATTATTTGAACAAAAATAATGTTAATATCGTTCCGCAAGCACCGTATTCGCCTGATATGGCTCCATGTGACTTTTTCCTGTTTCCCAAGCTCAATTTGCCCCTCCGTGGAAAACATTTTGAGACAATTGAAGTCATAAAAGAGAATTCGAAGAACATACTCGAGCTTGACTTGTTTAAAGTAGCACAGAAAACAAACTATGTGACATATCACGCTGAAATTTGCCATGTAGTCTTATAACAGTCCTACCAAAAACCAAAAAATTTATTTTTGCCATATGTCATCCGCGGAGCGTTTTATTGATACCGTCTCGTTCATATTTGAGTAGAAGGTATGTAGGTATGTATGTAGATCAATTGTGTTGCATATGAGTATTACCCCCCTGGCGGGTATCCCAATAAGTAATTAATTTTTTGTATTCAATTTATTGTCAAGGAAATAAAAAAAAAAATATTTGTACCAAATGTAGCTAATTTGGCTTTATATATGTATGTATACATAACATGAAAGCACATTCTTGCTTTATTTTAAAATGTGGACGGGGCTAGTGCTCAATTTCGCCCTTAGATAAAGAGTAATATGTGTACCAAAGCTCGAGTTATCGTACGCACGGACGAACGGGTGGACCAACAGACACACATACATATGTAGCTTACCCGACTCCTCTCATCATTCTGAGGAATTTGGTATATGTTATATGCGTTAATATCTGTCTTGGTTGCTTTATGCCTGTTACATGCAACCGTTATGTGGACAAGATTATAATATTTACCCCTAGGCACAAATATATATATACATACTAGCAACCCGCCCAGCTTCGCACGGGTATAAAATATATACCCTATGTAACTCACTGAAAAAATGATTAAAATCGATCCAGTAGTTTTGGCTTATTCATTATTGCCCGTGGCCCGCACGCGTTAAATTTGGAGTAAAACAATTCCCCTTTCTTTATAGCATGAAGATTTCCTGCTATCTTTGGGATATCTAAATTCATACCCTACATTTTTGCATATTAACTTTTTGCATTTTTACATATGTATTTATTTTATTTTTGCAACAATTACTATATTACAGAATGTCTTTATATACAACGTTCATAGCCTTCTTGTCATTAGACAATACAAGCATGTTTTCTCTAGAGGTTACTCTTGAAAGAGCGACATACAGTTGGCCATGTGAAAAACAGTCAACACTCAAATCTAAGCCTGCAACGTTGAAGGTTTGACCCTGAGATTTATTAATGGTTATTGCAAAAGATGTCTTTACCGGAAATTGTAAGCGTTTAAATTGGAATGGTAGATCCGATGGTATCAGAGGGATTCGGGGAATCAATACATCTTCTCCGGTACCACATCCTGTGAGTATTGTGCACTCTATTATGAAAGTTTTCAGTGATTTTACCATCAAACGCGTGCCATTGCAAAGTTTAGGTGGACTTAGGTTTCTTAATAAAATAACAGGACAACCTATTTTCAGCTCCATTTTGTGAGGAGGGAGTCCAGACGGTTTCAAAGAATTTAGAAATTCTGTAGGAAATTGAACAGCTTCTTCCAAATCGAGAACAGTATCGACCGAGTAGTATATTTTCGTCGGCGCATCAATCTTTGAAATAATCAAGTTATTTACTTTATCTACTTGTTCGTTAGTTGGTGACAGAATAGCTCTTTCTTTAAACCAAGATATTGTCTTATAACTTATGTTATCAATGTCTGGATAGACATTGTTGACTAACTCTTGGATGTTGTCTATCAAAACACAAAGGTTTTCTAGGTTAATCCTTCCCTCACTTTGTGTTAATTCTCCATTGCCAACTTTTAGCAGCATCTCTGGAAATAGCCTGTTCTCACGTGAAGATGACGAAATCCTCATATTAGTTTTAAGCTCTAATTTATTGACATACGACTAAAGGTGGGATCTTTTTAGCGAAGCATTTATTTCGTCAGCACGTGTTCCTCGAGTCACAACTGGTAGGATTTGATGGAAATCTCCTGAGAACAGAATTGTACATCCACCCATAGGTGCATTTTTGTTGCGCAAATCGCGCATTGTCCTATCCAGTGCTTCCACAGACGTCTTGTTTGACATGGTAGCTTCGTCCCAGACTATTAATGAGCAGTCACGCATCAATTTTCCTGTATTGCTCTGTCTAGAAACACTACAGACGCTGTTATCATCATAGGTGGCGATTTTCAGCGGGTGCTTCATTGTAGAGTGTGTGGTTCGGCCTCTTTCCAAAAGACTCTTTCCAAAAGAGTAGCGGCAATGCCGGATGACGCAACAGCTAACGCAATTTTTCCGGTAGATCTCAATTACTAATTACTGATGAAATATCTTCAAAAATATTGTTTTTAATTATATGCTGTAAAGAGCCATATACATAGATCTACAGTCCTGTGCAAAAAAAACCGGACAGCTAATTTACCCTATTTAAATTTCTATAGCTTGAGTATAAAGCTTCTTGGCGGTAAGTAGCTTTTTTTGTGTATTAATAGAACAGTTTTGAATTAATTTGTATCATAATTTAACCAATAAGTGAAATAGTTGATACGTGGCAAGTGTTAATATCAAAAATATGCCAAGATCGAAGCAAACGGGAGCTGTCGTTAAGGGGCAAATTATTGCACTATCATAGCAAAAATTGTCCGTACCGTCAAATTGCTGCTAAAGTAGGCTTCAGCAAATCATCTGTTGCCGATTTTTTAAAGAAATTTGCAGAAACGGCTTCAACGGAGCGAAAGAAAGGATCTGGACGACGAAAAAAGACGTCGCCTGCTGAAGACCGGATGATTAAGCGGATGTGTATCCAGGACCGTTTCAAATCTTCGGCAGACATCAGGAAGGAGTTCTTGGATGCAACTGGCATCGAAATAGATTCATCTACTGTGCGTAGGAGAATGATAAATGCCGGTTTTGTAGGAAGACATCCCGCAAAAAAGCCGTTTTTGAACGAAAAAATGCGTCAAAAACGATACCGATGGGCCAAAACTCATGAAAACTGGACTGTCGAGCACTGGAAGAATGTGATTTTTTCGGATGAATCCAAGTTTAACCTCTTTGGATCGGATGGTATCCACCATGTGAGGCGCAGATCTGGCGAAGGATATAAAACTGGATGCATACTGCCTACTGTAAGACAGTCAGTTGGTAGAATGGTATGGGGCTGCTTCAGCTATGACGGAACGAAAACACTGACTCTTATTGATGGTCGGGTGAACGGAGATGCTTACATTTCAATTTTAAATAGGCATTTAATACCTGTCATTGAGGAGCAGTATTCTCTAAGAACGGACGTTATATTTCAGGATGATTCTGCGCCATGCCACCGATTTCACAAAGTAAGTTATGATTTTTGTTAAATCTCCCGAGTGTTTTGTTTAAATGTCGAATCAAAAAACCAATGATTTATTCCTTATTTGTTGCAGGTAAAAGAATTTATGGGAAAAAACGGAATTGTCCAATTGGAATGGCCGGGTAACAGTCCCGACCAAAACCCAATTGAAAACCTCTGGGCCATTGTAAAGAAGCAGGCAGCTGAAAAAAAGCCGAAGAACAAAACTGACCTGGATAACATTATAATGGACACTTGGCACAACGATATTTCGGAGGAATTGTTGCAAACCCTGGTTACATCAATGCCGAGACGTATTAAAGCGGTAATTAAGGCGAAAGGCGGTGCAACCAAGTATTAAAACTTCAAATCATAACATTTATAATGAAATAATTAATTTTGTTTTGAATTAATTAGCTGTAAGATTATATAATAAGGATAAACTAATAATAAAACATTCGCTATTGACTATGCTAAAACAAATAAAGTATGAAAATATTAAAAACACGTATGAAATTTATTGATTTTATTTCATACTTTTGTATTAAAAACACAATGGAATATAACCACATTCAAACATATTTGATAAAATCCATACTACTTCAAAAAATGGAGTTTTCAGACTGTCCGGTTTTTTTTGCACAGGACTGTATATGAAAACAACAATGTATTTAAGGTATTTAATTGGATAAGGATTAATGTTGTACCCATTTGTTGAAATCGCTTCGAAAATAAGCTATTAGTTGTCGTAAAAAGTAAATGACAAAAAATGTTATTGTATGGAATTGATAGCAAACTAAACGCGCTCCGAATCAATAAAAACTATTCAAAAATTGTATTTTAATTATGTGCGATTTACTAATATAGAACCTGAAAATAGCGTTTTATTTCGCTGTAAAATTGTATGTACATATAATTACATGGAATTCAGTACATACATAGATACATATGTACATACGTCCGAAATGAAATAATGCGAGCGGTTCGTAAATACATACATACATACGTCACCATACGATGTAATTCAACATTAATGAGGTGTGGTGAGATTATCGCTTAACGCCTGTTGCTTCATTCGGTTGACAGCGAACACACACACAAACAGCTTTTTTTGGAAAAAGAGCTGCTTTTGTTTAAACAATTTTGGTTAAATAACAAATAAATCAATTATTTTTTTTGATGCAGAACGAAAGTAAATATTTCAAAGTTAAACTTCAAGAAAGTTTCATTTTAATTGGTTGATTCGTTTATGATTTATGGCCGTGAAAACAAAAAATTATGTTTTTTTGCCACATTTTGACCGATTGCCACGCCCCCTTTATATATTTCTTCACATTATATAGATATAAACCTTCCTCTTCAATCAATCTATCTTTAAAAAAAAACCGCATCAAAATCCGTTGCGTAGTTTTAAAGATTTAAGCGTATAAGGGGACATAGGGACAGAAAAAGCGACTTTGTTTTATAATATGTAGTGATATGGAAGTCTTATTCGCATGGATTTCGAATGTTTCAATGGCTATTTCTTTTTGAAGCTTCTAATTACATAGGTTACGAGGGGTGATCAAGAGTTCGCTGCAGGAGTGCAGGAGAAGCCCAATACATTTCTCAAATTTCCCATAAAGTTTATTTATACCTCATTTTAATTTTTATATATAATAATGGTGGTTCGAGGCCTAGCCAGGCCACGTGAAGAAAAGCACACCGCGTGTCCTTTCCCCATATCTTTTGCTTATTAGCATTTTTTTGTAATAATGAACTCGACTGAATTTCTACAAATTGTACCCACATTTTCCAGACGTTTGTTGTTGTTAGGCTATGCTGCATCGACTCCTGCTATGCCTGAAGTTCACTTCAGTAAATCCGATTCATAAATTCATCGCTGTTTTCGCTACATATATTCAAAGCTCAATTGACGTTCAAAGTGGTGGCCTGAATTGGCCCACATGAGCGCTGGTCGTGCCTAATTGGCTCCCTACCTTGCTTGAATAGACTATGCCACTTAAAAATCATTGTTTTTTTTTTTTGAGTAAGGTAATTATGGCACACATACTATACATACTTATATGTACATACCTGATGATAACTGTCTGAGGAAATATCACCATTTGACTGATCCACAATTTTTTCCGGATAAGTGTGCGTTAAATGATCCCATATCGATTCACCTTTGTCGGAGGCATTCCAACCACCTTCAATTTGATATGCTGATGTACCAACGCCCCAAATGAAGTCGGGCGGAAAGCTGCGTCCTTTTGGTGGGTGGCTGCAAATAAATTAATAAAAAATTCAAATACAAATTTATTTAGTGGCAATGTAAACAAAATAAAACTATAAATAAAATATCACATAACTAATGCGATTTTCAATACATCCGTCCAAAATTCAATCATATTGTCATTTGATAGAAAATAAAATAATTAGGAGCTAGTTGTTAAACTCGCTCCTTGCCTCTGTAAATTCAAACTCAGCCTTAGAGATCAGTCTCGCACTTTGAGTAAGAATTACCCAAATAAATTGTGGTGCCAGCTTAAATCCCATAACTTTTGCTCACCTCTTCTGAGCTCCTTTTTGAGTGTATTGTCTCACCTCCATGAAGACCTCAGATTCTTAGTTTAAAAGCAACAAACTCGCTCCGCCTATGTCTTTGTGACCGGAGATTCGTAGAAGCTGGATGCAATTTCTTTATGAATTTTTTACCTCAAAGGATGATAAAGCTGTCCTCAAAGCTCAGAACTGCTGTTGACTCATAGTAAACTTAGGGTGGCAATGATTTCATTGCAGAATTTAATCTGCAGATCACAGACGATGGCTTATATGGTACTTTCGCTTGAAGGATCGTTGGCCCCAACGATTATATCTTGTATCAATGCAGAGTATTCTTCAGAGTTTTCTCTTAAAGATAGAGAAGCTCCAATTCACTTTATTATTCAGTTCAATTTTAAACCTTTTTCAAAACTGATGGTTTTAATGATTTTATGCCTGCAAAGTTGAGCTAGCAAAGCAGCAAGTTCAATGTTTCCATATTTTTTCAGGATGGCACTCTCTGTCCTACCGGAAAACCTTTCCTAAATACAGTGCACTCGCGATAACTCGAACTAATTAAAACAGGCGCTGTTCGATTTATCGAATTTGTTCGACTTATCAATTGAGTGTGCTATGTTAAAAAAACAGTCATCGATCGATTGTTGAAAATGGAAGCCAGTAGAAAATTTCTGTGGTATAGTTTCGTTACACGAATTACATTTTGGTCCATTGGCTGGATCAATGGTGTCACATTCGGCGGCATAAACATAGTTAAAATTAAACCATCCTCGGACTTTAATTCGATTTCGTTGGGATGTGATGGGGCATTATCAATTAGAAGAAGAGCCTTCTCAGGTAATCCCCATCTTTCAAATTTTTTCTTACCTAAATATTAAAGTCATTTAACTTGGTTAAAAAAATTGTTTTAATGAATCTGGATTTTACCTGCGGCACGAACGAATTATGAAACCAGTCTTTGAAAATCGCCGAAGTCATCCAGGCTGATTTGGAATTTTTGTACTCCACCGGACAGTTAAAATTTTTGAAAACACGAGGATTTCTTGCTTTGTCAATAACGAGAAGTTTAAGCTTATGGTTGCCGGTAGCGTTAGTGCAAGCCATAAATTGCCTTATCTTTCTTTTTTATAAGACTTATGGTGGACTTGGCTACCCCATATTCCTTCGCTAGAGAAGTAACACTACGTCCACGTTTAATTTTGTTAAGGACTTCAGCCCTCTCTTTTAATGTTAAACACTTCAACCTTTTACGATCCATTACTCACGTGCACTGATATACTACAAATGACAAATTTAAAGCAATTTGGTCAATGCAAGATGTTGTTCCCAGAAAACTAACGGGATATTAACGCCGAAATATTCATATGGACAATACACTAGTATACATATAATTTATATACATATACTATTACATATGTATCTATGTACAAAATGTACATGTTTGAAAAGAATGTGTGTACAAATAAATTTGTTTTTTTGTTCGAGTTATAGCGCTTTTTTATTGTTCGAGTTACAAAGAAGTCAATAGGGGGAAAAATGTGTTCGAGTTAGCACGTCGTTCGACTTAGCGGCTATTCGAGTTACCGCGAGTGCACTGTATATTTAATACGGTTATTTAATCAGGAAAAATATAATATTCCTCTTTGCAACTACCAAAAATGTTATAAAAAAATTTAAAACTTTTGATAGTGGTATTTGTGTGCTATGAAACTCGGACCATCCAAATTGTCATATCCATAAATCTGATCGGAGTTAAAGATAATGGAACCATAGCATTAAAATTGAGTTGAACCACGTCGTTCGGTAACGCTATGGGAAGAACTATGCTTTGAATGAGAATAGTAAGCTCATGCAGTTGCACACTGAGTATATTTACTATTCCCAATAAATTTCATTATTTCATAAGCCGGTTAAGAATTGCAGACAAAACTATTTTTCATTCACTATCCGAGAAGCAGAAATGGAAGCCAAAAGATTCGAAGGATGAACCACATATAGGCCCACCCGGTGCGTTTCGATCAGGAAAAATATTTTTTTGAAATTGTTGCTTTCATCTCGAATTAATTTTTTAAATTACCTTATAAGCATATAAAAATAATTTATGTATTCATAGACTAAATTACACGCAATGTGAAAATAACAATTCCCATTATAAATTACTACCAACTCATTAGAATATTAACTGCAATAGCAGTTCAAAATATAAAACTATATTACATAATAAAAAAATAAACTAATATTCTCTCACAACACAATTTCATCACAATAGAAATATTTCTATCACCTATTAATCATTTTGCTTACAAGTAAATTTCAGAGATTAGCATGCGCGCGAGGGGTTTAGAGTTCATTAAAAACATATTTTTATTATTACTAATCTTTTTTTAAGAACGGTTTTAAACAAAATTCTCCCAGAAAAAAATTCTGGTTGCTCGCCTGGAGATCAGGTAATAGAAAAATTTGCACATTAAGTTGAATTAATTCATAATCAGTTAGTTAGAACTATGTAAAATCAATGAGTTAACTTAACGAGAAACCAGCTGAATATGTTAAGTAATATTTTAAGTTATATTTAATTGCTTTATTTACTAAATTCTTATTATTTCATTAAATATTTACATACTTAAAACTTGTGAGATCTTTATTCTCATTTTCCAAATTGAATATGAAGAATATACTGTAGCTATATATAAGTAAACTTTCTGTGAACTAGGTAATCGCACTGTGCGGAGCAGAGCTGTAAAACTATCGGCTATAGTATCGATAGTGGGTGCTATTTTATAAAATATCGATGGTTTTGTGACTATCGACACTGCCGCACCAAATTGGTTAAATTCTTTCATCACTATCGGCATAATCTTGGGTGCATGCTACGTTTAAATTCTAATGTGAGTATTTTACAGTTATAAAATATCTCCTTTCTTATTAGTTTAAGTTTTTTTTCATGTTGACAGGAAATCAATTACAGCCGTTACCGTTTTTGGCAAGGACATTTTTTTGTACACTGCTAGTTAAGTTTTTTGTGTACAGTTAATGTAAATATAAATGACCGACAGTCAAGCGTGAAGCCTACAAATGTTGATGGGCCTGAACCATCAATAAATTTCGCAGCTCTACTGCGGAGATTAACTTTCTGTCACAGAAAATTATGAGGTGTATATCATATTAAGCCCCAATGTTAATGAATACTGCTATCACTTTGGTGAACTACAATTCTTTGTCAATGGCGTACTCCAAACCTTGTAACTATCCTTCACCATACGGTCTAAGTGAAACATAGTCTAAATCGTATATTGTGATCGTACACTTGATTCCGGGTGCTGCCAAAAGGCAGGGAGCCGTCAGCAGTCCTACTAGAAGTCTTAGATATGCTCTGCTAAGAGATAGTAAAAAGTTAGTAAGCTTCTATGCCGTCAACCACGATTAGCTGGCAGTAACATTGCCTTAATTTATAGCCCAGGACTTAATAAGCCCATGAAGCTCGATTTTGTCTCACTCTCTCTTAAATCATCTGATATTGTCTATTGTCACGATTCATTGTTATATTGAAGCCACTTGAATATGCCGACGAATCTATGAATTTCTGAAGACTTAGAAATCAACTTTATATTTTGTTTTAAGAAGGAACGCAGTACAAAAGACATATTGAACACCAAAGCTGGGTACCCACAAAAATAATGAAGAACCTGATCAGAGTAAGTGAATTCGCGAGCCAAGATATAGCGAAGAAAGCTCTTTCTGGAAAAAAAACCCTCGGGTTTTTGTGCCCTCTGTTCATCACAGTATGTACCTCATCCAAACCCAGACCCTTCAATAAACTTAAGATTGAGCTGGGTTGGGCTGATTATATGTTCCTTTGATCCGGCTTGTGCTTTTTGAGAAGAGGGCCGAGCATTTCCTAATAGTTATAAGGGCATGATGAGAAAGACTAAGTGTGCTGCAGAATCCGTATCTGCGTTAACTCCTGTAACCTTTTATAGCCGACCCAAATTCGATGGAGGATATCGATTCTAAACACCTGATGAGATTCATCGGACACATTGGATGATTCGTCAACGAGGCCAAATATATCTAATTTTTGATTTTTGTACCTTTGGGCGCTGGCAAGTGTGAGCAGAGCATTCGATTTACAGAATCATATCCATAATGCACAGAATATTTATTCGATGACTCTACTGATTACATCATTTAATACGAACGGATACAAATTCTTCAGCGAAAAAATGTATCCAAGGCGGTATCCGCTCGAGATTCTATTCTCTGTGTTGGAGAGACCACGAATTTATTTCTTTTATTCTTTCTAATTAGCGCCGATTAGCTGAGAGAGATTTAAGGTCATAACTGTGTAAATGATAAAATAAAAAGACGCGCTAAAATAAAGTGAAGGCGATAAGGAATCTACAGTACTCCATATGAAGTTTTAACAGATGTTAAAAAAGTTCAAGGATTTAGGTGGTGTTTTTCAAATAGCGGTCAGAGCTAAAATTTAATGCATTCAAATCTAATTTGACCGTTTTCGGAAATAAAGAATTCCAAAAATTGTCAATGCTCGTAAGCTGTTGTAAGCATTTGATACTTACACATATACATACATATATAGAAAAACAGTCGTTTGAATTCTTCAGTTCGTGCCGAAAAGGTAATGTGTTCATAGAGTTAACAACCTGAGTGCCTGACATTGTCCATTGTATGTACTTGTAAATTACCCACTTGTATACTTTATGTATTTGTACAAACAAAAATCACTGCTAGTGCACGCACATTGGTACGTGCATACATATGTAGATTTTAGAAGCGGTAATGCCTCCAAATGTATTTCAATTGGATAATTTGCGTAAATTTTTGGATAAATCGTCAACCTGATTCATTGCGAGAGTTGTACAAATTTACCTTGAGTTCTTTGTTTTGCATTTGTATTGTACATATCTGCACGTTGAACCTATGTAAGTATGTGAAGCTGATAATGGTTGGTACATGCATTGTTGTGAAGGTCGTTGTAAGTGCCACAAATTACAATTAACTGGTAAACTTAATTTAAGATTATGACAATGACGTATACAATCGCTCGATTTCCTTAATAGAAAATGCTTCAATTAGATTTTAAGTGTATTTTATGTGTATAAAGTTATTTTTAGAATATTTGTACGCATTTGAGTACCACATGATTTAATTATATAATTAACACCGATATATTTAATTAACATGCGCTTCATATTATCGTCATAATAATGTTATATTTAAAATTAATGGATTTTACGCATTGTAGCGTAAAAATTCCTAGCGCGAAACATTAATTTTCTTTATACTTTTAATTGCCCGAATATTAGGAAGTGCAAAAAGAAGAGGCAATCGGTTCGGTCTCGATGAAAAAAGTTATGTAATTGAAATTATTGGAATGCGGTGAGGTGACGTATTTTGTAGTGCCGAGTGACTCAGGAACATGATTTCGCTTATATTGTAAGATTTCACAGATGTATAATTTCGCTGATTAACTAATTTATTGGCATAACACAACATACCTACATATATGTATATAATTGGCGCGTACACCCTTTTCGGGGGTTTCGTCGAGCTTCTCCTCCTTTTTGTGTTGAGCGTCTTGATGTTTTCCAAAAATGGAAGGGCCTACAGCTTTATGCCGCCTCTGAACGACAGATTGTGTTTTATGAGGAGCTTTTTCATGGTGGAAATACACTCGAAAGTTTGTCATTTGGTCAACTATTTCCATCAACCCGAACACTTCCAAATGTTAGCCACGCACCAAACTCCCCAAAATTATTATAAAGGCACTGCATATCGACAAGTTTTAACTAGTTGCTCATTTCTTTTTTAATTTAATTTTTTTTTTTTTTTTTTTTTTTGGCAAATATAGTTCATTCTACCAAGGGGCACAAAATTAATCAAAATAAAGATTTCTATCACTCGAAATATTGTTTTATATAATAGGACTATGAATAAGTTCGTGCGGTTTTTTTTCGAAATTTGAAACTTTATTGACGTAAAATGGTTACAAATTTAATATTCAAAATATTGTCCATCGCTTACTACTACTTTTTCCCATCTTTCTGGCAATTCACGGATTCCCTTTGTGAAAAATTCGGTCGGTTTTGCCGCAATCCACGAATCGATCCATTTTTTGACTTCATCGTAATTACGGAAGTGCTGGTCAGCCAGGCCATGTTGCATCGATCGGAAGAGATAGTAATCGGATGGCGCAAGGTCTGGACTATACGGCGGGTGGGGTAGGACATCCCATTTGAGCGTTTCTAAGTATGTTTTGACCACTTGTGCAACATGTGGCCGAGCATTGTCATGTTGCAAAATAACTTTGTCGTGTCTATCGGCGTATTGCGGCCGTTTTTCTCGCAGTGCTCGGCTCAAACGCATCAATTGTCGTCGGTAGACATCCCCGTAATCGTTTCATTCGGTTTCAGTAGCTCATAATACACAACACCCAGCTGGTCCCACCAGATACACAGCATAACCTTCAGGCCATGAATATTCTGCGCCGACGTCGATGTTGAAGCATGGCCAGGGTATCCATACGTTGCCCGACGTTTTGGATTGTCGTAATGGACCCACTTTTCATCGCCAGTCACAATTCGATGCAAAAAACCCTTTCTTTTGTGCCGTTGAAGCAGTTGTTCGCATGCCATAAAACGGCGTTCAACGTCTCTTGGCTTCAATTCATACGGCACCCAATGGCCTACCTTTCGGATCATTCCCATGGCTTTTAAACGTTTGGAAATGGTTGATTGATCAACTCCCAAAGTTTTTGCAACCTCTTCTTGCGTTTGAGCCGGATCTTGATCGAGCAATTCCTCCAATTCGGTATCCATGAACTTTGGCGGCGCACCCTCGCGTTCTTCGTCTTCCAAGCCAAAATCACCACTTTTAAAGCGTGCAAACCACTTCTGGCACGTTCGCTCAGATAGAGCATGCTCACCATAAACTTCCACCAAGATACGATGACTTTCGGCTGCTTTTTTCTTCATATTAAAATAATGAAGAAGAATTCCCCGCAAAAACACATTATTTGGCACGAAATTCGACATTTTCAAGTGTGGTAAAAATATTGTTGTTTACGCTTCAAATAAAAAACTTATACTGACGTTTGTGCCTTACGACAGTAGCTCTCCAATGAATGTTTGGAAATGTGGATCGATGGAATAATAATCAAGTTACGCCATCTGTTGTAAAACCGCACGAACTTATAAATAGACCTATTAGTAAAAAGTAATTCAAAAACATTGATTGATTACTTTTGCGCCACCTTGTACAGCAAAGATTATGATCTTAGTAATCCAAGCCTAAGGCTGTGTATATGATTTATATAAATTCAACAAATTTTCATCAACATTACAAAATTTTTGATTTTTTATCATTTTTTCCCTGAAGATGCTGCGCATTTTCTCCGTATAACGAATGCACGACATTTTTTCACAAGAACCAGACTACATTGCTCCAAAAGCTTTTACGTGCTATATTCGTATCACAACTCAGAATAGACACAGCACGCCAACTTTAAAAGCGCAAAAGCACAACTTTTTGTCAATAATTAAGGTTATAGAACATCATCTAAAATGCAACTGAAGTGAATTTCCTGCTTTCGGAAATGCAAATGACTATTCTAAAGTTATTATTTACACTTAGATACATTAGTTTTAAGTAAAGTTGTATAAATTTAGATTGTAGATGAAAAAATCGGAATATCAAGAATTGTCACTTTCTGTAGTGCAAGTGACTACTATGAAGTACATTTAAAAATATTTAAATTTCTTGCATAAGTTTCCATATTTTTCAAACCAAATCTATTAAATTGCACAATAAATCAAAGTAAAACAATCTAGTTAAATTTCTTCAAACGCACGCCCGTATTGCCTCCCAGTAATTTATTACTGCTACTTATCGTACAGAATGCACTTATTGTTTGCATTGCAATATAAAGCAAAATTAAGGTAATAAAAATGAGTTGTTTTACAGTATCCTCAATCTTTAATGCAATTCAAAGTGATAAGATGTATTCATTTTTTTCTGAAGCAAATCTAGTATAATAAATTTAATGCAATCTTATCTAAAATCTAAAAAAACTCTGAGACATGCATCCGACTATACAAGCTTATTGTTGTTTGCATTTTTTATTTTTTTTTTGTTCTTTAGTGTGAAGTGGGAAAAATAAATTCACTTTTGGTTAGCATAAATTAAACATTCGTTGTTGTTTGTATGAAAAAAACAAAATGTTTGACCAGAAACTTCACATGCACATATTTTAAAAAATACTAATGAAAAAATTCCTAATGTTGCAACTGTGTAAATACATACATGCATGCACACAGTACATAAAAAAAATTAATTATGACATCAATAAAAACAATAGAAGGTGCTTCGACCTTGAAACAAAAATTTGGGTTTCACTTCTCGTCTAGGTTGGTTTCAACTTAAACTTACCAGTGTACATATGTATTTATATGCACATCCAAATACATTTGAAGAAAAATATATGTAGCCTTATAAATAGAAGTTCAGTTGGATTTTTTAAAGAAAGCCAGCGGAGAAAGTTTTTGATTGCCATTCACTTGAGAGTAGACAGAAGCCACTCTTTTGCTAAGAATACTCTGGATAACACCCAAAAAACAAAAAACAATATAGATGAGGCAATTTCAAAGAAAATACCAGAAACCCTTTGAAACAAGTACTCCATTTTTTATTTCTTAATTCAGTTCGAAATATTAGTTTGGAGAAAAAGAAATCCATTATTTTCTCGGTAGATGGTTGTAGTGATCGATATCTCGTAAAGCATTAATCAAACATTTTAAAGTTTATACTCATTGTCAAGTGGACATTTAAAACTAAAATAATTATTTGTTGTTTTTTGTTTGTTCCATTCAGTTGTGAATTACATGGTGTTAACAATGGAACTCAATAAAGAGAAAATTCGGTACATTTACAGTTTTTCTTTGATAAAGGCGAAAATGCAAGCCAGACTGGTGTTTATGGTGTCAGTACTTTAACAGCTAATTAAGTGCAATTTTGGTTTCGTCGATTCCTTTCAGGCATTTTTGATGTTAAGGAAAATGTCGGTAATGTCGACATAACAGGGCGCAGGCAATTTTTTCACCCAGCAAAGGCATTTTAGTTCCCTCATGTGCGGACAGCTTACTAACTCTGCCTTTGGAGCTGCCAATAAATTTTTCAGATGTTGTTTATTTCATATCAAAGTCTGGTGGATGTAAGTCCACAAGCATTGAAAAGCTTGTTTTGGAAAAACAGACTAATGACTATAGCGGTTGGACCGGGGAGGATGAGCTTCCTCAACACTTACTCAATTCGCCAACGTTATGAATCTAATTCAGAACCAAATGCAAGTTAACGACCAAAACTATCTTTCTGGGGTTTCAGCTTATGATTATATCTCATTCGATAAGTACCGTCATACAGTCTTATTGGTCCATAAATTTTTCTTTCGAAGACCATTACCTGATTAATTTGAGTAGTTTTTAGCGCCCGATGACTATCTTAATTAAGATAATAAAGTCTTCATAATCACTGGCCCATTCTTCTGAAGATGAACTACAATAGAAACTGATGATGACAAGTTAATTTCTTATAAAAAGGTTTATTTAGCTATAACTAAAACCTTCTTCTCTATATCTCTGAAATGCTTTGAATTGCTTACTGATCTTCAAATACACCTCTAAGATATATAATTAAATTAAAGCAAACTCTCGCCAAGCTAACGTTTCTGGCTTTTTAAAATCTTTAAAATGCATAACAAAATTTGTTTTTTACATTTTTCGTATTTCTCTATGTACATATATTAATGAAATTTCTATTTATTTGGTCAAATATTTATGTATGGAAATACAACTGATTAAATATTAAACATCTGACACAAATTATTATTTTTTACGATTTTTCATAAGCGCCAAAATTTTTCAGTCCACTTAAGTGCCCGCTTCAGAGAGAATATACTGTATTTAAATTGTGTTGTTGTGTTGCCATGGTGATTGCTTTAATATTTCACAAATTGCGCAAACTTTATAATGTAGCCACTGACATTTTTTCTCAACTCATTTCCGGATTTACAAGGCATGATTGAGGGAATAGCTCTGCGACTAGCAACCACAAGTTTACTTTACTTAAAGGCAGCTTAATTTATGAAAGTAAACGATTTAATTATCTACATTGCTTTTCTCAATGCATGGTTCGTGATATTAATAATCTTAATGTCAGAAAGTGCGATGTATATAAAATTTAGCAGATTCGGTTAGCCGATTACTTTGAGTTACGGACTGTACTTGTATGTATTAGTACTCTATTAGAATACAAATGTAGCGCAAACTCGTATAACGTTGACAGATCTGAGCTGGTTTAGTCTCAAATTGGCGCTTTTTTACTGCAGTTTAAGAGGCCCCTAAACGGCAGCTGATTTTTAAGACAAGACAAAATGCATTCGGAAACTCGCCATTGCACTGTGAAGAGAGTTCACTACTCGAAAAAAATTTTATTGCATTATATTTTTAATCCAGCTTTTGGTTTCGCTTCTGAGAAATTTGAATCGCCCGCATAAACTTCGGATTACTAAACAACAATACGAATATGCCACACACAAGTAGATTTTTGCATGCGAATATCAACGAATTCGCAGTTGAAACCCAGTATAATAAAATATAAACATTGGGTCTGCAATCATAGCAGCATACTAAACATATATCATCGAGTAAAATTTTGAAGAATTTTGTTCAATTGGGCTAATTAGAGCTCAAACTCTTGGCATTCATATGCACTTTATATTATGTATGATATAACCAGCGGCCCAGTGGTGGGAATTTCTAACATTTTATTAAGTTTTTTATAATACAACTGACTAACACAATAATACATATTATTTATGACAAAAAGGTCTCATATATCAAGGAATAAAATTGTAACCCATTTAACCCAATGCTGTCAACTAAGAATTTTTCTACATATTTATGAAAGATAAAAGTCGACATATAGAGTACTTTATTGTTTCATAAAAGAAGATTTTAAAGAGACGTAGAAATAAATATTTAATGATTAAATATTCGGAGCAGAAATTTGGTCCGCAAGAGATAGTAAGAGATATTAGAAACTGGTCAGCATTGTTGTATTTACTTATTTAGCAGGCCCGCATGAATGTATGTTAGGAATACTCATATTTTTTTTAATTTATGTCTGGAATTTATATATATATATCTAATTTATGGAGTTAGTTTAACTCCTTATGTCCAGGATTCAGGAAATGTCAAGCAACGAAACATCGAAAGGAATTTTAATTTAGCAGCACTGGGTTAAACTCAAATGTATAATACTAAACTTTTTTTTTTTGCAACCACTTTTACCAATTCTAAAACATAAATTTTAGATCTACAGTATCTCTTATTATTACCATCAACTATTAGTGATCAATAAAGGGTGGTCCACATAGTGGTTTCTTTTTAAAAATTCACAAAAATGGACAAACATCAATTTTCTTCTGTGTACTACTGATTTCTTCGAAAGATCAAACATTTCCATTATCGATTTCATGGGATGCCACAGCTAGCTTCGTAGTAACGTGTCCTGTTAAATTAATTTTTCAGTGATTTGGTGACGGTTTCTACTTGTTAGCATAGCCGCCGAGACGAAAATATACGAGTATACCTATACTTATATATATGTATACTAAGGTTCCAAGTTGGAACAAAGAGGTACTGCGCTTCGTCACAAAATATAATATGATTTTGACTTCTTTTCAATAAGCACACTGTTTGGGCTACACAGCAATAAGCTAGCAATAATTATCAACTTTGATTCTCTTCAGCGGAGATATGATTCTGAATTTCTCTCAAGACTTCCAGCGGGAAAGAACTGACACTATCAAAAAAACATATGATTAAAAAAATATATATATGGACCATTCACTCAAGTGTATGCAATGAAAAGCAATTTCAAAAGCCAAAATGATAAAAAAAATTGTTTACCTCGAATCTGGAAAGAGTTGACGAACACGCTTTAAAAACATTACTCTAATGAATTCATGAACCCATATAATGGTGCGTTAAATAGAAAAATTCTAATTCGAAACCAAAAATACCGAAGGCCAAAATAAGGAAAAAGAAAAGAAAAATGTCGATGAATATTAAGAGAATCTCAAAACCGGAAAACGCGCTTCAAGCAAAAAACTCTCAATAATCTAATCAATTTCCGACTTTGCTTTAAGATTCAAGGGGCCGAAATGAGGAAAATAGGCGCAAAACAAGTTTCGAGGTAAAAATTAACAAAAAAATTTCAAAACCAGAAAAATTCGGAAAAGCAATAATGCCAATCAATATACAATATGCATAGCTCTAATTTTTTCACATTTTTCATATAACTTTCACCAGGGTATGCGCGTACTTATGAAAGCGGAATTCTTATTAAAAAGGACATGCTTTTTGCTTTTACTTTTGCTAAATACACTTTTGGGCCCAAAATCATTGACCCAATTTTTCGAAGTGTTACTCTGCAAATGCTTGTCCAAGTGGCACATCAGACGGCGGTAAATTTGGTTAAAACGCAACATGATGCGGTGCTTCCCATCTAAGCATTTCTGCCATTTCCTTGAAACAATTCGCTCAGCGCAATGGTACTTTGTCATGAAAGAAAATCAAAAACATTTTTGGAGCAAAGGACAATTCAATTCGATTACTTATGCTGACTTTTACAATACCATTCCCACTTGCCAAATTAAAAAAAACCAATGAAGTTCATTCACAAACAAAACTATAATGTAGTTTGAAGGTGCATAAATTAACAATGGGGGTAAAATATTAGTTAATGCGAAAAACATATAATGTTTTAAACTGAATATTGTTAGCTGAGGTAAAAGCGAATATATTAAAGGTGGTGGCAGGAAACCAGCTGGTTTGTTTTTTTTTTCTTTCTTTCAAATTTGTAATTTGAAATTTATGAATATTAATGAACTTAAATTCAAAATATATATAATTGGCGCTTACACTCTTTTTCGGTGTCTGTCTGTCCTCATCCTCCTATTTGTGATGTGCGTCTTGTTCTTGTTCCACTAATGGAGGAGCCTACAGAGATACAAATATTTTTTATGGGGAGCTTTTTCATGGTACAAATACACTCGGATGTTTGCCATTGCCTACCGAGGGGAACCGCTATTAGAAAAAAACATTTTTCTATCTTTTTGGTGTTTCATGCACGGAGGTTCGAAAAAACTCACTTTCGGCTACGGCATCCGCTTTTTATAAATAAATAAAATAAGCCGAAGGCCACACTTGCTACTGCTTGAACTATTAAGTACAATAATTATTTATAATTATTTTACTTCTAAATAAATAAAATAATAAAAAAGTGCGCAATTTGTTTAAATAAATAAATCACTTCTTTGTTTTTTACTTTGTCGTTCTAAATAGTGCCACTACTTTTAATGAATTCGCTTTGGCACAGGTCGAAATCTAAACAGAAATTCATAAATTCCATAACAAAAGAAATTCATAATATCTGAACATTGATTCCGGTTTGTTAGGTATATAACCTGTAAAATTATTATTCTGCTCGAACATAAATAAACCAGTACCTTTCCACATTCCGTGCTTTATTCTTCTGCGACTTTATTTGGCAGATCGTCAAGGATAGGAAAACTATTGCATGTATGTAAGTATGTAAAATGTTGTAATCGAGTTATAAAAAACAAATTTCCAATTTTCATTTTATAGGTTAAAAAGGTTTCAAACGTCTCAGTAAAGCGTCGCCAATAAAAATCAACAACAAATTTTAAATAGTCACACAAGTTTTTTGTTTAACAATTAGTAATTAAATTTTTTAATATTATATTTGCTGGATTCGCATGTAAAAATCACGAATCGATAAAACATTGTGTTAAGTGCATGCAATTCAACATTCAATCTCCCTTGTCCACATTTTGATCTTTTTCAAGTTACTATATTATCCTTGCGGCCGCCGTGGCCGAATGGGTTGGTGCGCGACTCCATTCGGAATTCAGAGAGAGAACGTCGGTTCGAATCTTGGTGAAAGATCAAAAATTAAGAAAAAGTTTTTTCCAATAGCGGTCGCCTCTCGGCAGGCAATGGCAAACCTCCGAGTGTATTTCTGCCATGGAAAAGCTCCTCATAAAAAATATCTGCCGTTGGGAGTTGTCTTGAAACTGTAGGTCGCTCCATTTGTGGAACATTAGCAAGACGCACATCACAAATAGGAGGAGGAGCTCGGCCAAACCCCCAAAAAGGGTGTACGCGCCAATATACATACATACATTATCCTTGCTTCACCTTTCAAATTCCATTTCATGAACATATGATTCATTTTTTTCTCACAGCTAATTGCAAAAAAACCCATTTGAATTTTGAAAAATCCACTTGTTATAATATTTACATATTTCGCCGCCTAAAAATTCCACAGTAGCTATTAAAAATGTTGTTCACCTTAATTAACGTAAAATATGTACTTTATATGTACACTCACTTTTCGAAATTGTTTTCAGTTCTTAACTTCAATTTATGTACATATGTGTACATATTTCTTTTATTACTAATAGCGAACTTTTTTTCAATAACATACTTACGTTGGCAGACAAAAACTTAATGTGATGATGCAGAAAAATGTTAACAGGTGCAGATATAATTTCTCCATATTGCTGACAGGTACACTGAGACAATTCACTTAATTTTTTTTATATTACGCTTTGTTTAAATTTTGCAGCAATCTTTTGTTTTCTTTATAAAAATTGTACAATACGTTTTTTTTATCTTCTTGTGGTTTGATAAACGTTATAAGTGTTTATTCTTATTGTTTCCCGTTTTCCTAAAATACTCCTTTTCAATATGCTTGTATATTCTCACTTTTTGCTGAATTTGTTTGCACCTGGTACTTTTATTCAGAAGCACAACTTTTCAAGTAAAAAGCAATATTATTTTTATTCGCTCCAATATCTGGCCGAAATTTCTTATTATACGCTTTTCTTCGACACTTTTAAACCGAGTATTCGAATTTAATCTAGTCGAATTTGGAATTGCCGATCCTTACTCTAACTGCAACGTATTTTAACGTTTCTTCAAGCCAGACTGTATGCGGCCAAATGACATTAACGCTTTTAAGTCCTCACATTTTAAACTAACTGCCAGCAGCGACAGTAGCAGAAGTAACAGCAGCAGCTACTGCTACACAAACGACCCAGACGCAAAAAAACCTGTCGAACAGCGATCGTGTCAAATCTTCGTAGTCAACTTTGCGTTTGCTTGCTAGCGAACACAAAAACGACAATACGTAAAGAAAAACCAAACGTTAGAAAGGCGTTAAGAACTGCTTATTGTTCATTAGATAAGTATGCATGTTATTATGAATTCTTTGATTGGTTATACGAGTATTAGCGGTCAATGTCGATCGCCTGATTTCTGGGTTTGTTTTCATTGATATGTCGGAATCCCGGAATATATTTTTTGGCTTATTTAGCAGACTTCTGTAGTTCATTAAAAATAAAGAAGGAAGTGTAAAGTAAGTTTGCGCGAAATGAAACTTTTACATATTGTACCATATATGGTACATGTGTATGTACATATGTATGTATTCAATGCTCTTTTTAGAAATATAAGATGACCAGATAAGAACTTGATAAAAGCAATTTCAATAAAACAACGAAGGCGTGAGGTTTCATACTGATTCTGGCTTTAAACCAAACTGGCCAAAATAAACAAGACTGAGCTAAACTAGAAACAACAGAAGCTTTGTTCTGATAACTTCGAGTATATTTATTCAGTAGGCCCCTCTGGCCTCGATACGCTGTTTTGCGTGATATAAAAGCTTTTCGAAAGAGTGTTACAGGTCATTGACCGGAGTGTCCATATCAGGCGATTACGGAGAGTGATTGATGGTTAAAATGGGCTTTCTAGTCAAAAAATCAGTCAGAAAAGTGGGTCGATGAGGTGGTGCATTATCATGCAATAACCGCCAGTTTCCTCCTTCGCGGTATTCAGGGAGAATTCGATGAATGCGCTGCAACAAACGCTTCAAAACCCCAAGACAGAATATTGCATTGACGATTTGGCCCATTGACACGAACTTCTTGTGGACAATTCCCTTGGAATAGTAAAAACAAACATCGACTTCTCCAAACGCGATTTACAATACATTGACGCTTAGTTTCAGGTTCATGTTGCAAACCCGTATGTTCATAGTTATTTATGTGCCCACAACCATCTCTGAAACGTGTAAACTGCTCATGAACTCTGGCACGAGAGAGACAATCATCGCCATAAACTTTTTTCATCAATTCAAATGTTTCGGTAATCGTTTTACCGATTTTAAAATAAAATTTGATAAAATAGCTCTTGTTCGAAACTCATTCTTATACCTATGACCCAAACATCCTGACACTTTAGACGTAATAACTTCGCTTCCACTGAACCAAATGTCCCCAAGCTTTCACTGGAAGTCAGCTAGGGGTGTAACTTCCAACTCACATTTTTATGATACCAGTCTTGTTTATTTCGAACTTCACCTGGTACTTATACACAAGTATTCCTGTGATTATGTATAGTAGTAAAGTCCTCTCTCGACGAACAAAACTAACGCGAGCAATATGGGATCGCTACCGAGAGCTAAGAAAGGAAGAGAGACGTATTATCAGAAAGAAGAAACGAGAGGCGAAAATACACGAGTGTGAGGAGCTTGAGATGCTGGCCAATAGGAACTACGCCCGAAAATTCTACCAGAAATTTCGGCGGCTTACAGAGGGTTTTAAGACCGGGGCGTTTTCCTGTAAGAACAACGACGGCGACCTGTTCTCTGACATCCAGAGCATACTTAAATTATAGAGGGAACACTTCTCGAATCTGTTATATAGTGATAGCTGCGCATGTCAGAGAAAATGTGAAGATCCCAATACCCCAATCGTTGACGATGAAATTGTCGTACCGTGGGCGCCGACGGGCTGCCAGCTGAGCTATTCAAACGTGGCGGCGACGAGCTGGTAAGGTGCATGCATCAGCTTCTATACAAAATATGATCGGATGAAAGCATGACCATCGATTGGAATTTAAGTGTGCTCTGCCCAATCCATAAGAAGGGTGATCCTGCAATCTGTGCCAATTACCGCGGGATTAGTCTTCAAAATATCGCCTGTAAGGTTCTAGCGAGTGTATGGTATGAAAGGCTGAAGCCCACCATCAACCAACTAATTGGGCCTTACCAATGTGTCTTTAGAACTGGAAAGTCTACCATTGACCAAATTTTTACAATACACCATATCTTGGAAAAGCCCCATGAAAGGAGAATCGACACACACCATCTTTTCGTCGACTTAAAAGCTGTATTCGACAGTACGAAAAGGAGTTTCCTGTATGCCGCGATGCCTAAATTTGGTATCCCCACAAAACTAATACGACTTTGCAAGATGACGTAGCTCAAACCAGCAGCGGCGTCAGAATTGGGAAGGACCTCTCCGAGCCGTTTGATACCAAACGAGGTTTCAGACAGGGTGACCCGCTGCGTGAGACTTCTTTAACCTGATGCTGGAGAGCCTCGTACGAGCCGCAGAACTTAATCGCTCAGGCACAATATTTTATAAGAGCGTACAATTTTCGGCGTATGCCGATGATATTGACATCATCGGTCTTAACAACCGCGTTGTTAGTTCTGCCTTCTCCCAATTGGATAAAGAGGAAAAGCGAGGACAAAACGAAGTGATTTCGAGGTTGTAAAAGACTTCGTTTATTTCGGAACCAGCATTAACACCGATAACAATGTCAGCTTGAAAATCCAACGCAGAATTTCTTTTGCCAACAAGTGCTACTTTGGACTAAGTAGGCAACTGAGCAGTGCAGTCCTCTCTCGACGAACAAAACTAACACTCTACAAGGCTCGCATCATGCCTGTCCTAACGTGTGGCGCAGAAGCGTGGACGATGACAACATCCGATAAAGCGACGCTTGGAATGTTTGAAGATTTTGCGGAAGATTTTGGTCCTTTTGGTCCTGTATGAGCTTTACGACGACATAGACACAGCGCAGCAAATAAAGATCCAGCGTCCACGTTGACTCTGAAAGTATTCGATGCAGTAGGTGGCAGCAGAGGAAGAGGAAGGCCTCCTTTGCGTTGGAAAGATCAGGTGGACCCACCCAACATATTATACTTTTATATTCATATGTATGTATAAACGTACTTAAAAAAAAAAGTAAAGCGAAGTAGTCCATGCCCTAGCATACGGCAATTAATAGAGTCTTTGAAAGCGTTTGTTGCACCTATATGGCTACATTTAAATATCACTTAGTAATTCTAAATACTCGTATTTCCCCACGCTTTAAAAACAATGTTCATTATTTATATTGATCACATAAAATTTTGCAAATCTTACTGGCTCGAAACTTTTCATTGACAATAATAATGTAAGGTTTTTTAAAATATCTAGAACTTTCTTTTCAAATGGTACCAAATTAATTACCATTATATATATATATATATATATAATTGGCGCGTACACCCTTTTTGGTTGTTTGGCCGAGTTCCTTCTCCTATTTGTGGTGTGCCTCTTGATGTATTTCCACAAATGCCGACTCCGAACGACAGAAATTTTTATGAGGCGCTTTTTCATGGCAGAAATACATTCGAAGGTTTGCCATTGCCTGTCGAGGGGCGACCGCTATTAGAAAATTGTTTTTCTTAATTTTGGTGTTTTACCGAGATTAAAATTTTTTTTTTTTTTTGTTCAAAGTAAATTTTCACAATTTGGAATATTTGTTCTGGCGTTAAACGATGCATAATGACTTGCCAAAACATACTGAACAGAAATGCGATTCTCAGTTGTCAAACCATAGTTATCGGTATGGGCAGTTCTTATGCAGCTAAAAACAACACCCGATATAATGAATAAAAAAGTTTAAATTGTGAAGTTTTTTTGTTCTGCTTAAGTACTTTTAAAATTTTTTCCTTCTTATAAAATTTTACGCTCCACTAGTTGAGCCCGCAAATCTAGGCGATTTTACTTCTTTAATTTAAATAATATATTATTTCTAGAATTAATTTATATAATT
Source organism: Anastrepha ludens (assembly GCF_028408465.1). Lineage (NCBI taxonomy): Eukaryota > Metazoa > Arthropoda > Insecta > Diptera > Tephritidae > Anastrepha > Anastrepha ludens. The sequence goes on along the minus strand of NC_071500.1, from coordinate 128,131,622 downwards.
AAAAAAACATACTAAGTTTTAAAATAATTTGCAGAATAGTTCCCGTATGAAGCAGGAAATACTTAATAAAAAATCTTAAATTCAAACCTTTATTAAGATAATGATTTTTATTAATTGGTATACCTACTCTTTCACTAAAACGAAAAAAAAATTGGAGCATTGAACTAACCTTTAAAAAAGTGGACCCTTGAACCAACCTTTAAAAGTACAAGCAAAAAAAGGAAGTAATTGTTTAAATAATCTTTCGGTAAGCCCGAAAAGCTTGTGGCTGCATGCAGACAACTTTTTAGTTTTTAGCCAATAACGCCAAAGTAGGTTCATCTTTTATAAGTTCAACCGATACCCTCAGATACCAGCTGAGATCTTTGTAAATGTTTGCTATACCTATGTACATATATATCATATATATATAAACGATTCAGTCATAGCAGTCGCTGTAAAAATAGCCATATTCTGGCCTACTGAGGGGGTTATCAGAAAATTCTGATTATTATTTCTTATGTACTACACCACCCGAAAAAATTATAAGACCAACTAAATTTCTTATGTTTTTATTATCAGTTTTGGCTATTATTTATGTTTTTAAACTTTTAACGATAAACGTTTCAAAAATATCCATTTGAAGCCGTCAAGGCATCGATTTGATTAAGTTTTTTATAATATTTTGATCAATTTTGACCATTTAGCATTAATCGCACTTCTAAGGCGTTTAACGCTATTAACGGTCATCCATTTTTGAAAACCGTTTGAAAAAGTATTGCCCATGCATTGACACTATAGTTGCATTTCCATGTAGTTTTTGTAGTGGTGGACCAATCACATCAGTTCATTTTCCCAGCTGCATCGGTAGTTAATGAATAACTTGTGGGCTTTTGTCGCGACTATTTTATTTATTCTCATAGTCACAGGATGACTGTATGATCCTCAACATGGAATACAATTTGACTATTTGAGCATTTTTTGCTTTACGCTGAACTTGGAAATAAATTTCCCCAACTTGAAGACGTAATTAGGCGGATCTGAAAGGGAGTGTCAAAAATATACGTATTTGTGCACTTCAACACTTAATTTGATAGAATAACACAAATTGTTTACGTCTTTTAAAACACCCTTTACTTCAATAAAACTAACTTTCATTGAACTGCTCAATATCAGCAACACAAATCTATATGCCTACTATTATTAGTTACTTAAATAACATTATATGGATATGGACAGTCATAAAACTATTGACTAATCTATATATTATTGTATTGATTTACAATACACACCTTTTGCTGGCTAAAACAGACCTTGCCGTATATTGAGCCAGTACTTATGAATAAAAACGTCATAATTAAGAGGAAAATCAGCTCACGTGATGCATGCCTAATTTAGCCACAACCAGCAAAAATAACACGCCCTTTTATATGCATTCATATGTTCACACTAGGGATGATAATACCGGTATTCTGGAAATCCCGGGAGTATCTCGTACTAATCCCGAGATTCAAGAAAATTTTATATATCGCATTGAAAAAATTAAAAACTTGTTTATTACAAAACCTGATTACAATAAAGTTGCGGATAGTATAGGACTATGAATAAGTTCGTGCGGTTTTTTTCGAAATTTGAAACTTTATTGACGTAAAATGGTTACAAATTTAATATTCAAAATATTGTCCATCGCTTACTACTACTTTTTCCCATCTTTCTGGCAATTCACGGATTCCCTTTGTGAAAAATTCGGTCGGTTTTGCCGCAATCCACGAATCGATCCATTTTTTGACTTCATCGTAATTACGGAAGTGCTGGTCAGCCAGGCCATGTTGCATCGATCGGAAGAGATAGTAATCGGATGGCGCAAGGTCTGGACTATACGGCGGGTGGGGTAGGACATCCCATTTGAGCGTTTCTAAGTATGTTTTGACCACTTGTGCAACATGTGGCCGAGCATTGTCATGTTGCAAAATAACTTTGTCGTGTCTATCGGCGTATTGCGGCCGTTTTTCTCGCAGTGCTCGGCTCAAACGCATCAATTGTCGTCGGTAGACATCCCCCGTAATCGTTTCATTCGGTTTCAGTAGCTCATAATACACAACACCCAGCTGGTCCCACCAGATACACAGCATAACCTTCAGGCCATGAATATTCTGCGCCGACGTCGATGTTGAAGCATGGCCAGGGTATCCATACGTTGCCCGACGTTTTGGATTGTCGTAATGGACCCACTTTTCATCGCCAGTCACAATTCGATGCAAAAAACCCTTTCTTTTGTGCCGTTGAAGCAGTTGTTCGCATGCCATAAAACGGCGTTCAACGTCTCTTGGCTTCAATTCATACGGCACCCAATGGCCTACCTTTCGGATCATTCCCATGGCTTTTAAACGTTTGGAAATGGTTGATTGATCAACTCCCAAAGTTTTTGCAACCTCTTCTTGCGTTTGAGCCGGATCTTGATCGAGCAATTCCTCCAATTCGGTATCCATGAACTTTGGCGGCGCACCCTCGCGTTCTTCGTCTTCCAAGCCAAAATCACCACTTTTAAAGCGTGCAAACCACTTCTGGCACGTTCGCTCAGATAGAGCATGCTCACCATAAACTTCCACCAAGATACGATGACTTTCGGCTGCTTTTTTCTTCATATTAAAATAATGAAGAAGAATTCCCCGCAAAAACACATTATTTGGCACGAAATTCGACATTTTCAAGTGTGGTAAAAATATTGTTGTTTACGCTTCAAATAAAAAACTTATACTGACGTTTGTGCCTTACGACAGTAGCTCTCCAATGAATGTTTGGAAATGTGGATCGATGGAATAATAATCAAGTTACGCCATCTGTTGTAAAACCGCACGAACTTATTCATAGTCCTATACTTGAAATAGGTATTTGGTAATGATGGAATTAGGGATAATTCACCTTCAATGGCTTACTTTGGCTACAACCTTGTGATAATTTAGGTATTTTGTTTTGAGGGCGAAAGCGGATTTTCATAAGCACGTTTTGTGTATAACAGGTTCACGTCAAGATTAGAGCACTTCACTATAAATATTTTGTTTTTTTTACGTACACTTTTTAATGCAATAATAATAATTACTTTTGTTCAGCGTCCGACGCTTATTTCTACTATATAACGCCAATAGAAAATTAGAAAAAACTCAGAAGGTACCTTCTAAGTTTTAACTAATTCTATTGTAATAATATTTTATCATAAACAAATGGTATGAAACATGTACCGAGCAGTAGTTTCATAAAAAATTCATGATTTCTCAACGAATGGGCGGGACACATTCATTTATTAAGATGTTGCTCTAACTATGAGGTTTTTAAAATCAGTTCATGTTCAGTATTCAGGTTGGTGCGTAATAGATAGATTTTATAAGAGGTTTGCACTTCGACCTCGTAGTCTTTTGTGCCCTATAGGTACTCATCACAATACCTCATCCAGACCCAGTTCCCTTTTTAAGGGGACAGATACGACCATATTTTCCCTGATTTTCATTAAAATTATTTAAAATGAAGAAGTTAATATATTTTTTTCAAAATTGGCATTCAGTTTATTTATACATAACATATATTTAAATAATATATTCTACAATACATTTTTTTTTTTATTTTAATCATTTAAAATGGCGGATGTACACTCAATTCTTCCAGGAAGGTCGCAGCGGGGCTTCTCAATCGGCGGGCATTGTAGCATCGGCGTCAGTGACCTGAATACAAAAAACCAAAAATTTGTTTGTTTATTAATATCATAATTTCTATATGAATTAAACAAATGTGGAAAACAAAATCGCGGAATAAAATGCTTAAAAAAAATGAATTTTGGGACGAATTTTCCTACTATTTTTGCTTCGAAACAATTATTTTTTCGAAAAATTTTCGAATTGTAAATTCACATAGAAAGTAATATCATAAAAAATATGAAAATATAACGAAAATTATAGTTTTGAGCAAAATGCGTCTAAAGTCGTCAACGTAACTATACCTCTCCCAGCGCTCGAGCGCAAAGAATAGAGTCGTCACGGTTGGCGATCTATAATATAAGAAATACCTAAATTTACTTTCTAAAAATTGTTTGACACAATCTTAAAAGATTATATTAACATTTTATGAACAAAACAATAGCGATGTGTTGGATTGAACGTATGGCAGCAGTTGACCGAGATGTATCAACCTTTTCCGCGCTATAGCACTACATTGAAGGAGAAGGTGCATTGAAGTCTCCTGAGATTGGTCGCAGAAACGACAAGAATCAGTGAACCATATCGCGATCGTGTGCAGATGACTAAGTAGTCTGCAGTGGCCTGTGGGAACGCCCGTGATCATTTTCAGTTTATCTTTGGAGAAGGTTATGAGTCTTTCAGACCTCTTTTGGTTATACCCATAGTCTGATGCCAGCAAACCTGCCTTAGCCCTTGCTCTTCACTCCTAAACTTCTGATTGATGCTATGTTATCCCACAGCAAGGAAAGGCTCGGAACCTATTAACGGCGAGATTTGTGCGTGAATATCATTAGTTCCCGGGAACGAATATCCAAGCATGAAATACCAAATGATAGTAACAGTTTCTAATAGCTGTCGCTCCTCTGTAGGCAACGGCAAACCTCCGAGTATATATCTACCATGAAAAAGCTTCTCATAAAAACCGTCTGCCGTTCGCAGTCGGTCCCTAAATTTGTGGAAAAACATCAAGACGCACACCACAAATAGGAGGAGGAGCATAGCCAAACACTCTAAAAAGAGTGTAAGTACCAAATATATACTAATATATAAATATTATCTTAAATTTTAAATTGTTTTATTTCATGTTTTCAGTTATTGAAATTGCATTCAAATTAAAAAAAAAAATAAAAACCAAGGTGAGTCCTGGGGTTACTTAAAAATAATCTGAAATCTCGGTACTAAAATTGGCATCCCTAGTTAGTCCAGTCATCTGGTAGTTTGACCTAGAAAGTTTTGCGGGAGCTTTGAAACTGGATAATTTTTATAGATTTTGGAATGCTCTTTTCGAATTTCAACTTTGCCACCTCGTATCTGCAACGCTAGCGCCGCCACATTGAAAAAATTGCGCCTAAAAACAGTTTTTTTACAATATTTCCATTCTGACGCATTTTGTGAGAAAAACATATGTATACAAAATTAAACTAGAGATAATTTCCTACATTTTATGTTATTACGATTTTTTTGTAAAATAGTTTTTGGCGTATGAGCGCCACAAAGTACATTTTAATATGCGCTTTCGAAAAACTCATTTCCACACCACCTGGAGGTAGAGTAAGCGGCGCGTTTTTTATCGTAGTGTCCCCTGTAGGCCTAATCCACATGTGATGCACATTTTCGAAAATTTAGTGCAATCTCCTACGTTTTACCGTTCCTGATGGACCAGGCGTTGCAAGTTCATCTTGGGCACCGATCAAGACGTCGGAGACTAAAATCTCGCCCGCATCATCTGCGATACGATTATCAAACTCATCACAATCCTCCTCGTTGTCCGTTTCATCAAACTTTTGCTCTAAAATAGTCGCAGTTTTTTCTTCTTCATCGTAATCCAATTGCACTTGCGAATTTTTACAAGCACCACTACAATTTTTGCATAAAACGGAGCATTTTAACTCAGCTTTTCTGCCTTCAGGCCTTCTGACATCCCCTTTTACATTTACAAGAAATAAGTTTTAACAAGGATTCTGGAGCTGCGGGCTCGAGTATTGTAACAAGGAATTTAATTGGTATACCTAACCCATTTTTGTTTCTGTTCCATCCCCATTGTTCTGCATTTTGTTCATTCCCGTATCACTGCTGAACCTGGTGATAGGTTCGGAATGAATGCTGTCGTGCTGCTGCCTCTGTTGGTGGTAGGGACGCAATATTAAATTTATTTTTATATGCTGATTTTGTGAAGCATGCATATCTGTTCTCATTTAAAGACATGATTTTCTTACTTTTCACATCACTGTAACCGTATAATTCAAGAAGAAAACGTTATCCTGCTTTAGCAATAATCTCTGGATCGACGTTTGGATTTTTAAATACCTGAATAACCTAGTTTAAATTAGGATTTTTTCGGAGTACATTAATGAATTTCATTTTTCCTTAATAAAAGAGTGCACATGTTGTATCACAGCCACTGAATGCATGCAGAAATAGAAAATATTCTGCAGCTGTTTGAACTATAATAAAGCGTTTTTCAGTAAGAGCGCTTCAACTTTTTTTTTGAATAAAACAAAAACGGTTTGACTTTTTTAACTATTTTTTTTTTTTTATTATCGAGTTTGAACATATACATTTAAGTATGAAATTCGATTTCTTTTGCTTGACCACCGCGTGCACGATTTACGAAGTCCAATCGTTGAACCCAATTTTCGACCACTCTTTTGCATAAATCGGCCGAAATTCCAGCAATTTCGCGTTCAATATTGGCTCTGAGCTCACAAATCGTCGCCGGCTTGTTACTGTAGACCAATGACTTCACATAACCCCAAAGAAAATAGTCTAGAGGCGTCAAATCACATGAGCGCCGCGGCCATTCGACCGGTCCATTTCTGGAAATAATGCGCTCATCGAACTTACTCTTCAACAAATCAATTGTAGCGTGTGCTGTGTGGCTTGAGGCCCCGTCCTGTTGAAACCACATGTCGTCT